>NW_020837955.1:30622747-31342586 GCF_003676395.1 Aethalodelphis obliquidens | reverse complement strand
CACACACACACACACACACACACACACACACACACACACACACACACACACAAAATCTGGCCTCACTTCATGGGGGCCTTGTCTAAACAGCACATCTGGGTTCTGAGCCTGTGCTTCCTTGGGCTAAGGAAGTGTGACTTCAGGCCTCCAGTCCTCTCCCCACCCCTTTTTATGACCAGGCTCGACCTGCCCAGAGCTTGCCAGACTAAGTAAACTTGGTACCCAGTGGGCCTTCCTAAACCTGTACAGGGTGAAACATCTTTGCAAGGTCTTCTTAGAGCTTAACGTAATGAAAGCCTTTGGGCTGAGGTTCAGGTAATATGTAGACACAGTGTCTTGGTGGGAGAAGGTAGATGAGACATGGTAGGAAAGCTGCCCAAGAATTATCACCACCCACATCTCTCTCTGTCCCTCCTCATAGCCCCTCAGCCCCTCCCCAGCCTGTGCCAGAGCCCATGGGGCTGGCAGAAATCAGCTTAGAGGAAACAGAGCTGAACACAGGCTCTGAGAGACGAACGCCCACGCCCAGCGGCTCAGAGTAGACCTTATTTATGTGTCCACTTGTTTTAAGCACTGACTTGACTACACATTATTCAGACCAGTGGTTGCTACCAAGTTCATAGGAAAAGCAGAACTCACCGGGAAGGTGAGTTTCAAAATAGACAGTGACAAGGATTTTAGAAAGACTAGCCAATTGCTTGTGACCAGACCAGAAATAAAACTTCCCGTGGCTCTCCCAAATCCAACAGGCGAAATCCAAAAAGCTGAAAAGAGTATAAGACTACAGCGCACTGAGCACACGACCGTTCCTTAGCTTGGATTCACTAAGCAGGCAACTTCTTTTTTCTGTCTTTTTTGTGTGCGTAGAAATTAATTTGGGCAAATATGTGTCTAGGCGCAACAGAATTGTTATGTAGTAAGTTCTACTCATAAAAGTCTATAATCTGGTGAATCCATTTTATTAAAATGCAAAGTGAAAAATGAGAAAGTAATAAGTTATCCTTCAAATTAGGTAGACAGCCTTCTTATGTTTTGCCTTACAAGAAAATGTAAGATGCGTAGATTTAAACGGAGAAATGGCTTTGAGTCCTGGACTATTTTGGAAAGAACTCATGCAATGGTTTTCCCTAGCAAAGGTCCAATTTATGCTGCAGAAGAGGCTGGTATGCTGATAAACTGATATTGACAAGGGTGGTAGATGCAGCTCGGTACTTAGTACTGGAGAGCAACGTTGATGGCGTTTTACAGTCTGTGTATTTCTGTTTATTGCTTGTATTCTGTCATTAAGCAAACAGGTTCTTAATATAGCAAATCTCTCTAATCAGTAAAGCAAGGGAGAAGAGAAGCAGAAGCATCATTAATTATGACCATTTGGCTGCGGCCTGGACAATCTGTTGCTATTGGATTGAGCAACTTCCTCTGGTTTTATTTTCTGGAGGTAGAGCAGAAACTGGCTTTTCTTATACATGGAGGAGAGTAGAGAAATGTTCCATGCCCTGCTGGCTGACAGCTGCCTAAAAACCCAAGATTAAACACTGGCTTCTCTACAGAAATGGAGTCCTGGGGCAGCAAAGGCCAGACTGCAAGTGGGTATGCTATTAAGTCTCCAATTCCATAAGCAGAGCAAGTGTGCAGCTCCAAAGCCTGATCTGACCCGAGGCTCGGGGAGAACCTACCGCAGGCAGAACGTGTTGTGTACACGGTGCCCGACGAGCTGGCTTGACTGAGAGCTATGAACTGTATGTGTGCCTGGGCATTCTGTACCGGAGAGCAGTCGGCACCAGGCAGGCTTTCCAAGTGCCAATCACAGGGGTAAAAAGCAAGGGAGTAACAGAGGTTAACGGCATCTAATGCATTTATTAACCCTTTAGTGCCAGGGCCTGGGGAGGTCTGGCCACAATTACAGTGCCATGGAAATTCTATTATGTGACATTCCTGGACGTGGGATTACTGCCAGTGACAGTTTTATGAGACTGCTGCAGGGACAAGGCTTATGGAGAGCCTAAAGAGCAAGTTCCCTGGTTTTCCAGAACGACAGCAAAGCTACTGGTTTGTGGATGGTGTCTCCAGTATCCTCTTCACCTTCTCAAGATGACAACCTTGCGGTACTGTGTTTTGGTGGTGTTGTTTCCCCCAACTCCGAGTCAGGCAGCTTCTCCCATAACCGCATAACGATGAGTGAGCTGTTACGAAACCCGCTTTCATAAAAGGGATTAAAGAATTCGTTTTTCAACATGCTGTAACAATGGTTAAAATTGACTTTTAGAAAAATTGAAATCCATTCTCTTCTCTTCTTCTTTATCCCTGTCTCCTTTTTAAGAGATAGATATTTTAAAGCCACAAACTGTAAGGTTTGGTGCCTAGATAGGTCTGGGCTGGCCAGGCTCTGTGTTGGGCCCCTGCCTATCCTCTTAATGAGCAGGGCTGTAGAGCTCGCAGACAGGACTTCTTCCATTATTACACCCCTGGTTTTACCCGTTTAGGGCTCGGCAGTGGTGCTCTTCCAGTTTCTAACTTGCAAGATCTCAGAAGTTTTGGGTTTCTTTTTGTTTCTTTAATTTTCCTGGGACAGTCCCAATTTTCATCAACGGAGGCAATGTTTAAAATATGTAAATACTCTTTGCAGTAGTTGAAGGTGAGAGATGCCCTATAATTTTATCTTCTTGCGTTTATCACGCCTGACTAGCAAGACGGCGATAGCTTGATGTTTTAAAAAAGGCTCAGGATAAAAGCCTTTAAAATGTGGAAACAGCAGGTTGTTCAGGCTTCTACAAGGGGCTTTAGGAGCCAGATTTTCCTAAGTGGACTTTGGACCTGCATAGGTAGATTTCTGACCCTCGGTGGTCACCCGAGGGGTTCAGACTGAATACAGGACTTATAAGCATGCCGCCAGCTAGACATACGTAGGTCTGAATCCCCAGGCTCTGCCCCTCCATCTGCAGCTTACGAACCCTTAGAGTCACTGGACGCCCAGTTGATGCCGCTCAGTCCAAGCAGCAGACCCACTGGCCCTCATTTTGTAATATATACCCCAGGTTTGGTGTAGGATTTTAAAAGATCTCATGTCTATGTGCAACCCTTCGATTCTTTTACCCAGGGGCTGCCTGCTATTCCAGCAACCACTAACATCTGTTCTTTGCCCTCTAATCACACTCACAGGTGTTAGTGTGGTTCATGCAAAGTTCTGGCGGAACTGGGGGGCTGCCCTTCTTTGCCTCTGCAGTTCTGGGGGGTTTCCCGACCCCCCAGACCTCTCGATGGGAAGCAGTGTTAATACGCTATGTAGGCAGAAGCTTTTGAGGCCAGTGTGCGTGGACCGCTAAGCCTCTGGAGCGCTAGGTGCTTCTGCTGGGTTAGGAAAAGGTTGGACAGGAGAGAAGGCATTTTCTCAGAGCCTTTGCAGAGGCCTGGTGGCGCACGGTTATATTCACTCAGCGGTTCGTCCTGTTCTGCCCAGCAGAATGGTTCTCAGGGCCAGATGAGCTTGGGGCTGCTGCCTCCACCCTAAGTAAAGCCAGTGGAGATACAGGGAGACAAAGCCAGAGGTTGATTATTTGCTGTAGATACAGGCCAACAAGGTGCCTGCTTTGGGGGAGGAGATCCCAGAGCCTTCACAGACTTGGAGCTGGTCTCAGTGTATTTTCTTGTGTGATCAGTCATCCCAGCCATTCTCAGATGGGAGGCAAGGGCATGTCTGCCCGGTTGTATGGCTCTAATCCTGTACAAAGTCGAGCTCTCAGTGACCACTGAGGACCAGAATCTACCTATGTTGGTGTAGAGTCCACTTAAGAAAATGGTTAAGATAGAGACCTTTTCTAGTCCATCGGTGGAAGCCCCCTTTACAATCGTGTAATAGATGGGCATTTGACTAGTACATTAACAGGTCCCTGAAGTGACTGAGTGTAGCTAGTGAGTCTCTCAGATGCTATAGGTGATGAGCGATACACTGCATGCTGGTGCTAATCATATAGAACAAAGTAGGAGGAGGCCTACCAGCCCTTGGGTCTCTTAGAGGGCACTGCAGTCTAGGACACTGAGGTGGAGCTTAGCTGTGACCACAGCACAGAACAGAAACAACTTGAAGAAATAATGTGGCCCAGACTAGAAGTCGGGCTGCCTTCTCTGCACGTTTTAGTGAACGTCTTAGTTATGCAAAAGCCCTTAATGAGGGTTGTCTTTTGTAGATTACCGCCTAGAAAAGACAGAATGTGATGTTTTCGGGCCATTTTGGTGTCTGGCACAATTCCAACCTTGAACAGAAATAAAACGTGCAAAGTTCTACATATTATTCTCTACAGGTTACAATGCAATGGACCAGATTTGCTATTAATATGGATTAAAAGTAGGCTTCTGAGTAAGGCTCAATTCCTCTTCTGATTTGCCCTCTGATCTTCTTATACATAACATTTAGTGACCTTTGAATAGCCCAGGGATGCTTCACAGGGTCTTTTTCTTGACGCCTGTTTAAAGGTTTCTATTTCATATTCACAGCGGGCATATGCAAATAGAGGTAAAGGTTATGACACCTCCCACGTAGCATTATGGTCAATAAATTACTCCTTGGGTGAACATGCTATCATTTCAGGCTAGCACGTCTTCAACAAGTTGCAAACGTTGTCCTGCAGTAGGCAGCCTGCCAGGGCATTCCCACAGAGCTGGTTGCCCAGATACTCCTAGATTCAGGTGTTTTGCTTAACCAGGGTCATCCTGTCGACAAATGAGTTCTTGGTCTTTCGACGCCAAAGGGCTCCTAGTTTCAGGGGGAGGGGGCTATGGGAGGGATTCTTTGTGTGGCTTTTGGGGGCAGGGGGAGCATGAAGACCCAAGCATGCCAGGGTTGCCTGGGAGAAACTGTAAAGCAGGAAAGAGCATAGTTCCATTAACGAGTTTCAGACTTATCTAAATCTTGACTCTAAAGTAGTTTACTGTGTGCCCTTGGATAAGTCACTTAACTTCTCTGCACTCTAATTTGTTTTCCTTTACAAAACAAGAGAGCTGCACTGGGTTAGCAGTTTTTATTGTAATTGTTTGAGCAATGGAACCTTCCCTCCACCTCAGTTCTCAGGTAGAAACCCAGTGGAAACTTGCTTCATTTGTGAGGAAATAGGGGGCTTAAAGTCCTCACAGCTCAGGAACTTGTAACTGCCCTAAAGCAGTTTTCAATAAAATATGTATGTATTTGTATTGCATAGGTAATGTACATGTATTTTTTTAAAACATCTTTATTGGAGTATAATTGCTTTACAATGGTGTGTTAGTTTCTGCTTTATAACAAAGTGAAACAGTTATACATATACATATGTCCCCATATCTATTCCCTCTAGCGTCTCCCTCCCTCCCACCCTCCCTATCCCACCCCTTTAGGTGAACAGTATGGAGGTTCCTTAAAAAACTAAAAATAGAACTACCATATGACCCAGCAATCCCACTACTGGGCATATATCCTGAGAAAACCATAATTCAAAAAGAGTCATGTACCAAAATGTTCATTGCAGCTCTATTTACAATAGCCAGGACATGGAAGCAACCTAAGTGTCCATCAACAGATGAATGGATAAAGAAGATGTGGCACATACATACAATGGAGTATTACTCAGCCATAAAAAGAAACGAAATTGAGTTATTTGTAGTGAGGTAGATGGACCTAGAGTCTGTCCTACAGAGTGAAGTAAGTCAGAAAGAGAAAAACAAATACCGTATGCTAACACATATATATGGATTCTAAAAAAAAAAAGGTCATGAAGAACCTAGGGGCAAGACGGGAATAAAGACACAGACCTACTAGAGAATGGACTTGAGGGTACGGGGAGGGAGAAGAGTAAGCTGGGACAAAGTGAGAGAGTGGCATGGACATATATACACTACCAAACGTAAAATAGATAGCCAGTGGGAAGCAGCCACATAGCACAGGGAGATCAGCTCGGTGCTTTGTGACCACCTAAAGCAGTTTTAAGATGGATGGATCTGGGGTCCGTAATGCCCTTCACGATTCCTGAAGGGGACCTGTCTGAAAGAGTCCCTGCCCTGTGCCTTAGCCCCCAAGCACTGAGTGGTTTTCCCACTAGAGAGCAGCCACATGAGCCCAGGACCACATCCGTTTTTGTCATATCACCGTATGCCCAGCGCTGGAAAATAGCTCGGTAAGTGTTTGTGGACTGGAACAACTAATAAACAAATGAACAAACACACAAGCTTCAGGAAGACCTATCTTTATATTACTAATAAATGTGGATTTTTATTGCACCATTTTTACCTAGAAGGCAGTTCCTAAACATTAACTTTCAGAACTATAAATGAGTTCAAGATGTAAATGACTTTGTGCAGTGACTTTGAAATGAGGTGGGTACAAACTGAGATGTACTATGTCAAACACACCAAATTTGGAAGATTTAGTATGAAAATAAAAGAATGTAAAGTATCTCATTAATCATCTTTTATATTGATTACATGTTGAAATGGTAATATATTGAGTTAAAGAAAATGTGATTAAAATTTTCTTCACCTGTTATCACTTACGTGGTTAGGAGAAAAATTTAAGTTATATATGGGCTCACAGTTGTGGCTCACATATTTCTGTAAATGGCACGGTCCTAGACAGTTAATCATCAGTAATTACTCTTCCATAGTATGTATGAGTGATTTTGTGTGTGTGCGTTTTTGTCTCTTTCCAGGCACAGAAGCTGAAATCCAATATGTCGGGAAGTCCACACCTCTGTCTTTCTGATGTAAGTTGTTTCTTTCTGAGTCTCCCTGCATTTATAGAAACAGAGCCTTTGGGACCCTGGAACAGGATATGATGTGAAGGGCTCAAAGACAACAAGGTTTCAGGTCCAGAAAAAATCTAAGTCACCCTCAATGTCCCTCTGCTGTTTGAGCCAGGTGCAGTCTTCAGATCCTAGTGCCCAAAGTGAGAACCAAGTGTGGACCCCAGGATCCTAATCTCAGAACTGGACCAACACAAATACCATTGTCCCAGTACCATGATAATCTCTGTGGTCACAGTCACATGAATTCATCTGGCACAGAGAAGATACATAACAACTCTCGCTCCTTACCAGATGTCCTTTGACCTCCACAGCAACCCAGAAGTAGCCAAGGCGGGCCGCATTACACTCCCCGATCTACAAGTGAGAGGGTGGTTGATTCTGTCACAATCATAGCTCATTGTGGCGGGATGTGGCATTATGGGATTGAGCAGGTGCTAGGGATGGGGATGAAGGAATCAATCCTGGGGAAGGACAACTGTGCTGACTGGGAATTTGGGAGCCTGGGCTTTGGTCGGGACTCTCTGAAAAGCAGGGCGAGATCCTTCATCTATGAAGTCCATGGTTGAACCAGCCAATGGAGGGAAAGGCTACTGCCTTCTCTGCCAGCCTCCAATGCGATTTGTGACCCATCTCTGCATGAACTCATACTTGCTTGGGCAAGTTTCCCAAGATGATTCTTCCTGCCCTCCTTCATGATGGAGAGAGACAGCAAGCATCCCTCCTCGGTCCCTGGTACCCAGAAGGAGAATGGTTCCATGTTGCACAGTTGCTGGGGGACCTTGGGAGTGGGGGTAAAAATCTCGGGTCAGCTTGGTGAGCAGTGAGAGAGACAGAGTGCGGTTACAATATGCCTTGATGGAACGAACACGTGCAGTGGGTGATAATGAAACATTCTTTCTTACAGCGTGATTACGAAAAGGATGGTCTTGCTGGGGCTTCCAGCCACATAACCACAAAATCAATGGCTGCCTCTCCAAGCTGCAGTCTGAGCCCACTGCTGGTCCTGGTGGTAACTGCCCTGTCCACCCTATTATCTTTATCTTTGGCTGACACATCGTAGCTGCATTTAAAAAACAATATGGACATGTAAAAAGACAAAAACCAAGTTATCTGTTTCCTGTCCTCTTGTATATCTGAAATTCCAGTTTTAGGAACTCAGTTGAGACACTGCTAAAACAGTTTCATCCAACTGGAACTTTTTTCTTTCTTTTTTCTTTTTTTTTTCTAAGAAAGCTTCTTGTGGTCCTTAGGGCTTATATGGGATCCCCGATACAGTGCTACATTCCAAACTCAGAAGGCTTTGGGGCATGCTGTATTGTAAGGGGACAGTTTGTTGGTTTGGCTGTAAAGCAAACTGGGGCCGTGTTTTTCAAGAGGACGATGAGGATGGTGATTTTAACAATTTAACTCTGGCCTTCACTAGCTAGAGAAGGAGTTAGTATTTCTAAAGAATCTTCCATATCTCATGTAATAGGTTTTATTTCTGATGACATGACTGCAGCGGTACATGGATGCCAGGTTTCTTTGGTCACAAAGTGAAGATCCTCATCAAGACAATCTTGATGGACTTTGTGCAAACAGGCTTGTACCAATGTTCACTTTTCTATATGTACTAGTATTTTCCGTGCTAAGTTTATGTGCTGTAAACAGTTCTGCACTCTCCTACAAAAACAAAAAATACCTGTCACATCCCAGTGTAGTGTCTGTCTTCTAGTCAAAATAGAGAGTGAGAGTGGGCATGAGACTTCACAGAACCTTGACCATTGAGACACTTTCCTAAGCCTTACCTGAGTGAGAAGCCCTTAAACTAACAAGAGTCAAATACAGCTGAAGCATCATTCCAACACTCTTTACACGTATGAGGTCATATGTAGAAAAAAATTTTACTACTAAATGATTTCAACTACTGGCTTTCTGTATTTTGAAAGTAATGACATTGTCTTCATTTTTTTTACTGGTGGTTTAATACAAAATACATGGAGCTTGTTTTCCTCTCATAAGTAGCGTTAACTCCAATGTTCACGAAGACAGCTCTTCAAAAGCGGGCTCTGCATCACGTGATTGTGGACAGGCAGGAGGACACAGAGCAGCCAAGCATTGTCTTTTATCGTTTCTTGAAACGCAAGCGTGCATACCTGTGAGGAAACCAGCAGCCACTCGTAAATGTTCTACATTGTCCAGGGGCACCCTTGCCAGTTGACACAGACCAGTACCTTGGTGTTCATGTTACTTGACTGGGACGGGGGTTGGGACTTGCTGCCCTTTCTTCAGAAGCAGATCCATGCCAGGGTACACAGTTCTTTTCCTAAGGATTGTCTTGACTCCCATCTGTCACAGCTTGGCCGCTGCGTAGAGCAGTTTGGTCTGAAGGTCATGGGGAGTCTGCTTGCACCGTGTTCTGTGTCCTCCATGACAGACTGTGACTGATTCTGCAAAAAAGAAAAAAGGTTTGTGGATCCAGAGGGTCACGAATAAGGTCTGTGGAGCTGAGTTGATTGGCACAGAGACACAGAACAGAACAGGACTCTGGATATAAGGCATTTGGCGTGTTGCTGCACGTCCTCTTCTATCGTTCTTTTCCTTAAACGAATAGACTCAAAAGTGCACTTTTGAAGTCTGGTTGAAATGGTGAGATTCGAAATCTACAAGGATCGAGTGCTAGTAGCCATGTTTCTTTGAAACTGAATACAGGCGAGGAGATTCCACCCAATAGAGTATTGGAAGCGTTCGCTTTCTTCCCATATCAGTAGAGGGGTGGAGGGGGGAGACCCACAGTGCACATTTCATCCTGATTCCCTTTGCCCACGGATGTTTGCCTTGTAAGAATTAATCAGATTACTAGGGTGGGAAATCTATTAAACCCAAGATGAAGGCATAGCCTTTTAGCTCTATTGGTGTTTGAAGTACATTTATATCCAAATGTTAATAAACATAAATGTATATACTAAGTACTGAGTTTTTTCACTTCAAAATGTTTTCAAGGGGAACTCATCAAACAAATTCAATTAGTGAAAGGTTTCCTAAAGACTCTTCCTTTGAATAAACACATTCAACATGTCGAAATACTTGGAATTCCAGTCATCTGTGAAAGCATATCTCTTACAGAGCATATTTTGTTTTAATTAAGGTATCTCTATGTATCTACATTGGACTAATTGCATAGAGGTCTGATTCTATGTAATCTACTGTAGAAAGCTATTGATTACTTCTGTAATAAACAGCAGCTCTAATTAGCTTCAGATGACCAAAGAGGAAATAGGAGTTATCAGAGCTAACAAGAGTGGCTTTCAGTGAAGAACCATGGATGTGCAGCACATAAATTAAATTGTGAAAAGCCTCATCTTTTCACCAACACAGATCTCATTTTTCTTCAGAGATAGAAGCATAGGAGAGTGACCAAATCGTCCATTTGAAAATAAATTACTGCTTAAGTAAACAGAGGGAAGGATGTTCCATGACAACTTGTTAGAGAGATTCTTATAAAATCATGCCAAGCAAGTGTTTCTGCCATTCGGGGTGATCTCAGTTTAACACGGTGCCCCGGAAACACCATCATTTGCCCCAGTACTGGAGCAGGCAAAACCTTTTACCTATCCAGCTTCCTCTGGCAGTGCCAAAAGCAAAAAATGGTTCACTACTTCCTGTCCTACAGGCCCTGCATGGAAAGGGTCACCAAAATACAAGGGCTGCCTGCTGAGGTTTGGGCCTGTTGGAGAAGGCATCTCATTGTAGTTGATTTTGGCAAACAAAAAAAGTAACTCACATCCATGGAGACCGCGGCTCCCAACTCAGGTCTGGCTATGCTCCACCCATTTCAGAGAAAAAAAGGCAAGATTGCCAAGCCGATTAGAAGCACATTTTCAGTCCCCTTGATGTTGAATATTTGACCGAGAGGTGTTTGAGTATCTTTTTAAATAGAGCACACGAAGGAAGAAGGGCACAGTAAAGAGAGGGAATTCAGAATGCCACCTGAATATATTTTTCCATATCTCGTTTTTTTCGAGCCTCTAGTAAAAAAAAAGTGTAAGTTGAGAATGACATAGATTATTTTACATTAAGTATAGCAAACTGTATGCAAAGTGTGAAAGGAGCGTGGTTTTCCATTAAAACATTTTTTTTAAACGATTCTTTATTCTGTAGTAAAAAATGTTTCAGAAGCTACTTCTTCAAGGAAAACAAATATAGGACAGGGCTCCTCCAGAGTTGCTGTGGCCTTTGATCTAGTCTATGTTAAGATTGTTTCTATCTTGCACATGCTCCGAGGATGGGTTGTCTCCAGCTGCATCCCCATTTCCCACCTGCCTCTTTGTACTCTGAATCAGACACTCCCAAACACTCCATCTGCTGAGCTAGGAAAGTGGGAGAGAGGAAGCATTTCTAAATCAGTGTTAAGTGCTTGGGAAAAAGACATGTAAGAGCAGTGAGAGTTTATATAATTAGCAAATTCTGTTCTTAGAATCCAGCAAAAATGTATTTCTGTTGTTATTATTTACAAAACAGTGGCCTCGGAGGAGCTGTCTTTTGGAAAATAAGTTTTCATTCATGTCGTCAGGCATGCACGACTTATTTGAGTCAATAAACTGCGGGCCAGAAAATGACCTGCTTAAATGAACGCACATTTTCTCATTCTCTTTCAAGCTGTTCTTGAGCTCTTGGATTCATACCCCCGCGATCTTTGTTGCTTCTGCTCTTTGATAAAACAAACGAGACCATGTCAGACCCATCGTTTCAAGAAAGACCGAAAAGCAATGACAACACACAAGAGTCAGTTACCAATGGCCTGAACATGATGTTGGCCAAAGTGCCTGTCTGCACTGAGTTCGGGGAGTTTGAAGAGATGAAGCAAAAATCAAGGTACCGCAAGAGACCACGTGCCCTTGGTGAATGGAGCATGCAGTCTGGTCCAAACAGAAAACTCGTCCCAACAAAACACCCAGAGTTCCTTGAATTAGACTCCAGCGCCTTTGTAGGGAGCATGCCAGAGCTAATGTCTGGAGGGCAGAGGAAGGAGTTTCTTTTCAGAAATTCTAAAACAGCAAAGCAGCTGGGAATTTGGTTAGATATCCTTACAAGCTATGTTTTTCGCTCATCCCTGAGATAAGCATCTCGTGTGTAGATCTGATACCTCTTGACTTTGACACAGCTTTTATTCTCAAGTGACCATTTATTTGAATTCTGTTGTCTAGAATTCTACAAGACGACTGTACCTCTGAAATATATTCTCACTGCAGAGGCCTTAAATCTGTGGGGTTTGCCACCGCCTCCATCCTGGGATGTATTCAGTGGGACACTTTCATTTCCCAAGGGTCATTATCTTAAGACATTGGCGGATTCCCTTCTCTCGCGTATCGATTATTGATAACCCCGGTCCCCACCCTTGTTTCTTGTTGCCCAAGTATTTAACGGAGTCCCTTCCCATCAATTCTCCATCGTAATCATTCTAAATTTAGTCCTACCCAAATTCATTCTTGTTCTGTCAGATGCCCATCCTGCACGTAACCCTGGCTTTTTGAAGACAGAGAAGTCTCTAAGGAGCCAGGCGATCTGAAGAGGATGCTAATCCCAGAGTAGAAAGTTCATCCATCCAGCCCTCCCCTGAGCTCCCCCTTCTTAGCTCTGGGATTGTCTTGTCTCCTGCCTCCTCGCCAAGCATCCCTTTGTAGTTCCCAGAGCTCTCTGACGAGCTTCTCCTCCCTCCCGGAGACAGCCTGGGTCTTTCAGCGGGGATGCACCACCTGCACTCCTGATTGTTCTGAGACCCAGCCCAGAGGGGTGGGGAAGGCACGCCAGCCCTGTTTCAATAAACTGCCTGCAGAGAACCGCAGCCTGTAACAGTCATCGAGCTCCCAGCCCCCTGAGGTCCCCAGGCTCATTTGACCAGCGCAGCTGCGACTTCGGCGGTCTGCCTCTGGCAGGTGCCCATAGCAGCATCGTGTTCCACTGCCACAGGGAATTTATTTTTGCTCAAGGGCAGCTGCCAAACCCAGCACCAGCATCAATAGAAGGTTTTCTCTGATTTTCTTCTCTTCATCCCAGGTCCGGCTGTCTTACCAATCCCCACTTTTCGTTTTGCAGCACGTGCCAAAAGACTGGCCGGAGACCATCAGTCCCTTTCTTCTTTTGAACCTCTCTTCCCGCTCACCCTAACAGCTTCCCTAGCAGAAAGCGTGACCCATAGTAGGAAATTAAACACCTCTGGGTGAATGAAAAACTTTAGGACATGGAAGGGTTTCATTCTGAAATCCAGTAGCAAGGACTGGCCCATTTGCATCATCTTATAGCACTGAGCTGTTATGCATTGGTGCTGAAGGTGTCCTCCTGAGGTTATTGAGGGTGACCTGGGAGAAAGGGCGAAAAAAAATGTTAGGATCAAAGCGGCTTTGTCTGATGCATTCCCTGCCGAGAGGTGGAAAACTAGCATTTGTCCCCAGAAGAGCTGAGCGTGACCAGCCAGTCCCAGCAGGCTCACGGCGTCCACCAGGAAGGACAGGACCCCAAATGGGGTAGACTTTGTGGGAAATTAGCCGGTGAGTCTGATGATGTTTTAATCTGCCTCAAGTGCAGGATGCTGGCAAGAAAGATGGACCACCCTGCCAGTCCTGACCAACCCCAGGGATGCAGCCGCCGCCAGCATCCTGAGAAGTGAACTCAGGTGCTTACCAATCCAGCACACTTAGGGAACATCTACTGTACTTGAATGACGCTCCATTTGGAGCCGAAGCTCCCGCACGAGTAACTTGAGAATCTAGGGCCCTTTGACAGCGGCTTAGGGGAACAACCGTCCTTTCCAGATTGGCAGAATCCTTCACTTTGATATCCTTCGGAGAATCTAAATTCTCTTTATAAATAGTCCGTGAAGCTGTTTTTCAGACTCAGTCTCTAAGAGGTAAGTCCCAGTCCACATGTGTACAACCCACCCAGCCTACCCATCGTGAAGCAGGCAGATACACCCACCCGCAGATACACCCCTGTGCCCGCAAGGCCGCCATGGAGAGCCCAGTGGGGTCACCCCTCTGATCCTCAGAGGGCCGTGAGCACGGCCAGGCCTGTAGGCCAGTGGAAGTCCCAGCTGTCAGGGACCAGCCGTGGTGCTGGTGGGAATGGGAGACACCAGAGCTGTCCGCCAAACATAACGCAGATCTTAGAACCAGAGTAAAGTAGGATGAGGAACTGGAACACCCAGTAGATGCCCGGGTGTAGGAAACGCAGGCTGTTAGGAGTCGGTAAAGGCCTGTCGTCTGTCAGCCAGCCGGCCGGGCGTCTGCAGGTCCAGGGGAAGGTACTCGGCTTTCTTGACACCAGTGGCGCTTAAAGCTCTCTCGATAAAGCTCCCTCTCTCTTTCTGTGTCGCACCTGCTGCAGGGCTGTGTGATCCGGCTTTACCTTCCTGGCACGCAAAGCATGCTTGATCCGGAATTTGGTTTTTCTATCTTTTAGCTTTAGCTGAAGGCATTTCTGAAATGGGGGCGGGGCGGGGGGGAAGGAGAATGGAAGCCATAGAACCAAATCACAGATTGCCCTGCCTTATTTGGTGTGGTCTCCCAGTAATCAGACACTTCTGATGCGCTTTTCTGGATTCAGAAATAGCAGATTGTCCTCAGAGGGTTGAAGAAATGATTTCAGAAACCTGAAATGCAGGGCCTTATAGTTCTCCTAATTATCTGTCTTTTCTCTTTTTCTCCCTTCTCTCCCCCAAAGGAGGTGGGGAAACGCTTTTTACCAGAGTTTGCTTTAAAGAGTTTTCTCATCCTCTGTGCCTTTTCCCTGGATATTGAAATTATTTTCTCTTGTTTAATCCAGCTCCTGCTGAGAAGCTGTGTGAGCTGTAGGAAGTGGGATTGTTTTGCTGTATCTTTTGGACGGTGTTGCATTCTTACTGTTAACCCGAGGGTACGTCTCAGTTGCGTTCGTTCTGTTTCATGCAAGTTCACAACACAGGTGGAAGAGAAGAAGGATTCTGGTGTTCAGGATCATTTTAGAATTCTGTCCCGGGAGAGGGGTTCAGACCCTCAGCCTCGCCAGAGCTGGGGTGAGGGGTGGAGGGAGCCCCGCTGAAGCCCCCAGTTAGGAGAGGATACGGGTGAGCCGCTTTCTTTCCGGTCGCCATTTTATATTGTGTGTTGCCTGAGTTTTCCACGTGTAGAAGATAACGCGTTTATTTCATCATCTCGTGTACCTGCTTCCTGAGGAACCTGGATGTTCTCCTGGGGTCCTTCCCTCGCGGCTTCCTCACACAGCTGTTTCGCAACGAGCTTTATTGCCGTCACCCACGGAAGACCATCTCCACGCAGAAGTACACGTTTTGTTCTTTGGACTTTGGAAGTAGTTTTGTGATGTTTAAATTTTCTGTTAGCATATTGCCTAAGCATTGCAGAATGTATGTACGTAGTCCCTTCAGCCGTCTCCCTCACCCCAGAATATCCTAATAAACGTTGTTTTCTTTCTTAAAAAAATGATTATTGTGTCTTCTTCTTTTATCTTAATTCACTGGAAAGTGATATTGAAATCTCCAAATACTAGAAATCCCCAGTGTCAAGACATTGAGGGGTGTCTGGTCCTGTGGGTGTAGGATGTTTAGCAACATCCCTGGTCTCTACCCACTAGATGCCAGTGGCAACTTCTCCCCTCTGCCAAAGACAATGTCAAATCCCTAGGAGGGGGAGGCAGCAACGAGGCCCGCCTTGTTGAGGCCACTGTTTTAGACCCAGCCTAACAGCTCATACGTGCAATACCAAAAGGAACTAGGTTCTAGTGTGGGGCCACGGCTGATAGCTATCTCATGTCTTCAACATGCAGTTTTATATTGAGAGGATAGAGTGGGTGGGTTCTCTCGTTACTCTCATATGTGTATTGAATTATTTGTATAAACTTAGAAATAGTAAGTGCTTTGATAAAAAGTAAAGACAGAGTGAGCCGTTTTCTTATTTCCAGCGTCCAGCTCAGTGGCTGGCAAGGAAGAATCACTTTATATCACATGAGGCCAGATTTTCTCTTTTAGAATTAGCATCATGATCATGGTTGCCCAAAATATGACTCCCCCACTTCCCTGGGGAAGTTATCATTTCTGGCACCTTATCACCTCCAGGATTTTTCAGGCGAATTATTAAAACCCAAATCGCAGTAATTAACTTCACCATTGTCGTTCACTTCAGTCTGAAAATCGCAGCCCACTCAACCCCAAGAAGACCTTGCTGTTTTTTAGGACAGAAGCCTGTGTTTCCCTTGAGATTCTGTAGAACACTTTTGTTCTTTGTGATTTTTCATTCAACTGGGTTTTCCTACTCCCTTGCTTTCTGAGCTGCTTTCAATTGACCAAGTTTAGGATGACTTCCGCCAAACTTCACAGCTTGGATCCAAAGTTTGTGAGCCTTTGGAACTGAGCTTGGTATTTCAAAGGTATAGCAAAACCCTAGATCCCAACATCTTACCCGGCTCTGGGTCGCTGAGCAGAAATCTCTAAGCTTAGTCGCAGGGAAGTGAACGTCTCCTGCCAGCAGCAGTGGGCTGGCCCCAGGAAGGGAAGGACTCTGATGTCCCCTGAACCATCAAACAGAAAGGGGGAGGGAGTAGTACTCTGGGGACCTGGAATTTCCTCCCACAGTCCTCAGTATTCTGATCGCCTCCCTAATACAACCAAATCTCAGCATGCAAGTGATAGAAATTTTAGGAGCTGGAACAAGAAATGACTAATAAAACCCTGAGAGGAATGCCAAGAAAGTGAATAAAAACTGTGGCAGAAACCAGATACAGGACTGCTTGTGTGTGATGATATAAATAAAGCATAAACGAAAACACAATGATGTGAAAGATACGAGCAGGAGTATCCATAAAAGTCACATAAACTGGCAGTGCTGGCTGCACTGACGGGTTTTATCCTCGTGACGAGTTCTCCCATCCAGGCTGGTAGGCAAAGAATTCACCATTTTTCAAAGATAAAGTGAGCGCTTGGCCTGAGAAAACCTTGGGCGGGTACATTAAAAACGGCAATCTTGGGCTTCCCGGGTGGCGCAGTGGTTGAGAGTCTGCCTGCCGATGCAGGGGACGCGGGTTCGTGCCCCGGTCCGGGAAGATCCCACATGCCGCGGAGCGGCTGGGCCCGTGAGCCATGGCCACTGAGCCTGCGCGTCCAGAGCCCGTGCTCCGCAAGAGGAGAGGCCACAACAGTGAGAGGCCCACGTACCGCAAAAAAAAAAAGGGCAATCTTTTTTAGAAAACTGTTTGACAATATGTATCATAATTTTAAATCTTCATCCCTTTTGAGCCAACAATTCCACTGTAAGGAATTTACCCTGCATTCTTACACCGTGTGGCAAGATCCATGCAAAAGGATTTTCATGGCAGAATAGTTTGCAATAGCAAAACACTTGAAACGACTTGAATGTCCATCCACAGTGAACTGGTGAAAGAACTCATGGTGCATCTGGATAAGGGAATATTATGCAACTTTTTTTTTTAACCAATCATTTTAGAGAATAAAAAATAAAGTAAGCTGAACTGTGCAATGGCTGGAACCCAGCTCAGGGTTTGGCCCCTGCTCTTTGGAAGAAAGAGGCAGATGTGGCCATGGCTCGGTGCACGCTCAGGACTAAAGGTTCCTACTGAGTCCAGCAAAGCCCCGCAGAGTAACTGTCTGCCCCGCAGAACCTCTTCAGAGATGAATTGCTGCAATTTGGGGAAGAAGCACCTCACGGGCTCTGTGTGCACTGTGTGCATAGGAGGATTTTTAAATAATTGCTTACTCTGTGGCTGGTGACACAGGATGAGTCCTCTCTACGCAGGGCCCACACAGCCCAAGGGGAGACTGGGGCAGCTCCTTCGGTGGCAGCTCCTTTGGTGGCAGCTCCTTTGGTGGCAGGTGTGTCAAGGGTCAGCCCACCCTGTGGATTGTGCCCTCAGAACACCCATGACCGTAAGAGCTGGTAGTACGGGGTGCTCACCACATGCCCCCCACACCAGGATGGATGGGCTCTGCGTACATGATCTCATTCAGCCCTCACAACTCCCAGGTAGAATTAATCTAATTTTGCAATGAAAGCAACTGAGGCAAGAGAGGGCAAGTGCAAAGTCATACAGCTAAGGGCGGCAGAGCGGGACTGGAATTCAGTTTTTTGATGCCAGTGCCCATTCAAACTCTGCCCTGCAGCCTTATGGGGAAAACTCTCCTGGCTTCTGAGTTGGAAAGCTCACAGACCCACCCGCATCCCCACATCATTTCCCTCTACCCACACTTGGGGCTGTGTTATGAGAGCAGCCCAAGCTGACATATTGCAGCGTGCGTTTGTCTTCAAAAGATAATTACATTACCTCCCTTGCCTTAAGGAAAAGAACAGCAGATTAAAAAAGAAATGTGACAAGCCATCTGAGTGCCAGGACCGCTCCCCTGAGACTCCCACTTCCATCTCAGTCCCTCACTCTAGACATGAAACCAATTAAAGTCGTTGCAACATACACAGTTAACACCAAGTGACAAAAGCCTGCCTAACTGCTTTAAAGATCTAATTTACCCACAGACTGTGCCCAGAAAAACATGGCTGGCCTGTTACTGTGCAACTTTGGAAGCACTTGACTCAGCTCCAACTCGGAGGGGTGTCCCGTCACCCTCCTCAGAACCTCCCCCCGCCCTGGCAGCTGTCACTCCTGGGCCTCCTCTGTCTTCAGTACAATGATGGTGGCCCCAGAGAACCGGAACTCTTGCCACTGGGGACGTGGTGAGGGCAGGAAGCAGACCCCTGGCAGGGGGGTTGGCTCAGGAAAACAATTTAGTCCTTCGTACCCATCTTGCCCTAAATGCTGACCTCTCCCACTTCTGCCCGACAGCTGGAAGATGTAGGGGAAGAGAGCACATCGCTTTGGCAGCCCTCACCTGGAGAACTTCTATCAAACTGTTGCTCTCATCTTATCTCAGGACCGGGGCAACTACTTTTGAAGTGGCCAGACCAAGATCGGTGATGGAAAGTGGGTTTTATTCCTTGGTTTGCCAGGATTTCATTCCAAACTCCGGGAAAGGATCTTCAGAAAGAAAATGTTACCAAATTGAGAAGAAAATGGACAACAGGCAGAAAGAAAAGGGTGTTTCCTGCAATGCATGTTCCTCATCTAAGTTTGCTTCCCTTCCAGTCCATTGAGGATAAATCCCTGACCCCCTTCCTCTGTCTGTGGGTACCAGTATCAGAACAGGAAAGCGACCACACTTTGATGCAAAGCCCCTTCGTTTTCATTCTTCCAAAACATTTCTGTCCCTGGAAGATCCTTAGGGTATTCAGACAATATCTCCTTAACCTGCAAGGGCTTTACAGTTTGCCAAGCTCCTTCACACACGTTCTCCTTCCATTCTCCCACTGGCGGGTGGGGAACTAGTTGATCACCCCCATTTTATGGATGTGGAAATGGAGGCCCAGAAAGGCCCTTATCGGGTGAGTGGCAGAGGAGCCCCTGCAGCTCGGCAGCTCTCGCTCATCCCCCCACCGTGTGACCTTCTCCTTAGCTTCCTGTCTCTTTGCCGGCATCTTCCCGCTCACTGGGAAATTGCAAACTATTTTAATGGACTCTCAGCTTTTGCCGAGTGC
Source organism: Aethalodelphis obliquidens (assembly GCF_003676395.1). Classification (NCBI taxonomy): domain Eukaryota; kingdom Metazoa; phylum Chordata; class Mammalia; order Artiodactyla; family Delphinidae; genus Aethalodelphis; species Aethalodelphis obliquidens. The sequence continues at coordinate 31,323,253 of NW_020837955.1, read as the reverse complement.
ATCTAGAGTGTCTTTTTTTTTTTAATTCCACTGAGTTTTTCAAGGCAGTTTTTAGAGGGTATTAAGTGTTCTTTGAATAACGCCTTCTGTAATCTAGGGATAGCCAGATCCAGATCCTTCGCGCCTGTCTGCTGGGCGGCCTTGCTCTGTGCTGTTCACTGGTTCAGAAGCCTCAGCTGTGATGGACCAACAAATGCAGCAGAGGCAGAGGATGGTGGCTTCCCTGCTGGGGATGGTGGCAACCTCAATAAAATGCCTCAAGGTTGCACACCAAGACCAAGGTGTGTCTTTTTGGGGGTGGGGGGGTTGCCGAGGGCAGTGCCTGTGCTGCCCTCTGGTGGACCCGGTTACCTCTAGGTACTGATGAGCTGGCCTTGCCCTGCCCTGCAGGGACCCCCTGCATTCAGCATGGTCTCACCCTCAGAACTCAGCGCTCACACAAAACCCCCAAAGCCCAGATTGCTCAGGCGCCAACCGGGACCTCCAGGCCTGCCACAGCACCCCACTACCCAAGCACCCCCCCCATATCGACTCCATTTCTAGTTTGGTCCCTGTTTGTCCCTTGCCTTTGCACATCTCCAGTAGAAGACCTGTATTTCCCGGCATCCTTCATTCACTGAGTACTTACTCTTCTAGGTAATGCTGACCATCCCTTTGGATCTTTGCAGCAGCACTGAGACAGGTGCTGCTGTCCCAGTTTTGCCGATGAGGAAATCAGCTTAGGGGTTAGGTAACTTGGCAAAGTGCCCTAGGTCCAGGAGACCCCAGAATTCAAACCCCAGCAGCTCAGCTCGAGGGTCTGCCTTATAACCCAGGTGTTATCCTGCAACCGCCTGGCTCCAGAAGTGGCTTCCCGCAAATCACATCATTTTGCAAAGCCACAGAGGGATCAGGTCTTTAAGGAAACCTGAGGTTTTAAACTGGTGATCCTCTTGTCATGTGAAAAATCAATGTATGTGTTTGGATTTTTTGCCTTAATTTGGGATTTACTGACAATGAAACAGAATGTCTTTTAGGCAATGAATGAAATGGTGACATTTTCATGAGTTCTGACTCCAAATTGCCTGTGTATCTTCACAAGTGGCTCCCCTGCCCGGGAAGGCTTGGTCTCTGTTCCTCTGCTCTTTCTTGCTGCCCTGCCTTCTTTGGAGAGCTCCTTCATTGCCAGGCTTCAGTTGCCACCTGGAGTGATGACCCAGAGCTGTCTTCCCTACATCCCTACTCGCTTCCAGTATTTCCCACCTCCCTGGGAAGAGCCAGCCCCCTCCTCAGCCAGCCTGCCCACAAAGGAGTCCTCCTCCCTCCACCTCCTCTGACCCACTGGGTTTCCTAACATAGGTCAGCACTTACTCTGTGCCAAGCATCCTTCTCGGCAGAGGGGATGGGGTGGGGGATGGGAGAGGACATGCCTTTCTTCTCATTGGGCTTACACAGTCGTGGGAGGAGAATTTATGATGGTGAACAAATAAAATGTGAGCTGGCCAGTGCTCTCGGTCTACTCATCTGTAAAATGAGGATGATAATGGCACGTATGTCACAGGGTGGGTCTGAGGATTATGTGAGCTAATTCAGGCAAGGTGCCTATGGTGTGGGCACGCAGTAAAGCACTAAATACATGGGAAGTGGTTATTACTTTGAAATAAATAGGGTATGATGATGAAAGGGACTGGGGCGTGGCTTTAACCTGGGTGACCAGAGGATGGCTTTTTTTTTTTTTTTTTTTTTTGGTACGCGGGCCTCCCACTGTTGTGGCCTCTCCCGTTGCGGAGCACAGGCTCCAGACACACAGGCTCAGCGGCCATGGCTCACGGACCCAGTCGCTCTGCAGCATGTGGGATCTTCCCGGACCGGGGCACGAACCCGTGTCCCCTGCATCGGCAGGCGGACTCTCAACCACTGCGCCACCAGGGAAGCCCCAGAGGATGGCTCTTTGAGGAGGTGTCCTCAGATATAAAGCCTAAATGTTAAGAAGGCAGCAGAAGTGTGGAAGGAGTGCTCCAGGCAGGGGAACAGCGGTGTCAAGGTCGGGAGGTGGGGATGAATGTGGTGCATTCATTCAAGAAAGAAAAGTCAGTCCAGGGAGGCTGGAGGCTGGCGTGGAGGGACTGTGGAGAGATGGGGAGGCTGGAGGGGGTAGGGACCCATGCACCGGGAGAGGGCACAGCGCTGTAGGCAGGAGGGCTCCGCATACCCACGCGGCCAGCAAAGGGACAGAGAGAACAGTCAGGGCTGGTACAGGGCCTGTGCAAGAGAGGGTGGGGCACGTTCAGTGGGTAAGAGGAGTGGAAGGGATTGGGAGGTAGGAGTGATGGGACTCGATACCTGTAGTGAAAGGTGAACAAGCATAGCTCCCAGGTTAGGCTTAAGCAGTGGGGTGAATGGTGGCCCCTTTGCAGAGGACATGTGAGGGAGTCACAGGTTCCCAGAGGGTGGGGAGAAAGGCATCCAAACTTCTCCTGTTATGTGTGGTGACTGGCCTCAAAGCCCAGCACTCTCGGTGATGGCCGTCCCTCTCCTTCCCCGCCGGCCTCCATACCTGATTGGCCAGCCCGGCTTTGCCTTCCCTTTGTCCACCCTGCTGTTCTGTTCCTGCTGCCTCCCCCCCCCCACCCCCCCCACCGCAGGGGAGGGATCTCACTTGCCTTGAGCCTCCAGAGGTTCCCTGTCCAGCCTGGACAGTTTCTCTGAAACTCCACTGTAACCAGCCACTGGCTCCAGCTACCTCTCAATTTTCTCCCCTGCTGTCCTGATTAAGCAGAGCCCCCTCACTGCCTTCTATCCCTCCACCTCCCACCTGCACCTACTGCTGCCTCTTACCCATCCCGCCGCTGCCCCGGGAAGCCTTCCAAGTCACTTCAATTTACAAGGAGTTCTCCACCTTTGGGGCGCCCACAGCTCTCACAGCCCACCTCACTCACTCCTGTGCTCACGTGTGACCTTGCATTGTCTCTTAGTTCTGTGTACATGAACCTCCCCTCCTCAACAAGGCTTTAAACACCCCCCAAAAGTGAGGATAGGCTCCTCTTGTATCACGAATGGGTGCTGGAGAGTATAAACTCTAGAACTAAAGTTCTTGACCTCTCTGAGCCTTGGTTTCCCCAGCTGTCAAGTGGGATAAATAATAGAACCTACCTCAGGGGGTTGCTGTCAAGTTCCCGTGTTGACAATGGCTCCTGCCATAAAGATAATGACAACAAAAATTAGTGATGACACTGACAGTCAAAAATGAAGGTGACACTGGGACCCAGGCTAGGCATATAGTGGGGATCTGAGCCCATGTAGACTTGGTCTTGAAAGGATGTATGAACTGAGTTTCCCCCAGGCTCCTTCCTTCCTACCCTTTTCAAATTCTGAAAGCCTGCCATGTGGTGGACACTATCTTTGGGAAACAAAGAAATATAATCCCTCCCCTCCTGGGTGTTTAGGTTCTTTTCTTTCTTCCCTCTGTCCTGGCCTGAAGCATGCAGACTTCACAGAGGCAGGAGAGAGCCTGGTTCACACCAGAGAGGCCATTCCATCAGATCTACATTTGGAACTCACAACAGAGTCTATGACATCCAACAGGACAGCTGGTTCTTATTAATGGGATTTAGAGTCTTCTGGGTTACAATGCCTCATATACCCCCTCCATTTATCTTGCTAAGAGAGGGTGAAGTCTTCAAAGGACATCTGAGTCCTTTCCTACCATACGCTAGATTCTTCTGAGACAGGGTCCTACCCTAGTGATGTGTCTGCACGTTTACCCAGCCAGTTGGATGGCATTGCTCCAGGACTTGACAGAAAAGAGCCACTTTTGCATCTACTCATTTCCTGTCACTTAATCGACATTATATAAGAGTTCATTGATGTTACCTTAATCTTTTGTGAAGAGTTAAAAGAGTTTCAAATCTAGTCAAACTGAAAACTAGTTTATTTGCCTTTTATGATGATTGAAATGATGCACACTGTAAAAAACCTTACGTTCAACACTCAGCGATATTAATTTCACTTGACTTCATGACTTAAGGTCAAATATGTTAATCAAAGCCGTCATCATTAGCACAGTTTCCTTTTCTATTAAGCAATTATGATGGCTTACTATTAATGAGTCGTGAAGTTTTAATAAATTTTTGCTGCTGTGAAATTGCAAAGCAGTAATTATGACACATATTGTATGGATGGCTTGTTCCACGATGTCAATTTGGCCTAATGTTGGTAAAAATGAAAAAGAACATTAAGTAATTAATTAGTTGCCTCCATGAAACCAAAATAAGTCTTTACCATAGAGGTAAATGAAAGAGAAATGAAGAGCCTTCTGCTGTTATTAGTGAACTGCTAAACAGCGGGACCTAGCCACTCAAAAAGACCCAATCCCCCCAAAATGGTATCTTGACTTAAGCTGGAGGAGAAATAACTTTGCAAGAATTTCTTGTGTTGGGCTTCCCTGGTGGCGCAGTGGTTGAGAATCTGCCTGCCAATGCAGGGGATACGGGTTCGAGCCCTAGTCTGGGAAGTTCCCACATGCCGCGGAGCAACTGGGCCCATGAGCCACAACTACTGAGCCTGCGCGTCTGGAGCCTGTGCTCTGCAACAGGAGAGGCCACGATAGTGAGAGGCCCGCGCACCGCGATGAAGAGTGGCCCCTGCTCGCCGCAACTAGAAAAAGCCCTCGCGCAGAAACGGAGACTCAACACAGCCAAAATAAATAAATAAATAAATAAATAAATAAGTTTATAAAAAAAGAGAATTTCTTGTGTTGAAGTCAATATTTCTGGCATGGGGCTGATTATATGACAGTATGGGACAGGAGGAGGATTCTGAAATAAAATTAAATGTTGATACACATGGACTGATGGAATTGGGATCAAAGAATTACTGTCTCAAAGCTGACAGAGGTCTGGTGAGCCTAAGATAGAACCAGAGGCAAGCCTTCAACACCCACAACAGCAGTTCTCTGAAGGGTGCTAAAGAATCCCTAGATGATTATGTTGAAATGCAGATTCCTGGGCTCTGCCCCCCAGTAAGTCTGAAATAAGGTCTAGGTATCTGCATACACTCAGGTTTATTCTGATACAGATGGTCTCTGACCCACACTTTAGGAAATAATGATCTAGAAGCCCAAAGCCACAATTCTATAAAACTATATAGGGAGTCAATATTCTCACTGAGCAAACACTTATGTGTCAGGCCCCATAATACGCACTCGTTTACACATTTTCTGGGTTAGGTTTACAATTGAATAAGAAAGGCACGATGTGTATGTAAATAACAAATATATCATCATCTAAGATTTCCTGAACACTTATTTGTAATGTGCCAACCACAGAGCTGAGTATTTTATATGCATAATTTGATCTGACTTCACCCCATTCCAATTTACAGGTGTGGAAGCTGAGACACAGAGAGACTAAGTAATCCTCATCCTGGTTTCAAAAACAGGAAAACAGGATGCCTTGCCCTGCTAACAAATACTCTGGATTATCCATCCATCCATCCATCCTTCTATCCATCTACCCACCCAAAAGATATTTATTAAGCACCTACTATGCTAATCGAACTAGGCACCAGGAATACAGTAGTGAATGAGAAAATGTCCCTGTCATCTCGATACTGACATTCCAATGGCAGAGTGGGAAAAGTGGTAGAGATGCAAACAAACAGATACATGAATAAACAAGCAACAAAAAAAAGAGAAAGAAGATTATGGTAAGTGCTATGTAGAATCTTAAAACAGGGAGCAGTGCTGGGGAAACTGGAGGACTACTTTGGCTTGGATGACTTCCCTGAGGAGGTGACATTTGAGCCGAGACCTGAGTGACAAGAAGTTCTGGAGGAAGGGCATCCCAGGCAGGGAGGACAACTTGTGCCGAGACCCAAAGCCGGGCCTTGGTGTGCTCATGACACAGAGGGATGGTCACTGTAGCCAGAGCAGAGCGGGCTGGTGGTGGAGGACTACATGAAGCCCCAGGGCTGCACACCTAGTTCTTCAGAATCTTCACCACCTTCAGGGACTTAAGGAAAGAACCTGCCTAACCTCCGTCTGGATCCTGGGGGCAAGTGAGTGAGGTGGCAGCTGGGCCAGAGCAGAACAAACCACACAGTCTGCAGGGACAAACCGCCAGCAGATGACCAGCCAGAGAGTCCAGAAGTTTCCTTCCCCTGATCTCAGCACACGGGCGCGGAGGATGGGGCCGGCCACGTAGGGTACTTTTCAGGAGGCCTCTGCTCCTCTTGTGAGAGAAGGTCCCATTGGGCAGTTTTGTGCCTTTATTGATGAGTCTCTCACCATGGGCAGCTGAAATAATTACCACGTGAGCGCAGTGCAGGGTCAGATTTGAGGATTCCTGGGAAAACTGCCCCTCCTTCCATGGCCCTTCCCTAAGAAATCCCCTACCCTATGCCTAACCGTAGCTCCCATTTGAGAATGTGCTATGTGCCCCAAACTGTCCGAAGCAATTTACAAATACTAACTCACGCAATTGTTAAAACAGCCCTAGGAGCTCGATACTATTCTTGTAACTACCTACACGTGTGGAAGCTGAGGCACAGAGAGGTGAAGTAAGGTGCTCGTGGCTAAGCAGTGGTGAACGTGGCATCTGAATCCAGACACGCTGACTCTAGAGCTCATGCTTTTGAGTTCTACACTATGCCTGAAATTTTACTATTCCAGAATGTGTTTTCAGATTCCTACCCCTGGGGTGTTTTTTGTTTGTTTGTTTTTTCTTTTTAAGACAACTTAGAGATATTCTTAAAGACTAATATTAAACTGGTACCTATTTAGGTTTGCTTTCCACCACTCCAGGACCCTGTCGCTCCCAGATGGCCAGGTCCAGTGTAGCAAGGAGCCCTGGCACAGTTAGGGGCAGCTTGAAGTGGATTGAGCCAGAGAGTGGGTGTAAAATTCTGTCTTTTGGGGGCAGACAAAATTTATAAGGGCTGTATCCGTTTTGAGCTTTGAAGGTCAAGGGTAGGGCCAACACAGGGATAGGGTTTAGTGGCATAGATTGATTTCAGGAATGGCCCCATGGCTCCCTGGACCTATGCCCTTTGTCAAGTGCCTTTGCATCTCCTCCCTCAAGGAATGGCATCTATTTTTCCACCCGTGAATTGGGACTGGCTTGTGACCTGCTTTGCCCAGCAGAGCACAGTGGGAGTGATCTGCCAGTGAGGCCAGTCCTGAGCCCGGGTTTCTAGAGGCCTTGAGCCCTTCCCCTGTCCCAGAACCCTGGCACCGCCCTGTGAGTGAGCTCAGCTGGCCAGATGGCAGGTGAGACACCGTGTGAGCAGAGCCCCGTCGTCCTAGCTGACGCCCTCTTAGACCAGCGAGGCCCCAGCCGGCCCGGCATCTCATTGCATGGGTGGGCCCAGCCAAGACCAGAGCCATACGGTCCGGACCAGCCCAAATGATCAGCTCCTAGAGTTGTGACCCGTATCCCGATGGCCTCCACCTGACCATGGTTTGACTTGGGACTTTTCGACTTTACAATGGCGTGAAAGCTATATGGGCTCAGTAGAAACCAAACTTCAAATTTTAATTTTTTCCTGGGCTAGTAAGATTCCCTGGGACGCTCTCTCGTGATGCCGGGCAGAAGCCCCAGCTCCCAGTCAGCTCTGCAATCACGAGGGTAAACGACCGACACACTGACGGCCATTCTGCTCCCAGGCAACCGTGCTGCTTTCCATTTTCAGCACAGTACTCCATAAATTACACTAGACCTTCAACACTTTAGCATAAAATAGGCTTTGTGTTAGATGATTTTGCGCAACTGTGGGCTCATGTAACTGTTCTGAGGATATTTAAGGTAGGTGAGGCTAAACAATGATGTTCAGTAGGATAAGTGTATTAAAGGCATTTTTTGTTGTGGTGGTGGTGGTGGTGGTGGTGGTACGCGGGCCTCTCACTGTTGTGGCCTCTCCCGTTGCGGAGCATAGGCTCTGGATGTGCAGGCTCAGCGGCCATGGCTCACGGGCCCAGCCGCTCCGCGGCATGTGGGATCTTCCCGGACCGGGGCACGAATGCATGTCCCATGCATCGGCAGGCGAACTCTCAACCACTGCGCCACCAGGGAAGCCCTTGGCATTTTTGACATGATAATTTCAACTTACGATGGGTTTATCCCCATCATAAGTCGAGGAAGATCAGTAAATTGTGGTTGTTTTCAGCTACAACTGTGGAGCGGATTGTAACACAGCAAGAGCTGTCCGATTGGGTTAGCGGTGAACCAGGCTGGGAAGTGGGTAAGTGCAGCAGTGGCCGGGAAGCCTGGGCCAGGCTGAAGGCAAGCAGGTCAGGCACAGATTGAGGCCCTGCATGAGGTTGGGCACACAGCCCTGCGGTTCTGCGGAGGTGCAGGGAAGAGCAGTGTCGGGGGCACTTTTCTTCCAACCAGAGGGACTTGGGGGAGCTGAGGGCCTCTCCGAGATACACAGACCCAGCTCTCATGCTGGTCTGTAATGCTCAGGAAATAAGAGTACTTGGCACAGGAAACACGGGACGATATGGATGGGGGCCCCAGAGCGGGGTGGGCAGGCTTTCCAGATGTGCCAGAGGCAGCCGACTCAGACTTGACCCCCTGGACACAGACTCAGATCAGCTCCAAACCCTGGGCCAAGGGCCTGCAAACTGTCTTCACTAAGCTCCTGCAGAGAGCCGGGGACACCGCCAGCCACTCACTTGGGGACACTTTTCCTGCAATTAGTGAAACGGAAATGTGCTACTAACAATCAGCTGGATCGAGAAGGAGGTCTGCCCTTTGCAGGTGTTCTTCTCAGGGGCCCAGCATTCCAACAAAAGGGGTTACAAAAAAGAAGCATCGGAATGGCATTGAACTTGCAATGTATTTATGATTTAGTGCAGGCAGTAGGCCGGGTCAGTCAGGAGTTAGAGGGCGAGGTGGCGAACAGGTACAGCCCTGACGAGCAGGTGGAAAGACCCCCCCCCCCCCAGGTCCCTCACTTGTCCCCAGCCAGTGGCTGCTGGGGCTGGAGGTACGGAGAGTGGGGTTAGCTAACCTTCCACGGGTACCAGCCTCAGCTTCCCAGCTCCCCGAATCCCCTCGTGGACAGCCAGCCCCGTGGGGATCCCCTCCATCATAACACCGCCCCACTCCCAGACACCAAGAACCCCCAATCAACCACATGTACCGGATACCAGGCCCTCCACTGGAGTCAGACACACTGGCTTTGAATCCTGGCCCTGCCAGATATTAGCCGAGTGACACCGGGCAAGTTACTCTCCTGTTTTCCCCATCTGCCCCATGGATCTGAAGATGGCGCTCCCTCCACCCCCTGGGGCTGAGGTGAGGACTGAACAGGACAACTGAGGGCATGCGCTCGGCACAGGGCCCGGCACAGAGGAAACTCAGCCTCTGTGAGAGCAGCTGTCATTTTCAGTGCTCGAATACCCACCGGGCATCTGCTGTGGGCCAGAGTTAGGGGGCGCATCAGGTGTGTCTCCTGAAGGACTCCTCTGAGTGAATGAATGAATGAATAAATGAGTCACAGAGCAGCTGATTTAGGAAGAGCTCCTACACCTCCGCGACGCCCAAGGAAGGCCATCCTGTAAATTCAAGCCTGAGCTGTCCTCGCTCCCAAAGCAGGAAGAACAGACGCCGCCCTCGTGTGGGGGTGCCTCCTTCGCTGTCCTTCGCCTTTGTTCCCTCACTGTTCATCCACTCAAAACTTGAAAACTGGCAGAAGGGGCATTACTTTTTATAAATGAAAATTGCCCAAGTACAATATAAATATTTCCTGCAAATGATACTCCAGGGAAGCTGCTGCAGAGACTTCTGTCTTGGAGAACCTTCCCAACAGACCCAGGAAGCTGCAGGATGAGGCTCTCAGAGAGGTCAGAGGCTGTGGGTGACTCCAGAGGCCTGGGGAGGTCTATTACAGCAGCTGCTTCTCAAACTTGAATGTGCGCAGGAAGCCAATGACACTCGTCAAAATGCAGCCTCTGATCCAGCAGATCTGGGCGGGGGGCGTGGCTGAGGATCTGTACTTCTAAGAAGCTCCAGGTGAGACCCGTGCTGCCTCTCTGTGGACCATTCTTCAAGTGGCATGTGTTTCTCAAATCGAGGCCACAGGAGAATCACCTGGGGAATTTTTTAAACATGTTGAGCCATAATTCACACACTATACAATTCATCCATTTAAAGCGTACAACTCGGTGGTTTGTTATATTCACAGTGTTATGCAACCAACACCTAATTGATTTTAGAACATTTTCATCTTACCAAACAGAACCCCCATATCCATTAAATAGTCATTTCTCAGTTCTCCCCCATCTCCCCCAAGCCTTAGACAACCACTAATCTACTTTCTGCCTCTCTAGATTTTCCTCTTCTGGCCATTTCACATAAATGGAATCATACAATGTGTGTCCTTTGTATCTGGCTTCTAAGCATAACGTTTCTAAAGGTCAGCCATGTTGTAGCATATAACGATACTTCATTTTTTGCGGTACGCGGGCCTCTCACTGTTGTGGCCTCTCCCGTTGCGGAGCACAGGCTCCGGACGCGCAGGCTCAGCGGCCATGGCTCACTGCCTTAGCCGCTTCGCGGCATGTGGGATCTTCCCAGACCAGGGCACGAACCCGTGTCCCCTGCATCGGCAGGCGGACTCTCAACGACTGCGCCACCAGGGAAGCCCACTTCATTTCTTTTTGTTGCCAAATGATAGTCCATTGCAGGATATACCACATTTTATTTATCCCTTCATCAGCCGATATGCATTTGTGTTGTTTCTACATTTGGCTATTGTGTATAGTGTTGCATGAATACTGATTTCCTATCTATACCCTGACCAATTAAATCAGAATATCTGATGATGGGGCCCAGAAAATCAGTATTTTTTTAAAGTCCTTAAGGCTTCTCATGAGGTTCATGTTTGAAAATCTGTTGGGTCTTGTATTAGTTAAGGTTCTCCAGAGAGACATAACCAACAGGAGATATACAGATAGAGACAGAGATAGAGATAGATAATAGATATAGTCAGATGTCTGTCTATCTATCCAAAAGATTTATTATCTTTTAAATTTAATTTATTTATTGTTTATACAGCAGGTTCTTATTAGTCATCCATTTTATACATATTAATGTATACATGTCAATCCCAATCTCCCAATTCATCACACCACCACCCCGGCCCCCCGCCACTTTCCCCCCTTGACCTTCATCCGTCCGAGAGATTTATTTTAAAGAATTGGCTCCCATGATTGCAGAGGCTTGGCAAATCCACCATCTGCAGGGTAAGCCAGCAGGCTGGAGGCCCAGGGAAGAGTTGCAGTTCTAGTCCAAAGGCAGGCTGCTGGCAGAATTTCTTTTGTTTGGGGAGATCAGGCTTTTTCTATTAAGACCTTCAACTGATTAGATGAGGCCCACCAACATTATAGCAGATAATCTGCTTTACTCAGAGTCTACCAATATAAACATTAATCTCATCCAAAAAAATACCCTCACAGAAACATCTAAATAATGTTGAATCAAATACCTCAGTACAGTGGCCTGGCATAGTTGACACATAAAATTAACTATCACAGGTTTGTCATTCCTTATTTAGCAACACTGACTACCTACCTCTTACGAGCTGCCACAGGCACTGCGGGTACAGAAATGAAGACATGGTCCCTGCCCTCAGAAAGGTCACAGTGTAAAACAGGGACATTCTCACTGCCTACCTCATAGGAAGAGCGTGAAGAATAACTGGGAAAATGGTATGTATGGCAACCAGCGCCATGCCTGGCAGCAGCGGGTGCCCAGAGCGGCATCTACAAATTAAGAACCAAAGAGCAACAGCTCTAAGTAGTATTTTTCTAGATGATAAGAATAGTCTTATTTTCAGAGCAATTGCATATACTAAGCCACTGCCAGAGCCATCCCCTGATACAGCATACAAAGCCCTTACTCGAGAGAGATTGACGGCCATAAAAACATTGCCCTGCTGGCCAGCAAAGCTGCATGCCTGCTGCGCCCTACAGTGGCCCACTGCCTACAGCCATACACACCAATCTAAACAGGATTATTAAAGCATAAATCCCCATCTCTTGTCTCCCTCTCATTGGGCAAAGAGCATTACCATGTTCATTATCAGGAAATGTGAGGTTATACAATCTAATTTTTATAACTCTCCAAGGATGGTGTGGGTCATACATTAGGCTGAGATTTCAACCTTTAAAGATAAGGGGAATGTCATTTTTATTAAAAAGAACCACAAAGCATAATGAGAATTATTACCCCAAAATAACCTGGAATCCAAAGAAAAGAGTGTTTGTGATTCTCTCTAATACTCTGTCTCTGAAGCAGGAGTGCAAATTAAGCAGCTCAAGGGCATTTCCAGGACTAACCAGATGTACCCGAGCCCGGCACACAGGCGCGGGCGGGTGTAGGGCCTGACTCCTGATGCCTGGATGGCGGGAGTCTTGCCCGGGTTCCGTCTGCATTCCCTGCCTGCGCGTGTGGGGTTCTGAAAGGAAATAGGGCCAGGGAGGAGCAGATGCCAGGGCTGTCCCCGCCTCCCGCCCACCACAGAAGACGTGGGCAGGCACCAAGGAACGTGCAGCACGAGAAGCCCCTATGGTTCATGAGAGGAGACGCGCTACTGTGTCCGTTCCAGACCTGCAAGTTCCAGTGCTGGCCACCCCCTCCCGGCCCCAGCAGCCCCTCTCGGGCCTCTGTGAGCTGCTGCTACAGATGAGAGCGCTCCCAGGATGAAAGTGCTCTAGAGTCAGAAGTGACCCCATAGACGTGGACTCGGAGGCATCAACAAGTCACCGGCATCTGGTCTGTCCCTTCATATGTTCAAGGGATCCCACAGTAGGTTTAATTAACTGTGTACAGAAGTGCAAACCCATTGGTGGCCAGCATGTTCTTGACTTTCACAGTTGCAAGAGATTCAAGAAAACTTAAGACTCGAAAGCTTCAACCTCGAATGGAATACAAATCACTGGTTTTCCCGGTAATCCCGTGGGTCTGCCAGGCTAGTGGCACCTCCCACCACGCTCAGGATGTGAGCTCTCGCACGTGGGCTGTTTCCCTCTTTGGCTTTTCCTGTCGCCAGTCCCCATCCATGCAGACTTGGATCGGGAGCTCGTGAATTCAAGTCTGGCTACTGTCCCACTGATCCACTGCCCTAGCTTCCCCTTGGTTCCCCTGCCTCCCATCTTTGAAGTGGTCTGACTCTGTGGGTGAAACCGTTTCCTGGATGGTCCCCACTCCCTGCCCTTTCTCCTTTCTCACTTTCCTGCAGCTCTGCCTGTGGGTGAGGTTGCTGAGTGCCCATGGCTTGCCTCATTGGCCAGATGATAAGATGTTGAGGGCACCCAACACCCAGAGCAGTGCCCAAGATCATGAAGCTGGTCTCAGTCATCCTTCGTAGGTTAGCTCCATCAGAATCCATCACAGTTGCGCACATGGGAAGTGAGGAAACAAGCTAAGTTTCTTAAAATTCACTCTCCCACATTTCCAATTATGCTGGAGACACTTACAACCTGTCTACTCTGCAGCTCAGGGAGAAGTTCAAAGTCCAAAGAGAAGGAGATGGGATGGAAGTCCGAGGACATAAAGGCCCATCTCAGAGTCCACTTCCAGCCTTTTATTCTCATAACCCAGGGTTGCTCAGGCAGGAAGTCCTGCCTCAGCTAATCTACCTCTTCCTTGTTGCAGTTTAAGCCAATTTCCTAAGTAGTACGATGCACTTTTCATCAAGGACACATGGGTGGCAATTATCTTTGAGAGTGGCTATTACGGGCAGGCTTAGCAGATGACAGACTTTGAAGTTTTCAGAAGTGTATGTGTCTTTATTCCATGCCATATGGACTTCCTGCTCTGCTGTTCGGCATATTTAAACCCGTCTCCTGGCTTATCTATTTGAAATACATTTAATCTATTGGAATGGTCAGGACATCAAGTAAAACCATATATGCAGCTTCTGATCAATACCCCACCAAGGGAAATGCTTAAGCAAAGACGACTTACCCATCAACACGACCAAGGCTCTCTCAAGAAAGTTACAGACCTTCACTCTTCTCACTCCCTAAAATTTGAAGCTCCAGAGATTTCTGATAAAACACAGAGACGGATGTTTATAACCAGGTCATCCTAACTTCGAAGGTGTGTTTCCTTAAAACATATGTGCTATTTTGCAAATGTTTATTATCAGGTTATCCTAACTTTGAAAGTATGCTTCCTTAAAGCACCCTGTGCAATTTTAAATAATAAACTTTTACGTACAATTTAAGACGTTATCCAAAGAGAACGTTGTAGCTGGGATTTTGGTAGCTCCTTTCCCACAAAGAGATCTAGGCCCCGAACACAGACTGTGTGGAAATAAATATTAATTGAGATTCTGGTGCTAAGCTAAATCTCATGTTGTCTTTGCAGACTAGCCATAGTGACACCAAACACTGCAAAAAAATTACTCTGTGCTTTAACACAGATCTGGATGAAGACTGAAACTTTAATTAGAAGTGTGTCCCTCACCCCTCATTTTGTACAGGAGATGTGTTTTCTGTCTGGGTGGTCTGCTTTGGGATGACATTAATTTTTCATAATATGTGTCTATAAGAACTTACTCTCTTCCCATCACCCTCCACTTCTCATTAGTGCTGGGTGTGAGGAAAATACTCAAGTTTTGAAGTAATCCTTTGAGGCAGGAGGGACGGACAGCTCTTTGTTGAACAAATCTGTGCTTACTATTCAAAACAGGGAAAGTGTTGATATTTCAAAACAAGTTTGGGGGGTTCACCAAGGCAGGCTTCTGGTTTCTAGATGTCAGACCCACTAGATGCCCAGGACAAGGTGCTCTCCAACACACGCTGGAGTCCCCCCCCCCCCCCCCCCCCCCCCCCCGCCCAGGGAAGATGGCACTGTTGTGACCCAGAGTAAGGGAAGGTCTTTGTAGGGTCAGGGAAAAATGACACGGTTGTTTTGGTGACAGGGTGGGGTTGGGGAGTGAGTTTTGGACCTCAGTTCTGGGACTTGCAGCTCACAGAATGTTTCTGGAATGAAAGGCCAAAAACACAATTAACTTCAGCTTCCGTGAGTGACTGACCTGTTTCTCCCAATGGTTTCATGCAACAAAACACCCATGGAACATTGGCAGAAAGAAAACCAATCCCGGGCAGGAAACAAGTGATATTCTCAAAGGGGATGGAAGAAAGAATGGAAAGTTATTTTCCTAATGGAGCAAGAAAGTATTTTTCATCCAGTTACGACTAATAAAACAAAAATCACAATTGCCATTAAAATAATCAAAGGATTCATTGTTCTCTTTGGAGACACCATTGCCATTTCAGATCTGAACAAGTCAGCTTGGTTTTTGTCAGTTCAATAGATGTGTGTGTAATTTTAGTGACAAATGCTTTAAAAATATGTTTATTACCTGGATTTTTCCTTCTAGTTTTCAATACTTTTTCTCTCTTCTGGATGAACAGCAAATCAAGAGATATTAGAATAAAAAATTTACTGCAAAACCCCTCGAAAAACCAAGCGCATTTTATTTGTGTCAAAATTCTAATAGCTAAGTCTGTCGATACAAATAGAAAAATATGAAAATCAAAATCACTTTATACTAAAAGATCCCATTATTCCCTCTCAGCTTCCACCCCCTTTCCCTTTACTTTATTGTCTTTATTATAGTAAGCACAAGAAGAAATAAGACGCAAAAGCAAGAAATCCTGGCTCCAGAGAGGCAATTGCATTTCCAAGCACAAGAATTGATCACCTACTCTTCCTCTTCATGCTGTTCAAACTCATATTAGTCTTTCTAATTTTAACAGCAAAAGTCAGCTTGGAAAGAATGATTTTGTGCATATTTTCACGATATGTTAACAATTCCAACAGCGAGGAGTCAACCAGTTATAACATCTATCATAATCATCGAGACTGCAGTAAGAGGAGATAATTATGAATGGAAAAAATATATATTATTTGTGTCTAATAGCAGCTTCGGATGATGAGACGAGGGCCTTGCTCATGAGAACACATGTTTGGTAATTGAGATCTCATTTTGAAGATTAATTGTTCAGTGACAGCTGTCTGAGACATATTCCCTTGTCACTGACAGAAAATGGCTCCTCTGTGTCTGTCCTTCTGGAGTCCTGGCTTTGGGCTGACAGTTGAGCAAGCCATTGAGGGCCCAGGGCCACAGTTTTGCAGGGGCCTTTGGTCATGGTTTTGCCTCAAATAAATATTCCCTCCTTAGAAACTCACTCTTCCACCAGACTCTTGGGGCCGTATTCCCCAAAGGATGCTTTGTGTTCCAAAGTTGGTGGTTAAAATCATTTTAGGCGAGACAGATGTAGATTTCATTTTAATATCTACATAGTTACTTTCCTGTGTATTATTGAAAATACAATCAGCACACCCAAATGTAATTTCAGAGGTAGGATTACTCAGAATGAGGCAAAGTAACAAAAGTCAGTATGTTTAGGTAAATGCAAATAACAATAAGTAAATTATAAGACAGGTATTACTTAGACATGGCAGGAGACATGAAGATGGTTGGAGAATGACTGAGGTTTGGAAACCACTGCTGTGAAACTTTGTTTCTCCCCAGACATAAAAAAAGGAAGTCCTCACTCCTTTCCCTGGGAGACAGAGCTGGGATGGTGGGAGGGTGTTTAGATTGCATGTGTCCAACACTCAACTTTTGGACACTCAACACTCTTTTTTTAAATCATTTTACTGTTTATTACCATATTCACATTTGAATTGGCAGAACTGTTCCCATGACAGACAAGACAGACCTGTCATTCAAGGAAGAATAAGTGAAGGTTTTCATAAAGCTTGAGAAGAGAAGTCCCACAGTAACTAACACAAGGATGGCTGCAGCAATCTCAGACAATGGTGTGCAAGTAGGTAGGAACAAAGGGCGTTCCAGCAGTAGCTGGCCTACGTGTGTTGGCCTGAGACCACTGCTGTTTCCTAAGGGGAATTTCTTAATATGTTGGTAAGCAGATCACTTGCAACAGACATGTAAGTGGACTAGGGTGACACTTTGCAGAATAAATCCTATAAGTTTCTGGGCAGGTTCTACAAATCTCATTGGTGATAAAGGGTTGCTGAATTATGATTCTGCAAAGGTAATCCCATAAACAGATATCAGGGAATTTTACAACTGGTGAAATTCTTAGGCCAAAACTTAAATAGTCACACATACCAAGCCTACACATGGTGAATTAAAATGATGCCATGTTAGGCCTTCTGAATTCAGATATGTCAGTGGTCTCTAGTGGGCTTAAAAACAACACCTGTTTGCGTTGCCAGGGTTGTCAACACGTGGTCCTCAAAATTACAATCCGGACTTCGATTTTGGCATCGAAATGGGAAAAGCAGAAGCAAAACAACGTGTGCGTCTTTGAATTCTATGCCTTAAAATTCTCCCAAGCCCTGCTTCCAGGAAATCTTAACCTCCCGGATGCAGAGACTCAATCTATTATAGAAACACTTAGACCTGCAGCTGCAGCAACAACGTCTGAGCCATACGGGGGCAGGCCCTGCTCTAGGTCCTTAGCTGGAATTATCTCATCCCAGCCGCCATCACTCCCAGGGCGGGGTCTTTAGTCCCTTTTTAAGGATGCAGAAGCTGAGGCACAGAGAGTTAACCCCTTGTACATGGAAGAACCTGGATGTGAACTCAGGTCCAGAACCTGCCCCAGTAAACATCACAAGTGTTATAAATGCCTCAAATTTTCTATCACTCAGTGCTCTCCCCTCATCAGGTGCTCTGAAATGTGAAATTCACTGTGAGGCCCAAGTCCAGATCTCCTGAGCCAAGACCGTGGAGGTCGCTGACGCACAACCTATTCAACGAATTGTCTGTCCCTCCTGAAGGCTGTGGCCTTGGCCGATCAGCATTTTTCAAGAAAAGAGTAGAGGTGCTGTCAGTAAGAGGGGATGCTTGCAAGAAACGGATAGGTAATTATTTTCTTTCTTTGTGTTTAAATTTATGGTAAGTAAGAAATTTAAAATTGTGGAAAAAAAGGATGGAAAAAAAGTCTGACCAAGCAGGATGGAAAAAAAGTCTGACCACTATGTCTCAGCTGTATCAGGAAAATGAAACACCTTCAGTTTTTTTTTAAACTTGATCTTCTCTTCCAGACTCCATCATTTCAGGATCAGATATGCCTTTTGAGAAAACATGATTGAAGAGCATCTACACATCATTTCTCAGCTTTCCGTGGCTTTTCCCAAAAAGAGCGCCTGTTAGGGTGCATAGAGGTAATTTTTCAACTCTGCTGTCAAATTGCCTATGAAAACGACTCTTCTTCTCAAGGTCAAATTAGCCTTTGAAGAATACTTAGGATCAGTGAAGGAAAATTACTCTTAGGCATCCTAATGACAGGTAATAGAAAGAGAACTCCGGTCCCTTTGTCGAGTTATGAGAATTCACCAAATGCCACACTTAGGTAGTAAGAAAAATATGCACTGTGTGAAGATAGACACACACCGTTTGAGATGGGCAGGCAGTGGGCTGTGAGTTAGCTCTGCTTTGGCACTGATGATGGTCAATGCCAAGTTTCCGACACACACATGTGGAAGGTGCTAGACCAAAGCCCTGGGGTATTTTCAGGTTACAATAAACCTGTTATGTTAGGTTTCAAGAAACACACTTGTGCTTACCAGGGGGACGAGACAAAAAGCCCTCTAGAAGCTCTTATCTCCTTCCCCTCCTCTGAACAAAGGTATGAAAGGAACACTTAAAAAAAAAAAAAACAGAAAGTCAAACTGTCTGTGTATTTAAAACAACTTGGAGAGAACTCCCCAAAGACAGTCATCAAGATTCACCTAGGTTCTGACATCAGAATTTTCTCCCATTTTCTTCTTCCTTTCCTTCTATTATCTCTATGTCAGACCAGTACCAACCAATGGCAAAACCAGATCCACCACCCTCACTTAGAGGCTGGATTTTGTGGGGCAACCAGATGGAGGGGCTTCAGTGAAGGACACAGCCAAGTTTATGGCCCGAGCACTTCTCATCAGGGCAGCTGACTAACACCCTCTAGACTTGTCATTGAAAAGCCCATTCCTGAGAATTCCCTGGCCGTCCAGTGGTTAGGACTCTGCACTTTCACTGCCGAGGGCCCAGGTTCAATCCCTGGTTGGGGAACTAAGATCCCGTGAGCTGTGTGGCACAGCCAAAAAAAAAGAAAAGAAAGCAAGCCCATTCCCATTCAGAGCAGCAACAGCCACTGACATCTGCATTCTCAACGATTCATGAATGAAGGACATTCACAGAGCCCACACTAATCTCATTGTCTCCACTGTCTTTCTCGTGGCTAACACTTAAGGGAGCTGACCAGAGCCATCCTATCTTGTTCAGTGATAACTGACATTGCCCAGTCTCTTACTGTGCCAGGCACTGTGCTAGCAACTTTGCTGAATTAAGGTAGTTTTTCTTTACAACAGTAAAGATTCCCATTTTACAGGCGAGGAAACCAAGGAAGCACATAGGTAGACCAGGCCTGAGACTGGCAGGGTAGTAAACCCCAGAGCTCATATTGTCAAATCCACCTGAAGTTGGGCTCCTAGTGTGGTACTGACACCCACCGCTGTGCTGTACAAATCCTTCAGGAGGGACCCACCCCAAGGGCAGAGTTGCCCTGAAAAACATACTTTTCCATTCATTGACTCTATAAAGATATGAGCATCTCCCATGAACTAGACACTGCTCTGGATACTCAAGATATAGCAGTGAAAAAAAAAAAAAAGGAAATTCCATTAAGTTAAGAAGTTTATATTCTAGTGAGGAGTGAGAGACAGACCAATGAGCAAAGAATATGGCCAGTGGTTAGTGATAACAAAAAGCAAAGTTGACTGGGGGGGTGGTGGTATTTCATACAAAGTGGTCAGGGAGGTCCTCTCTGAGGAGGAGACACTGAGCAAAGGCCTGGAGGGAGTGAGGGAGAAAGTCAGGCAGATAACGAAGAGCAGCGTGTTCCAGACAGTTGGGAACAGTGAGCGCCAAGCCTCTGAGCAGCAGTGTGCTCGGAGGAACATCAGAGAAGGACGGCAGGACTGTGATTAGAGAAGGCAGGACAGTGGGACCCTATGACCACTCACTCACTCAAACACACGCTGAGCACCTCCTGTGAGCTGTGTAGCCAAGGGAGAAACATCAAGAAGCAATCGCAGCCTTGCAGGAAGAAACACACCCACTGGCGACTCAGGACACAGAATCACGGAAGAATTCCTGGGGGAAACGAGAGAATAATGCAAAATGAGCTAAAGGAGAATGTAAAGGAGTCAGGAGAGATCCCTGTGGCCTGGGAGCACCTGAGAAGGTATAGGAGGAAGTGGAAACATTCTTTGACCTTGAAGGACAGCAGGAGTCCTATAGGTCTATAGAAAAAGGGGCCAGGTTTATTCAGCACAAGTACGGTGCCTGGCACATAGAAGATACTCCATGAACATTGGTTGCACAGACTGAATAAATTAATCACCAAACAGGGAAGCAGTGGGAGATAAAACACGTAGGCTAATTGGGGTCATTCTTTAGAGAGAGCTGAATGCCACCCTACAGCATTTGGTAGAGAATTAGGGCATTTCTGTTCATCTCAACCTTAAGAACAATGATTAATGTACTGTGTAAATTGCAATCTTATTTTTCATAGGCAACCATTTTGAATGCATTGTCTAGGCTACTAGAACTGAAAAATATTCAGCACATGAGTTTAAAGTTTTTCTTTCAGTGGCTTTGGCCCAACTGTCATTAACAAGACTGGTCTATAAAAGCTTGTGATCACGTTGTACGTTCCACAAGAGATGGAAGGCCAGGCAGTGCCTAGATCTTGTGAAGGAGAAACTCAAAAATTCATAGATAATTGCCTCAGTAACCCCAGATTCTTGCTAATGTTAGAGGTGCATGCCAGTGCAGATTTAAAGTGCTCATGGGACTGTTTCTTGGGAAATGGCTGCAGTATTTTACCACGATCCCTTATTGCACCAAAGCAGCTGCAGGAGACTGTAAATGACATCACGCTGGCTGAGGCGGGTGGGGGGAATCTTTGTTTTATTGTGGACAAAGTCTCAGGCTAGATGAACTGTTCTATTTTTCCCTCAAGAATCAGGGCACATGTAAACTTCAGAAATGGACCATCCACATCCAATTGTCAGGAGAATCGGTTTTGATGTGAAATTGCAATTTGGACTGAAGACCAATATCTTGCATGCCATATTAAATAAAACATCACATACGGCTTAGAAGAAGTAGGAGAGAGAAAAAAACGTTTGAAAAAATTTAGCAGAGTCACAGATGCCAGTTAAACCCAGGACAGAAGCTCCCTTCCCAAGACACCGTATGACGGCCTATTGCTTCTAAAACAATGCATAAACAACACAAGCAATTCAGCCACCATAGAGCTAGGAACGATTATAGGAAAAAGTGATTTGTTTATGTGCCCAGCAGAACTCTCCAACAGCAGCAGCTGCTCTGCAAGAGGTAATTCACAATCGACCATCACTTGGCACTGTTGCTGAATTTATTAAACATTAAAATAAGTCAACTCCTTTTGTCAACTTCTTCTGAGAAAACAAGGCCAAGGTTCAGCATTGCAAGCCTTTGAGATGGGGTGATAAGGCTCCTCAAAGAGGGAAGGGTAGAGAGTAGAGAACACCACGTATCAGCTTTATCCTTTCATCCCCCACTAACCCGTCACCCCTCCTGCTCTTCAGGGCAGTCTAAACATGCACCATAGCAAAGGCTTTGGCGTGGGGTTGGATGGAAGCGAGGTGAGAGGCTTTCTAGCCTCTAGCTTCTACACACACACTTTCAGCTAAGCAGCCACTAAAGGAGAGGGCATTTCTTTTACCCCGTTCTGCTCCCACTTCCACCAATGACAAGAGGGCACTTAGAAGTAAAGGTCTCAAAACTGAAAGAAAGCCCAGCCTGCCTGGGAGAGATGAAGTGGCTCCTATTTCCTTTAAAAATCACACAAAAGGCCGATAAATGAGTGCCTCCCTGTACCTCCTCAGGGCAATGTCTCAACCCCAAACCCAGGAGAGACAAGTTTGATGAATTTTCCGGAGATTAGAGCAGGGACTGCTGTGATCGATTCCCCAGAACCACCCATCTTTGGGATGGAAGACAGGCGTGTTTCCTGTGCTCTGATGAGGACTTTATCTTCTTAGGTCCAGGAAGAGGAAGAAAAGCTTGACTGATCTTTCTGATGACAGCATTATTAAAACTTTCTATCTCCCATCATTCCATTTCTTTTTCATTGTCTAGTGACCTTTTTTATTGGATGGTGAAGGGAGAGCCTTGTTGCCTTAAACTTATGATCCATTGCTTCGATTTAGTATTCTATTTACTCAAAAACATATCTATTGCCCAGAACCTCTGGCAATATGTTGGAAATACAGATGGGAAAAATATGACTCTTATCAGCTCAGGTGCTTGGCTTAAAAAATAGCCCAAAGTATTATCTAGCAGAAAATATCAGACATCGTTTGCAAAGTGTTGTATCCCAAGTGAAAAGGTCCAAAAGGTGGGAAGGTGGCCAGGTATGGGGCTGCTTGTTTTCCAAGGATATTGGTAAGGTCCCAATAATGTGGATACCAAATTGAAGGCACAGATCTGCTCAAAAATATGGGTAAATCCTTATGTTCTAATTCTTCCCTCCTGGATGTAGTTGTGCCATTTATAGGTTTGCTTTGATGAATTACAATAATGGTTCTGAATGGTACAAGAGTGCTTGCAAAGTATATTTATAGAAGGCTAATTTATTCATCAGATAATCTCCAGGGAAGAGGGCTTGACTGACGGTGTATAAATCTGTGCACGGGAGCAAGCAGCTTTTCTCCTTTCTTCTAGTGGAAAATAAACATGCATTTCCATTGCTGACAGAGGGAGTCAGAAGTTCCAGGTAGAGAAATACAACTTGAAAAGTCCAGCTCTTCGTAAGAATGTCTGCTGTGGAATCTAAAACTTGGAAATGTGTGATGTTCAGTTCAGCTGAACTTCTGGTGACCTCAGAGAGAAAGGCCGCGGGTCAGGATCGTCATAACATCTGGGTCTGAGGGGACTGTGATCTTCAGGGGCAGCCAATGAGGAAATAAAACCAGAGAATCAAAACTCCTGGAGGTTGTCAAGCCTCTGTTTAACATCAGCTCTGACAAGCATGTCTCAAGTTCTTAAATGCCTATGGAAGGAGGTGCTGTGAAAACAGAACTTCATGGCTTTCATTCCTGCCCTCTTGGAGATTATAGTGTTAGAAAAACACCTACTGGGGTTTTCACTGGAGTTTATTTTTCCCTGAATTAAGATTTGGCAAAGAGCGAGGGAAAGACTCTTCCAATCCTACAAGACCGATACTTGCCACTTTTTTCTCAATTGGCCTACTCTCCAAATCGTGTTAGGATTTAAGAAGCAAACACTAGTCAAAAAGAAAAGGCCATTTTTGGCAAAAATGAAAACTATTCCAGGTCCAAGGCAAATTCAAGAGGCAAATGAAAGTTCAAAGAAGAAAGAAAGAAATTAGTTCCGAATATTAGGAATTCTAAAAGTAGTGGCATGGGAAAAAAAAAAAAAGTGGTGGTAAGAAAACAAATCACTGTCCCGGGTTTGCAGTAAACCTGCCCTCCACTCAGAATACTAGATAAAATCAGGACTAGGCTGATACGTTGACCAGCAACTCTGTGTCTAGATCTGAAGCTGTCCCTGAGGACATTCCTCCAGCAGGTTAAGGGTCTCAGAGGAGAAAGAACTGAGACCAGGGGACCTCCTGGCCTTCCCACTGGGGCTGCAGCTAAATCTAAGTCAGACAAGTCCTTCAGAGGAAAAGAACATGTGACATTAGGACCTCTTCACGGAGCAGGTGCGTTTAAGGTGCTGCATCAGAAGGTGAAGTTCAATTTCTTTGCCTGCGTCGGGGCTGGTTCTGTGGCTGCTTAGCCAGCAGAAGGCTGTGGAAGTGACACTGAGCAATTTCTGAACCTGGCCTTTCAGAGGACTGGCAGCCTCAGATTTCTTCCTCCTGGAACACATATGTCTCAGGGAGACTGAGCCCCGAAGCATGAAATTTGGCTACCCTGCTGGAGAGAACATAGGAAGAGACTACACAGAAGGAGGTCCTGAGGCTACATGGAAAGGGAGAGAGGCCCAGACATTCTGGCCTCCCAGTCGGCCTCCGGATGACTCCAGCCCCATTTTATGGCAGTCTCCTGCGAGACTCAAGGAAGACCCCCCAAAGAATTTCCAGGTTGAACCCACTCAACCCACAGAACTGTGAGACATAATAAAATGGTTGTCATTTTAAGCTGCTCACTTTAGGGGTTCTTTGTTACACAACAATGAAAAACTGAAACACAAGGACATCTGAGTGTTGTTTTTTCATCCAGCCATTCGTTCATTCGTGTGTCTATTTGACACATACTTGCTGAGTACCTGAAATATACCAGGCACGCTTTTAGTTGCTGGAGAATCAGCAGGGCCAGGACATACCCGATTTCTGAACCCTTGGAGCCTCCAGCTCAGCAGCAGAGATAGCCGTGACCATCAAACAAGCCATTATAACCACGATGGGGGCCACAGAGGGTAAAGACTAGGATGCTGTGGAAGGTGCACAAAAGAGCCAGCACCAGACAATGTAAAATTTGCAACGTTTGGTATCTAATCAAAAATTACCAGGCATGTAAAGAACCAGGAAGAAACCACCCATGAAGAGGAGAAAAATCAGTAATAGAAATGGACCAAGAAACGACACAGATGCTAGAATTAGTAGGCAAGGACATTAAAGCATTTATAACTATATTCCATGACATGGAAGATAGTAAAAAAGACTCAAACCAAGCTTCTAGAGATGAAAGTTAAAAGAGATGGAAAATACACTGGATAGTATTAACAGCATATAAGACAATACAAAAGAAAATTGAACATGAAGACAGAGCAATAAAAAATACCCAAAATGAAGCACAGAGAGGGGAGAAAAAAGACTAAAAAGGAAACAAAACAAAAAACAGTGGTCCATCAAGTCCTCTTGATGGGGAGGAAGGGGCAGATAAAATATTTTAAAAATAACAGCTGAATTTTTCCCAAACTTGATGAAAACTATAAATCCAGAGACCAAAGAATCTCAAGGACCCTCAAGCACAAGAAATACATATATAAACTACACCAAGATACATCATAATCAGGTTGTTTAAAACAAGTAACAAAAAGAAAACCCTTAAAACCAGGCAGAGGAAAAATTGTACAGAGGCATAAAGATAAGAATGACAGAAAATTTCTTCTCAGAAGTAATACAAGCTAGAACATAGTGGTGTGACATTGTTAAAGGGTTTTTGTTTGTTTGGTTTTTGGTTTTTTGTGGGGGAGGGTTTAGGCTCTCAACCTAGAATTCTACAGCCAGAAAAAGTATCTCCCAAAAATGAAGATGAGAAGCTAAGTCAGCTCATCATCTTACATTTTCTGGCTTCACAACTGTTTTCTACTTTTTTTTTTAATATAAATTTATTTATTAATTTATTTATTTTTGGCTGTGTTGGGTCTTCATTGCTGCACATGGGCTTTCTCTAGCTGTGGCGAGTGGGGGCTACTCTCCATTGTGGTGCGTGGGCTTCTCATTGTGGTGGCTTCTCTTGTTGCGGAGCACGGGCTCTAGGCACGCGGGCTTCAGTAGTTGTGGCACATGGGCTCAGTAGTTGTGACTCGTGGGCTCTAGAGCACAGGTTCAGTAGTTGTGGCACATTGGCTTAGTTGCTCTGCGGCACGTGGGATCTTCCCAAACCAGGGCTTGAACCCATGTCCCCTAGCATTGGCAGGCGGATTCATAACCACTGTGCCACCAGGGAAGCCCTGTTTTCTACTTTTGAAGTTGAGGAAATAAACTTGGAAAGGCAACTGTCAATTCTCTTCAAGTTGATCTATAGGTTTGACACAACACAATCCCAACGAAAATCCCAGCATGTTTTTCTTTATCCAAAATTGACAAGCTATCTCTAAAATTCATATGGAAAAGCAAAGAACCTAGAAAGCCCAAACAAACGTGAATAAAAAGAACAAATTTGGAGGGCTTGCACTAAATGATTTCATGATATTACAAAGTTACAGTGATTACGACAATATGGCATTGGTGTAAGGTAAACATATATATCATTGTAAAAGGATAGAGTCCACACATACACCTACTTTGGTCTTTTTGATTATGACAAAGGTGCCAAAGCAATTCAATGAAAATTGTACAGTCTTTTAAACAAATGGTGCTGGAATAACTGAATAGCCAATAAATAAATAACTAAATAAAGTCAAAAAGAATAATTGGATTGAAAGAAGAAAAAGTACTTCAACCCTTACCTCATGTGATACGCAAAAATTAACTCAGAATGGTCATAGACTTAAATGTAAATGTTAAAACTATAAGACTTTTAGGGGAAAATATAGGGGAAAAAAATCTAATCCATCCTGGATTTCACAGAGATTTATTAAATAGGACACAAAGTAATAAAGAAACAAAATCAATAAATTGGGCTTTATCGCATCTAAACTCTATTTAAAAGGCACTATTATGAATACAGAAATGCAAACCACAGCATGGTAGAGAATATTTGTAAAACATATATCCTAAAAAAGACTTATCAATAGATTATATAAAATCTCTTACAACACAATAATAAGAATACAAGCAAGCTACTTCATCAGAGAATATATACAGACGGCAAATAAGCTCATGGAAAGATGCTCGACATTATTAGTTATTAGGAAATACAAATTAAAACCACATTGATATACAATTATACACTAACTGGAATGATTAAAATTACAAAGCCTGACCAAAGCAAGTATTGGCCAGGATGGGGAGCAACTAGAACTCAGATATGCTGCTCTCTGGAATGTAAAATAGTACAACCACTTTGGAGAATAGTTTGACACTTTCTTTAAAATTAAAGTGTACAGCTACCATACGACCCAGTCATTCCCCTGCTAGGTATTTATTCAAGAGAAATGTAAGCATGTGTTTACATACAGACCTGTAAATTAATGTTTATGGCAGCTTTATTTGTAATAGTCCCAAACTGAAAATAAACCAAATGTCCATCAAATTGTGGTATAGCTATCCAATGGGATACTGCCATTAATAAAAAGGAATGAACTATTGATGCATACAACATAGATGAATCTCAGAATAGTTATGCTGAGCAAAAGGAGACAGAAAATCAAGAGTGCCTACTGTGTGATTCTACTCATTTTAAATTCTTGAGAATGCATGCAGACCACCACTACATTCAATCCATACCACCTCTTTGGACAGCAACTTGCAATATGTAAAAGTATTCAAATGCACCTACCCTTTAATCTGACAACTCTACAAATATGAATTTATCTTATAAATGTCTATAAGGTATTAGTATACAAACAACCTAATTTAAAAATGGGCAAAGGACTTAAATAGCTATCTGTCCAAAGAAGATATACAGACGGCCAATTAGCACATGAAGAGAAGCTCCACATCGCTCAAGATTAGGAAAATGCAAATCAAAACTATAATAAGAGACTATTTCACTCCCACTGGGATGGCTATTGTGAAGAAAACCAAACCAAAACAAACAAACAAAAAAGACAATAACAAGTGTTGGCAAGGATATGGAGAAATTAGAGCCCTTGTTCATTGCTGATGAGAATGTAAAATGGAACAGTCCCTGGAAAATAGTATGGCAGCTCCTCAACAAACTAAACACAGAATTACTGTACGATCCAGCAATTCCATTTCTGGGTATATACCTAAAAGAACGAAAAGCAAGGACTCAAACAGATATTTGTACACTCATGTTCACAGCAACATTATTCACAATAGCCAAAAGGTAGACGCAACCCAGATGTCCACTGATGGATGAACAGATAACAAAATGTGGTATGTATACATACAATGGAATATTATTCAACCCTAAAAAGGAAGGGAATTCTGACACATGCCACAACATGGATGAGCCTTGAGGACAGTAGGCTAAGTGAAATAAGCCAGTCACAAAAAGGACAAATACTGTCTGATTCCACTTATATGAGATACTTAGAGTAGTTAAATTCATAGAGACCAGAAGTATCAATAGAATGGTGGTTGTCAGAGGATAGGAGGAGGCAAGGGTGTAGGGCGGTGGGACTGGGACAGAGAAGGGGAAATTATTGTTTAATGGGTGCGGAACTTTAGCTTTATAAGATCAAAAGTTTTGGAAATGGATGACGATGTTTGCACAACAATGTGAATGTACTTAATACCACTGAACTGCACATTTAAAATGTTTATTTTACGTATATTTTATCATAATAAAAATAGAAAAAAATGTTAATATAAGATGTTCCCTGCAATGTTGTATATAATAGCAAAATACCAGCAACAACCTAAGTGCCTGTGAATTGGGAGCTGGTACAAAATAAAATCACATTTAAAAAAATGTAGCCATTAAAAGTAATTAGATGGCTCTCTATGTGATAGAAGATGATCTCCAAACCTTCCTTGTAAAAGGGAAAAAAATCAAGAAAACAGTGTGTGCTCCCTCCCAATTATATAAATTAAAAAGAGGGGCTGGGATTTTACACACAAACTTGGACACACACATAGCTGCATGTGGAAACATTATCTACAAGGATACATAAGGAACTGGTACCAGTTACCTCTGGGAAGGGTGGGAGAGACACTTTTTCATTCTCTGAATTTAAAAAAAAAGTTTTTTTTTTTACCAGATATTCATTTTTAATTATTATTTATTTGGCTGCGTTGGGTCTTCGTTTCTGTGCGAGGGCTTTCTCCAGTTGCGGCGAGCGGGGGCCACTCTTCATCGCGGTGCGCGGGCCCCTCACTGTCGCAGCCCCTCATGCTGCCGAGCACAGGCTCCAGACGCGCAGGCTCAGTAGTTGTGGCTCACGGGCCCAGTCGCTCCGCGGCATGTGGGATACTCCCAACCACTGCGCCACCAGGAAAGCCCTCATTCTCTGAATTTTTACCAGGAGCATGCATAGCTTTTTCATTTAAGAAGAGTTAATTTAAAAAAATTGTCACCTGCACTGTAGATTTCATGCTTTCACAGCTCCTGAGGAGCCTTCTTCCCACACTTAGCACCTCCCTCTAGTAATTTCCCCAGCTTGCTCCTCACCAGCTTCTTGTCATCTGCCCTCAGAAGAGCACCGTTCCCCACAAAAGCCTCTACTCAGACCTGCTCCCTCCTCTAGAGATGGGCTTTCTCGTCTTCCTCTCACTGATAAGCTTCCTGAAGTGGTGGTGTTGGCTGCTGTCTCCATTTCCTCACCTGCCAGTCACTGCTCAGTCTCCTGCAATCTGGCTTCTGCTCTCTTGATCTCCTGCAGCTGCTGTCTCTCCAAGCCCCTGGTGACAGCTGCCTTCTTGCCAAACCCAAAAGCTTTATTCAGGGCTCCCTTCCCTCACTGACTTCCTGGCAGCATTCGGCAATGACCACGTCCCTGTTTCTGAACTTCTATCTTCTTCTTCCCTCACTGGATCGTATGTCCCATGAGTCTGGGAGATGTTTGGGTTTTGAGCATCATCGTCACCACAACATCCTCGGTGTCAGCAAGATGCTTTGCATACAGCAGGTGCTCAATGAATACTTGCTAAAAGAACCAAGCCCTCCTTCCCCCTCCTACTTAACCACCTGCTCCGTTTCTTCTGCAGAATGTCCCTCACTGTGGATATTCCTCAGTGCTCAGGCTTTGCCCTTCTGCCCTTCTCTATGGCAAGACATCTGCACACCTTTCCCCAACGTAACCAGGGATGTGCTGGCCCCACATGTTGGTCCCTCTACAGCTCCACCTCCAGTGCTTTGTAGAAGCCATTCCTTGGATGGCTCTTCAATTCAGAGTAAGAGCTGGTCTGAACTTATCTGCTCCTCCAAGCCAGTAACCTCTCCAATTTTCAGAAATTTTGTATTGTTAATTCTCATCTATTTATCCAGTCGGCAATCTGACCAGCTCTGCCTGTAAAAGTTGCTTTCTCTTCCTCACCTACTCTCTCCACTCCCGATTCCCTGGTACAAGCCTCAGCTCCTCGAACCCAGTGCCCTGCCCAGACTTCCAACTGGCCTCCCGGTCTCCTATCTCTTGCCCTACTAATACGTCCTTCATACGGCCACCACATTAATATGTAAAAAGCTCTTTCCCAACCACAACTAGAAATTAAGGTACTCACTTTAAAATGGTTCATTTTAGGCTATGTGAATTTCACCTCAATTAAAAAAAATTCAATTACTGAACCTGTTGTAACATCATACTGGTTCCCTCATTAATTAATGAGTTAAATAAAATCTTCAACGCGTGTTCATTTTTTAAAAATTAAGCTAATTTTCCCTCATGTAAGCTGCTTAAATACCATAAATGATTCCCCGATGCCCTCATGAAAAAATCCATATTCTTCAGCTTCGTATTTAGTATCCTAGAATGTCCATTAGAACTTTCTATAGGGATGGAAATGGCTGTTCTATAATTGCACTGTCCAATACAGTAGCCACTAGACATATGTGACTATCGAGCATTTGCAATGTGACTAGTGCAACCAATGAACTTAATTTTTCATGTATTTCGCTTTAATTAATTTAGACTTTAAGTAGCCACACATGGCTACTGACAAGCGTAGTGGACAGCACAGTCCTAGACCATCTGTTGAACACTGGTCTTTCCTTCCTACCATTTCTCCTGCTTGTCCCCAACATGAACTTTTATTTTCCCCAGCCAGGCTGGTCTCTTTTTTTTTTTTTTTTTTTTTTGTGGTACGCGGGCCTCTCACTGTTGTGGCCTCTCTCGTTGCAGAGCACAGGCTCCGGACGTGCAGGCTCAGCGGCCATGGCTCACGGGCCCAGCCGCTCCACGGCATGTGAGATCTTCCCGGACTGGGACATGAACCCGTGTCCCCTGCATCGGCAAGCAGACTCTCAACCACTGCGCCACCAGGGAAGCCCAGGCTGGTCTCTTTTGAATGGGTTATGTCACTGAAGATTTTCATCCTTTGCTTTGACTGCCATTCCTACACTCCTCTACTTATCAAAGCCTACCCATCACTCCAGGTCCAACCTCCATCCCGCTTTCTCCCAGGAGTTTTACTATTGGTCCAGTCAACAGTGCTGTCTCCCTTGCTCAGGTCCCAGAAGACTTCACCTGTAGTGTACGCTCTGGTGCCCAGTGAAGCTCTGCTCTTGAAGAAATGGTGTCCTCTGGGTTCATCTAGACTCCTAGACTTCTAGATTGTGAAATCTTGATTAAAACATTTTGTCCTACTCCTTTTCCCCCACCTCCAGCTCTTCCAATGCCTTACTCATAATCCGCAATCAGAGCACAGTTACGGGACAGCTGCGCAGTGAACAGATGACCACAGTGAGACCATATGCTCACACTTCAATTCACACCGACCACGACGATGTGTAAATGAGCATGAAATGCTAAGATGAGAAGACTTCCCTGAGCTTCTATGTCTAGGGGGAAAAATGGTGACTCGAGTCACATACGGTCTTTATATTTTTGTCCAATGGGAGGTTTCCTTTTCAGTTTAAACACCAAACATTGTTTAATACACCCCACCAATCATGGCATTGTACTGCATGTAAACAAAACTGCAACCCAAGAGGACTCAGATTTGCGCATCAAGCCAGGAGAGTGAGAAGCTGGGCTTGGGGTCCTGAGAAAAGCAGGCAGCAGCATTTTGGTGGGTGTTTAGAAGAAAACACAGTCTCTTGTGCAATGGAATTGATGGGTCTGTGCTTCAGTATGAGCAAGTCCAAAAGCACAGACTGAGTGAAAGGTGCTTAGTGTGATGAAGAAAAATCTGAGTGCCAGGTAGGAAAACAGAAGGGCAGGGTGACGTGCATAGAGAGAATCTGACGATTTGGACAATGCCTGAAAAGCTGTATCGCTCTTGGACCATGAAGTCTCTCCTCTTTTTACCCATTTTTACTGAAATGTTTACTAGTTGTTTTGTTAAAAAAAAGAACTAGAAATGAATCAGAACCTCACTAAATACTAACTACTGCTACTACTGCTACTACTAATAGTAAGGTGGAGAAAAAGGAGAAATTAAGAATAGTAGTTGAAGTAAATAACCCAGTTGACTATGGTAACATGTGTATAGTTTTCCCTCCACACTGTGTTTTCAGTTGTCAGCTAATTTGTTGGCTGTCTTTATAAAGTCCCCGAGTGAAAGAACAATTAAGATACTTACAGATAATTATCTTAACTGAGCACACCCTGCCTGACTTTGCAGTCAAAATTATAGTGCCCAGAGCAGATAAAAGCATGGAAGCAGTCAATTCCCCCACAGGACTGTGTCTTAACAAAACTTATTTCTCTTGGGGGTAAGTGTAACTCAAAGGCTTAGAAGCGAGTGGCCCTGGAGGATGATGAGTTGGTCTTGTGTCCGAGACGTAGGTAAACGGCTTAACTCTCCCCACCCTGTACAACTATTCTGAGGATTAGAGAAAATGCATGTAACTGCTTGGAGCATAATAAAAGCTTAATAAATGGTGGAGATGACAATGACAGTGAAGCTTCCAGAGACTTGGCAATGGAGTGGTCAGGGCCTTTTTGGCCTATGGCTCTGGAGAAGTAGACCCTGGCTTTGAGGGGTTGTGCCAAGCCTGCCTCATGGACATTGGGCCACAGTCCTGGGAGCAGCGGCCAAGCCACGGAAAGAAGATGCAGAGGAGACGGGACCTGCCCCAATCCTCTTCCCACCCAGGGACTGGGAGTAGGTGATGTTGCAGGTGGAGACATGAGGCCAGATGAAGCTTGCAGTGCAGTCAGAGGCCACACACACAAATGGAAAATTAATTCAAAGAAATACGAAAGAAACATGAGGATTGCGGCAGATATCAGGACCCTAGGGGTGGGCTCTTGTTTTAGAGTCAGAAACACACACACATACACACACGTGCACACATGCACACACATGTACACCGATCATACCAGAATGATCATTCCCAACACCCTTTCCCCTTCCAAAAAGAGGAAATACATTTCCTCGATGTTCGAAGAGGGCAATGTGACAAAGGGACCTCCTGATCAGAACCCAAGTGATCAAAAATGTGGTACAACATGTTGGAGTTTGAAAGGAAGAAAGTCATGTCTCAGCTTAATGTACCAGGTAGAGCGTTGGTACATGCAAACGACCAACAGGAAGCAATGGAGCCACCCGGAACCTGGCCTCCTCCTTCTCTCCTACCATTCGAGTCTTGAAAGCCCATGACCTGTGACCAGACACACATGGTACCTGCTGATGCTGCTTGTAAGAGAAACCCACACTTGACCAACTTTTTACAGTTCTGAACAACATAGAAGAGCTACCTTTGGGGATACCAGCCCCTGAGCCAAGGACTCCACTTAACTCTGTCAACTACCCTATGACGTAGGTGCTCCCATTGTTCTCATCTTCCAGATGAGGTAAACGGACTCAGAGAGGATAAACCATTTGCCCCAAGCCCACAGCTGCTAAGTGACAAAGCCAGGATGCCTGGCATGGAAGCCCCTGCTCGATCCACCTTGCTGTGCCACGTACAGGGAGTGTCTCTGAGGGCCGTTGCCATATGGTCCATGTCCTCCGCAACACTGCGAATGGAGAGACTGCCCTCCGACCATGTGTCCCTGGGCTGCCAGGAGGTTGACTCAGGGAAGGGGGTTTGGGAGAGGGAAGGGAAAAGTCCTGCCTCAGCTTCTCTGCCTCTGGAGATGCGGATGCTCTCAGCCCAGCTTACAGGTTCCTCTGTCCTTGGCATCATGGCATCTTCTGTGTCCTGCCTCCTCTAGAGGCTTTCTTGGAGATTCCAGTCCCCGTCCCCCACCCCCATTCATTTCTTCCTAGTAACTCAGTACAGAGGCATGGTGCCCACTTCCCAGGCTGACTTGGCACAGTCTTCCGTAAACCATCACATGGCTGTTCCCAAACAGCTGGCAGGCACTGAGAGGGCGGAGCCTGTTAACTTAGACCTGAGCTGCCCATTAGGGTACCACCAGCCACATGTGGCTTTTGAGCACCTGAGATGCGGCCTGGCTGAACTGAGGCGTGCTGTGCCAGGTACACGGGATTTCCCAGCCTTAGCACCGAAAACGATCCATTAATAATTTGTTTATATTTGTTCCACGTTGAAATAACATTTTGAATATGTCAAGTAAAATAAATTATTAAAATAATTTCATCTATTTCTTTTTTACTTTTTTTCATGTAGCTCTTAAAAAAGTTATCATTTCATAGGTGGCTCATGTTATTTTTCAGCTGGACAGCTCTGACTTAGGCCACCCCCTCCCTTGGGAGCTCAAGGGCACAGACTGCCAGGTGACAGGTCCCTAGAGCCAGGGAGATGCCCAGAAGTGCCCTCTGGGGTCAGCCTCTAGGCACACTTGACTTCGCTGTTTCCCAGTCAGCACACAGGACCAGAGGGGAGCCAGGGGCAGGGCAGCATTGGGTTAAAACCCAGAAAAATCCACATGAGGCTCTTACGAACTTTGCCTCCAAGGGAGTTTTAAATAATGAGCAGGGGAAATAAAAACTCAATTCGCAAAAATATAAGAGAGAGAGGGAGAGAGACAGAAATTAAATTAAATTGAAAAAAAAAAACTTCTCGGGCCGTCAAACACCAGAAGAAAATTTGCGAAAACGTATTACTTTAGTTGCAGGGGTTTACCAGATAGATTGATTTGGTGATAAAGGGCTCTGAAAGCTATTTTCTCAGCTTCAGCAGAAGTTAACCACCTCAGAATGCCTCAGTATTTAGCTCTGCAGCTGACAGCAAACATGTCAGGGAAAAGCAAGATAAATGAATGAACACACTGGATCAGAGCCCCTAGCAGTCTGTACAGCTTTATCCCCCGTGGCCCTGATTAACACTGAGGCCAGTTTAGAAATCTCATATTATTTTGTGGGAGCAGGACAGCAGCCAAAGTTCAGGGACATGGAACCTGCAGTCGCAGTCCCACAAATGGACAGGAAAGTTTTACTTGGGATTTTAGCTGGGCAGAAAAAAAGGGGAAAGGGAGAGCTTTTTTGCCTTTTTTTAAATTTTTTATTTTCTCCTATAAGCTACTTCCAGCCTCTAGGTCCCAACCCCCAAAACACACACGCTCACAATTTTCACTTGCTTTTGCTCTGATTGGAAAGCAAAGCAAAATCGTTTATTTATGTTCCTTACCGCGAGACCCAGCAAGAGACGCACATATAAACATTTGTTCTTGCAGGAAAAAGGAGAAACCTAATTTCTTTTGTGACACTTGTACAACCCCACTGCGTTTGGATATTTTTTGAGATGAGAAACAAAAACTCTGTCTTTCAAGGCTGCTTTGTTCTTGCCTTCTCTTGAAATAAAAGTGTTCTTGAAAAAAACTCCTAGAAAACGCTCACAAATTCCAGGTGCTGTTCTGGTTCTCTCTCCCCTCCCCCTGCCCAGCCTCCCTGGGTAAATTCTAATTTCCCGTCAGATCCCAAACCACAGATATATAATATTGCTCTTCTAGCCGTCAGGGAGAAGGAAATGCCTTTTATTAAATGCTGATAGAGCAGAGTGACAGGTCGGAAGGTCTGGATAGGATTCACAAATCCGAGTGTGTCCCTGGTTTTGTTGTTCTGTCTGCCCAGGACAGTTGTCGCTCCAACCTCTGTCTGACCTCAAGATTATATCAGAGCAAAATTCACTCCGCCTACTCCTTCATCAATCAACAAACCCATGTAGAGTTAGGACTATGCCATGCTCCTAAAAGACAACACTGAACAAGCCAGCCAAGTTCCGGAGAGCACGCAGGCTGGGGCTCAGTGGTTGAACTTGAACACCATGGGCTGCCAGCTTAGAATGGTCCAAGGAGTGATGAGACTTTCATCATACGTGATGCTGGTGTGCAAAACACATAAACACTTCTTTCATTAGCCCATGGGTGGGCTTTAATCTCTTACTGAGAATCAAAATACACTTAGTGAGTCATGAATTTGGGAGACAGTAAAATGAAATGGTCACGTGCACAGTGTTTAAAGCCAGACAGACCTGGGTCAAAACCGAGCTCCTTCCATTACTGCCCATGTGACCTTGAGTCATTTATTAACCTTTATGAGCCCTACTGTCCTCACCTGAAAATGAAAATAATAGCCCTTGCGACTGTGGCTCTGAAGCATGCTGTCCAGCAGAAATATACTGAGAGCCACAGATACAAGCCACGGATATGATGCAAAATTTTCTAGTAGCTACTTAAAAATAAGTAAAAAGAAAACAGGTGGAATTAATTTTAACTATTTTTTATTTAATCTAGTAGATCTGAAATAGTAGCTTTGCAACATATAATCAATATAAATAATCAATATAAAATATTAATGGTGTTAATGAGATGTTTTATAATCTTTTTGTCACACTAAGTCTGTTAAATCCAGTGTGCATTTTATACTTACAGCCCATTCAGCTCAGACTGGCCACTTTTCAAGAGCTCAGTAGTCATACATGCAGGACAGTGGGGCTCTGGGAGTTAAATAAGCCAACACAAGCCCAGACATATAGAGAGCGGTCAATAAATGCTGGTCACTATGATGTCATTGACACATCTACTCAGGGAAATGTGGCCAGTGGAGTCAAGACTTTCTTCCTTTGTGATTCTGGCTGCACTGAGACAAGGTGAAGCCCACCCACCCAGAAGTCAGCCTGCAAGGACTTACAAGGCTCCCCTCATGTGCTTCGCCCCCAGCTGGGTCTTACGGGGCAAAGTATATCCATGCCAGGAAAATCTGCCATCCCTTCCTGCAAGAAACTTTCAGACTATTGGATGACAGAGTTAAAGAACTGTGGAAATTTCTATTAAAGACGTAAAAAAAATAGAGCTGGAGAAGGGAAGGGACTTATTTAAGGGAGGAAAGAGAGCCCAAGGCCAACATTCTTTACACTTGAAACAATCAATCTCTAATTAAGCACTTGGTCAAAGCAGAGGGCTGTAGCCAGTAGAGGGTGGGATCAGGTAGGGCTGCAGGACTCCAGGAAATTTCACCTCTGAGGTTTGTGGGGAGAGGCAGGGAAAAGCTACTTGTGTTGGGAGCCCCTTGCCATCCTCTCTCCTTTGACCAAGACTCACCTGTCCCAGCCCCACTCTGGGTCACGTCCTTGGCAGTGTAGTTTGAAGGACCAATGACTTCGGCAGCTACCCCAGATATAAGAAAATATATTTGCCCTCAGCAGGGTGAGCCCTCTCTACAAAAGTGACAGCCCAGTAATTAACCCAAGCTCACCACATTACTGGGAACTTTGGCTCTAGCATAGGTCTGTGGGTGAGATGTTTGGGGCCAGGAAGACACTCCAGTCCCGTCCCACGGTCTGCTACTCTGAGCGGCCCTGCTAGGCCATCAGGTAGGCATTCATCCTGCTCCATATCTAGCAGCTTAAGCATCACTTTCCTTCTTTGGGGGGGTCTCTTGAATTTATACAACTTCTGAACGAACAATAGTGCCTCACCAGCAATCAACTACAAAGACCAGGAGAACGTGAAGTAACCAAATGCTCAAATCAAGCAAAGCGACCAAGTTAAACTCAACTCGTTAAATGGTGCGCAATGGTGCCACGGCGTATCACGTGGCCATCTGCCCAGGCAGCAGCCCTGATGAGTTGTCAGGTGACCTCATATCTGAGGGTGGGTGAACTTGTTAAACAGTGACTCTCCGAACCGTCCCCAAAGGCTCAGGGGGACCCAGATGCTTGGGGAGAGGTCTTCCAAAGGCCATTAGAGCAACCTACCTCTTCAGACCAGATGTCCAGCCTGCCCTGCTCTGTCTTCCTTGCCCCTTCCCTCTCAATTTATAGATTAAAGGGAACAGACTAAGTCAGGAACAAGGTACTCAGAGCAGCATGGTTTCCCTTTGACCAGGTCAGCAGCCAGAGAGAAGCTGGTGTAGAAAGCCTTACTAGCTCTGGTCAGAAGCCCTGTCTGGTCACCGCCTCCCATCCGCTCACTAGTGAGTGTGCAAGAGCTCAGAAAAAGGTTCAGACTTGACCCTGGATGATAACCTGTGGCTCCTGAGAGCTCCTGCTTGGAGTCCAGTCACCTTTCTAGGCGATTCTGTGCTCTGAGCAAGGGCACACACCAAGTGACTGGAGGTGTCCCCACCTTGGTCTGGGTTGGGAGACTTGAGCTGCCTGGAATGTCTCCCCATGTCCTAGTGGGCTGCAGCTGTTAGGTGACATTAAATAACACCAATAAATAGATTTCCTAAAA
This sequence comes from Aethalodelphis obliquidens, assembly GCF_003676395.1. Taxonomy (NCBI): domain Eukaryota; kingdom Metazoa; phylum Chordata; class Mammalia; order Artiodactyla; family Delphinidae; genus Aethalodelphis; species Aethalodelphis obliquidens. The sequence continues at coordinate 31,285,120 of NW_020837955.1, read as the reverse complement.
ATACCTCTTTTGTTTTGCCACCCTGAGCTCAAATTTTCCCTATGGTCTACCACATGAATTCTTTTTAATACCAGAATTCCCTTTTCAAACAGCTTCATGTTGAATCCCAGTATATGATGGAATTGGGCCCTGAGGTATCGGCCTTGTGCTATGTTCTTCAGAAGGTCCCCTCAGGTGCTGACCGTCTTTCTCCTTTTAGCCACAGGGGCTCAACTCCTATAGGGGGTAGGTGAGCAGCAGATGCCATGACACACTCCATCATCTTCTCCAAGAGAAGCCCTAGCCTGCTGTACAGTTTCCTAGGGCCGCCATAACAAGTACCACAATCTGAGTGGCTTAAACAGAAACGTATTCTCTCACAGCTCTGGAAGCTAGCAGTCTGAGATCAAGGTGCCGCAGGGCCATGGTCTGTCTGAAGGCTCGTAGAGGATGCTCTGTTCCAGGCCTCTCTTCTAGCTTCTGTAGTTCTCTGGCTTGTGGTGACATGGCATTCTCCCTGTGTGGGAGCCTGTCTCTGTGACCGTAATTTCCCTTTTTTTATAAGGACACCAGTCATATTGGATTAGGGCCCGCCCTAATAAACTCATCTGAACTTGATTACCTCCGCCAAGACCCTGTCTCCAAATTGAGTAACGTGGCCCCTACATTCTATAACCTACATTCTGAATTACTGTAGGTTAGGAACCCAACACACCCTTTTTTGGGGACACAATTCAACCCATCATCTTTGCTTCTGTCCCTCAACATTAGCTAACTTCCCTCCCCACTCCCACAGCAGTTTTTAGCTTCTTAGAGCCATGCCTTGAATCTCAAATACCTCTATTTAGAAAAGGGTCTTTTCTACGTTTCCATAATTAAACACCCCAGTTGGATGTTTTTCTCAAAACAAAGAAACCATTTACCCCAAAGGAGGTCTGACATCACCACTTATAAGATGATCAGTTTTAGTTTGTTAAAAGGCAGGTTGGGTTTTCCTGGTTGCTTTTTTTTAGCTTCTGCTCAATAAGATTTCAAAAATCTTAAGGTCTACTTCTCTGCTTAGGTACCCTGCAACATTAATATAAATTTATTTCATAAGTCCAAATGATTAAACATTTGTGAATACAATGAAGTCACTCAACGAGTGACAATAATGAAACTGTTTTGAGCAACATAGAAATTTAAAATCTGGGTTTATGGAAGAAAACAGTAATTTTATATCAGCCTCAGCATGTAATTTGTTTCTGTATGTGATTTAAGTTGCATAAAATGGAGAAAATCTTGATTCGCATCAGTAAAACCGACACCCTTTACAGCTTAATAGCACATGGCAATCTCAGAATAATCTTCAATTAAATAGCGATGGCCAGAATTTTATTCAGAGAATTGATCAGTAGCACAAGTTAATTGACTGGAGGTCAACAACGTGTTAAAATTAAGGGTAAACCAAATATGTGTGTGCCGACGTAATTGTATTACTGTTTAAAATATGTAATTTGGAAAATTAAATTTAAATTATTTTCAGAGCTCCAAGAGCACCTCTGCTTGCCTTGGGGCTTCTTGGAAGAGCAGAATTAGAAAACCTCTGACCTACTCAGTCAGGGCCAAGCTCACACGCATTTCACTTTCCCCTTCAACCTCATTCCCTTTGCTCCTACAATGGTGGGCACTTCCATCCTCAGGGTGGCTGACATCTCAGGACCCCTGGTTAAGTCTTTTTCAGGTGTTTTGGGTATGCTGCACCCCTGCCTGGAATCTCAACAATCCCTAGATTTCGAACCCCGCCCATTCTTCAGGTTCAAGTCCATCCACTCACCCTCCACCCACTATTGCTTGCTGGGTGTCAGGCATCTGCTGGACACTGCCATGTACAGCCCGGCTATAAGGACAGCAGACCACAGCCGTGTCCTGTGGGGCACCAAAGGGCGGGGGGCAGGGAAGATGGGTGTGAGCAGGCGTTCAAAGGCAGTGAGGTCACAGCACAAGCTGTGCCTCCCTAGGCGCGGTCACCTGCAGGATCATAGGGAAGCTGGACCTCATTCGGAAGCCCCCAGCACACCCCCATTTCTGTAGTCTCTGAACTTCAGTTCACTGCCGGCTTTTCACTTCATCATTCATGAATGTGTTCACAGGTTCTACCTCTCTTCCACAGCCCCTCTTCCATCCTAATTTCTTTTGGGGCAGGGCCTCAAACACCTCTGCATGCCCCTCAGTGCCAGGCACAGGGATAGTCACATTAAATGCTCAGGAAATGCATGTTGGTTAGTGTTACTGACCAGCAGGATAAACAAGAAGGCAAGTGTGGGTGGGGTCAGAGCAGAGAACCATTGTAGGCAGAAGGGTGTGGGGAAGGGGTGCCCAGAGGGCTCTACAGTATAGCCCAGAGGTCACATTGGCCCTCCCAGTGTGGCGCCCTGTAGGGCTACACGTGGCTCTCATTCTGGCAGGTGTTCCTTCTTTCACACTCCCTTGAATTCAAAAGTAAGATTTTGTATCTTCAGACTGGGTATGACTGGCTGGCCCAGAGTCAGTGGGCTCCCTGCATATTTAATTTTAAGCTACCGATAGGACTTCTGAGCAGGGATTGGGAAGAGATGGGCACCATCGGCCGCGCTGAGCCGGCCAGAGCACAGCACTGCTTGGAGTCAATGTTTCGTGCAAGGGATCGCATTCGAGGAAGGCTTCTATAATCAAACAGGACGTCCTGTCTTTGATTAATTTCAGTTAGAGTCAAAACTAGAATATACAAGAGCTTATTCACTGTACAAGACAGAGACAGTCTAATGCCTCCCTTCCTTCTAACTGTCTGTTCTGATGAGTAAATAATGACGGACGGGCTTATGGATGAGACAGATCAAAACCAAGAAAAAGATGCTCTGCTTGCAGGACTCTGTGAAGGTCCCTGCTCCCAAGGGTCTCGTTACATTTGAATTCCACAAGCAAAGGCAGTCTTTCAAGATCCTACACAATGCACACCACCCTGTGGGGCTTGGAATTTGCGCACATGCAGATTTTCATCCCATCCCAGCCCCACCCTCAGATTCCAGTCCAGTAGGTCGGCGGTAAGGTCCATAAAATCAGCACTAAATTTTAAGACCCACCCCTCTGTGTGATCTCGGGTGGCCTCAGCCTACAGTGGCTTGAAGCAGGATTTTGGTTTCCAGCCAGAGATGGAAGTCAGGCAGCAGCAGTGAGCGTGCTGAATCCCAGCCACTAGACCACTAGGGACCAATGGCCAGTGACAAGGCCCTGGTCCATCAGCTGTGAAGAAACGAATTTCCACATAGAGACAGAAAGTAGTGAAACAAGTCAAGTGTTTATTGGGAGGAAGAAGGCTACGTGTGGATAGACACGTGGGTTTCCTTTGGCCAGTCATCTTGCTTTGCCTGGTTCTGAGTCCCTATTCGGTATATCTCAGGGCTCTCCCCTGTGTGCACATGCATCTCTTAGCCAAAATGGATTCTAGCGAAGAGTTTTATGAGTAGGTTGACATCACCTACTATGGGGTGGCGCCCCCCCCTTTTGACCTTCAAGGAGGCTTTGTGTGTATGCGCAGTCAGGAAGGCCTCCTTGACCTCAAGAATGAGACATAAGTGCTCTGGGCAGGGCTTAGCTTCTCCTCCCTCCTGTTATCTTGGAGTATCTGTCCACAGGGGACGAACTCCAGCTGCTCAGCCTGGGACCCATCTATCTCCTGCGTCACGTGGAAAGACTTTGGGGAGATAAGCAAGAGCGTTCATGAAACAACCTACTGTGAGCCAGTCTCTGCTCTGGGTGCCAGGGAAAGAGTGACAAACAAACCAGATGCAGAATTTAAGATTTATTGGAAAGAAAGTATTTTAAAGCGTGGCTGGTTTCCCCTTTCCCACTCACCCTGCTTGACTCTATCCCGCACCCCACCTAGTCTTACTATAGGACCTTCCTCCCCAGAGAAGGGCTGGACTCGGCTCAGGTGGCCCATAGGAGCTAAGCCCCTGACCCGAGAGGGGACAGGGGATGTGCTCAGCCCTTTGGCCCCGCCATCATCTTGCTGTGGGAGTCGCAGAGAACAGGAACCTCAGACTCCACAATCCCAGCATTCTTTAGAGATAGATGCCTTGGAAAGGAGTAGAGCTTTGTCAACACACACCTACCTATCGGGGAGGAAACTTCTCTCAGAAAGTCACAGCCCCACCACTGTTCCAATGCCCCACTTTGACAAGTTCACTGCAGATCCTTTATTAGACTCATCATTTTCTCCATTCAAGGTCACCAGTTCTGACTCACTGGGAGTAGCTTAATGGGCTGAAGAGAATTCAAAGCGATTGGGGTCTCTGGGCTACACCTTAGTATCAGATGTATGAAAGCTGCTTGTCAGCAGCAGTTGTTGCTTTGACTGATGAGCCAGCCTCCAAGAGCAATGATTAAAAGTGACTTCCGTGAGATAGTTATTCAAACGTCTCTTTCAATCCCTGAGCCATCATCTGCAGGTCTGCACTGATTGTGAAATGCAGATGGCGGACATTATTGTTCTGTATCCGGATACCCTCCTTAGAAAGCTTCTGCTGCCATGAAGGAGGAAACAATCCTCTGAAGTACATGTACCTAAAGCCCGTCTGTGGGAGTCCTCCTCTGACAGGCACCAGGGGTGCAGGCACTCCTAATTTGTCTCTGTCTTTACCGCTGCACGCTCCCATATTCATGAATGGGAGTCTTCGCTCACCTCCTGTAATTAATCTCTGTCTCACCGGGAGAAAACCCAGCTAGCAACAATGCAGTTCGTGTATCTGCAGGCAGCAGACACCACACCTATCAGGAGGGCGTGCACCAAGTTCATTTTCCCATCATGAACTCCCTCAGGTTTCTAAACCGAGACAGCTGGGTGAGCACACAAATGAGCCTGTGTAACTGGGCCTCAGGGTCAGTGAGCAACGGACAGGGTGCATCGGGCCCGAGGACTGGATGCTGAATGCCCGCCCCAGGGAGCACTTCCTCCTCGGCATGTGTCTATAGTTGAGTGGAGCAGGACAGACCGGAAGCAGCTTTCATTCAGTCGAGAGGCCACGGATCCCTTCTGCTGTGTAACACCCACCACTCCTGCACTAGCAATTAATGTGGACGCCACAGTGGTTCTTAAGAGGTACCGTTTGCCTTAAGTGGGCTCCATCTGTGAACTTGCCGAACTCTGGCAGCGTGTGTGTGTGCGGCGGGGAGGGGCAATAGCACGGCCTTGGCCATTAACTTTCTGGTTGGAAATCTTTACTCTCTCCTTTTCTTCAGAAGAATGACATCTGTGATGGGAAGCACACCCAGTCCTGCTCCAGAAAACGCTCATCGGTCGCTGGGACGTTTGCTGCTCTGGACCATGGGAGCCGCTCTCCATCTTGACAACACACTGAGTGGAATCTCTTGGCTTGTGGAATCTGTGAAAGCAGAACAGATGGGGCCTAGGTGGGAGATGGGGGGCGAGAAGTGGAAGAGGGTTTTTCGAAACATGGATGTTTATTACCTGAGGCCAACACAGGCAAACTACCTTTTGGGTGAAGGTTAAGATAATCTTTAGAGAAAGTGTTTACCTTCTAGAAACTCCTCCGGGCCTGATGTGCCTGAGGCCTTGGGTGCCTGTTCTTCTCCTACCTGTCTGGCTATTCCTGCTCAGTCTCTATGTGGAGACTCTTCTACTACTGCTCTGTAGGACAGCCTTCCTCAAACTGGATGTAGAAACATGGTTCTGTGTTTAAATCAGAGTGGGGAAGTATGCACCTTCTCTTGGAGACCCACCAGCCCCATTAGTGCTTTCACGCTCTGGGCAGATTGGTTGACATCCAGACAATTATTCCAACCCCTCTCCCCCATTCAAAATGATTGGTTCAAGACAGCTGATTCCATTCCCCTTGCTGTTGACTGATGTAGGCATCGGCTTGCAGCCCAATCCAAGCCGACACAATTTGAGGGAAAGAGAAACGTTTGGAAGAAGGACTTTCCTTCCTCTGTTTAGCAGAAGTGTCCAAGTCTCCACCCTGGTGAAAGAAGACATCCCTGCTACATTTTCAGTCACCATGTCTCTCCTAGGCACCCCATCCCTGTTTCCAGCTGCTTACAGAAGTCCCAGCTGGGTGCCTCGGGAAAAGCCATGGGCTGGCATTCAGGAGAAGTGTTGTCTCCTAACCTTTCTGAAACTGTTCATCTATTGGGTTGATCCACATGACTCATGCTAGGATTCCATTTTTACAACCAAACTCAACTCCCACCTTCTGAGCCCACGGCCCCTGAAACAACTAGCTGCTCCTCTGTCATCTCTGTTGGTTAATGTTGTCACTATTCCTCCTGTCAGTGTTCTGTAATTCCTTCTGTAAAGGTTTCCTTCTTTCCAGGCTGAAAACCTCATGTTCCCCTGCAATTCTTCTTTTCCTTTATTTTACTGCATCCAACCGGTGCCCTTCCCCATAATTCAGTCATGCTCCTGCCCCTCTCTGTGGGCTCTTCTCTTTGCAGATAAGGAGAAAAATCATAATAGCCCTGGATTTAGGATGCTTTGTATAAGCTCTTCCCTCTGAAATTATCTACTATGTGGATACCACACAGTGTCTAAAGGCAGTGATCTGACCTCCCTCTATCTCCTCTTCAGAAGCATTGAAAGCCAACCCATTGCCTTTAGAATAATTCCAAAACTTTCTTCATAAATCTGCATGATTGAGCACTAAATTAAAAGCCCAGCTTTATTACTTGCTATACTCTCATTTCTTTGATGCACCCTTTACAGAGCCTGGACAGGTTAGTGTCCCCCCACCCCAAATTCGCTTCTTTCCAGAACATCAGAATGTGACCTTATTTGAAAATAGAGTCTTTGCAGATGTAATTCAATACGACAAAGTCATACTGGATTAGAGTGGACCCTGATCCAATGACTGGTGTTCTCATAAAAAAGCTATGTGGAGACACAGATACATACAGAGGGACAGCAGCCATGGGAAGGAGGCAGGAACTGGGAATTGTGCTACCACAAGCCAGGGAGCACCAAGGATTGCTGGCAAGCACCAGCAGCTAGAATGGGCATGGAAGGACCCTCCCCTAGAGCCTTCAGAGGGAGTATGACCCTGCTGACACCTCCATTTCGGACTTCTGGCCTCCAGAACTACGAGGAGCTAGTGTTCTAGGCTAACACTCAGTTCATGGCCTCAGGAAAGCAGCAGAGAACCTCTCCTTTTCCTTAAGATTTCTTTAATTTCTCTTAGCAATGTCTGGATTTTCAGTGTACACATCTTTGCTTAATTGTGCTTGCCACTTCACACAAAATACTCCAGAGTGTTATACCCAAAACAGGGACACTATTCCAGGGAACCAGCACATAAGCTCCCAATGGGGAATTATGGTTTCCACATTATAATCCAATCCACAGGCCCACTTAATCTTTCACCAGCTGCCCCAAGAACAGCTATCTTTTTGTTAGATCAACCCCTATGTTTCATATTTTGGGATGCTATTTTAAGTGATATTTTTGTTTCAATTTTCAATTGTTTGTTTCTGGTAATTAAAAATAAAACTGATTTTTTTATATTGATCTTGCCTTCTGCAACCCTGCTATAGTAACTTATTGGTTCTTACAGATTTTCAGTTTTGTCTTTGTTTTGGTAGATTTCTTATGCAGACAATGACATTGTGAATAAAGAGTGTTTCACTTCTTTATTTCCAATCTGGATGTCTTTTATACTTTTTTCTTGCATTATTGCACTGGCTAGCATCTCCCAGTTTTGAGTAGAAGTGCTGAGAGCAGAAATCTTTGCCTTGTTCAGATGTTAGGTGCAAAGCAATCTGTCACCGTTTTATATGATGTTAACTGTTGTGATATTCTGATGTATAATAAGAAATATACGTTTGATCTTCCTCCCCTTTTCTGGCACAGAATTCCAAAACCCTTGGGATTTCCTTGATGAAGAGAGCTATAGAGGTGTCTTTTGTTGTGTTAGTGAAGTGAGTTTTGGAAAGCCATAGGTATAACCAAAGGAAGAGGACTGATTGTCAGAGGAGCCAACCATGTGATTAGAGAATTGAAACATCCAGTCCCACCCCCAGACCTCTAGGCAGGGGAGACGGGCTGGAGATTGAGTTCAATCACCAATGGGCAATGGTTTAATCAATCATGCCTATGTAATGAGGCCTCTATAAAAACCCCAAAGGAGAGGGCTTGAAGAGCTTCCAGGTTGGTGATCACTTGGAGGTGCTGGGAGAGTGATGCACCCGGAGAGGCCATGGAAGCTCCAAGCCCCTTCCTCATGCCTTGCCCTATGTAGTTCTTCCATCTGGCTGTCCCTGAGTCATAGCCTTTTATAATAAAACGGAGATCTAGGAAGTACAATGTTTCTCTGAGTCTGTGAGCCACTCTAACAAGTTAATCAGACCTGAGGAGGGGGTCATGGGAACCTCTGATTTATAGCCAGTTAGTCAGAAGCACAGATAACAGCTTGAGCCTGCAATTAGCTTCTGAAGTGGGTGGGGGTCTGAGGCAGCAGTCTGGTAGGACTGAACCCTTGACCTATGGAATCTGATGCTGTCTCCTGGTAGACAGTGTCAGAATTTAGTTGCATTCTAGGATACCCTACTAGTATCTAAGAATTGCTTGTTGTATGTTTGGGGAAATCTACCCCACCCCAGTGCTGAAACTGAGTCTCAGAACACACCAGGAGCTGTGTTTTTCAGATGCCTTTATCTACCTAGTTTGCCAACATCTTCTACTAGGAATAGATACTGATTTTGTCAAATACTTTTTCTTCCTTCCTTCCTTCCTTCCTTTCCTTTCCTTTCTTCCTTTCTTCCTTTTCTTTCTTTCTCTCTTTTTGCATCTATTGAGAGGACTGTATCATTTTTCTCTTTTATTCTGTTAACGTGAAATAAATTGATTGATTTTTGAATGTTAAACCAGTCTTGTACTCCTAGTATAAACCCCACTTGTTATGGTGTATTTTTCTTTTGATATACTGTTTAATTCTATTTGCTAAAATTTTGTTAAGAATTTTTACATATATGTTCATGAGGGATATTGGTCTGTAGTTTCCTTGCAATATGTGTCTAGTTTTGGTATCAGAGTAATGCTGGTCTCACAGAAAGACTTGGGAAGTATTCCATCCACTTCCATTATCTGGAAGAGTTTGTGTAGAATTGATATCATTTGTTCCTTAAATGTTCAGTTGTAATTCACCAGTGAAGCCATCTTGGTCTGGAGTTTTGTTTGGTTTGGTTTTATGGGTACGTTTTAAAGTTATTTAAAATTTAAATGAATTCAGTTTTTTTTAAAGCTATAAGGTTATGCAGGTTACCTATTTCTTCTTGACTGAGCTTTTGCAGTTTGTGTCTTTCAAGAAATGTGTCCGTTCATCCAAGATTTTCCATTTATTGCCATAAAGGTGTTCCATTTATTGGCATGAATTTGTTCACATTATACCCTGCTATTCTTGCAATATCTGTAGAATCTGTGGTAAAATTACCTCTCTCATTCCTGATATTAGTAATTTGTGTCTTTTCTCTCTCTTTCTCTTTTCCTGATTAATCTGGCTGGAGGCTTATTAATTTTACTGACGTTCTCAAAGAACTAGATTTTGGCTTTAGTCCAGTCTTTCTATTTTGTTTCCTACCTCACTGATTTTCACTTTGGTCTTTATTTCATTTCTTTTGCTTACTTTTGGTTTAATTTGATTTTCTTTTTCTAGTTCCTTAGGGTGGAAACTAAGGTCACTTATTTTAGATTTTTTTCTTCTTCTCATATATAGGCGTTTCATGCTAAAAGTGTCCTTTTAAATACCACTTTAGCTGTATTCCACAAATTTTGGTACATTGTGTTTTCATTTTCATTCAGTTCAAAGTATTTTCTAATTTTCCTTTTGATTTCTTCCTTGGTCATATGATATTTAGATGTGTATTATTTAGTTTCCAAATATTTTGGAATTTTCCAGATATAGGTCTGTAATTGATTTCTAATTTAATTTCACTGTGGTCAGAGAAATACTTTGTGTGACTTGAATCCTTTTGCATTTATTGAGGCCTGTTTTGTAACTCAGAATGTAGTGTATCTTGGTAAATGTTCCTTGCATACTTGAAAAAAAATGTGTATTTTCCTGTTTGGGGGTAGAATGTTTTATAAAAGTCAACTAGGTCAAGCAGGGTGATATTGTTGTGCAAGTCTTTTATATCCTTACTGATTTTCTGTTTTTTCTTCTTCTTTCAGTAATTGAGAGATGGCTGATGAAATCGCTAACTGTAACTATGGATGTCTATTTCTCTCTGTACTTCTTTGGGGGAGGGGGATGTGGAGGTGAGAAGGTTGAGTACCACTCCCACCAGAAGCTGAGAATAAAACCCCATAGTTGACCATGTCAGGGAAGGGCAGTGGCTTGAGAGTCTACAGGAGAGCAGGGTGCCAGGAGGGGCCCCACCATACTGCCAAAGATGGAGGTAATGTCTCCTCCAGAAGGAAAGATGCTCAGTTGGGCTAAATTCTGGTCTAAACACTTTACAGTTCCTCTAACGTGGTGATTCTCAGACTAGGATGTGCCTCAGGATCACTGAGAACTTGTTAAAATGGGCTTCTGGGGCTTCCCTGGTGGTGCAGTGGTTGAGAGTCCACCTGCTGATGCAGGGGACACGGGTTCGTGCCCTGGTCTGGGAAGATCCCACATGCCGCAGAGTGGCTGGGCCTGTGAGCCATGGCTGCTGAGCCTGCGCATCTGGAGCCTGTGCTCCGCAACGGGAGAGGCCACAACAGTGAGAGGCCCGCGTACTGCAAAAAAAACAAAACAAACAAACAAAAAAAACAGCTTCTGGGCCCCACCCAGAGAGTTTCTGATTATGTAGGCCTTTGATGGGGCCCAAGACTTAGCATTTCTAACAAGTTCCCAAGACTTCGCATTTCTAACAAGTTCCCAGGTGATGCTCGTGATGCTGGTCCTGGACCGCTGCTCTAGCGCAGCCTCCCCTCCACTTTGGGCCTTACACCTGCTCTCCCATTGCCCTGAACCCTATTCTGCCTCCACAGTTCCCATCCAACCTGGTTAACATCTATGCAGCTTCCCTGAGGTTCCATGTCCAGAGAGTCGCCTCACCAGATGCCCCTCGAGCCCCCCTACATCTCCATGTCACATTACACAGTGACTGCTTGTTACCGGTCACCCTGTCCTCCCCCGGACTGTCAGATCTCGGGAACAAAGGCTCCGTCTGGCTTGTTCATGATTGTACTCCTGGAGCAGAGCGCAAGCTCAGATATTCACTGCACAAATGATGTCTAATTCCTCAAAGTGTGAGTGGTCACAAAGGCCTCACCTGACCTTTCCATACATTCTGTGAACTGAATACTAATCGTAATGTCAACATGAAGATACCTGGAAATGGAACCAGAGTCTCCTGAGACCATTCCTTCCTTCTTGGGTGTTAGATGTGGGCAAGAAACACATGAAACAGGACAGGGGTTTGGGAGGGCAATAATTTCAAACACACATCCTCTCTTTGGAATTTCTTCCCGAAATGTACACACTATGAGTCACGGGGAGCTGTGGCTCCCTCCCAGAGGAGCTGTTTCTGTCACTTCTTAGCCCTTCAGGGCAGCATCTGCTTTGTGTCGGTGGCAGCTGCCAGGTGTAAAGATGAATGACCCAGGTTCCACCTTGATGGATAGCTGCCCCCAACAAACTGGCGCATGATCTACAGAGATCTTCTTTAGGAAATGTGACAAACAGTGATAGATGAGGAAGGTGAGAGGCTCTTCTGCTTCCAGAGACACCAGCTCTGAAGACACTTTTCTGTGGCTGATGAAAAATAGTCCACAACACAGATCCAAAGGGAAAAACAAAACAAAAACGCCAGTTCAAGTCGTGGGAATAAACAATGCCATGCATTTGGATAATCTGCACTTCTCAGAGATGGCTTTCACTCAGCTATTATAATTACCAGTGAGACAGACAGGATAGGTATTAGTATTCTCATTTTTCCCTTGGGTAAACTGAGGCTGGAAGAGGTTAAGTGTCAATTCCAAGGTCACAAGAACACTGCGGCAGAGCCAGGGCTACAGCCTGTCATCTGATTTCCACCCAGCGCTCCTTACATCCACTAGCCGGACAGTGGGGTGGGAAAAACACTGTCACCTATTTTCCTACAATGCAGTAAAGAAAGTGCTGACTCATAAGAAATGTTTGTGTACGCACGCTTTCTTCTCAAGGCTGATTTATGGGAGAAAAACATCATGGGAAAGCATTTGGTTGGAGCTGAGAATTAAAAAGAAAAGTGCTTTTTGTCATTTCAGGTATGCTGCATGCCACATTACCCAGCAAGCCCGAGGTACACGGAGCTGTAGCCGATGGTCGCTGCCACCTGCCTTTGATGTGGCGACACCGAGGCTTTATTCTTCTGGTGAAAGGCCTTACCAAAGCAGCTCCCCCTCTTTCCAACTGCAGTGCCACGTGCATTGCTTTAGAGGACAAAGCCGGGGTCCATGTACCAGCCTCAGGCCAATTAAGCCTAAAACAAATGCTTAGGCTGCCAGAGCCCTGATGACACTTGCAAGTGGGCCCCGACCCACAGCGGCAAGTCTGCCAGACATGCGCCAGTAATCGGACTGATGCACCTACTCAGCGTCCACAGCTTCCCTAATGACGAGTGCTGTCGGCTGCTGGTTTAGGAGCACTTAAAACGCAAAAGCGTTAGAAAACGCAGTTGGTAAGCCCACAAGCCAGGCCCCCCTTGAGGCCATTTGCTGGACACACACTCTGGATCTTTCTACCAAGTCTAGGGGCATACATAGGAAAGCTGAGATGCAAGGTCAAAAAGGCCAGAGTTATTAAAGCAAGGGCTGAGAAGTCTCCAAGGGTGAGAGGAGCCTCAGATCAGGTGGGAAAAAACCATGGATTTTTCATCAAGAAAACACAAGCTCAGCATGGAAGAGGAAACAATTATTCATAAAACCCACACGTTGTAAATGCATGACCTCTCGTCCCATCCGAGAGAGATTCCAAGTGGCTAATAGCTTCAGGGTGATAAACTTGGGCTAGACTAACTTTGTGTTATAAATGGATCAAATCCACACAGTTTAGAGGTTACAAAATTGTTTGTTCCCACCAATGTATTTTCATAAAAGCAGCAGAAATAAGAAAATGAGACTTAAGAAGAAGATAACTTCATCTATTTGATTCCAGAAATGTTTCCTGAGTGCCGCCTATGTTTCGATGAGAAAAATGCCTCCCTTTGGGAAGAAAGAAACAACCTCCCAGGAGTTTACAGTCTCCGGCAGCAGAGGCGCACTGACGGAGCACCTGAATGGGGAGGGACCCAGACAGTCATCATTTTCACCAATTTGCAGCAACCAAGCAACGCACATCAAAATGCACAGGCTGCCCCTTCCTCGGAGACTATCAAATACATCGGGACCAGGCAGGTGTGGTGTTAGAAAGCTCTCCAGGTCATTGTGCCAGACGACAATCTAGCCTAGTTCTTCTGTTGTCCAGATATACAAACCGAGGCAATGCAAGGTCTTTACTCCTTCTTGCTACTTCTTCTTTTTCTTTTTTTTTGCAGTACGCGGGCCTCTCACTGTTGTGGCCTCTCCCGTTGCGGAGCACAGGCTCCGGACGCACAGGCTCAGCGGCCATGGCTCACGGGCCCAGCCGCTCCGCGGCATGTGGGATCTTCCCGGACTGGCCCGTGTCGCCTGCATTGGCAGGCGGACTCTCAACCACTGCGCCACCAGGGAAGCACACTACTTCTTCTTCATCGTCACTTTTTTCACTGACTCACTGACAGTCACCTCCAATGTTGGGAGTTAAGACAGGGAGGGAAGGAAGAAACGGAATTCAGCTACTTGCCGTGGCATGGACGGGGAAGGGCCGGGTTGACGGGGCCACCATCCTCTGTGAACGTCACCTTCTCCACATCCGTGACATAGCATCAGAGAGTGGCCCCTGCTGAGGTGGCTCCCAGGACAGACCTGGAGGCCACAGACACATCAGATGGCCTGCTGCCCCCATAGCTCTTGACTAAGATGTAAGGTGCCATTGCTTTATTCCTCATAATATCAGAATGACTTTTATGTCCTCGTGCAGGCAGGGATCACTTCTTCTTTCTTTTCCCCCTTTACCTTTGATATTCTAAATTGCATTGGACACACTAGGAGGAAAAGCCAGAAAGGGGCTAACGCGAGTCTTCCCCAGGACCTGGGACTCTCAGAGCCTTGGCGCAGGATCCCAGCTCTTGAGATCAGAGCTAACCTGGGAATAGAGTCAGCTTTAAAGAACCCAACTCAAGAAAAAGCCCCCTCACCTAGAGGGGTGGGATAGGGAGGGTGGGAGGGAGGGAGACGCAAGAGGGAGGAGATATGGGGACATATGTATATGTATAGCTGATTCACTTTGTTATAAAGCAGAAACTAACACACCATTGTAAAGCAATTATACTCCACTAAAGATGTTAAAAAAAATTAAAAAGAAAAACAAAAAGCCCGAGCTTTTTTTTCGAGCAAAAACTGCATTTGTTAGGAGAATTCATGGAGAAAAAGAAAGTCTTCACAGGAATAAACATGATTTTTTATTAAAACTCAAAATTGCCAAGCGTGTGCAGCTTGCTGTCTGATTATCATCCACAGGGAATCTGAAAATCTGGGGGAAAATAATGCACTGAGGAAAAAGTGCTGGATCAGGGAAACAGAAGAGAAGCAGCGGAGGGCCCGGGAGGCGGGTCATTACCGATGCAGGAGATGGAGGGTGTCAGGGATCAGAATATCACTTGGAAGCTTCAGGGGGAAAAACTCAGACAGAGGGAAAGATGGTGTGGGATCCCTTCCTCTGCAGGCGCCTCTCCCCCTCCCCACGGCAGCACCCCAGCTGTGCGACGGCTCCTTTCCCCAGATCAGGACAAGGGGAGGGCGAGTATCACTGAGGCTCGTGATCGCTGAAGTCGCTGCTTCTACCCAAGCCCGGGGGCTCACGGCCCCAAGAGCCCTTGCAGCTGGGATCAGACTCCGTCTTTGCCTCTCAATGATACTCAATGATACTGAGCTTCCTGGTCTGTTAAGATGCTTCACAAGAAGTCTTTGCTGGGCAGATGAAAAGAGAAAATGTAAAGTCCCTTGGCCCAACACCTGGGTCTTCCAGCAATTCAGTGCCCGTCAATTCATCCGTCCATTCATTCGTTGTCAGTAATTTGATGGCTCTGATCTCTCCCCCGGAAATAAACCTGGAGTGTGCCCTACACAGAAATGCCAGGTAAGACATAGCAAACTAACCCAATAGAAATGAAACAAATCTTATACAAAACTCTCTCTCCCCAAACACAACCAAGAGTCTTAGGCAGTAGGTGTAGTTGCTTCAAACATCACAATTCTGCCCAGTGCTTCCCAAACTTCAACCTGTTTTTGTGTGTCTGACTATCTGTGTTGCTGTGTGTAGTAATGAATGCTCCTGTTTGTTGAGCGCTGCCAGAGCTGTGGAAACCAGACTCCATCAGTCTCCCTGTGGTTGCCAACAGCACAAATGTGAAGATTGGCTGCCTCACCCACCGCTAAGGAGTCCAGAGCCCGTATCCACAGCCCCAGCCAGAGGCATCCCTCAGAAGCTCGGGATTCCTCAAGCTGAGACATCTTATGGGGACGAGGCTCAGGGTGGGGATGGAGTCTCCCCCTCTCTCCCTGCATCACCTAACTCATTCTTAACAACAGCACCAAGCAGCTGGTTTTCTTACAGATAGCAGGTGAAATGGATCACATTGCAAAAGGGTAAGAGCTCTGTTAAGTAGCATCTTCAAATCTTCCTTTGCAGATCATTAAATACTTAATCTGAGATGAAGCCGAGGTGTTTTAAATAACTGCTGATTAAGGAACAATTAGACATATTTAAGAAAATAAATTTGACACCATAGCGACAAAAAATATTAAAAATCCTCACATATGGAGATGCAGTCATTGAAAGTTGTATTCTGCTGTTTGTTTTTATTGTTTGATTTAGTGTGGGTGCCTCCAGGGCTCTGAGGGCCCCCTGGAGCGCTAATCCCATCCCCACATCAGCCTTCCTGAGGTGGGACCCATGGAGACCAGGACCGAGGCACACCATACCCGGGTCTAGGGCATCTGCTTTTTCTGCTACTGCAAGTCCAATTTCTGAAGTTGACTTCTAGAAGGGCCTTTTGAAAGCCCTTGAGCTGAGATGCATGCAGAGCTGCTTCAGACTAAGGGTTTATAAATCCCTTTTCCCAGGGAGAGACAGAGCTCGGGGAGCGTTTCCAAAATTGGTGCAATTTGGGGCAACGAGATGTTTAGTCTAACAGGCAGTTTCCAAAAGCAGAGAAGATTCTGGCTGCCTCCGAAAGAGCCTTCTGTAGGCTTCCTTTCCCGGGGCTGCTCAGCATTCTTCCACAGCAGACAAGATCCTTAGAAAGAACTGGAAGGCCTTCTCGCTGCACTCCTGTGCTGGCCCAAACCCTCTACCTCTCCCCGTGGAAGCAGAGGGGGCTGCTCAGATGGGGCAGGAAGCTGCCAACCAGCAGACGGGGTGGGTCTGGAGAAGGAGAAGAGCTGGGCCCACCCCAACCCTAGCAGAGGCCAAGGGACCTGCTAGAGCCCCAGGCCTCACTGCTCCGGCAACTTCCTGGGCTACAGTTTCTGCCCCCATTCAAAGGAAATAAGCCACGGGCTCAAACTGAAGCCTGGAGTTTCCTGAAGTCCATCAACAGGTTTTTTGGAGCATCTATTAGAATGCCAGACACCGTTCCAGGCAGTGAGGATCCAGAGGGGCACAGATACCCTCTCCTGATGGAAGAAGACAGTGAATACACAGGCTTGGAAGATAAAGGAAGACCACTCAAAGGAGAACAAGCAGAGGTTATATTCAGAGCTTCCTAGAGCAGGGAGTCAGCCACTGTCACTCGTGTTAGGCAGAGTCAAAGGCAGGCAGGGAACTGGGATGCCTTTAAGGTGGACATAAGGGAAAGACTTCAGGTGTGCTCTGGCTGGAGGTCGCTGGCCTCAGGAAGCTAGAGAGGGGTTAATAGGGCATCCTATGTGCTTCGTTAGGGGAACATATTTGTCTCTCTTGGGTAGGTCCTGAGTTGGAGGCGGGGGGGCAAAAATTAGAGGGAGCTGGCACTGTCTGACTCAGTCTGGACCATTCTGGGCTGGCTGCTGCAGAAGTGGTGGGTTATAGTTTGTTGCCATATGTGGTCTAGCCACTGTCCATTTGTATATTTAGTCTCTCACAAATCAATACGTAATGACGGGACCATGACGAGATACCACTGTACACTGGTTAGAACGGTGAAACAAAAAACAAACCAAAAAACCAACACCACCAAGTGCTGGTGAGGATGCAGACCAACTGCAGCTGCCGTCTCTTGCTGGTGGAAATGTAAGACGGTACAGCCGCTCTGGCAAAGGATTGCCAGATTCTTGTAAAGTTAAACATACAGTTACCGTATGGCCCAGCAACTCAACTCCTAGGTATTTACTCAAGAAAAAAATGAGACCTTATGTCTTCACAAGAACTTGATCACAAGTTGCTGTAGCAGCTGTAATCATGTCCCCTCAAAACTGAAAGCGACTCACATATCCTCAGTAGGGAATAGATAAACAGCCTCTGGTCGCCCACACAATGGAATACTACACAGCAACAAAAGGAAAGACCCGCCATATCCAACATCGTGAATGAACCCCACACGCATTACACGAAGGAAGGAAGACAGGCGCAAAACACCACATACTGTATGACTCCATCCTTTAGGTGATGCTCTGCAAAAGGCAAAACTGTAAGGACAGAAAACAGATTGCTGAGGACCAGGTGTGAAGGGCTTGACTCCAAGGGGGAGTGAGTGAATTTGGGGAGTGAAGGAGCTGCTGTCTATCTTGATGGTGGTGATGATTAAAGGGCTGTACGTTTTTTGTCAATGTTCAGAGAACTGTGCATTAAAAAAGGGGGTGAATTTTACTGTATATAGATTATATCGGAAAAATGGAAAAAATATAATGGGAAGTTATAACTATTATGAAGAAAAATAAATCAGGCTAGGGGAGAGCTAAGGGGATGCATTTTAGATGGGTGGTCAGGGAAGGTAGGGGAAGTGACATTTGAGCAGAGAGTGAACGGGGGAAGTGGGGCATGTGAATGTCTAGGGGAGAAGGCTCCAGACCAAGGGACATAGTGCAGGGGCCTGAGGCCTGTGCCGCAGGGAGGGTTTCAGGAACAGTTGGCTGGAGAGTGAGAGAGGACATTAGAGCTGCAGCCCTAAATCCCAGCAAGCACGTTAGATTTTAAGTTGGCTGGTGGCCATCGGAGGGTTTGATGAGTGACATGATGTGACTTATGCATTAAAAGGCTTACCCTGGATGGAGCATGGAGGATGGAGCAGGGCCTGGTGAGGTGGTGACGGGGGGTGACGGCTCGGACCAGGCAGGTGATGGTGGTGACGTGAGGGGTGGTCCTCCGATCTGGATTTGGGGCACCTGGGCTGGTTGAGACAGGATTTTGCTGATTGGCTCTCTGCGGGTGGTGAGAAAATATGAGAAAAGGAGGGTCTGGAGTGAGTTAAGTGGTAAGCCAGGTAGGGTGGGCCGGGCACTGGGCGCAGCCAGAGCGAAGGCTGGGAGGCCAGGGAGGTGGGGAGTAGGGTGCAGGGTGGGGTGACCCCTCTCCCCGAGGGATCTTTTTTTTGTGTGTGTGTGGTACGTGGGCCTCTCACTGTTGTGGCCTCTCCCGCTGCGGAGCACAGGCTCCGGACGCGCAGGCTCAGCGGCCATGGCTCACGGGCCCAGCTGCTCCGCGGCATGTGGGATCCTCCCGGACCGGGGCACGAACCCTTGTCTCCTGCATCGGCAGGCGGACTCTCAACCACTGCGCCACCAGGGAAGCCCTCTCCCAGGGATTTTGCTCCGGATCCTTGGAGGGCCCTGAAGGAAGTCTCCACCCCACTGTCGCCAGGTCTCCACCTCCACCTCCTGCCACTGTTCTCCCAAGACGTAGCCATCGGTGTCCAGCCCGAGGCCCCGCAGCCACCCCTGCACGCGTCCGGTCTCCCATCCTTGGGCTCCTCTTGTCCCCTCATTCTTCTCTGACAGCCTGGCCTTGGCCTGGGGCCCTGCTCCCCTCTCCTCTGTCGTTTCATGGATCTCTTCCATTTCAGGGTCCGGCTCTCCTATGGCTGCTCCCGAATCTACCTTCCGAGCTCTACTCTTTTCCCACCAGCTGCCCCACGTTTCCTTCTGACTGTGGGAAGTTCTTTGGCAACTCAAGTTCAAGAGTTCGAAACGCGAGTCTTTGCTCTGTGCCCTCTGAATACGCGGGGCACCCCCAGCCGCCCACGCGGGAACTCCCATCTGTCCCCAGTCTTCAATGACAAGCTCCAGAGACGTGGCAATTAACCTCTTGGGCACCTCTGGTCAAGTCTGTCCCTTTCCTGTCATTGTCGCAGCCATTGCCTGGGCTCAGGCCCACATTCTGGCCCCCGGCCATGACCTCCTGATAGGTCCCTCGTTTTTCTCCAACCCCTCCCCCATGCTATCGGGATAACTTTTCCAAAATTTCCGTGTGTTGTCAGAGGCTTCCTTACAATCCTCACCAAAATAGCTCAGTTGAGAGAGTGTGAGACTGAAGACGCGCCTTCCTTATAAACGCCTGTGGGGTGAAAGTCTTGTTCCTTAGCAAGAAGCCCCTCCTGGCTTCTCCTTCTCGCCCAAGGTAACCACGCAATTTACCATCCAAACCAGGACACTTCTGAACAAGAGGGCACCCTTAGAGGTCAGGCTGGGACAGCAGCATTTACCAGAAAACAAGGGCACCTCGCTCCAGCCTCATCTGCTGCTCTGTCTCCCATCCCCACGCCAGTCATGATCCCCATGGGGCCACAGGCGTCAGATCAGCCTTCTGTCCATGGGCCACGTTGTTTTTTCTGTTTGTTTGAAATGACTCTCCTCCTCCCCTGCTGAATTTAACCCTGCTTCTCCTTCAGACCTGGCTCTACCCCCATGTGTCTGTGAAAGTCAGCTAGAAAGTTCCCGGGGCGCCCTCAAAAACCCCTCCTGGGCTTCCCTGGTGGCGCAGTGGTTGAGAGTCCGCCTGCCGATGCAGGGGACACGGGTTCGTGCCCCGGTCCGGGAAGATCCCACGTGCCGCGGAGCGGCTGGGCCCGTGAGCCGTGGCTGCTGAGCCTGCGCGTCCGGAGCCTGTGCTCTGCAACGGCAGAGGCCACGACAGTGAGAGGCCCGCATACCGCAAAAAAAACCCAAAAAACAAAAATCCTCCTGTTCCCTCTGGCTCTGCAATGGTGAGACCTCTGGCCCTGGACTCCTGCAGACAAGGCTGCAAACCTTGAGCAATTCCTTAAGATTAGACACCTCAGTTTCCACACCTATAAAATGGGTGTAACAGCACCATCTTTCAGGCCCTTGTGGGCATTGAATGACAGACATAATGTACGGGAATCACTCAACTGTGGTGGGGGACACTCAAATGATTACAGTCTCACAGAACTTATCACACTGCGGTGCAGACAGTGCCTACCCCCATAAAACCAGAAAGCTTAAAGCCATGGTTTTCTCTGCTCGTTATACCCCCGGCACAGTCCTGACTTCCTAGCAGGTGCCAGCAGACATCTGAATAATGGAGGACTCCACGGGGAGGCGACAGAGAAGGCAGGCAGCCCGGCTGACCGACTGGAGGCTCTCCTCTCAAGTGTCAAGTGTAATCACTAGCTGCTCCTTTGCAAGGGGTCCCGGCGAGAAGCCGAGTCCTAGGAAGGTCTGGAGAGAAGAGATGGTTTATGAAACGCAGACTTGAATAAAACATCTACCTGCAGGGTAACCCCCTGGGCTACTCTTCCGATGGTTCCACTGAGTATGCTGTGAGCTCATTAGTCGGAAGCTCACGTCATTGGTCTTTAATAATGGAATATTTCCCCATCTTTTGGCGCATCTTATATATGTGTTTAAATCTCATTAGTGCCACACTTCACTGCTCTCCTACAGCCTTTCACATTACGCCTGTTCTCAGCAGAAGCTGTGAGCGCTCCCAGCAACTTGCAGTCACCACAGGTCCACTGCCTTCTAACAGGTTCAAGGGGCCCAGTGGATGAGGCAGTTCAGAGGCCTTTCTTAATGAATCCAGCATCACCACGGACCACCTGGCCCCCTAATCCAAGGAGGTGAGAGAGAGGCAGCACGCAGGACCTGAAATACAGGCAAAGGCTATTTGCTATTTTGCTAAAGCTGGAACAAGGGGGCTTCTTTCATGGAGGATAAAAGACTAAAAATCAATGACAGCGCTGTCTGCAGGCTCAAGTTTCATCTCAACAAAAAAAAAAAAAAAAAAAAACACAGGAATCAGTTACTCCAGTCTTTCTCTATTAGATTTATTTCGAAGATGTCACTGGCGTTGGCAGTCAAGGGGTATCGGCTATTTATCTGAAGGATACTTGATAATCCATTTGTTTATTGATTGGGTTATGCAGGTGTATGTAACCTTGTTTACTTGGAAGGATAAGAGATCCTGTATTATGTGAAAGAGAAATTTTCTATGGGTTCAAAAGAGTTCTGTTAACATAGCAAAAGACAGAAAGTTATTGGGGTGGAAAAATAAAAGCAAGTGCTGTCTAAGCTCTCAGCAAATTCAGAGGAACCCAGAAAAGTATGTGAAATTGAAGATCTGCAAAGAGGGCGGACATTTTCTCATAGAATCATAGGTGGAGAGAAATGAACCAGTGCCCGGGACCGGTTGGAGGGGCGGGAGCTCAGGAGAGATTGCTCCCCAGTTTTCACGCTGGCTGCCTGCAGACACGAATTCTTGTGAGGAACACAAAGAGGGAGTTGGAGACTCAACCGTAAAGACGGCGAAGTGAAATGTTAGTACGTGTGAAGGAGGAAGCTTGCCAGAGGAAAATCACTGGAGCCTTATAAAGGGTCAGGCATTTTAGACAACGGTGAATTTTTGTTGCTTAAAAAAATGTTCAGAAAACAAGCTACACATGGACAAAGTTGTAAGTCAGTTCCTTTGAGACAGGAGCAAAGAATCTTATAAGCAAACCTTTGTAACTTTGAATGGCAGTCACATCACCATAAGCATGGTTTTCTTTCTCTGCGAAGAAAACCATTTAATAAACACTTTGGACTGATTGCATTTACTCAAGGCTGAAGTCAGGATTTTCTCCTTGTCAGGTGCTGCTGTCTGAATGCTTGTGTACCACCCCCGCCAATTCATATGTTGAAATCCCAACCCCAAAGGTGATGGTGATAGGAGGTTCGGCCTTTGGCAGGTGATTAGGTATTGACGGTTGAGCCTTCAGGATGAGATTAGCGTCTTTATAAAAGATATTCCAGACAGCTGGCTGGTCCATTCTGCCCTGTGAGGACACAGTAAAAAATCGCTCTCCGGGAAACAGGCTCGTCAGACACTGAATCTACTGACTCAGCAATCTTGGACTTCTCCGCCTCCAGCACTAAGAGAGATAAATTTCTGTTGTTTATAAGCCGCTCAGTTTATGGTATTTTGTTACAGCAGCCTGAATGGATGAAGACATCGGGGCTAAACCCATTTTACTATAATGAGAGAATCACAGTGTGTTGGAGGTGGGAGTGGCCTCAGCTCTCCCCAACGCTCTCATCTTGCAGAGGAGAATGTAAGAGAAGAGGTAACTGTGGTTCTGAAGAACCTAGGGGCAGGACAGGAATAAACACGCAGATGTAGAGAATGGACTTGAGAACACAGGGAGGGGGAAGGGTAAGCTGGGACGAAGTGAGAGAGTGGCATGGACATATACACACTACCAAATGTAAGATAGATAGCTAGTGGGAAGCAGCCGCATAGCACAGGGAGATCAGCTTGGTGCTCTGTGACCACCTAGAGGGGTGGGATAGGGAGGGTGGGAGGGAGATGCAAGAGGGAGGCGATATGGGGATATATGTATATGTCTAGCTGATTCACTTTGTTAGACAGCAGAAACCAACACACCATTGTAAAGCAATTAGACTCCAACAACGATGTTAAAAAAAAAAAAGAGGTAACTGATCCCTCATCGTGCAGCTACTTGCTCAGCAGAAGAAACTGACCCATGACCACAGAGCTGGCTGCTGGAGCCTGAGGACCACGCCAGGGCCAGCTTGTGTGTGTGAATGATGGCCACCAGAGGGAGAGGACGGTCATTTGAGGAGATGATGCAAGGCATCCCTGCACCCAAATATTTCTCTAGGCCTCAACCCCTCCCACCTCACTCCTGACGTGGGTAGGGGAGGTGGCAGCCAGTGACACCCGGGCCGCGCCTACAGCTCTTCCACCTGCAGGTGGCGCCTCTAGGATTTCTAGGTTCCGTGTCGGATGCCATGGTTACACTAGATTCTGCTTTGCGTCTTACCCTTTGACTTCTGTGGGCTTATGATTTTCCATGTGATGTCCATTTAATCAGACCCTCTGGTGTCCTGCAACCCACTGTTTACTGATTATGCCTCATCTCAAATTATTTCCTCAACTACCATCCACCAGACTGAACCCCAGCCTCTGGAGAGGGAGTCCCCCAGGTTGAGGCATCTCTAGTTCCCTAAGGGGTCTGATTTGTTCAAAGTTGGCATTTTCTCCCTTCTGCCTCTTAGGTCTCCTGTGGCTCTTGTGCTCAGTGTACCTCTGAGTGTCCTCGGCAGGCAGCTCAGTGTGAGTTCCGCCTCCCTGGGCAGACCACCAAAACTGTTTCTGCCTCTGTAAGCGGAGAGTAACAGCAGCTGCGTCACAGGTGACTGGCGTGGACTGAACAGAGCAAGAGATCGTCTTCTTAGAACAATGGCGTCACAGCAAGTGTTAATACGTGTTAGTCCCCTTTGGGTGGCTCTTTGCTTGGATCGTGGATATTTTTAGTTCACGTAGGCATCACATTCGATGAGTTCACGGGGTGAATGAGACCACCCAGAGGAAGCCATCATCTGTTCAGATCAGCTCTGCTGGGAAGGCAGTAAAAGTGGATCAAACGCCCACCCAAACTCTCTGCAAACAGTGAGCTGAAATCTAGGGCTTAAAGTAAAGTTTTCGTTCATGGTGGGTGAAATAAGGTTGTCGTATTGGGTATAATACTTCATAAGCCACTTAACTCAGGTGTGTAAAAAGGGTAACTATTCCCCGCTACTCAAACTGTTTTTTTCCCTCAAGCGTCTATGCCAACTGTGGCAGAATTTAAGGCAAGTTAAGGAAACTCAGCGACCTGAAGGTCTCTCCTAAGGTTTCCAGCCATTATCAGTCCCTCAAGCCATGTCCACCCTCTTGTGGGCGAGGTGATGGGAAGCAGGGGTGTACCCCATGTCAATGGGGAAGATGCTGTTTGTCCCCTGCCACCTTCCGTTCATGATGGCATCTCTGGTGATGGCCACCACCCTGTTTTGCCTATCAGCATCCCCGTTGGTATCTTCCAAGGCAGCTGGTCCTCCACTGGCCTTGGACTTGGGCGATCCACGGGCTGTTGCCAACAGCTGAGACCTTACGGCCCCGATGTGCACAGGTGTGCACGTGCGTTCTCCCATGCCCTGTGGTCTTAGAGCAAAGAGAGGGACAAGGGCTTCAACTCTTCGTCCAGCTTTCTCTTCTTCTCTAGATTCTCCCTGTTGTCCACGTAGCATCCTCAGCCCATTTCCGTGGCTGAAAGTGTCTGAGGGCAGAGGCCCATTGGCTAAATATCCTGTCACACCTCTTGCTCGTGCTACGCCTTGGACCTCAGGATCTCAAAATCCAGAACTGAATGTTAATGTACTTTCTTTCTTTTTATATTTTACTTGGACATTCTTTCTCAGGGAACAAGGAGCCAGATCTGCTTTGCTTGACCATCTGCTTTATTTGTGGGAGGAGTACCACAAAGAAGATAAAAAAAAAAAAAAAAAAAAAAAAACACGAAAGGACAAAGTCCAGAAAACAAAACCAAAAATAAAAACAGAAGCCCACCCAATAAACGTCACATATCAGGCCTCTCCACAGGCAAAAGTTTGTGATGCAAGGCACAGCGATGGTGGCCAGAGAGCTGAGCAGCGAAAGGTAAGCTGGCTCTTTCCAAACAAAGGAGTCAGGACCAGGGGCGAGGCTCTGTGCCCCGCAGAACTGGAGGTGAGAAGCCGGCTCTGGAGCGCCCGACTCGCCGGCGGTGGGATGGGCGGTTACGAGCATCATTTAGCAGCACAGTGCGTTTAGGAGCAGACATCAAGGCTGCGAGCTTACTTCTGAGAAGAAGCTGCGCTTGCAAGATTGTGACAGCGTCTTCCCTCTCCTTCCCAGCAGTGCAAACAACCATTCTTCACGTTAGTCTGTCTCATGTCAGACCCTCATCCATCTCTATCCGAATGGCCTGTGATGAACACTGTCCAAAGACCTTCTCTAAAAGCCTCACTAGCACAAACGTGCCAACGCCAGGAGTGGCTCCTCCCCGCTGGAGGTCACGCGCCACCGTCTGCAGAATTACCGCCCCTCTGAGACGGGAGCTGTGGCCTCTGCCCACCGTGGCAGCCCCTGCTTTGCATGAGACCTTCTCATCCCCACTAAGTCTTTTCTGGTCCCATCTTGCGTCTCTCCATGGCTGCTAGTGACCACCCTTTATTCATTTCAGTGGCATGTTTAGTCCCCTCCGAGCTTCTGCTTTTGACCTTTCTTAGTCTTTCTGTCAAATGGTTTTGGTGGAGAAAAGTGCAATTTACCCGGCACTGGAAAGCACAGGTAAAGTTGGTTTTCTAATTGTACTTCTTTGCTCTGAGCTGCTGAAGTCAGGCTCAGCGGTGTGTGTGTGTTGAGGGCGGGGCTCACCTCATGCCTCCCTTCTCCTTCTCTCCTTTCCCCCACATGCCCTTTCTGCATCTGGTTGAGGCAAGATGATGATGGTGACCAGGGACCTGCAGTGGTCACGCACAGGTGATTTGCCTCCCTAGGCTTCCTGGGGCTAATTTCTTATCCTAACCCAAAGAGGATCTTATTTTGACAGTGTTTGAATGTCTTGTAAAAATGAATCTATAATTCCATCGGCAAACTATATTAAAATAATGAAAAGGCAACATTGCTGGATTAAAAATTGTGCCACAGGGAATTGTAGGGACTGAAAGACGGGTGTATCACCTTCCTGGGGCTGCTGTAACAAATTACCACAAACCTAGTGGCTTAAAACAACAGAAGTGTATTTTTTTACAAGCTCTCGAGGCCAGTAGTCTGAAATGAGTCTTATGGGGCTAAACCCAAGCATTTGGCAGTGCTGCTTTCCCCTGGAGGCTCTAGGAGAGAATCCCTTCCTTGCCTCTTCCAGCTTCTGGTGGCCAGTGGCATTCCCTAGCTTGCAGCTGCATCACTCCAATCTTGGCTTCTGATGTCCCACTGTCTTCTCTTTATCTGAAGTCAAACCTCCCTCTGCTTTATTCTTATAAGGACACTTATGATTACAATTAGGGCCTAACTGGATAATCCAGGACAATCTATCCATCTCAAAATCCTTACCTTAATCCTATCTGTCTCTTTTGCAGTAACTGTACAGGTTTCAGGGATTAGGACATGGATATCTCTGGGGGCCATTACTCAGCCCACCAAAACAGGGAGACCGTTTTCAGCTTGGGCCCCACGCAGGAAGGGATCCTTCTAGCCAAAGGGAGTGGATGACACCTGTGCCCTTTGCCTCAGTACTCAGGGAGGTCATCAGCACGGTCCAAGTGCCAGTAGATGAGGGACATGGCTGCAGGGCCCCTCAAGTGGACCCGAAGTATTCCCCGGGTTAGCACACACCATAAGCAGACATCACTTTGCAGAGTTTTTTGGAGAGAAAATCATGGTCACCAAACCAGGTGATAATTCCAAGCGATGAGAGATTAGAAGATTGTGGCAGACACTGCTGGTTGCCCACCCCAAGGCCCTTCCCATCTTTACTGCAGGCATAATTCTGATTTTCCCAAACTGAACATGCCCAGCCCCAGGGGATGAATCCGCATTGGTCACAGTCTCATGCCCACCTGATCACCATGGGGCCTCTTGTTAAATGCAGATGCAGACTCACTAGGTCTGAGGTGGGTCTAAGACCCTGCAACTCTAACAGGCTCCCTGGTGAAGTGGATGTGCTTCTCCTTGGACCACACCTTGAGTAGAGAGGATCTAAGCCCATCACAGCAATCACACTGCCCCTTGCCGGAGACTAGTCCAGGGTAAGCATGTGACTCAGTCTTAGCCAATGAAAGCTACAAGAAGATGAGCTGAAGGTCAGGGTGGACTTCTGAGAGAGATTTCCTTCCTGATGAAAGACAAGAGAATTCTAAAGAGAAAACAATACTGCCCTCACCCCTCCCTTCCTGCTTTGTGCAATGTCATCAGAGGACATGAGGCCTTGAGCTATGGCAGCTATCTTGTCACCAAGACGCACATACTTGAGGAGAAAAGCCAATTCACTGAGGAGGGAAATGAGGGGAACTTCTCTGAGCCATCAAAATCCCAGGACTCCTACTGCCAGATTTTCTTGTTGAGTAACATATAGATTCCATATGGTTTAATCCACGGTTGCTCAGGTTGCTATTGTTTGTAGCTGGATACACCTAACCTCAGAAGGAACCTACAGAACAAGGAAAGGCACAGAGAACTGGAGTCCAGATACGACCACCAGAAGAAGACTAAAGACCCACCAGTTCTTCACAGTGAGGAGCGACTTTGGATTGCTGTATGAACCTCACTGCACGGCACACAATCATTACTGTGAGGCTTTATCCAGTTACTATATGGTAAGTGTGCCTTTGGTTCTCATTCCTGAGTTTGTAACAGGGTCTCAAGAACCCTTTAAGCATCTTCATAAGTCAATTGGGTAAATCCTACCTATAATAATTAGGATTCTGATGTTGACACAACTGCTAAACCCTTTAAGTCACACACTTCCCCTTTTATCTAAAATATCTAAAACCCCTCCACATTAGATATTTCGTGCATGTCCTTTTCAGTATGTTTATTTCAGCCGGGGTACCACATCTCATGCACACGCTTCCCAAATCAGCCAGGTGTCCCTCAGCTCCATGCATCACAGTCACAGGATTAATTAATCCTCAGTGTAACTTAAGCTACTTTCAAGAAAACCCCAGGCAAATAGACATAAATACCTATTTTTCTTGCTGAATTGTTTGTTCGAATTCCCTCTCATTTCCTCATTGAGATCAGACTTAATTATGCAATATCGTAGAAATACACAAACATCTGTGATTTTATTTCTAAGCACATTTGAATGACAAAGAATTCAATGTCCTGTGTGGTTTCAGGAACATGATGGACCTTCTTGAGGCTGGGGGTAGGGGGAGTGGGGAATAAAGAAAGAAGGAGAAAATAACTTCCTCTATTCAGATGACATGGAATTCAAAATATGTCAAACCATCAAAGGAGAAAGACCTGTGACATTTCATAGTGCAGGTTCTAGGTTCTATACTGATTTTTCTTTTAAGGAGTAAATCTTAAGGATGTCACCATTGTCTTTGGCATATGGTTATAGCATGCCTGTAGCACTGATTAGCTACATAACTTTTAATCGAGCAGGTTAAATTATGTCTGACAACTCCCCTCCCATCCAGCGCTGTCCTTCTATTTTCTGCGTCAGCACACTCACTCTTAGAGGAGCCTGCATCTTGCAGAGCTGTCACTTCTATCAAACACAATGCCCTCAGGGCTTATGCTCATCATTAAAGAAAGAAAAAACTTGTTAGAGTATTAGCCGAGCCCAGTGCAGCGCCGTTAATTTTTAGAGATGTATCTAGGTCATACATCTGCATGTTGCATATAAACACACCAGCTAGTTACCCAGTATTTGCATGTTTCTGAACTGTTAGAGCCATGCTTGTTGGAGAACTGCTGTTTATTTTGGCCCCGAATGGAGAATAATTGTTTCTCCATGATATAATCATAGAGTAACTGGGATGCTTCTTCTGAAAGTTGGCCGCCACAAAAATATTTCCAACCATCTCTTTTGGAGACTAAAGGACATTAACATTCCTGTTTCTGTTAACTAGTAGTTCTTTATATAGAAGAATCTTTTTCTTTTTTTTTCTAGTTGCGGTGAGCAGAGGCTACTCTTCGTTGCAGTGCGCGGGCTTCTCATTGCAGTGGCTTCTCTTGTTGCGGAGCACAGGCTCTAGGAGCACGGGCCTCAGTAGTTGTGGCACACGGGCTCAGTAGTTGTGGCTCGTGGGTTCTACAGCACAGGCTCAGTAGTTGTGGCGCACAGGCTTAATTGCTCTGCGGTATGTGGGATCTTCCCAGCTCAGGGCTCGAACCCGTGTCCCCTTCATTGGCAGGCAGATTCTTAACCACTGCGCCACCAGGGAAGCCCTAGAAGAATCTTTTGATGCCCAAATGATTCAGTAATTCTCCACATCTCATTTTATCTTCTGAGTAGAAAGAATGTCCCTTTAGAGGCAATGAAGATTTGACACACAGCTGAAACAATGAAGTCACAATATGTTGTCCTTTGGGTAGAAATTAAGCTTCACTGAGAAATAAAATAAGAATTGAGTATTTTGGTGGTGGTGAATAAAGAATATTTGAAGTATGTGTACCTCAAAGGCTTTCTGTTATAAAAGATAAAGAAAATGTGCGAGAAGGCTGCAATAGCCATTTCTTTCAGTGTGATACCATGCCAACCCAAAACGTAACCCAGGCAGGCCAAAATCAGAATAAAAACTTTGACCTTGTAAATGCCACCCCTGTGAAGATCTGTGTGCCATTTTAAGGACAGGTATTTCTTGTGAGGCTGAACTAACCTGATGGGTTCTAACACAGCCTTCTCACAGCTGATGTCATAAAAATCTAAGGAACAGGAACCCAGGCAAGCACAATAGCATCGTCAGCCGGTAAGAATTCAGAGACAACCAGCCAGTATGTCCTGAGATGGACCTTCGCGAGACAGATGAGAAAACTGAGGTTGAGAAAAAGTGAAGGAGCCTGACTAGTTCCGTCATCACGCTTTAATTGAAAAGTGCAGTGCATCAATTCCTATTATTGTGGAACCTGTGTAAAGTAAAGTTTTCCAAACGTAGCTGGTGTTCATGATAGTAACATGAGAGTTCTAGGAAAGAACTGTAATGCTTTTCATAGCAACTTGTAACGCGATTTGAACTGATACAAATTTAGGGCACCCACTATAACCTGTGCTTTATTCTCTGAGAGCTCAGAACCCCGGGAAGAGCTGGGTAAGCGACGGTGCAAGACAGAATCCAGCAAAGACAGGATTGTTCAGTAAAGGGTGGGGAGAGAGTAGAGGAGGGCGGTGTGCTGAACATTAACCAAATGGAGTAGTAACGATGGACAAGTGAGTCCCTATGAGGGCCCTGACCGCCTTTCTGATGACCTTTTACACTGAGCTTCGATGAACATTCCAACCACAGTCTAGAGATTTGTCAGTCCCAACAAAGTGGAATACTGACAATATGATCACATCGAGATGTAACTTGTAGTTGCAAAGTCACATGAGATTAGATCACTGGCACTTTTGTGACTCAGTGATATGACATGATTAGGTCTGAAGCCAGATCATGAACACGCACGATGATTGTGTGATTAACCAGGCCGACTAATGGGCATGGTGAGTCACAGCATCTGAAAGCCTGAGACTGCCTGGAGCTGAGGAGTTAGAGCTTATTTTCACGATAGCTCCAAAAGATGAGATCGCTCACTAGAAAGGGGAAAATATCCCTTCGATTAAAAATGTTTCAGTTATTAGATATTATAGTAAGGGAATGATGGTTGGAGTTTCGGACATCATTTTTCTTGCCATTGTCTGAAGGTTTTGTGTTAATTAACCACCAGCAGGTTCAGGCGAAGCAGCACACTGTGATAGGTTCTTCCCCATATCTGCCACTTGCACTTGGGAAGCTTAATATGCTAAGCCTTAGTTTTCTCATCTGTAAAATAGGGATTCTAATATTCCTTTCTTATTGGTTGTAAGAGGATTAAATAACATGCAAAGTGTCTGGCACATAGTAGGTGCTATTAAATATTTGAACTTTTAGGAGATATATGTCACAACAGAATCATCTTCAAGAAGCTTGTTTCATACCCACTGATTGATTTTAAGGGTAAATGTAAATGCAATTAAATTACCATTCATACGTATACGTGAGAACCTAGTCTCCCCAACCCCAAACTGTCTTATGATACGGGAGTCAGAAAAACCCTACAGCACTGATGGAACCAAAGCAAATCACAATTGAACTTATCACATTACGTGGGATAATTATACAGCTGAGGGAAACACTAGGCCAATTCATGACCCACCGACATAATTACACTACATGTCAAGGAAAGCTGAGCAAATGAGGTCAGCCTGTGCAGTGGGTGGGCAGTTGCCCAGATGGAGGCTTTATGAATGGGCTTCCCTCCGAAGCTCTATATCAGCAATTTTAGCACCACTTCGAGAAAGGTAAAAGAATTGGGCCCTTAAGTAGAGTTCCCCAAACTTGTCTGTTGAATTAATTGGAGCCCTTATTTAAAAGAGATACTGGACAGAGCCCCAGATCATTCTTATTATCAGCAGGGCTGGAAAACATCAGCCTGGTCCAGCTCTTTACAAGTCAGCCTGGCTTCTGGCACTGCCCATTAGCACAGGTGTACTAGATTGTTATTTCCATTCAAAAGCTTGTTTGCAAATGTTTGTGATTCCAGCAAAGCCCTCAGGGGATCTCCATGAGTTAAAATGTAGGCACTGATGTCATCTCTCTGCCTAAATCCCCCACTTAGCCCCTGCCCAACTGGTCCAGAAATTCACCCAGAGTTCACCTCAGAGACACACAAGGCCCACTGCTTTCTGGTAGAGGATCTCTGAAAACACACTGGAATGTATGAGGGACACGGACTCATTGTTCAGCGCTGCACTCAAACCATGGCTGCCTCCTTCTGACTGATTTGTTTACAACAGCAGTTCTCAAAGCGGGGTCATCAGCTCCTGCCTCAGCACCACCCAAGAACTTGTTAGAAATAAAACCTCTCGAGCCGCATCCCAGAACTTCTGAATCAGAAACTCTAGGATTGGGCCCCAGAAATCTATTTTAATAAGCCCTCCAGGTGATCCTGATGTACTCTAAAAGTTTGAGAACCACTGGCTAAAAATATATTTTTTTCTTTCTCACTTATTTCAATATAGTGAACCAGTAAGTATTTAACTAGTTAGGCCTCTCAAGCATTTCTTGAGATTTTTCTATATTCAGTTAGAGGAAGGAAAAGAAAAAAACCCACCTCATTTCACATGATTGACATTCCTGCAAAGTGGTCTTGATTTGAGGACATCAAAATGAGACGATCAAAACCTGATGGTTAGGAAAGAAAGGCAGTATTTTAATTTCATTACTTTGAGTATTTACGTTCATAAGCCATAGTCGCCTGATGAAGTCATTTTTTACAAAAACTATGGTCTAATCATACTGTAATTCCTCTTCAAGGTGCAACTTTTACATAGATTATGAGTGTTTCCATGTACATAATGCAATGTGACTCAGCAGCTCAGACTGTGAATAGTCATTCAGGACATTGTCCAAGGGGTGAAAAGAATTTTTTAAACCTAATGCTCATTTATGACTCAATTTCTGTAATTCATTTGTAACAAATATGTGAATATACTTTTACATAAACATGTTCTACATTTACAAGTGTATATAACAAATAAGGGTATGAGATGTATGTATAAATACATCCTATGCAGAGAGAGAAATGCTTGTAAATAAACAGGCTTTAAATGGGAGAAGTCCATGAAATACACACACAAATATATGAGGAAAACCATATTATGTAATACAATAGACTCTATTTAATAATTCTCACATTGATTTATAAAACTCAAAAAAACAAAGTTAAACGAACAGGAATTGAAAGTGCATGATGGATGCATCCCTCATAGCTTTTAAATCTCTTCTATTTGATTAAAAATTCCTAGTTCCTCTTCACTGAATTGTTTAGAGTTTTTGAGCAGCCTCTGCCCTGATTAAAACAAATTAGCATCAAAGATCCCCTGTTGAATGAGAAATCATTAATTGAGAAACATGCAATGCTCCTTAATTACCTTTAGAACAGTGAGAGAACAAATAATCTCAGGTTCCAGAGGGACCTCCTGCTCTGCACTGTGGACTCATTTCTTGTAGCTGCTGGAATAAAACTCAAGTTGCAAACACTATTGGGGAATATCAATGGGAGCTTCAGTAAACACAATGCCAATTGTTTATCTAAAAGAAAAATATCTAGATAACGACTAAGAAGGAAGAGAGAAAAATGTTTTACTTTATTATCTTGTTGAGAGCTTTAAAAGTGTTTTACATATGCCAATAGTGACTGAGAAATAATGTGAGCTGTTCTGATACAAATTTTAATGCTTTGTGTAAAATACTTCATTTACGTAATTACCTGCTAAAATTTCAGATGCTTATGTACAGATGAGTAACTTTGTCACTTAACAGTGGAACAGAAAGCACCAGGGTCAAACTTCACCAAATCCAGCTTACAAATGGAAAGTCAAATCATGATGCTGCACCTGTCATTTATTCCTTTATGTATCAATATAATAGTTGCAAGAGCTTCTGTAGGCCAGTGAGATATGATGCATCCCTCTACCTTCAAAACCTAGAAAACACTGAATACTAACCCATGGGAAAAGCATTAGGAAATCAAATTGTTGTAGGTGTTATGACAATGTAAAGAATATTACCAAAGGCTTACACACAGTGCCATCTGGACAGCCTTCTGATAACAACAGTCATATGGGACTGGATCTGAGGTTCTGAAAACTCTCTCTTTCTCATAAGCACCCTGGAAGGAAGGAAGCATGGTGTGTGAGACTTGTCATTCAGCTGAGGACAGAATCTTGGTTTTATTCTGCTTTTCCCGGGTCTCCATTTTAACCACTAGATCATGAGTCAACAGCCTTTGAAAAAATTGATGGAATTGATTCAACCACCTCTGCTTCCTTGGATATTTTTGGTTCATGTATAGTTTACAGACTGGTTCATATAATATCAAGCACAAGACAGCCAAAACAATGATTCCATTTCGAATTGATATTAACGTGGTTAAGACACGATTCTGGAAATTTGCTTTAATTTTAGTGACACGAAGTGACTTGTTTTATAAGTGGAATTAAACTTTATACCAACAGTCATAGTAAATTCCAAACTTTGTAGAAATGACTAATTATTATTCTTTGTTTTCTATTTCACCAAGATGATATATTTGACATTGCCATAATCTTTGCAAATCTTGTAAATAATCTCTTAGAGATTACACTGCAAGGGCAATTATCAAGACTACATCAGAATATGTACACAAAGTAATTTGCACCAGAGAGAGAGAGAGAGATCATTAATTGCATTTATGAAGTGTGAAAGGATATAAGAATCTTATGACATACTGGAACAGTAGAAAAATTGTTATTTTTTTTCTCAAGGGATTCCCATGAAGGTATATTCTTTTTTGGCCATTCGACTTTAGGACAAAGTAATTCTCAATTCACTGATGTGCAAAACCCATGGGGTTCATATGTGCTATCAAATTACTACTGAAAAGTCTACCACATAACCATCTTCTAAGTATGGTTTAGAAAAGGAAATTCTTGTCTTGTTCATATGTGCTATCGAATTACTACTGAAAAGTCTACCACATAACCATCTTCTAAGTATGGTTTAGAAAAGGAAATTCTTGTCACTAAAACACTGCATATTATGTATAAAAACACAAACAAAACATCGTTACATATCCTTACAAACTTCTAGTTTGTAAAGCTCATCATGGACAACTGCTTCCTGAGAAACAAAATGATGCTATTTGGTGTTTTTCCCTTACAGAAAAGTTGTTTCCTTTAACAGCCAACATCTTGAATTTCTGCATTGGAAGGTCAAACTGGAGCTGTCACTTCAGAAATCAGCAAGGAGTGGATGTTGTATATTCAGTCTTTGTTTCCTCTTCCAACTAGTTCATCTGCACATAAATGTTCAGGAGACCATATTTTTTTTATACTCCCAGGGCAATGAGCTTCAAATGAACCTGGAGTTCTAATTCTCAGCAGGGAATAGTCCTGATAAGTAGAATATCCTGTTTGCCATTATCTATTTGTGTTGCAAGGTAATTCATTTTGGGTTGAAATCAAATTGTTTTAAGCTGAGCTGGTATTTTTATTGGTGTCCTTCCAGCCGGCCTTCCTTTTAAGTACCATCGTATTTCAAACAAGCTAGATCTAAAGGAAAAGATTACTGCTGCCAATGTGCGTTGTCACAAGGGAACAAAGATGTGCAAGACCTATTTTATGTTATTTATGTTTAAAGCATTTTATGTTATTTATGTTTAAAGCATTGATAGGGGTCTGCTGCTGGGGGAAATAAGCTGACTAATCAATGAAGGGTCAGGAAAGATGTGTGATGATGGGAAAGAAAATCTAAAACAATCTGGTGGTATTTGCTGTAAAATTACCATTTAAAGTTGAGGAAGGTAATATTTGCAGAATGTAATAGACACTGTAAAAATCCTGAAAAGCACAACTCTGAATTACCAGGTAACATATATCAGTGGTTTCTATTGCAATTTTATTATTTGGGAACTTTGGCACATATATGCCCTTTAGTGTTACCAAAAATAATCAAGAGAAGAATCGTTGCTCGGTGATTCCCTGAATTTAACCTTAAATCTTTTCATGGTGTAAGGATAAAACATTTAACTCTAATCTACTTCCTATTTCAACAACATAAGCCCATCATAACACCTAAGTAAGGTAGGTGAGCATTTTTATCCCAGGTTACTTAGAAATAGTTTAGACAACTGGTCCAAGGCATTAAAAAAAGTTGGCATTTGAGTTCACATTAAAACTCAAGTGTGTCCCACACAGGACCTATTCCAAGACAACTTATACATAACTGAAAAGCACACCATTTAAGATATCTTTCAGCAACAGGTGCGACAGAGGCACAAAGAACTGTTAGAAGAATTTGCTCACTAATGCCATTTTCTTAGGTGGATTTTCTAGAGTAGATCTCCTACCTGACCACGCACACAGCTGGTGTAAAGAGGCTTGTGCTTAAACAGCTATCTTGCCTGAGTGAAAATTTCACTTCTGCCCAAAATAAAAGTGGTCGAAGCTTTTGATGGTGAGGAGAATACAGTGTTTCTGCAGGGATCTTTGAGGGGTTCGGTTTCTTGTTCACTTAGGGCTGCTCCACAACCAGTCCTTGAACAGGGCAGAATTATCTCCTCAACAAAGGGTGGGAGCCCTGGAAGGCAGACAGGTCAGAATGGGGGAGGGAGGTGCAGTTTCCAGAAGCTCATGCAAAATACCATGTGGTCTCATATTTACAAAGCAAAATAATACCTGCTGTTTTCACTTGAATGGCTGGAGAGAGCAAAGCTCAACAGAATGTATTGGCTGTTGTGGCTGTGCCAGGCCCCCTAATGCTAAACAAGCAGGGGAGTCTGCTGGAAATTGGAGAGGGAGTTGCACGTTTATCAGAAAGGGCTGTGGGTTAGACCTGAAAGAATGCCGGCCCCTCACTTCGGCCACTCACAGGTGACTTCTCTAAGGAAACCTCTTCAGGGCCAAGAAAAATAAATTTTGAATTGAAATCTTCAAATCCCTTGATAACCACTGATCCACCATCAAGAAGTCGAAGAGGAACCTGTGCCAGGCTCGGATGTCCGGAGAAGCTGCTTTCTGTTGTAAGGAAAAGGCGCTCCAGGATTCGACTGTGAGCTCTTCCTGCTTCAGACACATCTTCATCTGGGCTCCTCCCCAAAACTCTTCTCCCTCTTCTAACGCTTCTGGGGCATGCTAGCCAGGCTGGGCAAGTTTCTCAGGGCAGAGTGGTCCTCTTCCCTGGCCTGACCTCTGGGAGGTGTGGTGTAGCGCTGCCCAGAGGGGTCTGCTATTTTATCCCTCAGAGCACAGGCAGGACCCCGCTCAGGGTTAGGCCTCAGGTCAGGCCCTGAGCACAGGAGGTGCTCGGTCCTCCTGTGGGGTTGGAGAGAAGAGAGGTGTTTGGATCATCCTGGCTGCTCTGCCTCGGGAACACTGGACTGAGGCCCAGAAGAGCAGTAGCACGGACATAGGCCAGGACCCAGAGGGCAATGTGGGGACTAAACCCAAAGCCTGCCAAAGAACAAGCAGACTTTTCTTAGAAAACTCCTCAGCTGTGCCATGGCTGCACCAGTCTCAGAAAGAGGACTTTCATTGTAAGTAAGAACGACTTATGTAAACACATGGTCAGGGCAGAGACCCTCAGTTCTGGCTGGAATCCTGGCCACTTAGGCTCTTGTGAGTTTTGCTTCCATTCTCAGGAACAGTCAAAGTGTTCAGCATGTAATTCAAAGAGAACATGTAGAAAAGGCTAAGAAAAATCAGGTGAAGAGAGAAAAATGGATTTTGAACGTGGAATTCAATGACCAAATTTTATAACCAAGTCTTAGACGGCAGATGGGCTTTTCCCGCAGTTGAATGCTTTTTCCTGGATGATCTTGAGAGGGTAAAAAATATATATAACAAAACTGCATTTGGCAATGGGGGTTGGAAGATCCAATGTTTTTATTTCAGTAATTAAACTCCTGATCAACAGCATACTATATCATAAAATGTTGGCTTTTTAAAGCAGGTTTGAACTTTCACACAATCTGTTTTAACACTGGCATGCACACCTACATACATATATACTGAGATGGTTCTCATTCATTTAAAAAATTTGATAAAACTAAAATGTTAAATGTACACTGTAATGAAAACACTGCTGTAACACCAACCAGATGGCTTGTATTCCTTGGAAAATTATTTAAAGCATTTTGACTTCGATAATTTCGTTAAAGAAATTCTTCTAACTGTAAATAAAGGCAGCTCTTTGGCCAAGTGCAATGTCTCCTTAATTTGCCTAATCATAAGAATCACCGAGGCGCTTATTAAGCATATGAATCTTCAGGGTTCATCAAGTCCTTCCATATCTTAATCTCCAGAGGCAGAGGTAGGAATCTGCACTGACCCAGGTAGTCTTATGATCAAGTAAGTTCCAAACTCACCTTAGCAAAATAGCAAATGGTCTTTGGAAGCTGGTATTTTTTTTGTCTATGCGGGTAGCATTAGTTCATTTGATCAGTTTTAATTTTTTACAACTTTTTACACGAAACACTTTTCAAATCATAGTTTTATGTTCAATGAAAAAAAAGATGTATCATGTATGACAACCAAATGTAAGGATCGATCCTTCTTGCCAAATTTTGACGAGAAAGTGACAATTGATGTTTCTGTCTAAATGTCACCAAGCAGTTTTACTAAAACTGTATATATTTTGAAAGAGTTAGAGCCGCTATTGATCAAAATATCCAAGTGGTTTTTTAGAAATCTCTATATCCTAGAAATTTAGGAACTTAAGTTTTTATGAAATCTTCATTTGCAAACACCTACTTGGCTTTTACCTATGGTGAAAAGATGAATGAAAAATTAATAGATGAATTCATAAAACAATCGGTAGGAAAAGAGCAGCCTGGTGGCCCCATGTTTGTTAATACCAGCTACACTGCACTGAGGGCCCGTCGTGGAAGCTTTATGTCTATTATCTTCTAGGCTCACCACAACTCTGCAAGGTGGGCACCAGTACCTTCCCTCACAGATGGAAAGTCTGAGGCTTCAAAAGGTTAAAACGTGCCAGCACCACACAGCTCGAAGCTGGTTGCAACATCTGTTCTCAGGTCCAGCCACCAGTCTGCACTCTAAATGACCCTGCAGCAACACAAAGCCAGGTAGTCACTGCTGTCTTACTGGAACTCAGAGAAAATGAGATATTGAGAAGCATTGCAAGTAGCGATTACAGGTTGAAATATATTCTACTTGAAGTTTTCCTATTGAACATAACACAGTAGTATATGGCATACATTTTCCTTCTATGTGTATCACTAAATAAATTTTCATTTAAAAGCAATTATGAAAATCCCAATCCTCTTAAAATGTATTAAATTGATCTGTAAGCATGTGCATCTTTTTTCAATGAGAATTCTCTAACTGTCCAAATAGTGTCCCCAGGTTAATTTTTAAAACTCCATTCTACTTAACCAAAATTTTTCATATTTGGAAGAATAAGAAACCCTAAAATCTAAAGAATTTTTCAAAGTCATTCTAAACTGAAATGTACATAATTCTATTAAGATGAGTTTTCAAGAGAATCAGTCATTTAATGCCTAACTTCTTGAAGAGTATCTGCATATACTTGTGGTTTGATAAAAAAAAAAAAAAAAAGAAGCTTCCAAGTTAAAAGTGTTTGGGGTGTGGGGAGAAAAAGAACATGACACAGATTCAAAGTGATTATCCCTAAGGTCTTTTCAATCCACTTCACGTGAGGGTGAAGAGTTTTATTGCCAGTAAAAAGCTTTGAAAAGTCGAGAAGATATTGCATAATTAGTCACAGAGTTAGCAATATTTGGCCCAGAAAGGTTTAGTATGACTTTAACTTAACATTGCGTTATGTCCCATAATCGTCTGAAATTCAAATTTCTGAATTTTAAGAATCTGATGGGATTCGAGGTGAATGAGGCTTGACAATTCTTTCACAGTAATTCTATTTGCTTAGCCTCTCTAAAAGCATAGCTGAAATAGATTTTACGTACAACTCTGTATGTTTCCGTATTTTTGTTATATATGCTTTCTCTCACGACAATTGTTACAGAGTATTAAACAAATTGGGCAATCATTTTATTTTTAAATGATTATATTTTTGTATTCACCAGTTTTGTCAATTTATTTTTCCAGGAGAAAAAAAAATCAACATTTAAAGGGCCCCCCAAAAAGCTAATAAAATTGCTTGATCGTTTTCAGGAGACATTTACTAACCTCGCTCAATTTTCTTTTCTTTTTGAGAGAGAGAGAAAATATCATAGGGGGGTAAAAACAACCAGCTCTACTCCCTAGCCCCCCAAAAACCCCATAGGCTATAGATTAAATTGATCTAAGAATCAGTCTTATTTTTAACGCATGGAAAATAGCAAAATTATCATGCCAACATAAGGAATATATACTATAATTCATAAATGCCTAATTATCAAAACAATGATATAGTCATGGTTAGATGCAACCT
Source organism: Aethalodelphis obliquidens (assembly GCF_003676395.1). Classification (NCBI taxonomy): domain Eukaryota; kingdom Metazoa; phylum Chordata; class Mammalia; order Artiodactyla; family Delphinidae; genus Aethalodelphis; species Aethalodelphis obliquidens. The sequence goes on along the minus strand of NW_020837955.1, from coordinate 31,245,126 downwards.
AGCAATCTTATATATGATGCAACTACATATTGTATGATCATTCCTGTTATATATTACATTCGTTCCCATCAAATTAAGTTGGCTATGTTTAAATGGCATTGTGAAATAAACATTTAATATCACAACAGGGTCATATTCTGCTACTGCACAACCATAGCATGCAAGTAACTATGCATTAGCTGTAAACAGTAAAGTGTCATTACCTTCCAGAAATCCAAAGAACATGATAAGTACATAGATAGTACTAAACATCAATTATAGTTAAATGACTTTCATATTGAACAAAACTATATTGTATAAAGCAGTTTTGGATGTCTCTGTCACTGCTCTCTACACATATTCTGTAGTTCCTTTGAAGTTAAGAAACTGCAGTTCCAAACAAGATCTGTTAATCTACCGAGTTCTAGTGAACTGTTGTCAAAATTAGGACACAAATGATTCTATGTTCCAATGTGAAAGCTGTCTTCTATCATTTTTCCTTTCTGCCGTAATTCAGATTTTTGAATCATTAACCATATGCTAAATGTGGGCAACAATGAACTTATTTTATTTCTTAAACTGGAGACTCTCTCATGACACCGATGCACTTGTGTTAGAAACAGGAATACTGTAGATGCTTGCCAGCAAATGCTCTTCTCTACTTGGATTCTAAGTGAAACAGTTGGCAGGAAGGAACCTGGGTCATATTATGACTTGGAGGAGGTGCTGTCTCTAAAATACTTTTCATAACGTTTGTAAAAAGTAGATGAAATCTAGCCGCTAGGAGAGGAAGGCCAAAAGAACATGATCTGTTCTTATAAAAATGCAGATGGAACATTTAGGTCTGATCCAATGATTCCTAGGCAATTAAAAAATTACCATATTAGAGCAGAAGCTTGCACACTGTAAAATAACTATTTCAGCTCTCTTTAGCTTTGTGATACTGGAGGCTGGTTTGGGAAGGAGGGCAAAAATTGATTGCTGGACAGGCTTTTCCATGCTCTATCAGCCCTGATAATGAGTTAGGCAGTTGGCATGGACGACAGCAATGTCCTCTTCACTCAGAATTCTAATCAATCTCCTGTGAAGTTGCATACACCATCCATCCAAATGGACTCGTTTTGGTCTGCATTCCAGTTGGGTGGAAAATAGTCACATTTGAAAACTGAGTTTGGACATGATATGGTCCTGTGAAATATTTAAATACACTGCTTACATCCTACTAAATCAAAATCCTGCTTTTACATTTACATGAGATAAAACAGCATTTAAAGCCGTTGCAATTGGTTCATTTCCTGTTTGTATACAAGTGACTTAAGTTTGCTTATGAGGCAAAAACTGTACAATTCTCATCATTCAGGCATTATAAAATGTCTTTCTTTAAAGTCTTGGGATATAAACAGTTTGGTTTATACGAATTACATATTTTTCATCTGCATTAAGAAACAATATACATGTTTTTCCAGAGTAATGTTATCTGTGATAAGCCTAAGATAGCCTTAAAAACTAACTTTATCACCTGTGACCATCAATACTGTTACTTTGATAAAACTCATGAACATTCTTTGGCCACTCGGGTCATTGACCATTTGCAGGGAACTGTATCTGGGCCTTGGGACCATACAGAGATTTGCCTCCATAAAAATCGAGGCCACAGACCAGCCTTAATGGAAGCCATTTACAAAGTCAAACATTACAGAACCTCCAGGAGCAGTTTCTGTTTCTTAGACACACGTTCCTTGACGTGTTGAGAGGTGGTGTTTTCGATTTCGGACTCCTGAAGTCTTGTCTTTACTATCTGAAGGCTTCTGTTGTGAAATATCTATTAGGGCACTGGCAATTGCAAGGCCTGGAAAAACAGGAAAAAAACCCACTTAAATGTTTGGTTACATATTTCTGGGATGGCAACAGTGGTGGCCTAGCATTGTTTTACATTCAGCAACCAAACATTTAGCTGCTTATTGGAAGTAGTTTACCCTTTACTTAAAATATTTTTTTAATTGAAGTATAGTTGATTTACAATGTTAATTACTGCTGTACAGCAAAGTGATTCAGTTATACACATATGTTTTTAAAAAAAATTTCTTACCTTGGACATACGAACTGTACACATGAAGAAGAGCAAGGATCTACAAAATTAACTGAGTGACATTGGACAATCAAATCAGTGTGTGACAAAACATCACAATCAGTTGTGGATATGACTCCACACCTTTCTATGTCTGAACACACGTTTGTTCTAAAAGTATAAAGAATTTTCAGTATTGTGTGTGTGTGTGTGTGCATGTGTGTGTGTGTAACAAAAGTCAGTATATTAAGGTTTTTTTAAAAAATTAGAGCAGCTTTAGGTTTACAGAAAAATTGAACCAATATTGATACATGATTATTAAGTAAGTCCATAGTTTACATTGGGGTTCACACTTTGTGCTGTACACAAAGTTCTATAGGTTTCAACAAAAGCATATTGTCATATACTCACCATGAAAGTATCATACAGAATAGTTTCACTGCCCTAAAAATCCCCTGTGCTTTACCAATTTATCCCTCCCCTTCTCCTGAGCCTCTGGTTATCACTGATCATTTTTTAATATCTCTATAGTTTTGCCTTTTCCAGAATGTAATATGGTTGGAATCATACAGTATGTAGCCTTTTCAGATTGTCTTATTTCACTTAGCAATATGCCTTTAAGTTCCACCATATCTTTTTTTTGGCTCAGTGGCTCATTCCTTTTTATTGCTAAATAATATTCCATTGTATCAATGTACTACAGTTTGTCTATCCGTTCCCCTATTGAAGGACATCTTGATTGCTTCCAATTTCTGGCAATTATGAATAAAGCTGCCATAAACACCCATGTGCAAGTTTTTGTGTGGACATAAGTTTTCAATTCCCAAAAAGCTAGGAGCACAATTGTTGGATCACATGTAACTTGATGTCTTAGCTTTGTAAGAAAGTGTCAAACTGTCTTCCAAAGTGGCTGTGCTATTTTGTATTCCCACCAGCAATGAATGAGAGTTCCTGTTGCACCACATCTTTGTCAGCATTTGGTGTTGTCAGGTTCTGGATTTTAGCCATGTAGCTGTATCTCATGGTTTTGTTTTTTTTTTTTTTTTTGCGGTACGCGGGCCTCTCACAGCTGTGGCCTCTCCCATTGCGGAGCACAGGCTCCGGACGCGCAGGCTCAGCGGCCATGGCTTATGGGTCCAGCCACTCCGCGGCATGTGGGATCTTCCCAGACCAGGGCACAAACCCGTGTCTCCTGCATCGGCAGGTGGACTCTCAACCACTGTGCCACCAGGGAAGCCCTCATGGTTGTTTTAATTTGTAATTCCCTAATAACATATGATGTTGAGCATCTTTTCACATGCTTATTTGTCATATGTAAATCTTCTTAGGTGAGGTATCCGTTCAGATCTTTTGCCCATTTTTAATTTTCTTGTTTGTTTTCTTATTGTTGTCTTTTAAGAGATTTCTTTTACATTTTGGATACCAGTCCTTTTTCATTTCAGATACTGTAAGCTCCCTACATACGAATGAGTTTCATTCTGAGAGAGTGTTTGTAAGTCCAGCAAAGTTAGCCTAGGTACCCAACTAACACAATCGGCTATATAAGTACTGTACTGTAATAGATTTAAAATACTTTTCACACAAATAATACACAAAAAACAAACACAAAAAATAAAGAAAACATTTTCAATCTTACAGTACAGTACCTTGAAAAGTATAGTAGTACAGCCACAACGCTGCTGCTTTTATGTTTGCTTCCTGACATCCTGGGCTTGAAATAAAGATAATGTACTACTGTACTCTATACAGTACTGCACAGTAAAGTACACAAAAGCACAACCACTTGTAGAGGATGCAAGCACATGACAACGTACGCCAGACATGTAAACTAATTACGTGATTGGACATGTGAACGCACGTTCAAATCTTTGACAGTTCGCAACTTGAAGGTTTATATGTAGGAGACACTGTATATGTTTGGAAAATATTTTCTCCCAGTCTGTAGTCTGTCTTTTCATTCTCTTAAATTGCTTTTAAGAAGTAAGAAAGTACCCCAGGGATAGAGTTGTGGATGCACATAGAAGAAAGATGACTTATAGAAATTTAGCTGATGTCTTAAATATAAGAAAAAGACCATTAGTATTATCAGTAGAATATCTACACAAAAGTGGATCTCTAGTTATCATAAGTAATTGAAAGAATATTGTTTCGTTACATTGTTTTGTCCATTGATTGACAGGAACATTTGGTAAGATGTTCAGGAATAGTAAAGCCTTTCCTAAGTTGATACAAGCAATGGCTCAACCAGATACCCTGGTTTATCACAGCTACACAGGAATCATTTTATCTAGTTTTGGTTTTTGAGTAAAATAAAATGTGCCGAATCCCCATACTAAACCACGAGACCAGACTGCTTGCTTTGAGAAGAGGTCACCAGTTTCCCTTCCCTAAAGTCTTGGAGACTTGACTGTGAATTGAGCTGAACCAGTCCCTGAGCTCTCATAGACATCTTCTCCATGTGCTGCTCTTAGAGGAAGGCCTCACTTTTGGATCTCATCCTATACAAGGTGTCATTGAATTATTTCATTCCTGTGGGTCAATTTATTCTAGGTAAGTCTCAAATATGACCTGGCAAGAACAGACCTCCAGAGATTCATGAACAGAAGGAAATGCCAGTGCGGGGAAATGGACACTGTAAGAGGAAGTTCGACTAGCCTAGCGCAGTGCTGTGGAAGTCAAGGGAGGAGAGAAGTCAAGGCGTCTGCAAAAAAGTACCTAAGGGGTCAGCATGTGAGGCTTGCTAAAGAGGCCTTTGGATTTCCTCAAGGAAGATTCTGGTGATCTTGAGTCATTTCCATACTTAACTGAGGATGGAAGCCTGACAGTTAAGCAGGGAATGGAGTGAGAGGGAGTGTGGCCAACAGACATAAGTCTCATGTGCAAGATGTTTGTCGATGGAAAGAGGTAAGTAAGCTGGTACGTAGAGGAAGCAGCAGGGTCAGATGAGATGTGCGTGAATGCATATGATTATCTGAGTACATATACATTTTTTTAAAGATAAAAGGAGTTTCAAGTACATTTGAAAACAGAAGAGAAGGCATTTATGGAGAAGGAGAAATTAATGGTGTTAGAGAGGGAAGAGATTAAAAAGTTACAGTCATCACTGGCTAGGCTGACAATCTTACATATTTAGTTTTTAAGGGTTGATGTTAAGTAACCTACTCTTTCAGGATATTAATAATTATCCTGAGTTTCTTAGGGATAACATAAGTTCAAAGGTTCAAATTTAAGTAAAATTTACTTTCTTGACCTTTGAAGAGCACATATGAACTTCTGAAGTGTCCAAAATAGATGTTTTAACCACTTATTATGCTGTGAGAAATAATTAGTTTGTTATTTCTGTAAGGGAGGGAGCCGAAGCACATTATTTACAAAAAATCAGAGACCGTGGTTGTGCTAAGTGAAAGTTCAGCACAGACAGACCTTAAGTTTCCACAGATCTCCTGGCACACTTCTGGCAAAATTTACAGCCTTTTGTTATTTCATCTTTGGTACCATCTTATCCAGAGACAGCCAAATATGACAAATAATATACGTCTCCTTTAATGTGAACAGAGATCACTTACACTAATTCCAGTGATCACAGCATCCAAATATGAAATCATGTTATTCATTAAACTGCGGCATGACTTCGTCCAAAGGAGCCCTGAGAAACAACACTTTCCCACTTACATGTAGCTGCAAACATTGTTTTCCATACAGAAGATACAGAGCCAAGAGAGAAGTAAACAGTTTAAGTGGCCAAAACAGGAAATTCTATGCTAATCCTAAACTGTCACTGTATCTTTGTATTTCAGGGTATGTGAATGTGAAGTCTGGGTTTACTAATGATGTGTAAGCTTAGAAACACATTCAGTTGAAAATAATCAATCATAAACCATATTTCAGTCCTTAATTTAAAACTAAAATTACAAATCATGCTTATTTTTAATTTGACAGCTTTCTGTCCTTTCCTATGAAAACTGAACAATTAACTGAATTTTCAGATTCTGTATAAATGGCAATATGTATGCGGGAAACCCTGCTTTCCTCCAGGCAGTGATATTTGAGTGTCCACCATGTGTACTCACAGAGGTCGCTCAGAGGGCCACTTGCCCAGGTCTTATCGTCTTAATGGGCCAAATGCTGCTTTCATTTCATTCAAATTTAAGCTTGAGTCCTTCACTGGACTACATAGCTCGTGGCACACCATGAGTTCTTCTGCATTTTAAATCCTGTAATTTAATTACAAACAGCACAATAATCATAATAACTCTGTGTGTGTGTGTGTGTGTGTGTGTGTGTGTGTGTGTGTGTGTGCACGCCTTGTGTCAAATTGTTAAGTGTAAGTTTTTATTACTATGCTTGAATTTCTTCATATTTTAATATATGGAGAACCTTAAAACACAGCAACAACAACCCAGAAATTGCTAGGTCCTCCTTCAACCTATAAGAGGCCCTGGACACAAGAGTAAACAGGAGAGACAAGAACCCTGTCTTCTTAAATTGTCTAGTGTGTGGAAGACTCATGAAAAAAGAGAGAGAGAAATTAATTTCTATCATTACCTTTCAGCTAAGGAATCTAATTTTCTTAATTGAGAAAAAGAAAATTCAAGTCAGTAGCTCTGAAAGACAATATTGCTCCCCTTCTCCCCCAAAACGTAACAGTTATATGCTGGTGAGAGACCGAGGATACAAACACAATGGCCTGACCATATATAGAAACAGAACTCTGGCTCACAGGCTGTAGCAACCTGCACAGGAAACCAGTCTCTTATCTATAGTAACCAGCACAAGAAGCCAGCCTGCTATGTCAGGCTTGTAGGAGTCAGACTGCCATCTCTAGTAACAACCCAGGGAGTCAACTACCCCATAACAACGGGCCCCAAACAGCCAGAACTTCATTAATAACTGACAGCTTCCCTAATGTTTGTCCCTGCTTCCAACTTAGGACCAACAAGAGAAAGGGAAATATGCACCCCTCACCAACCACATAGAATGCCCCGCTTCTAGTTAGCCTGCTGCCAGCTTTCCAGCTTTCTGGTGCCGACAGCCTCCAATAAGCTTCCTTGAAGCTTTCTCTTTTTTCCATTATAAAATGTTCCCACACATTCGCACTCTGCCACAGTGCAAGTGAGCGATGCTGGGTGACTCCCTTGCTATATGGCAAGTTCTGAATAAATAAGCTTCGCTCGTAATTGGGTTGGTCTTGGTTCATTTTCACAATGACAATGAAGAAATAAAGGTAGCTTGAGATCTTCTCTGGATTAAAAAAAAATGTATCAGTAAAATAAAAGCAACTTAGAAGTAAGTTCTCCATATCGCCCTTTGACGCAAACGCTCTCTCCTGGTTGAGATTTCCCGAGGAACTTTTTCCCGGTGAGAGGTTTTCTGCTGAAGACCCCACACTCCCCGTGCCCTAGGAGAAAGTGCTTCCTCCTGGTAGGAGGCTGCACAGTGGCACACCCCCGTGCCATTAGAGTTCCATGAAAATAGGGTCAGTCCAGAAGATCATTTTTCAAAAAGTCACACAAATCATCTGGTGAAATCCACTTATTGTGTTCTCTAGGCCTAGCACAGTTCCTTGTTATCAAAGCAATACAATTAACTGGGGGAACAATTCATTATTTTAGACTGGTGTTCTAAAGGAATTTCATTTACCATGTCAAGATGATGCACAGATGCTGCAGGCTAGCAAAATTTACATCAAAATATGCCAGTAGATTCAATAAAAATGCTGGGGTTTAAATATTTATTATAAGCTTTACCTTTTTTGCACTTTTAGTTCTTAAATACCAGACACTATGACATTTAGACGATTTAAATATGAATTATAAACCTCATAAGAGAGAAGCGCCATCTCCTGTTTCCTATTCCACTTCCATGGCCTCTTGGCATTTTGAACTGGTGCTCGATCATGGGGAACATCACCAGTGGCTGCTCTGGTTCACCCAGGGCAGGACAAGCTGGGAAAGAAGCAGACTTCTTTGGGACCATGCAGATTTCTTTCCGCACATGGGCACAGTTTAGTTGTTACTGGTTTGGATGCTAAGAGCTACCAGAGGTATTCAGTAAAAGTAGGAGATGCACCCTACTGATTGATGCACCCTACTGGTAAAGGCCCAAATCAGGCCTTTACCCAGGACCTTGGATAAAAACAATATTTTCCTCCTAAATTGAAGAACTTCGTTTCTCAATAAACATGTGCAGGCATGCCCTAAAGAGGAAGCGATGGAAATGAGTAAAGCTAAATATTTAAATCGTAAATATATCTTTCTAAAACCACTAAATTTGCAAAACCACCAAGGAGAAACATCAGGAATTTAGTTACCTTTGGTAAAACTCTAGCTTTTCCTAATGGAAGTGAAATGGTATTAGTAGACGCCAGCAGTAACAATCAAATCATAAAATTACTGATGTGTGTTTTTTTACAATTATGCAGAACAATTAATAAGTACGGTAATCAAATACTGCATATCAAATGAAATTGCCTCATTTTATATACAAACATAGCACTTCCATTTTACATTTGAACAAAGCCTCAGGTAAGTCATTCATTTTGAAATGCTCTCCTCCCAGGTCTGTGTAAGAGCAGGCACCACTATATATTTTAATTTCCCAAGAAAACAGCTTCATTAGGTGTGAAAGGTTAATTGCGGGTGTAAGTGGAGCTCAGGGAATGGTTCAGGGTCTGTAGTGAATTGCACAACCTGCTTCAGGAAGACTTGAAGGAGCGCTGTTAACTGTTTGCCCTGCTGAAATGTTTTTACTACCTCATTTACTATCTGTCTTCTTTTATGGCTTATATTTGTAGTTCTTCTAGACCTTTAATGGCTACAGTTTTACTTCACTGTAATCAGATTTAAATGGAAATACCATGCTGGGATGTTTAAATGTTTTCCCTCTGATTGTATATAGCTACATACTACTGATCAGAGCCCTGGCTATCCTTCACACAATTAAGAAAGTGACTTTGGGAAACTTTGATGTTGCATAGACTCTAGCTGTTGTGCAGACTTAATTTCACATTCAGTGTGGCCACCCTTGCCAATATGCAACTAGGGCTGGATGAATAATTAGAAAATATGCATTTCCACTTTAATTTATCTGTTGGAAGACCAGCACAACTGAAGTCATTATTAGGCAAAACTCCAAAGGTTATATTGTTGAACAAAAATTGAAATACTTCAAGTGCTGAAGACACCGGAATGACAAATGGACCGGAATGACAAATGGACCGTATTTGTCTGAGAGTTTAAAGAAATGTTTCCCTTCACCTACTAGAAACCAGTGACAACTATAGATGTCAATGTTTAAATACAAATGATAATTGTATTCTGGTTATAAAATTTTGTTTGGCCTTTAACACATCCTTTTTTTTTTTTTTTTTCCTGTGCTGCGCGGCTTGCGGGATCTTAGTTCCCCGACCAGGGATTGAACCCTGGCGGGCCCTCGGCAGTGAAAGCTCAGAGTCCTAACCACTGGACTGCCAGGGGATTCCCAACACATCATAACATTTTAAAGTTTAATTTAAAGACACACAGTAAAGGTTCTACAAAATGTAATCCTACTCTAGCACCACAGTGCTGAGCACTCCCTGAATTTTATGTGAACTGTTCCCTGTATTTAGAATGAGCTGAACAAATCATGGCCATTACTGTCTCAAGTCATTGTTTACTGCAAATCCTCATGGTTCTTCACAAGTAAAGCTTCTTTTAGATCATATCAGTTCTGATTTTAATTATATACTAGGAAATTTTATTGATTCATTGAAAATATTTTGTGATTCTTTTTTGAGAGCCACAAACATTATAAGAACCAGCTCTGCAGCTACCTCTCCATGTTTTAAAGTAAATTTCCAATTGAGAATTTCCTGTCTCCAAGGCAACTGGGAAAATATTTCCTAGTATTTCCTTCCTTCAATTAAAAAAATATGATATATGATAATCCCTTATTTTAAAACCTAATTATCCTTAATTTAATTGAAGAGCTTACTGTTCATTGAAGAAATTGAACTATAGCAGTTTTGTAAAAATAGCAATATTTTAATTTTCATTAGGTAGAGACATTGTATTTTAGCATTTCTAGTAGTACCATGTCATTGTTTGTTTTAGATTAAAAGGGATTATATGTGAAAGTATTTACAAACTATAGAGTATTATACAAAGTGAGTTAATAATTTCAATAACAGAATAAGTTACTACCACTAATAACAAGAGATCAAATTACAAATATTCAGAAAACTCCAAAGTCCTAAGGGTCAAAAAATTGTTTAAACAGCAAATCACTTCATTCAATTATTACTTCTCGAGTGCCTACTATATGCCAGGTACTGCTCTGGTCCCTAAGGGTTAAGCAGTGACTAAGACAGACAAGACATAAAAGATTCTGTACCTCACGGTGCTTATTACATTATAGTGGGTCAAGCTCATATATTCTTTTGACCAAGTTATTGTGAGGATTGAATGTGGAGGGCTTAGAGAAGTGCCTGGCACATAAAAGCTCAAAAATGTCAATCATCATCATCATTAACAACAAGTGGGAAGTTTGAAGTCAAATTGGAAATTGATAAAACACTGGGCACTCAAGATTTTGCCTCTATCCTTTAGGATCACTCATTCATTCAATAATGCATTCAAAACTCAGTATGACTATCATGTGGAATGCCTAATAAAGGACAAAATTTGATAGAAAGATGGATTCAAAGACTCACAGACAGTATCAGTTTAGAGCAACACCGTCTGTGAGGTGATAACTGTGTTTAGAACTCAAGCCAGAATTATTCTGATGTTTTGGATAATAAAATTGAGAACTTGCTCACAAACGCATGGATGACTTGTGCGCGTTGCCCGCTCATTAAGGAATGTAAAAATAATTGAAAGTGATAATGGCAAAACAGATGAATGACAATATTCAACAGACAAAACACTGTATTAATATTACTTGTACTATTACAGATACCACTAATAATTAACTTTCATCCATTTTTTAGACTTTAAAAATGCTTTTATGTTAATTATCTAGGTTCTGTTGAAGTGGGTCAGGAAGCTATTTTTGTCCTTGCTTCACAGATGGCCAGAACGAGGCACAGACTGATTAAATGACTAGTTCAGGCTTGCACAGCTGGTGGTTATGGGGCACCTGAACCCAGGACTCCAGATCCTTTGACTTGCACTCTGCTCACTTTATAGCCGTTAGAAGGAAACTGCTGATTTGGTGCAAATGACTAACATGCGATTGTGAACCAAAATAAAAAGAAAAGCAAAAATTGGTAGGGACGTAAAATTAGTTATGGTCAAAGGCATTAATTAATGTTGATGTTATAAAAACAACAATAATAATATAAACAATAACTATTCTGTTAACATTGATATGATATGCCAGGCATTGCCCTCTGCACTTGATATGCATTATTTTATCCGTTTATGCAGATAGGAGTAGATGACAATACAGGTTAAATCCACAAACACGCATTGAGGGCGTATTGCAGGCTGCGTGGCTGAGGCTGGCTGTCGTCAGAGTCATTACCACATAGCATCAAGTGACGACAACGGTGCAAGAGCTCCTAGATTTGCTGACAATCACACAGAGACAAATTCTATGAAGTTGGCACAAGGCAAGAGGGAAAGAAAGATAAAGGTGAGATCTGCAAGGTGGGTGTGGAGATCAAAGATTCCCAGGGGAGAGATGATCTCTGAGCTGAGGTTTGAAAGAGGAGACGGAAGTTGTCAGATAAAGAACACTGGCATGAGGGGTGTGGTATGTTCTGGGTAGAGGGAACTAAAACTTCAACAGCGTGGACAGAAAGGATATTTGGGAAACGTCAGGACAGTTGCTATGGGTGGAACACAGGTGCAAATGGGAGAATGATGAGAGGGAAGAAAGAGAGGTGAGCAGAAGGGGGTCACATGATTTTTAGGAGTGAAGAGGCACAATCAGATTTTTATTTCAAAGAGACCTCTACCGGTAGCACTGACAGACTGGAGTGGTGGGTGAGGCTATGATTATTAAAACCAGATAAGAAAGCGACAATAAGGAGAGAGAAAAGGGATGAACAGGATAGATATTTAGGGAAGATTAATACAGGAGATTAAAAATAGGGAGAAGCCTAGTACGACTCGCACGTACAGCTTGGTACGCCTTGGGTGGCTGGACGCATACAAACGCTATTTATTACCCTATGAAGGAGGAATAGGAACAGTCAGGGCGTGTGAACGGTGGTGGCTCATTTGCTTAGTTCTGGACATCCTGAGTTTGGTGACCTGTGGGGGTTGTAGTGGAGATGTCTAGTTGGATATGCAGGTGTGAAGCCCGGGAATAAGTCTAGCCCAGGGAGGTAGACTTGTGGTGATCTGCATGAATTGAGTCTGAAGACTGTAATTGTACGGATGGGTAATGCTAGTTGTTACAACAGTTAAACCCTGCAATCTCAGTGGCTTAGCAAAAGAGAGGTTCATTTCTCACTGTATAAAGTCTGAGGTGGGAGTCCTGATTGGCGTCAGGACGTGTGTGGGCGAAGAGGAAGGAAGCACAGCACCTGCTTTATGCAGTTACTCGGGGACCCAGACTGATGATGCTTCTGCCATCTTCAATCTGGGGTTTCCAGGGCTGCCTTGAGCATTGATGTCTAGGGGGCAGGTGGGAGATGAGAGGGTAAAAAAGGTTCAACCCCTTCTAAACCACCGTGGACCAGAAAAGCTCAAGACACTCTGTTTCAATGCCATTAGCGGGTACTACTTCCCAGAAACAAGTCTCCACCAGGGGAGGGAAGCGGAAGTCTTGGGTGCAGAGCCAGCAGTCTCTGCCACTGGAGTGGGTAAGGTCTGGTAGAAAGAGAGTAAGACAGAGAGGACGACCAAGAAGAGGACTGGTAATGGAGGAGCAGAGCCCATGAGACGATCTGAACACCCAGAGAGGTAGAAGAAAGCCAGGACTGAGACAGTCCACAGACTCTGTAAGACTAGGCGGTGGTTGGCTATGACCTGTGGACCCTGCTTCTGTTTGCAACAAATAGCCCCCAAATTCCATGACAACTGTAAGCCAGCTGAGTTTGTGGCTTCCAAACTTTTCTTGATTTGAAATTCAGAACGTTCCTTGAGAGATTTCTCTTGGAAGGAAGTTGGAGTAGGTGGCTGCTAAGGTCACTTCTGGCTTGACGAATTTATGACTGCAGCTGCCTTTCTTCATCAGGCCAGCATGGAGGACCCAGTATCATTGCTGGCCTCGTCTCTCACACATGCTCTCACGTGGCTGCCACAAGCATCACTGTGAAGTCAGGGGACTGGCTGGGTTCAAGAATTTCCTTGTTAGAGATCTGCATCTGCTTTTGCTAGCTGGGAAGGAATGGACATACTCTACCCCAGTGAGAACCACACTGGTAATAGGAGGTGTGGGTTGTACTTACTGTTTGTTAGGTGTGGTTTTTATGATGCCAATAACACGGGTAAAGAAACTGGCTCTAAGTCTCAAATTGGAAAAGTGAAGAGACTGGGCAGCGTCAAAGACCAGCCTGGGACTTGATCTTACATCTAGCAATCTGAGAACAACCTAATAGACATTTTTTTAAGTTTAGTTTTCTAATTTTTCAGATTCTATTACAATTCTGTCTTTATAACTCTGCCTACCCCTCACGATCGGGAGTACCTTGAAAGTGGGGCTTATGTTTTCATTCATCTTTATATCCCAATGGTTAGTCTATGATGGGTGGTCAGTAAACATTACTTGGATGAGAGTTAAATGATGGATCATGATGCTGTGTGCTTCTAAGGAGGTGAATTCTGATTAGAATTAGATTACAAGTCTCAGTGTTACTTTACCTTACAGGCATTTGGAAATATAGGCTGGCCGCCTCCTTGTTTCTCTAATCCTTGTACTTAGTTGCAGAGAAGTTACTGAGAGGAGGGTGGGAATCAGGCAGGGCAGGCGAGGGACACCACAGCACCAGCGTGGCTATCGTTAATATACTGTCCAAGAAGGGGACCCAGGGGAGAGTTACCTGCATGATGCCACTGTGCTGCAAAAGTGTCCAGCCCCTTCCTGAGAACTGGGTGTGCTCATGTCCTGAGTGTGAGAGCTATACTCGTGAGCATCAGGCTTGGTATTTTTTTTTTTTTTTTTTGCGGTATGCAGGCCTCTCACTGTTGCAGCCTTGCCCGTTGCGGAGCACAGGCTCCGGACGCGCAGGCTCAGCGGCCATGGCTCACGGGCCCAGCCGCTCCGCGGCATGTGGGATCTTCCCGGACCGGGGCACGAACCCGCGTTCCCTGCATCGGCAGGCGCGCCCTCAACCACTGCGCCACCAGGGAAGCCCCAGGCTTGGTATTTTGGTCAACACTGTCCCTAAACAGGTTTTAATATGTGTGGCTGTGTGTACAATATTGATGAAAAGGTGAAAAAGCTGCCACACTTGCTTGGCATCAAAGCATTAGCAATTTAACTCTCCCTGAGTATCTTTGCAGAGACTTTTAGTATTTTAAATCAACTTTGGTAGTTCGACCATAAGCTCCCCTCGTTCCTGGATGGACCACTTCCCAAAAGGAAAAATCAGTTCACCTTTCATGTTCTGAGATCTCCCTGGAGATTGTTCAAAGTTAGAGCCAACACAAAAACACAAATGATATTTTTTTTTAAAGAAACTAGATTACAATTTTAAATCAAGGTTAAACAGTGTTGGGTGGTGATGTGAATCATTGCTTTCCACAGCATTTACAGGAGAGTATAGGAGACAGTTACAGGGCTTATATCCTCTACACAGATAAACTCCACTGAATATTAAAAAACAAGCTACCAACCAAAAAAATGAATTTTATTAGAGTCCAGGGTGATGTTTCTGCTCCTCTAAGTTCATGAGTCAATATTTTAAAAGAAATTTCAACATTAAAAGAAGTTGAAAACATACAACTATCTCTGCCAAATACAATTTTAACAAACTCCAATGGTAAAGCAAATTTATGCCTTCTATATAAAAACTCAGATCATTACAAAAATGGGAGGAAAAAAAAAGATAAAATTATGCAAATCCTCACCTCTGGCCATTTAGATAAAATGGATGAGAAAATGCTATACAGAATCATGATTTTTCCATTAATATTATTATAAATTTCTTAGACCTTACCAAAAGTTATTATGGATAACTTAATGGCCAAAGGCATTTTAACAAAAACAGATGTGTCTGTAGCCAAATTGATCCTTGATAAATCTCTTTTGCTGAAGGAAAAGGCAGTATAGTTGGACAGTATATTTCTCAAAATGGACTTCAAACCATTCCTCTGATGTTTGCTAAGTGATCCAGGACCCCAGATAGTACACATTCTCTCCAATAATTCAAAACAGGGACTTTGGGGAAGTAGTTTGTTTAAATGAACTCCTTTAATCTCAAAGCGGATAGTGTAAAAGAAATCTTCATTCTCTGATGCAATTTTGAGAATCTGACTGAGTACATCCCATAAATGCTGACCCTTCTGAGTGAAAAAAGTATCAGTTTGCCCCACTTTGCCTTTGGGAGGAATGAATGTGGCCTCTGAGCTACTGTAAATTGAGAAGTGTCACAAAGAGTCAGCACTAGTGGAAACCTTTCAAACCCTACAGGCAAGTAAATCATAGAGGGAGCAGACTTCAGAGTCACGTGGAACTTTCTGATGTTATATCCAGGGGGATAAACATTGCTCTGCGTTCACTCCAAGTTATCTCCATATACAAAGAGAATTCTCACACATTGTTCCACAAGCCTGGACTACAGTTTCCTAAGTGAGTTTCCAAGTGTATCTGTAGAAGGGACATCTTGCTGACCAGAGGCTCCTCATAGGTAGCAACGAAGTGGGTCAAGAGATGATAGATGGAGACAGAAATTCTTACGAGCACATGTGATTACAGTAGGCCCACTGGACACAGTCAGAATGTCACTTGTGGGGAGGGGTGGAAGACTTTGCCCTCTTTATCTGGCATATTCACTTTAGATGTTATCCACTTACTTTCAGTGAGTGCCTCAGCTAGCAGAAAGATGAAAAAACTTGCTTTCAGGTCAATAAAGGAAATCTCTTATGATCAATGGTTGATTAGAGCAGGATCTTCTAAGCGTGAGGCTCTGGCCTGCATTTTGTAAAGGGTTTTCAAATTAGTCTTACTCTGAGATCTGGGCAAGGGGCCAGTTCACCACCCAGCTGCCGCTGACTTTCAGCCCAATGGTCCATGATGAGTTCCCATAATTAGAGGAAAAAAAAATTTTAAATAAGGAAAAGAAACTTACATTTTAGAGGCATTGAATCTAAGAAAGTAGAGTGTAACAGAAGTATGGTACTATCAGGTTTTAAAAGGTACATATATTTTGTCAGATTTGGTTTCATATTCCTTACTCCAAACACTTACTAAAGTTGGAGAAATGCAGATTATAATTATTATTCACAAAGGTACTTATGACTTGCCCTAAAAAAAAACGTAAAAGGGGATTTTGAAAGGACAAACTATAAATGGCTTATTATATAATTGACTAAGTATGTTGAGTCTTCCCTGCTTTGTGTGTGTGTGTGTGTGTGTGTGTGTGTGTGTGTGTGTGTGTAAAACTACCTTTTTAAAAGCATTTTGACAAATTGGGATCATGATAATCAAAACAAAAGCAAGTCCTCTATGAATAACTGCAGATTTTAATTAATCATATATCATTCTCATTTCACTTTCTAGAGTTGCAAATAGTCAACCAGTTGTTCTCATTTCTTTGGTCAACAGAGAATTGAGAGAAGAAAATAGAGAAGCAAAAATATTGATCTTGAGCTAATGAGCCACAATGCCAAAGGGCTACCCATTATTTCTACAGAGTTAGAATAATTTGCAAAGGATGGAAAGTCAGTGTTACAGAAAAGCAGATCCTAATGCTCATGACTTAGATGTCCACTGTCTATCAGTAGGACTCTTAGTTGCAAGTTTAGAGCACTCTTTGAAGGGGATTATAGACAACGTGATCTGTAACAAATGTTGGGTGAGCTACCTGAGATGAAGTATGACTGTCTTTGTAAAAAAGAACCTACTTGCTTGGCCAGAACTGTCCCAGCTGAATCAACAACTAAACCAGTTATATTCAAAATTTAATTTTAATTCAAATAAAAGCAATTGAATTGTAGGTGACTGAATTACCTGGCTGTTTGAACTGTTCATATCAGTATCCAGCTATGGTGCCCTTTGTGTATGACTAGATCATATTCTGAAGCTTATTATCCAACATGAAGAGTTGTTACACTCCAATTCTGAGCATGGCCTTTATTTAGATGTGTAATTGAACATGGCAGAAGCAATGTTCGGGGCAAACGTCTAATAAATCTCTAGTATTCCTGTGGGGTGAAATATATTATTTAGTAATTTTAAATGACTAAGTTTTAATTTGGGAAAAAGCCTGTTTAGAAGAAGGAAACAGGACACATGATGCCACATGAAGATAACTTTAAAATATGGAGCACTGGGGCTTCCCTGGTGGCGCAGTGGTTGAGAGTCCGCCTGCCGATGCAGGGGACACGGGTTCGTGCCCCGGTCCGGGAAGATCCCACATGCCGCGGAGCGGCTGGGCCCGTGAGCCATGGCCACTGAGCCTGCGCGTCCGGAGCCTGTGCTCCGCAACGGGAGGGGCCACAAAGGTGAGAGGCCCGCGTACCACACACACACAAAATATATATATATGGAGCATTGGCATTAAAATGGGAATTAAACATAGCGTATCAACCATAGCCACACCACCTTAGACCAGGTACATGAGGAAATATTTCCTAAACTTCCCAAAATGGCCAATATTTTAATATGCAAGGATCTCTAGCACAATCTTTGAAAGAATTTTAGGAACTATACCACCAAACTTCAAGAGGTGCTTCTCTCACAGGTTATTTAACCTTTCTCACACATTTACACTGGATTGATATTTGAAAAGAAAGGTGAACTGAAAAGAGAAAAAAACATATTTTATATACAAAAGCAATCTGTTCAACTTTCAATCTTTAATATATTGACGTGTTTTGTTCTAGCATTACTCAAAATTAGCTTTGAGATAAAAGTTCACATTAATTATCGATAATGTAGTCTAATCACTGCTGACATTTTGAAAGAAGATATTAAGGCAGCCAAGATAAACTAAAAAGTGGGTGAAAAATATTACATATGTTCATCACAGGAAGCCTATAGTGCTGCTCAATGAGTTCATTTTTTTCTTAAACTAAAACCCTGGAGTCAAGATAAACTAATTGGGCCTTTGGACCTTCTCAAGCATGAGCTCCTTCATACTTGGCACTTCTCTGGTTCTTAGATGATGAGACAAAAAGATTTTGGATGTATTTCAGTTTTAATTTCATCGTTCTATCGAGTTTTATGATTTTAAGTATGACATAAAAATAAGATACGGTGTGTCAACGATTTCCCTTTCTCAATTTAAATAATTAGCCCTAGAATTAAGTGAAGATTAAATCTAAGCTGGCACTACCTTTTGAATTTAGTGAATATTGCAAATTTTAATATTAAAAACACCAGGTACTTTTATTATTATACAAAAATCCCTAAATCCCAGTATGAAATATCTGCAACCAAACTTAGCATCTGCAAATTTTTCCTTTTAAAAAACATAAGCATAGGGCTTCCCTGGTGGCGCAGTGGTTGAGAGTCCGCCTGCCGATGCAGGGGACACAGGTTCTTGCCCCGGTCCGGGAAGATCCCACATGCTGCGGAGCGGTTGGGCCTGTGAGCCATGGCCGCCGAGCCTGCGCGTCCGGAGCCTGTGCTCCGCAACGAGAGAGGCCACAGCAGTGAGAGGCCCGCGTACCGCAAAACAAAACAAAACAAAAACAAAACATAAGCATAAATTAGCTCCTATAGTTTGTTTATTTAGTCAATATAAAAAGTTGAAATTTCTACTGGTTGAACTAAGTGAAAAAAAAAAAAGCATGAAATGCAGTTATAATACAAATGCAAAAGAAAATACTGATTTTGATTGTCTCATGTTCTTCAGGGTAAGTATTCTAGAAAATGAGGTTTGTGGGATAGTTACCTCAGTGAGTTTGGAGATGCCTTTATTTCTCACAATCCTATTGAAATGAATTTAATAATCTTAAAAGTATGAGGGAATCAAGCTCACAGGACGCGTTTCTAAAATCATTCTTAAAATCTTATCCTACTAAAAAAGATGCCTTTCACACATATAAACACATACGTATATGCATGGAGTTTTAGATTAAGTCCTAAGAACCAACAACTTACAAAATATTCTATTAAATTTATACTGGTTCTCTTTGTACTATCAATATGAACAGAAGCAAACTACTCCCTATGTAAAAAAAAAAGAAAAAGAAAAAAACCTTTTATTTCTGGTTTTGATGAGAATATTCAAACAAGGAAAAAGGTAAGACAGTGATCATCAAAAACTGAATCTGGGGCCCTTGGTTTGAGATAATTAACTAATCAATAGACAATTCTTCTCAGGGACACGTAGGACCAGACATTTATTAAGGAACTCTTCAGAGTTTCATACAGGGTAATTAATACAGGCTTCACTATAGAAAATTACATTTTAATGACTTTCTGTTCAAGTTACATGAATTTTATGTAAGGAAAAGCTTATAAAGTCTAAAATTTTCTTTCCACCCAAGTTATTAAAATTTGTATTTGAATATAGTTCCTTTCATTAACATTAAATCAGTTACCTTTAATTTATGAAAAAGGACTGCTAAGTTTTACCGCAATAGTTTGCACGGCTTTGATTTGCATTCATGAAAAAACACAATAACTTAATTTGCTACTTGGAAAGAATTTGACAGATGCATTAATCATGCAGAAACCGAATTCACTTTTCTTTACTCTTTCTCACAAAGATAGATCTAAGATAAGAGACTACTGATTTAACATTCTTTAAGGAAAATGAGGTGTAATGATAATAATGGAGATATTCATAGAACTAGAGAATTTTAGAGCTGGAAGGAATCTTAGAAATTCCCTGATTTAACAAATGCGGAAAGAACAATTCCATCTCCCAAACTGTCCATGGAGCAGAGTAGTGAAGAAGGCGTATTCTCATTTTCTCCACTGGAAATCAGCACAGAAGTTAGAATTATTCAAGGGCTGATTAATTTGGCTTTTAAATGACTTTGGTTCCTCCTGAACCATGCTACTTCTTGTCCCTAAGGTTTTGAGAGTATAGTCTGAGCTCAGAGATGATGCTGAATCATAACATGAAACACCTATTGCAGAATTTAGATTTTTTAAAAATAGCATGAAAACAGCACTAAAACTGTTCCCGACATCTACACTGTGCACTGATTCTTTTGACATGTCAATTAAATATTGTCAAATACATTTACAAGTCTGTATCACTGTGAAAAGATTTGGGTAAAGATATTCAACAACAATATATTGTACTGCAAATATTTCTCTAATTTTGCTATTTGTCTTTTCACTTTGTTTTATTTTTCTTTCTCTTGCATCAAACTTTTGTCTTCAGATGTAGTGCAAGTCACAGATCATCTTTATGACTCCTATGTTTATATGCTGCTTGGAAAAGCCTCTCCTATTTAGACTATCATAAGGTACTCCTATGTTGTTTTCTATTGCTTTTTTAAATTTAAATTTTGGTATTAAACAAAATACAAAAATTACTGAAAGCAACAGTAATCACAACATTCTAAGCAAATGTTCAAATTAAAAAAATCACTTTTAAATGAAATGTAATTGTGTTTTTGATCCACTACCTACATGTTACATATCTGTGTGTATATATATATAAACATACATATACATTAATTACTGAGTTACATGAAGATTTTGGTATAAAAATTTAAATCATGGGACCATTTCATCAGAGTCACTTCACCATCATTAGAAACCTTTCAATCCTCCAGTAAAGGCTTTGGACAAGAAAATACTGTAAGTGCCTACAGATTGATCTTAATAAAGAATCAAAAGCTTTTTGTGGTTCACACATTATGTTGAATCATGGAAATAATTTATATTCTCCCTTTACTGTGGGGCAAAGAAACACTAGTATCTTAAGGAAAAGAAGAAAATAACCCACGTGCCAAACTTACTACACTTGGGTTGTGTTTTCCTTGTGCTAAAGATTCTAAATTATTTTTACTCCATTGGTTCTTCGTTTCTATAGAAATAAATTTAATTTCTTCTTCTCTAAGCCTACAACTATTTTCTCTCTATGTTATTCGCTATATAAAAGAGCTTGCCTTACTTCTTATTAGTTTAAAAATTTTTAAATCTGTTCTTATACTACCACATATGTCAGCATGGAAAAGAGTATTTTTTGCTGGAGATAATCCTACTGACTTTTGAGAAAGAATATTATTCTGGTTACTTATTTATATATGTAGAAGGGTCACGTTATTTTTTTTAAATTATACTTAATTTTGTTGGGCTATTTATCTTCAGGAAATATTAATGATACTCAATTCTAACTAAATGATTACAAACAAACCATTCTTCATTCTGCTTTCTTTAATAAAACATACAAATCCCAGTTGACAAAATGTACTGTTTCTCCTAAAAGATAAGAATTAAAGTAAAAATATTCTCCCAAGCTCAGGGAATGCCAACTGCCTATGTATATCCACAGAATTTTTCACTTCAAGTAAATCTTAGTGCTAAAATATTTGGTGGGAATGTGGGACCAGGTTCCGAGAAGTTTCAGGCCCTGGTCCTGCACCATCTCACCTGCAGCCCGACAGGGTAATTACCCTACAGGTTAATAAGGCTGACAGCAGCCTCATTGAGCCAAGCAAGCCTTAGCCCACTACTCCAGGTGGGTCAAAATCACTGACACAGGGATCCCGCCAGTGTTTAAGAAACACTTTCACTCATAAGTTTGAAACAGAACGTTTTGGTTAACCCTGAATTATCCACGATATTCAGTTAATCTGTTTTTATTTGACAATATTTAGAAATGCAGAGTTATAAAAAGGTTATTAAATTTAAGATACAGTTCACTTCAATATGAGGGGATTCACCAATATTTTATACTGACATGCTTCTTAGAAAATCAGTGACTGCACGAAGCGAGGTTTATTCACGTTATATTTCTTCTGGTGTTGGTAGTAGGTACACTCGTGTGGCACCTGCTACTTGCTGTTCTCAACACCTGCGCAATCCCCTTAGGACTATGGAGAACAGCTGCAGCTAGCAGGTAAATGAGGATTGTATTCTCAAACTGCAGCGCAGTACGAACTGGAAGCAAGGAGGCAGGAGGTATACAAGAATGAAAGGACCTTAACATTAAAAGGTATTGTGGCTTGAGCCTCTTACCTCATCCTTTTCTTACAAAAAGGTGCTAATTTCTACAATTTTCTTTTTTATCTTTTAATACATATTAATTCATACATAGACTTTTGAGGAAACAATACTGCAGAGCTACACCCGTATCCTTTAGACTGTATGTAATTATTTTTTCGCTTCCTTTTGTCATTTATTCATCCTCTGCCTCTTTTTAAAACACTCCCTTTAGTTCCTAGCTTCCTTTACTTTAAAAAGCAGGTGGTATGATGGCTGGGATTTGACATTCTTGATTAAATAACTGCACTATCTAAGCCATCTTCTAGTTTTCAGGGACCTCCTTTTGTGAAACTACAAAACTGTCTACTATAATTTCTCTAATGCTCTCTCCTTCTCTGAGCAACTTAGACTGTCATATCAGTATTTGATACTGTGAAACTTAGAGGACATTTCAGATTGTTTCAATAACCATTTCTGTTATTGTGCTGCTTTTAACTTCATTTTGGTTCACAGACAATTTATATTTAAATATCTTCTATATATACATCAGTAATAGAAAGAAGTACTGATAGTTTGATAATTCTTAATATCTTCATTTTTGTCTTAAATTTTTTTTTGCAATTTTAGTACCAATATCTATAAAACATTGAGTTTAGATGACTTCATTTTATGTATGCTGACTAGAAGAGCTCCCTCTTTTACTAATGTTTCCATCTAAGATTATGAAGGTGATTTTTTCAAAAGGCTCAATGGAGGGAGTTCCCTAGTGGTCCAGTAGTTAGGACTCAGTGCTTTCACTGCCATGGGCCCAGGTTTGATCCCTGGCGGGGGAACTAAGATCCCACAAGTGGCGTGACCAAAAGAAAAAAGAAAAAAAAAAGGCATGAGGGAAGTGAATCCAGAGTTTGGTTAATAGTGCAAGGTCACTTTAAGGGACAGCTTAAATTCATTCTATACACTTTGGGGCTGCTCTGCCCCTTCTAGGAGTTCCCCTTGAGCATCTCTACCAAATGAGTCTGATGCCAGATCTGGCTACCTGGGGTCTTGTGCCCCTCTCAGACTCTGGGTGTCTGTAATACAGATAAACAACAGATTCCTCCCCAGCAGAGATAGTTGAATCTCAGAATTACTGCCTTAATATTACCCCTTCTTGCCCACAGTCTGGCTTCTGCCATTTCTTTGGAAGTGCTTGTGATAACTTTAGCTTTTGCTGGTTTGAGTTCCATGAGTAGCAGCAGTGGTGACTGAGTCAAGGACAAAAAGACGTTTTAGCACAACTCCTCACATGTGCCAGCGTCAGAATGAGGTTCTATGCACCAATGAGCCCAGAGGAGAGATCAGAGGACAGCATGCATCAGAACACACCAACTCTCGGACTTTCCTGGTGGCGCAGTGGTAAAGAATCCGCCTGCCAATGCAGGGGACAGGGTTTGATCCCTGGTCCAGGAAGATCCTATATGCCGCGGAGTAACTAAGCCCGCGCGCCAAAGCTACTGAGCCTGTGCTCTAGAGCCCGTGAGCCACAACTACTGAGCCTGAGTGCCACAACTACTGAAGCCTGTGGACCTAGAGCCTGTGCTCCGCAACAAGAGAAGCCACCGCAATGAGAAGCCCGTGCACGGCAACGAAGAGCAGCCCCCGCTCGCCGCAACTAGAGAAAGCCCGCGCGCAGCAACGAAGACCCAACGCAGCCAATAAATAAATAAATAAATAAAATTAAGAACACACCAACTCTCAATACTGACATCCAAGTCATCGTGTCCTCATGAGAGGAGGGATGTGGAAGGCGGGGGTCCATGGTGACTATGGGACAAGCGTAGATCCCAAATTCATTGTGTTTTATTGAAGCTTTGGTACAACACTTTGTATGGCATGGGTGACAGTTATTCTCTGCATCAGAAATATAACTGAAAATGTTATTCCATGTTGGAAAAAATCAGAGATATCTTAGCTTGCTAGTAATTTTAATGCATTACTTTCAAGCTCTCAACTGACTGAAGCTCTCTTTACTCTTCAGCTAAATGATACCTTGTATCTCATTGGGTTTCTCTACTTTTATTTTTAAGCATAACTATTGTTAGGTTTCAGAATCAAGCTGGCATCCTACCTAGCACACCTGGGAGGAATAAGCACACTGATTTGCCTATTACAGAATGGATCAAAACAAGTACTATTACTTACCAAGATATGAATAACTGTTACAAACCCACAGTGGGCCATGCACTACTCTGAACACTTAAAACATTAACTCTAACCCTACCCAAAATCCGCAAGGTAGTTGTTATTACCTTATTTTACGGATGAGAAAATTTAATTCGGAAAGAGGTAGAAGCTGCTAACTCACTGTAAATGGTAGAACCAGAATCTGAATCTGGGTCTCGCTGTCACTCTACTTGCCTCTCAACACATCTGTAATGACTGAGAGCAATGGTTCTCAATACGGAATGCGTGGATATGGCTCTAAGCAGTCATATACCTTTACTTATTTGTAGAATCACCAAGAATTCTTCAGGTACAGATTCAGATGGTTACCAGTGTCTTAATGGTGAGGTTTGAACAACTCCAGAAAGATTATAAACCAATAAAAGTATAATCTGCTATCAACTTACATAGTGGTTCTATTTCTGGGAAAATTCAGTATATTATATATTAAAACCATTTGAAATTGAGTTTAATATAAAAAAGAAGATCCAAGTTCAGACAATTTATTACAGTTTTTGTTTTTACCTTCAAGAATGTCCAGCAGGGCACTCTAAACTGGTGAGGGAGTTAGGATGACTATTGTGTGCTACTGTCCATGTTCTACCGGGCTTCTAGGACCCCTGTGCCCTACGGCTAACTGCCTTGATAGTGGCCCCAATCATTATGAAAACCCAGTGTCCTACAGATCTCTGAAAAAAACTTTAGGGGGCAGTATTGCCCCCAGTGGGAATTACTGCTGTCAATGTGTTCCTATGGTTAAGATGTGAAAAATAGTAGTGGTGGACAAAGGCTTATTCAAAAAATGAGGAATTCTCACCTAACTCCTTGTATGTGGTTTTTTTTTTTTTTTTTTTTTTTTACTTCAGGATAACACATTACACTGCTAGGTCATTGTATTAGGTCACAATAATATAACAAATTACCCCCAAAGGTAGATGCTTAAAATAACAAGCATTTATTAACCTCACAGTTACTGTGAGTCAAAATTTGGGAGCAGCTTAGCTGAGTGGCTCTGGCCTAAGGCCTCTCATGAGGTTGCAAGTAAGATGTTGGCCATGGCTACTGAAGTAGCCACAGTCTTCTGAAGGCTTGATTAGTTAATCTGAGGATCCACTTCGAAGCCCACTGGCATGGCTGTCAGCAGGAGGCCTCAGTTCCTTCCTGGCTGCTGACCAGATGCCTCAGTTCCTCACCACAGGGGCCTCTCCATAGTTTGTGTCCTCATACCCCGCAGAGAGAGAGAATGAGGAGAAGCTTAAAGGCCTTTTATAAACCAGCATCAAAAGTTGCACACTGTAACCTTTGCCTCATTCTGTTTGCTAGAAGGGAATCACTGAGTCTAGCCTATGTTCGGGGGGAGGAGAATTAGGCCCCATTTTTTGAAGGAGGGAGTATCAAAAAATTTGTTGACATATTTTAAAACCACCAAAAGCCAGGGACAAGCTGTCCCTGTTTGGAATACAAAAGACCTAGGAATTAACAGGACTCCCACAAACATAATATAACATGGGCATGGAGTAATGGGAAAGACTGTGAGAAGAATGGCTGTCAGTGGGTCTAGGTTTTGAGATGAGTTAGGAAGGATGGGATTGGAGAGAGAAGAGGATGCTGGGGGGCATGACACGGGCAAGTGAGCAGAGTCTTAAGACAACTATAAGTTTCATTTTATATATCATCTATATATATCTAGAACTATACTTACATTTACATATATCATCTATAGTGCAGAATTCTAAATACCTTCATCATCATTTTATCTGAAGAAGATAAAATTCACTGTGATTCTTAAACGTTTGCATTTGTTGATGACAGACTTAGCAGGAAATAATTAGACATGTGGAGAGCTTCCATATGCCTTCTGCACCTACCACTGGAGTTGCTGAGATTGTAATGAGTAGAGCTGTATTAGAAAACATTCTCCATCCTGCTACACTTCCTCCAGGCTGAATGAACCCATCATTTCTTATCAAGTATGTTCTATTTAGCATTTCAGCCAGCTTTCCAATTTAGCTAACTTTCAGGTTCTCTTGTTTACTATTTACTTGTGCTCCCAAGTAGAATTCCAACATCTCATTTGCATAAACATAATCTGTTGACCCCTTATCCTTTGAAGATCTGCATGGAAAAACTCAGGGCAATACTGCATGCCAACTGGAAGAGTGGGCCTCAGTGGGAGTATTCCCTCTTCCCATGGGCCATCTCTGTGAGGTTTTACTGCTGATGCTGAGTAAGGGCCAATCACTTCAGGAATTCATAGTCAAGTTCTTATGTTTGCTAATTATCTAGAAATGTTTTATACAGTCAATAATGTGAAAGAATTCACAGACTCCCACTATAGATCAGAAGTGCAAAACACTGAAGGAATATGCTTCCTCTACCTATCCAAATTCTGTTCATCTATTCTTCAAGACCCAGGCTAAGACCTGACTTCTCCAGCTAGCTCTTCTGATTACCAAAGACTGCACTAAAATTTATCTCCTGAACTTCTTTAGTACCTGAAGCCTGCATTACATAATTCAACTCTTGGTGGTTTTTATTGTTTTATCAGCTAAGATTGAAGAGGATCCTCAGATCCCTAACCCCACTAAACCTCTACTATAGAAACAAAAAATCTAATTATTTCCTAATTACTGAACTAATTGTCATAAAATTATTTAAACTTTTCCTGAGAATTTCTTAACCCTATATTCTACAAGGCATGTAAGCTAGCATTACTTGCTCATCTATATAACCACTTAGAAGGCAAAAAGAAGACACTGGAAAATAAATTGCTGTAAGCTAGAATACAGTCACTCAAGTCTCAGATCCTTCATTTATAGCAAGGCAAGAAACACTTTTAAAAGGATTTTAAAATGATAGTAATCATTATTTCTGGTACCTATTACTTACTATTTTAACAATTATTAGAAATAGGATTTCATATAAGAAAAGTCAACCAATCAAAGAATACTTGTGTATCGTAATTATAATAGCAGAGATTTCTGTTGTTCCCACTTATTTTGTTGTTGCTTGTTTACATGGAGAATATCAGGTGAGTAAGAACTGAGCTGACCTGAAATATTAATAATCAAACCCTGCAGAAAATTTTCACTCAAGCGTTATTATGAACAAAATATAGTTATCATAACTATTTGGTGAGCTTATTTCACAGAGTCTTTGTTTTCCTTTTATGAAACAGCATTTGAGAAAAATAAACGAGAGTTTTTTTCTTTAAAATATTAATCACATATGGACGTTTTAAACCCCAGAAAGTCTATAACATTTAAATAACCCTTCTCATTCAAAACCAAACCAAACGGAAAACCACTACGTACTGAGCAGGCTTTGGGCATCCTTTAATATGTCTAGTCCACACAATTACTCTAGAAGGTGGATATTATGGCCTCATCTTACAAAGGCCATAGATCGAATCCCAGAGATCAGAATCCCAGAGATTGCCCAAGGTCTCACAGCTACTAAAGTTGAAGGCAGAATTAGAACCCATCCCCAAACCCCTACAATACTCCCTTTATCATGCTGCAAGATGGTGCCATTTGCAGTGTTGCCATATGAGTGGGCTGGACCTGCAATGGCTGTATATGGCAGACCTCTTCATCTGCACTGCAAAAGGGAAAACCCTGAACTCAATATTGTGCCCAACCTAGAGAGGACTTCTGATCAAGACCAATCCTAAGCCTGGTCCTATTAAGCATTATAAATACCGGGACAAAAGGAAAAGGAGGGGTGTTGGAAGAGTATTTCCAAAAGGAAAGGAGGGTATGCGAATTGCAACAAATGCAAATTTCCAAAAGGAGGGTATTTCAGTGTGGGAGAAAGAACTTTCTAAGGGTCAGAGAAAGAGTGCCCGGTGAAGAGAGATCCTGAGCTCCCAGGGCTGCAACTCATCTCAGCAACAAGTGCCTTGCAGACCCAGGGGAGCTGGGGAGCTGGGGTGTCTGGCAGTTCACATCATCTGGATCTCTCCCCACACAAGTTTTCAAATAAGACTTTCATGAATTCTAATGCATGTGGAATTATAGAGTGGAAGTCAGTAGAAAAATAGGATTTGCTTTACAGAAATTTACCATGCAGCCAAATGCTATAACACATAGTCCATAAGGTGAGGGAGAGCTGAAATCACAATGCTGTGCTCACTGGCTGTGTAAGTTCAGTTGCTTTAAATGTTATATTTACAACCATTTTCCCTCTTTGCACCATGTTGCTGCGGGACTGAAGGAGACTATTTCAAACAAAGGGTCTCTGAGGGTCAAGGCTATGCTGACTTAACTTGCAAATGTGGGACACTGGTCAGAGCCTGATAGGCATTCTATGAATTTATAATGTATGTTATTTGGGGTTGGTAATTATGATTAGGCTACAGCTTCAGTCTGAAACAATTCAGCAGTAAAATCGAGACTAAAATGGGAGGTCATTGCCTCCCAGCAGTCATAATCAAGTTACTGGTGCATGAGTATGACACAGAGATTCTAGGGAAGGAGACTGCCCTTTAAAATGCTTCATTCAAGCTGCAAAGCCTTCTGGACAAACGAGTGAGAAGGAGCTGACTCACTAATGTGCCTGAAAACACTTTAAAACTGTACCTTAAATGAGGCTCTGCTTTGAACAGATAATTAGCCCAGTTCTTCCCTTTCTCTGTGTCTGTAACTCCCATTGAAATCAATGAGAACTGCATATTCAAAAGGATGAGAGAACAAAGTTGCAGGTTGAATTAATGCGATAAAGGACTGCAGATCTCCTAAAGCTTGTGCAATTAAATTGTGGCCTCACACAATTCTCTAGGGTCACCAGCAATTTGTTGGCCTAGGAAAGCTAGCTGACTTCGTTTTCAGAGGTGTCACAATTTATAGAATGCATGCTTTTAAATATCGACACGTGAGCCTTCTCAGCTCAAAATCTACCTCCTCACTCTAATCTCTTTAGGACCTGATAGCTTGGAGTCTGGGATTTTATTCACTTGACCTTATCACCAGCTAAGATCATCAATCAGCAAAATCTCCATTTAAAAGTCATGCAAACCAAGCACGTGTGGATATCTTATTTTCCTGTAAAAATATCTGTCTATGCATCATTTGTATACATGTTAATTATCTGCTGTCTCTCCCAACTAGAAAGTTCTAACTGGCAAAAACTTTGTCTTATGTATCATTACAGCCTTAGTCCTTGACCTGTTTGTAACTGTCAAATATTTTTAATCTTCAAAACACTACGAGCTTGTTTGATTAGATATTCCTAAAGCCACAGAACAATACTGGCCTTTAAATATTGCAAGTGTATAAAATGCACTATCTTCATTTAAACATTTCTCCACTGAAGAGAAAGAAGATATTTACTGTCTACTATATGCTAGTTTCTCTACAAGTATTTCTTTTTCACTGAATTCTCACAACAGTGGGGTGGGATGTAGTATTTTTATATTTATGTTACAAATAAGAAATGGAGGCTTAGGGAAATTAAATAACTTTCCCAAGGGCGCAGAATTAGGAAGTAGCAGAGCTGAGGTGTGAATCTTCTTCTGACTCCAAAGCCCAGACTTATCTCCCATTATTTCACTGCTTAACATTTGAAAAATAAGGAAAGGAAACACATTTATAAATTGGAGAGGGTGTCAACCTGTGCCTCATAAGAAAGGATGATGACAACATCCTAGAGAAGTACTGAGCAGGCGTACAGACAAGCTGGAGGGACGTAAGGTGACAAAAAGGAAAAGGCCTGGGACTGGCTGCCCAGCAGAAATCCACAAGGCGCCTGGAAGGCTGAACCCCTCACTCGCTGGCTTGCTGAGGACCTGACAACTCTAGCTGGGTACGTGTGTGACACAAGCATATTTCCATCTGCTTTGACTCATTTGTGGCCTATTTCTGACTCCCAAATCCCTGCTCTCTGGTCACACTACTTCAGGATTCCATCATTGCCACATGCTCTATGAATCACACCGGATTTCTTCCTCTCCATGCATATCCTTCCCAAGTGTTCTGTTTCCCCCGACACACTATCCCTCCCAATCTCTCCGTGAAGTGTTTTCAAATGCTAATCATTCCCAGTTTGCACTCAAAACATACATCAAGGTAGGGGTCCACAGTTTTGGGCTCACAGTCTGAGGGGATGCACCAGCAGTCTGGACATCCGTCAAGGTTTCCACCATATTCTGTAACGTCATCTATGTTTTCTGCACTGACTGACATGTCCTGGGCTCCTTAACCAGACCGTGATGGGAATGCTGGGAAGGGTACAGGCACTGCTCTGTAACTGAAAACTAAAAGTTATCTAGGAGTTTGGGGCAGTAGTAATAATAATAAATCCTACCATTTGTCGTTTACTCTGTGCCAGGTGTTGCACTAGCCAAGCCCTTACCTGGATTATTTCATTTAATCCTCCCACTGTCCCAATGCGGTAGAGCTTCCTATCTCCACATACCCATAGTTGAAGGAACTGTGGCTTTACAGCAGTATAAGCATGCCGACTTAAGTTTTGCAACAGGTATTGTGATATAACTGGGATTTGAACCAGGTGTCCTGACCCCAGAGCTGGTCATCTTAACCACATCGCTACCCTCCGGGTGAGGTTGAAGCCATCTATGGGTGCCAGTGTAGGTGGGTGTGATCAAAGGACCCAAGACTGTCTGTGGAGGTCATCACATAATCAGGCAATCATGATTATGTTTAAGATACTGATGACAGCTGGGGAGATGAATGCTCTCTATGTGGGAAAAAAATGAAAATTAGGAATCAGTTAAAATATTATCTTATACATATACTACAAATTAGTTTATAAAGTACTTTTACAGTTTATTCTCCATCCTACTAATACTTTTCTCTCTCTAGTGCCTGCATTCTGTGCTAACAGCAGCCGGCTTTCTCACCACAAGGCAGTTTTATACACTTCATCTCACAATTCTCCTGCTGAGGTAGAAGCTGGGGGCACTGGGAGGAATTGGGAGGTCTGGGTAGTCTAGTGGCTTTGCCAAGGCCACATGGTTAGTAAGTGGGAGCGGCCAGGGTATCTGGTCCTCAGCCCAGTGTCCCCTCCCTGCCTTATATGCCCTCCCAGGTGTGGAGAAGGTCCCTTCTTACTTCACTGTTCCCACCATATGAAGAGCAATTACATTCTTCCAAGATTTTAGGTGAATGAATTTTGACATTTAACAACTTGACATTTCTCCATGTCGTTAAATATTCTTTTCATTATTATTATATAAGACAAAGCTGTATAATTCATGTAAATTTTTCTTACCATTGTTTATCTAAGTTTTCAGTTTTATACTATTATAAATAATGTTGGGTTGACCATCTCTGCCTTCGATTATTTGACCAAACTACTGATCATTTCCTTCAAGTATATTCCTAAAAATTAAATGACTAAGTGTAAGAATATGAACTATTTTGAAGCTTTTGATACACAGTCCCAATTTATTTTACAGAGACTTATACCTCTACCAGCAGTGTTTAAAGTATGCCTGTTTCATCATGTACATATATAATATATACTTAATTTTTCACTAATTTGACAGACGAGGATCACTGTTTTAATATCTGTTTTATTGACTACTAGTTAGACTATAGGCTTTTAATATTTTCTATTGGTCATTAGTTTATTGATCAATTGCTTCCTTGTGTATTTTGTCCCTTTCTGTACTGATACGTTAGGTTTCCCTTATTTGTATGAGCTTTCCCTCTAATAAAAACAATCAACATTCTACTGTATTTGTTGGTGACAGCTCCCTGGATTGCCCCTCCTCTTGCTGTGGTTGCTGTTTGATGTCTTCATTGTCAATAACGACCTTCAGGATTGGGGTGCCACTGCCTCCTGCGGTTCTTCCAACCAAGTTCTTCCTGTCACCCCGATGGATGGAAGCTATTTAAGTCAGAAGCATGACTATTAAATCATTTTATACTCTTTTGTTAGCACATGGTGTGGTGGTAAGAAAAACAGTGTATAAAGGAAGCACACCCTACGGAGCTCTGTTAAGGTATGCAGATGTAGGAAATGAATCACAAATCATGACTTTCCAGATTTCAAACTTTCCAACTGAGCATGGACCAAGTTACTCAAATAATAAGTAGCTCAAATAAGGAGTAAGGGGGAGAAACACAGGATGGTGTATGAGGAAAGCAAGGCAGCAGCTCCTTGAGAGGAGAAACTATAGCTTGTTTATCTGTGTCTCCTTGTGCTGTTATTATGCCCAGGACATGTCAGCTGTCTGCTAAGGGCTTGTTGGAGGATGGGTAGATGGATGACCACACCCTCCTCTCCTGACTGCCACCCACTGGCTCTGTTACTTTAGACAAGTCAGTTGCCCTTTTTGGGTCTCAATTTCACCATTGGTAAAATGGTTACTGAACAGGGTTGTTGCCAAGATCCAGTGGGATAATGATATGAAAACAACCTGTGAATTATAAGGGAAAAAGAAAATATAAGTCATGCATTTTCATGGAAGTTTTGCTGTTGTTATTTACTATTTAAAGGAAAAATTCATTGGCAAGCAGGATAAGAAGTCATGGTTTTTCTCAGATGATTAGTCTGGTTTCTTTTTGTTTTTTTTTTGAAGATGTCGGGGGTAGGAATTTATTAATTAATTAATTTATTTTGGCTCTGTTGGGTCTTCGTTTCTGTGCGAGGGCTTTCTCTAGTGTGGCAAGCGGGGGCCACTCTTCATCGCGGTGCACGGGCCTCTCACTATTGCGGCCTCTCTTGTTGCGGAGCACAGGCTCCAGACGCGCAGGCTCAGTAGTTGTGGCTCACGGGCCTAGTTGCTCCGCGGCATGTGGGATCCTCCCAGACCAGGGCTCGAACCCGGGTCCCCTGCATTAGCAGGCAGATTCTCAACCACTGTGCCACCAGGGAAGCCCAGTCTGGTTTCTTTTCATTCTCCCTCTCCCTCTTGCCCCTGACCTGTGATATACATCTAAATGTCCCTAAAACACAGGCTTTGTAGTCATTTAACTTCACTTCCTATGGTGGCCAGCACAGCCTGCTAAACAAAACTATGAAAAGTCTGCAGGAAAATACTGTTATACACACATACATTCTGTATAATACATTAAAGGTTAGCGTGCACTATTAATTAATGACCTTTCCTTGCTTTGTGTGATGGGGTGTGCTGGTCATTGGGAAGAGCTTCACAGATGTGATGCTGGGTACTGACAATGAGCAGGTATTGCCTGCTGTGCAGGTGGGGTGGGCAGAAGGGTGGTTCGGTTACTGGAACAGCACGTACAAAGGTCTCGAGGTGTGAAAGAGCATGGCATGGGTCCTGGATGGCTTCTCTGAGAGGTGGAGATGGGTGCTGGGGAAAAGAACCTGTCAAAAATTCATCCACCCAGAACAATCAAATTGAGTACCCTTAACACAGCTCTTAAAAAGTAAACGAGGTCTGGGTAAAGGGTATAAAGACAAAGAATGAAGCTGAGAATATGCAGGAACAACAATTTCTTTCCTCTGTTATCACAGCCCTGATCCTTCAGCACAATAGCCTTGTGGTTTAGGCATCCTTTCTCATAGGAAAGTGACCTGAGGAGGATGTGATGTTAATGACCCTTGAATTGTTTTTGGTTGCTTTTCACCAGGTAACTGGTGCTAAGCTATCAGGTGACTCAAAAGAGGGGCCCTTTAGAGGTGAGACTCCTCCATGCCCAACCTTCCCAAATCAGGTTGCAACATCCCAAGTAGAAGATGATTTTCCATTTATTTGCTTACTCATAATGCCCACTGAGTGAAGCAGAAACTCATTTATTCTTCACTCTCCCATCTACTTTATTTAGGGAAGGTAAGGCTTAATTAATAATGCTTAAAACATCCTTCTGGCTTGGTATCACTAACCCCTACAATGTTATGTCTGATTAGCTGTACGTTTTAACTGAAGCATACATTTTACCTGAATTTAAACACACCATATTTCCTCTCCTCTTCCAAGGCAAGATAATCATTCTAATATTTTAAAAAATCTCTTGAACAATGGGTGACACTTGCTCTTCCTCAGCCCCATTTTTTCCCATTTATCAGAGTGAAAAAAAAAAACCACACAGAGAGAACTTTAAGTCATCTCCTCTCTTTGGCATGTTTGGGGCCAGGAAAGAAGAAGGGTTTTGTTGGAAGGCTGCGTGCAGTGGAAGCAATGGAAGACAAACCTGGGGAGTTAGGGCAGGATCAGATTTTGAAGAGCCTCTACTGAAGAGTTTGGCCTCTATCTTGTAGGCAGGCTCGATGGCTGTTTTGGAAATCAAATGTGTTTCAATAAAAAAGAAAAGTGAGGACTTCCCTCATGGCGCAGTGGTTGAGAGTCCGCCTGCCGATGCAGGGGACGTGGGTTCGTGCCCCAGTCCGGGAAGATCCCACATGCCGTGGAGCGGCTGGGCCCGTGAGCCATGGCCGCTGAGCCTGTGCGTCCGGAGCCTGTGCTCCGCAATGGGAGAGGCCACAGCAGTGAGAGGTCCGCGTACCGGAAAAAAAAAAGAAAAAAAAAAAAAAGAGAAAAGTGAAACACTGGTTCCTGAGTGCAGTATGAAGTAGAAAAACGACCGCCATTCACATTTTCTGTGTGAGGAAACTGAGGCATAGAGAGAATCAGAAATTTGCGGAGGACTCACAGCTACATGGCAGATCTGACTCTGACAGCTTTACTTCCCTGCTGCCTTTGATTCTTTTCAATGACCAAGGAACAAGGAAGAAGAGACGTGGGGACCGGCACAGGGAGAGAGAGAACAGGGTCGTTTTTAGCCACGTGCATTAGCAACTCACATGACATCCCGAAAGGATTCCTTGCTTGTGGCAATTTTCTTAAAAATTTTTTCTGAATAAAAAGTAGAGAAAACAGAAACAAATATGGGATAGAAAAATATCAGTATGGATATGCAGACATCTCACACACGTATCTGTGAACATAGCTCTCGCTCCCATTAAGGGTCTCTCCTACAGTGTATTATTATCAAGAGAATAAAGAAAGATAGTGAATCATACAACTTCCCTATCATTAGGTTTAAGGGTAAAGTAATGAGTAGGAAGAGATGGCAGCATCGGCTTTAGAGGCAGAACGTAAGGTGCGTTAGGGAGCCTTAGGGGGAACACAGCAAGACGAGGCGAACTTGCCTCTGGAAATCACTCAGAGCCCCGAGGAGTCTACTCACCTAGACTTTGCCAAGTGCCTCCGCGGTGGGCAGAATGATGCCAGCTCTCTAAAGACGCCCACGTCACGTCCTCATCCCTGGAATCTATTCTACATGGCAAAAGGGACTGATGTGATCAAATTAAAGATTTTGAGATGGGGAGACAATCCTGGATTATCGGGCGGGGGGCATATAATCACAAGGTCCTGAAAAGTGGAAGAGAAGAGGGAGGGGCCAGTCAGAGTGATGCAGTGTGAGAAAGACCCCACCAGACACTGCTGACTTTGAAGGTGGAAGCGGGGGCTGGGTAAGGGGGGGGGTCAACTGCAGCAGCCTCTAAAAGCTAGAAGAGGTGAGGAAGCAGGTTCTCCCCCTAGAGCCTCCAGAAGAAATGCAGCTCTTCAGACCTGTTTCAGATTTCTGGCCTCCCAAACTGTAAGATAATAAATTTGCCTTGCAAGCCACCTGGTTTGTGGTAATTTGTTACAGCAGCATTAGGAAACTAAAGAGCCTCCGACATGCTCAGAACTGTACGAGCTGCTCAGAGGGAGGCATGGGATATTCAAAATAATGCAAATGGGCTAAGGGACCTGATTTTATGTATTCATAGAATCCAAGTTTTCTGGGCCCCAGATGTGTCATCATCCTCCAGGAGTTTAAGATCTGGGCGGCGAGCTAGTTCATCCGTCACTCCCAGCGCCCCCCTCTCAAGCTCGTTTCCCTCTTCCTGATACTGCTGTTTACTGCTGCATCTTACAGGAAGTATTTCTCAGAATTACAAGTCAGAAAATGGAGGAGTAATAATTCAAGTATTTGCATGGCAGTACTTAGGAAAAATACCTATTGATTTTTAAAAATTGCTTACTTATGAAACTCATAAATCAGACAATGTCCACTTTGTTCTTTGCTTCATTCAGCATGGCTTCTGCTACAAGTACAGGGAAGCAGGCTGTTTGTAGTTTGTTAAGGATTGAAGTGAAGCGAGTCATAACAAGGCTCCTTTAAGACCTGCATAAACCCTTCTATATGTCATACCAAACACAGTAAAATGTACTGACATGAAATATTTATTATACAGTATTTGAAAAGTTTATAATTTTATTTAAAAACATTTACTATAATATCTCATAGAACACATGATTGGTTATGATTATTCAGTGATGATCCTGCTTACTGAGGAATACTAATGAAGTAAGCAAATTAAGCCTAGATTGTTTGCAAGTGTACTGAAATGTTTATGAATGCTAAATGAATAATTAATAAAGTTGGCATTATATTACATTTTGTAGATATTCCTTAATTTAAGTTTTATTGTTTTCTTATTTTAGAGTAGAATTTTTGTTTCTGTTCTTAAACATTTTCTACGCCCAAGGCACTGTGCTCATAATGCTGCTAGATAAGACGGTCCCATGTACCAACACCACAGCCACAACACACGGAGCTCAACTATACCAGTGCTTCTTTTATAATGTACACATCCCACGACGGAAGAGTTAAGGTTACTATGGAAACCATAACACAAAATCTAGCACTGAATGATTGCAAATTCAATCTGCTTGCTTTTGCAACTCCCTTTTCGGTGATATGATCATCATTTTCATTAATGGGAGGCAGCACAATGCAAGGATCAAGAGAACGGACTTCAAAGCCAGGCAACGTTGAGCTCCATTCTGGCTCTACCACTTTCTTAGCCATATGACTTTGTTCAGGTCACTTAAGCTCACTATGCCTCAGATTCCCCATCTATAAAATGGGGGTGATGAGAGTAGCTGTCTCAGAGGATCAAGAGTATGAAGCACTTACAAAGCACTTACAACAGAGACTGGTATATGGAAGTGTTATATATGTGTTTCCTGAATTAAAAAATAGCATTTAGGGCTTCCCTGGTGGCGCAGTGGTTGAGAGTCCGCCTGCCGATGCAGGGGACACGGGTTCGTGCCCCGGTCCGGGAAGATCCCACATGCCGCGGAGCGGCTGGGCCCGTGAGTCATGGCCGCTGAGCCTGCACGTCCAGAGCCTGTGCTCCACAACGGGAGAGGCCACAACAGTGAGAGGCCCGCGTACCGCAAAAAAAAAAAAAAAAAAGTATTTATTCAGAAGTTACTGAGTTTGACTACATGGCCCCCATGTGAAGATGAAGACTAGGACACAATCCCTGTCCTCAGGGTCCTGAAAGTCTAATGGGAGGTATGTGCTGGAGCAGAGGTGTAAACAAAGTAATATAAAACACTGGAAAGTGTTTCATTTTAATAATAATAACCACTTTATCCAGTTATAGTTGAAATTGTTTAAAATAATTAAAGTATCTCCAAATATTGAAAATAAAATTAATCAAAACATTTATTAAGTACCTATTTTGTTTGCTGTCCTGTATGGTCCACTGTGACTGCTTTGTATAAAGGCATATAGAGAGCTGCTCTATGCCAGGGGCTTTTAAAATTTTATTTAACTGTCTCAATCTTGCAACAAACTTTGAGTTATGTATAATCACTCTCATTTTACAAAAAAGTTACCTGAGTCTCAAATATGTTAAGGCAGAGAAGAATATGAATCCAGATAAAACTCTCCGGCTTAAAGCTCATTTTACTGTGGCTGAATCAGTGATTTTCAAACTTTATTAGCAGAAAACTAGCTTTAAAAAAATCATACTTTGTTAAATGAATTATTTTACTAGTATAAATATAAGTTCTGTTTATAGCCTTTTAAACAGTGTTATAACAGTAAACATTTGTCATAAAGTCAGTCAATGAAAATAATGGCTATAGTGATGAATTTGAAATCAGAGGTTATAGATGATATACTGGTCTCAGCCTGACTTACTTCTGCTTTTCTTTTTTTGCATAGTATTTAGAAAATCCTGCATCACATAGTTGTAAATTATAACAGATTTTTAACAGGTCACCTTGTAAACCAGGCTATTTTTCAATTAAAGTCATATAGAAGCTTGAATGGCATGAGTAGGAATTAAATCCTATTAAATTCTATTTTATTACAACAATTATTTATCAACCCCCTTCTATATGTTAGGCACAGTGCTGGATGCCAGAAACTCCATGGTGCATATGACAGACGTAGTCCTTGGCCTCAAGATAAGTGCTTTGAAAGGAGAAGTACCGGGTCAAGAAAATTCACCGGAGTGGAACATTTACACAGATGGATTTTTCCCCATAGATCTAAATGTATAGGGTCTAATTAACCTCTTATGGAAAGATTTTTCCCCATTGAATTTATTCTCACAGGTCATGGATTCTGGGCACCAGGCATAGACTGACTGGAATCCTTGGGAGACTAAAACCAAGATTTTCTCCATCTATCCTCCTTCACTCACTTACCACTGAATCTCTGCTGTGGTTTTGGTAACCCGGGGGGTGGGATAATTACTTTAGGGGCTGGGGACAAGCTCCGTTTCTACTGTGGATAAGTATGAGGTCAGGGTTGTAATAATCTCAAGGTTCCTATGAACTTTTTGGACTCTTTCAAAATTATGCTGCAATTTATGAAGTACTGAAGGAACTTGATCCATCCTATTTCTGGACAGTCCAGGATGAAGCTGCTAAGGAAACCCTAACTTCCCGTAGGTATCAAGAACCCCAGTAGCTGGCACTGAGAAACATAAAAAATTGGAGAGAGTGCACTCTAGATTAAAATTTTTTTTTTACTTCAGTAGGGCAAGAGGGGCAAGAGAACCTGATTGCAGACCTTATTTTCTTTGAATTTCAATTTGTAAAGTAATTAAATATTTGGAGTTAAATTTTTTCTCCAGGAATCTGAACATGGGAGTAGGTTTATATTCAAGCTTAGGGCATCTTCGTGTTGGCAGTCTATCATTAAAGTGTCTTAATGGTGTTTGAGCTCTATAACCTGTTACGTGCTCTATTAGAAACACGGTTATGCATAATTTGGAATGGGGAACAGTAAATGGATTTTCAGCCTTGGCTACAGCATTGCCTTGGAGCTAATTTAATTGATGTATGATTTTCATCAATTTCTGAGCTTTGCGGGGGGGCGGGGGTGGGGGAGAAACAATCTGCATCGCCCATCAGTGATCCCATAATGATTCCCAAAGGAGCAGTAGTTGGTACTGGGAGATGGGCCAGAAAGAACAGACTGCTCTCATGGTTTGCTGATATCTTACCCTGAGGGCAATAACTGCACTGCAAGTGGGAAAACAAATAGCTGGGTGTGGTGGCCTAAAAAGGTGCCGGTCAGATCTCCTACGCAGTGGCCTGACAGCCCTAGCTGTCACCCCTCAGGTCCCTGATGCCAGGCTTCTCTGCCAGTGCTGAGCATGGTGGGAGTACTAGTGCAGCCCCATTCCTGCCTGATGAGGGACTTCTCTTGAAGGTGACTGGCTTGAGGACTTTCCCACTGGCCTGATCAAAGCTTTCTGAGAATGGCTCCACACGTACTCAATCATCCTTCCTCCCCACTCTCCTTTCAGAGGTGTCAGATGTACATCCAGGTCTGAGGTTCTCTGTACCATGCTTCCTCCCTGTATCCTTCACAGGCATTTCCCCTAATAAAGCTATTGTACATCTAATATCATCTTGGTATCAGCTCCTTAGGGGACCTGAACTAACACACTGGGGAACGTTAGCAGAAATAAAAGTACTTTAGAATCATAAAGTTTAAATGAAATGCCTACGGGGCCTCCTTATTGTCACCCCACTTACCCCAACGCCAGTTGTCACTGGATACATTGCTCAAACCACTTCACAATACCAAGGATGGAAAAAGCAGGGTTTTGTTGTGCGGGGGGAAAAAAAGGATGATTCTTTAGGGAATTCGGACCAGAGCAGATCAAGGTTGAATTGGATGCCAAGACAAAAGAGAGTATATTAAAGGTGATAAGTAAAGGACAGGGATACGGTCACATTTTAAGCTAAAAAAAGAATGCTGGTTACAGGAGTTGCATTTCTTTTGGCTCCAAAGAAAGCTGCAAGTAATGCTCTGAAGCAGGGCATTTGTCACAGTTAAGAAAGGAAGGAATTAAAGCAGGAAACATCTCAGAAGCATTTTCCAGGTCAGTATGAATAGTAACAACATTCCAGAGACAGTGCTAAGCAGTCATTGGAAGGGAGAGATTGGAGGCAGAAAATGATACTGCTGAGCCCGTCCAGGCTAAAGAAATGCAGGGCAGACTGAAAGATACCAAGGGGAGGGCTGCTATTCAGAAGACTGCTTCTACCCTTGAAGCACGTATTCAAAGGTTAAAATCTAATTTGAATGCAACACTCACCAGATGCAAAATGAATGTGTCAATATTTTTAAGGAAAAGATGACGGCGTGGGGACCTAGTCGCACTTTAAATAATTTAACTCCCAGGCAATTAACCAAAAAATAAAATAAGAGGGAAACTTCCCCAATTTGTGTCAGATATTTGTCTAAAATTTAAAACTTTCATAAGGTACACAAGAGGGCCAAGAGGATCACAGATTCAGAGGCCGCACTGTAAAGTCAGAAGCAGTTTCCAGATTTTGATAGATTTCAGGCAAGATGTGTCAAGAGGTAAGCTTGACACAGACAGCCTGTCTCCCGTGAAAATGAAGCTTCTGTGTACAGAGTTCTTCAGGTAACCAATTTCTACTTTCACCTCTGCCTCCCAAAGCAGGTCTCATGGGACTCTGCTTCAGCTATAACCTGTCAAATCCCCCAACTGCTTTTCATTACTGAATTCCTTCTGTAAGTTGTGTCATTTGTGTTACAATAACAAATTCACATCCAATTGATTTGTGGAGGAAGGAAGTGCCTCAAAATCATTTACCGATTTTCTTTAATATACAAACAAGCAGAAAGCGTAGGGGGAAAACACATTTGTGAATTGAGCTGTTTGCTCCTGGTGAGGCTTCTCTAGAGAAAAACATGGAGATGTTCATTCCAGATTCTGCTTTTTTTTTTCCTTTTTCCACTTTTCTAATATGATGGCTCCACTCATCTCCATGCAAGTGTTTCCCTTGCATTAATGTTAATGGAAGTCGCTCTTGTGTATCCAGGGGAGACTAGACCCCTTTGTCTTTTTAATTGGTCCTATAAAACAATAAATGAATGCACTATGTGAGTTCTATCTAGAAATAGATTCTGGCCATCCTTACTATGCTGCTTTAAAAAAAAAAAAACATTTTTTAAAAAAAGAAGATAATATGTAGCTTCCTGGTTGGATACTAGCTAGAAACCAAATACATAAAAAAGTACATCAAAATTAAAGGGATAGTAGGTAATTTCGTTCTTTAGGAAGGTGATGTTACTAAGTGTGTCTGCAGAGCATGAGGCAGAATACAAAGCGCAAATCGCCTGTTAAGATGAAGCAATTGCAACCACAATTTAATGGAGGACAAGAAAGCAATTAACAGTGTAAAGTCATCGATGCGAAGGATAGACCTCGAGATTAGAATCTTATTAAAACAAAGGCTGGTAAACTTGATTATAATGAGTAAAGTTGAAAGATCTCCAAAACAATCTCAGCGTGCAGCTGTGGAAAAGAAAACATAATTTACCCTAATATTATACTTTGGGCCCCATAAGCTGCTGATAGCATTGGGATGTTTCACAGATCAAAACCTCAAACAAACTGGACGGGTGCCACCTCTGGAACTTAATTCTGCAGGACTGGACCGAGGTTTAGAGGGGCGGTTTTTGGGTTTTTTTAATCACTACAAACTATGATAGTCCAAAGCATGATGATTTTTAGCACTGATGTTAGGAAACCTTCTAGAACAGGAAGTGTTTTTTTTTCTTAAATTCTTTTCCTCTCTGGCTTTTTTATAATGACATCACTGAGACTGTTTTGAAGGCCAGTGTAAAGATATGCAGTGGTTTGAGATGAACTGAGCTGTAATCTTCTGACACTTCTCTTACTGATTCAATATTTTGAGATAAATATCATACAAGGAATAGTGAGAAATGAGACAAAGGGCACCAGATTAAATGATGAATAAAATGCAGCCTAAAACCCTGAATCAATTAACAGTTATCATTTTGGTTTGTCAACCCCTCCAAATTGGTATAAAAATCCTTCTTAAATAGACTCAAGAACAAGTTAAAAAAATTTTTTTCACTCAAATATGTACCAGATATTTAATTAAAATAGACTTGGGCTTCCCTGCCGGCGTAGTGGTTAAGATTCCGCCTGTCAATGCAGGGGACACGGGTTCGAGCCCTGGTCCGGGAAACTCCCACATGCCACGGAGCAACTAAGCCCGTGAGCCACAACTACTGAGCCTGCGCTCCAGGGCCCGTGAGCCACAACTACTTAGCCCACGTGCCACAACTACTGAGCCTGTGCTCTAGATGGGCTCCACAACAAGAGAAGCC
The DNA here is from genome assembly GCF_003676395.1 of Aethalodelphis obliquidens. Lineage (NCBI taxonomy): Eukaryota > Metazoa > Chordata > Mammalia > Artiodactyla > Delphinidae > Aethalodelphis > Aethalodelphis obliquidens. The sequence continues at coordinate 31,202,256 of NW_020837955.1, read as the reverse complement.
ATCACAATGAGAAGCCCGTGCACCCCAACGAAGAGTAGCCCCCGCTCATGGCAACTAGAGAAAGCCCGCACGCAGCAACGAAGACCCAACACAGCCCAAAATAAATAAATAAATAGGTACATAAATAAATAGATAAATAAATAAATTTATAAAAAAAATAGACTTGAATGAGGCCCAATTTTTCCATCAATTTTTAAAGACTAATTTTATATTTTACAAGCCATTTAATAAACTTCATAAGCATATTTTACAAATTGAAACATATTTGCTTCCATTTTTAATGGGGCTATTTCATGTGTCCATGTTAGATAAATAAAGAAAAATGTAGCCTAAAAACAGATAGGACTTTTTTTCATAACAACTTTAGATAGTTGGACCAAAATATCAATCAACTCTTATGAGGATGACTTTAATATACTGATCAATTTACAGTCCCTGCAGCAGTGTGGAGGAGTCCATATCCTTGCTGTTATTTTATACTGGCAAACTTTCTAATCCTGGCCAATCAGGTAAATGTGCAATTATAGGTCTTTGTAGCTCTAATTTGCATTTCATTGATTGCCAGTGAAATTGAGCATTGTTCAAATGTTACTGATCATTGATATTTCCTCTTCTGTGATGTGACTGTTAAATCCTTTGTCCTTTTTTTTCATTGTATTGTTAGTCTTTTTGTTATTGATTTGTAGATGTTCTTTATATATTCTGGATTATCATGCTTTATTTACTATAGCTGAGGCAGTATAATGCAGTTTTCAAGTGGCTAAAAGAACAAACTTTAGAGCCAGTCCGCCTGGGTTCAAATCCCAAATCTGCCACCTACTGTGTGGACTTGAGCAAGTTTCCTAACCTCTCTGTGCCTCAGTGCTATCTATAAAATAGGGATGACAATAGGACTTGTCTCACAGGGTAGTTGTAAAATGAAGTTCATTAATATAGGCAAAGTGCTGAGTACAGTATCTAGCACACAGTAAGCACTCAAAAATTACTAAATATTATTATTTGCCAGTTACAGATTTTTTAATAGCTCCTGTGTTGTAATTTAGCTTTTCATTTTTAAGTGAAGTCTTTTGATGGACAGAAGTTGTATAATGTAGTTGAATTAACTTTTTTCATGGTTTGAGCTTTATATTACAGAAATCCTTCCATTCTTCCAAAGTCATTAAAACCTTTTGTAGACTGTCTTCTAAGAAATGTTTTATGTTACCTTTCATATTAAAACTTTTAACCCATGTGACATTAATTTTGAGTTATGATGTGAGGTAGGGGCCAAATTTCATTTTTTTAATATGGACAACCAATGTGCCAACACCATTTGTTGGAAAGTCCATTCCTTTCTCACTTGTCTACAATGCCAAATTTGTCATGAATCAAGTTGCTGGATATGTATACATTCTCAATGTTTTATTATTGGTTGATATACCTGTATTGTGCCAATAAAACATTGTCTTAATTATTAGAGCTCTATAATAATTATTGAAATCCTGATAAGCAAACCTCTGCACTTTGATTTTTGGGGGGACTGCCCTGGCTAGTTTTGGCTCCACAATCAAGTTTTTAGAAGACAGACATTTACTTTTTCGAGGGGGAAGATTCTCCTAATGGGATGATTTTATGATCGTCTATGTGGCTCCTGAGATTCTTTCAACCATCAATCATCTAAGAATATTATTTTATTTCTATAAAGATGATTTGTTATAGAAAATAAAAAGTACAGAAAAATAAAAACACAAAAGTAAAAGCTGTCCCAAGTTCCACACCTCAAGAAAATCACCGTCACCAATTTTTGCATATCTTCCAGACTTTTCTTTAATACATATACCTATATGGAGGTACATTAATGTACAAATTTTTACATAGGGTTTCATATTATAATTCTATTTTGTCTCTTGCTATTTTTTTTAAAACACAGCAACATTGTAGAGATCTTTCCATGCCAATGAAAATTGTCATACTTTCAACAGTTTTTCTATTGGTCGGCTATGCTGCAGTAACAACTCCACCAGTTCAATGCCTTATAACTACAAATATTTATTTCTTGGGAACATGGCATGCCTGTGGTTGGGGGTCATCTGCTATGGCTCTGCTCCACATGTTGTCAGCAGAGGGAAAGGTAGGGTAAAGACGCGTAATGACTCTTAAAGCTTCTCGGACACGGCGTGTGTTGCCTCCACTCACAACTGTTCGGAGGAGCTTGACATTGATAAGGTAGGGCAGTACACCACTCCCACAAGAGATCCTGCCAGGCATGCAGCAGACGTTGGGATAGATAATCCTATTTCACAGAAGGGAAAGCAAATGTGGGGCTGGTATGCCAATCTACCACAATGATGGTTATAGATCATTGTATAAGTCAGATGGCCCAAATCGGTGTTTGGTGAGTCAAATTTGACATATATATGTAAATAAAACCCACATGGTGTTTTCTTTTATCATTAGGTTTCAGAATCCAATTTCCAGCTTCTTTTCCAGAAAACTGGAAAACCTGGCAGCCTGGCTCAGTGCTATCTCACAGCAAGAAGTAGCTGGAGCTGAGGGTGGTGGCCGTCCCCTTGAGAAAGTAACTGTTCTCCCATTCTCTCCAGTCCCCTACTGTCGCACAGCTGACCCACTTCCCTCAGTTCACTCTCATCATAACCCATCTTGGCATTTAAGCTTTTTATATCTGTCTAGATAAACTGTATCACCTTCTGATTAACATTTAGGGCATTTCTAATTTCATTATTATACAAAATGCTGAAATCGATAGCCTTGAATCTACCCTTGAATACTCGTTCAAATATTGTTAGTTCCTAAGAGACTGATGAGTGCATTCCACATTTTGATAAATGTTGCCACACTATCCCTTCAACAGTGCATGAGCACGGCCCTTTCTTCAAACACTGCTAACGCAGATATTATGAAATTGTTTCTTTTTTGCTTATCTAATAGGTCATTAAAGGTCATCTATTAGAGTCACAACGTGCATTTCTTGAATTATTAGCAAAGTTTAATACATTTTCGTATTCTTAGGCCATTCCTATTTCTTTCTTTAGTATGTATGTCAATTCCTGTTCACCTCCTCTGCCTAGTTTCCTATTGGCACATTTATTTTTAAAAATTAATTAATCAGGATACTTTACGTTAGGCATATTGACTCTGTTATCAATGTAAATAGCTTGTCGGCTGGGTTTTAATCTTTCCCTGTGGCTTTGGTTATGGAAGTTATGTGTCAGCACTGCAGTCACAGCCATCAGTCTTTTTCTTTGTGCGTCTTCCCAATTGGAAGTTATAAAAATGTTTACTCATATTTTGATTTAATATATTTATGTGTATCTTTTTATAGTGCTATTTTATCCATCTGGAACTTATATGAAAGTAAGCAGTGATATATGAATTCATATTTTTTAACAGTAAAAGGCAACTGTCCTGATACTATTATTGAAAAATCATCCTTCTTCTTCTTATTTGATATTATTATTGCGTGAATTACCATATATATTTGTGCACATCTCTGTACTCTTTATTTTATTGATCTGTGCTTTAGTCTAAGCCCCACAGTGTTTTAATTTCTATAGCTTTATATTTTAATACCTAGAATAATTATTCTTTTCTCATTATTCCTTTTCCAGGCTTTTACTAGATATTTTTATACCTTTATTGTTTTAAGTAAACTGCATAACCATTTTGTCAAGATATTCTTTCACGGTGCTTTCTTTGTCAGGTTTTGCATTATCGTATAGTTATACTTGCTTCAGAAAGAGTCGATTTAGTCCTCTATGCTCTGAAATAGTTTAATTAGCATTTGAATTATTTTTTTCTTAAAGGTTTAAAACTATTTGCTTAAAAAATCATGTGGATCTAGCACTATTTAGAGCGTATGTTTAAAATAGCTTTCTAAAATTATTTTGTGATTACTGGTCAATTTAAGTTTTCTGACTTGTGGGTCATGAGTTTCTTTATAATTTAATAGTACAGCACGGGCAGAAAAATAATCCAAGAGTACATGTTATACATTAGGAAGACAACATACCATTGGATGTTGAGAATGGGCAATATGGCTTTTTCATCAATCTGCTGACTACATTAGGGGAATGGATTACAGAAATACAGTTTGAGGATGATGATGATGATGACAATAACAGTGCCAATAACACAGAGAAAGCTAACTGGGCTTCCAACATGCATCCCATTTTCTCCTTTTATGGGTCCATTTCTTGGTTTATGGCATACTTATCCACCTGGTTGATCAAATTAGCAAATATAAAGCCATCCTTTCTGCCTTCACACATGCTCTTTCCTCTGTCTGGTAACATCTCTGCTTTCTATTTGATCCACCTGACAGAATTCCTCACATCTTTCTAGACCCAGTTCAAGCACTAGCTCCAGTGGGAAGGTTTCCATGAATCCTCTTCTGCACATCACCTTTACATGACGCCCAGAGAACAAAATGCCATGAGCAAAAAGGAGAGGGATAACCTAATTGTCTAAAGTCTGTTTCCTTCATAGGACATTAACATCTTGGAGCACAGGGTCGGTTCTTTTATTCACCTTTTATCTGCCTGGTGTTTAGCGGTGTCTTGTATATAGTAGATGTTCACTAAGTGTTTGTTGAATGCATAAAGCAGGGGTGGTTGCTATCCTGGGTGGGGGTGGCAGAGGGAGGGTGAAGATGTTTCATTCTGCTCAGATGGAGGACTCACAGGTAAGAAGGGGGAGGAAGTGATCGTAAGCCCTTGCTGGAGTGTCCCAGAGCTGGAAGTAATGCATTCACATTAGAACAGCAGGATGCACTCAGACCGTGTATAAACCTACTGTCGGAGGAGCAATTTTTTGGCAGCTGGGAAGGTATTGCACTAGAGAATACTGAATTAGAGCAAATACCTCCGGGAAATTCAGCTGTGTCCCCCGTGGACCAGTGTGGATTTGTTCCTTCAATACACACAGCCACCTTGGACTTTGTACCTCTTGTTTCATCTCAGATCATGCAAATCTCTGAATATTTGTGCTTAAGTTATGAAGGTAAATTGCTCCTTTTATTTTATTGTTGTTTTTAGAAATGATCTGTGGAGGAACCAAGAGAACATTAACAGTATAACAGCAATTTAAAATAAGAAGCCTTTTGATGAAATTGCTTTAATTACATAGCCCACTTTGGCGTACTTCAGTTTTGATCATTATTCTGGATCTCATGCACACGGCAGTTTGAGTTTTACTTAAGAAAACAAGTAAACTAGAATGACCACACACAGCTTATGAGTAAAACCACAGTTACAGCTGAGCGATTAGGAGCCATTTAATTGACCTAGAGGTATAGTAATTAACTACCAGGGATAAACTAAAAGCTCATTTTCTGGACTACAAGTGTTCCTACACAGGACCCTGTGTTATTTCAGTCTGCCAGAAGCAAAAGTCATTATGGTTGCCTGTGTATGAACAGAAGGAGGTAGATATTTGTGGTAGATTTTAGAAGAAATGCTATTGCCACTCTCACTGTCCGGGAGTATTATGTGGTAGCATCTGGACACCACATGGTTTTGCTGTTATCTTAAACAAACAGGATAAAGATTTCTTTTATAAGAACATACTCTTGACCATTATAATAATGCAACAATGATTAATATCTTGGTAGCTACTTCAAAAGCTCATTTTCTTTGGGAGTTTTTGGAGATTGCCAGAATATTTATATTACAACTCCAGTATTTTGCAGAGGCCTGGTAAATGTCTTTGAAAGTATAAAGAAGGAATAAAATTCCCTTAGGTGTTACTGCCTTACATACATTGCACCTGTCTACAGCCAATTTCAAAGCTCTTATATTTTTGTGGAGGTGAGTCTAAAGTACCGCTTACTGGATAAATAGCGACAAGGCCAGCGAGTTCCTGAACAAAGCTCAACGTGACTTCCTAAAGAACAGCAAAATTAAGGAAAAGCAACACGATGCCAAAGTTCTGTTCCAGTCATTAATTTCATGGCCTATAAAGCAGAAAAATACACCCATCACCTCAGTCCCATTCCTCCAACCACTCGCTGGACAGTGGGCCATCAGCAATCCCCTCTAGTGCATCTCCAATCAAAAGTTATGCTAATTAGCATCATTGATTCAATATCTATTATGTTTAAGAAACCAGGCTTTATATGCAGCATAGGAGTTAGCTCAGGGCTTCCTTGTCCCCTGAAGTCTCATTGAAATTTCCCTACATTCCTCTTGCCTCTTTCCTCATCCTGTGGAAGCATAAAGTACTTCCAAAGATTTTTGTTTATTCTTTAGATGAGATTATAGTGGTCTTTTAAATTTCCTTGAATTCTGGCTTCCTTGGCAAACTTTCCTTTGTCATGTTGACTCAGGTATGTAATAAAGATCCTTATTTGCTTTACATCATAAAAATATCCATACTGAGCATCTGTGAGTTCAGCAGACATTACAAAAATTATTTTTGGAGGGGGTTCCTAGGAAAGAGTTACATTTCATTCTATGTCAGCTGTCTGTCCCATTTGCTGGCCTTCCACTCCCAACTGCCATCCCTGCTGCCCAGCCTCTGCCCCCTAAATCACCTCTGGGAGCAGCCAGATCTCTGTGCTCTAAATGTAGAGCAACTCAGCTCTCCTCAGACCTGCTCCCAAAGTGTTTCTGCTAAATCCATCGTGTGAAGTCTTCCAATTGGACAGGACTCACCCTTCTTAGAAGAAAGGTGAAATATAAATAAGTAAAAAAAAGTCTGCTATATAATCTACATTTAATTTTATCCACCCAACTATTTTAAAAAAACTGAAGTTTAATTAACATACAACATTCCATTAGTTTCAGGTATACAACATAATGATACAATATTTGTAGATCTTGAGAAATGATCACAGTGAGTCTAGTTAACATTGGTCACCATAAATAGAATATTTTTCTTGTGATGAGAACTTTTAAGCTCTACTCTTAGCAACTTTTGAATATGTAATACAGTATTATTAACTACAGTTGCCATGCTGTAATATTACATCCTGATGACTTATTTACTTTATAACTGGAAGTTTATACCTTTTGACTCCCTTCACCTGTTGGCCACCCCTCCTCCCCCCACCTCTGAGAACCACTGATCTGTTTTCTGTAACAATGAGCTCGGTTGTCTTTTTTTTTTTTTTTTTTTAAGATTCTACATATAAGCAACATCATATGGGTTGTCTTTCTCTGTCTGACTTATTTCACTTAGCATAATGCCCTCAAGATCCTTCCAGGTTGTCATAAATGGCAAAATTTCATTATTTTTTATGGCTGAGTAGTATTCCATTGTATATATATACCCCATCTTTTTATCCATTCATCCATTGATAGACACTTAGGTTGTTTCCATATCTTGGCTATTGTAAATGATGCTGCAGTGAAAACTGGAGTGCATATCTTTTCAAATTGGTGTTTTTGTTTCTTCAGATAAATAGCCAGAAGTGAAATTGCTGAGGAGCTTCCATACTGTTTTCCATAGTGGCTGTACCAGTTTACATTTCCTCTAAAAATGCACAAGCGTTTTCTTTTCTCCACATCCTTGCCGACATTTACTATTTCTTGTTTTTTTGAAAGTAGCCATTCTAACAGGTGTGAGGTGATAACTCACTGTGGTTTTGATTTGCATTTCCATGATGATTAGTGATGTTGAGCATCTTTTTAAGTACCTAGTGGCTATTCTTCTTTGCAAAAATGTCTGTTCAGTTCCTCTGCCCATTTTTAAATCAGATTGCTCGTTTGTTTTTGCTACTGAGTTGTATGAGTTATATATTTTGGGTATTAACCCCTTATCAAATATATGACTTACAAGTATTTTCTCCCATTCTGTAGGCTGCCTTTTTATTTTGTTGGAGGTTTCCTTTGTTGTGCAGAAGCTTATTAGTTTGATGTAGTTCCACCTTTTTATTTTCACTTTTGCTGCTTGTGCTTTTGGTGTCATTCATATATATATATATATATATATATATATTTACTTATTTCTGGTCTCTCTATTCTGTTCTACTGAACTATGTGTCTCTTTTTATGCCAATACCATACTATTTTGACTGCTATAGCTTTGTAATATAGTCAAGGAACATGACGCCTACAAATTTGTTCTTCTTTCTCAAGATTGCTTTGGCGATTTGGGGTTTTTTGTGGTTCCATACAAATTTTAGAATTGTTTGTTCTATTTCTGTGAAAAAAATGCCATTGGAATTTTGAAAGGTATTGTACTGAACCTGTAGATTGCTTTGGGTAGTATGAATATTTTAACAATATTAATTCTTCCAACCCATGAATGCAGAATATATTTCCATGTATTTGTGTCTTCTTCAATTGCTTTCATCAATGTCTTACAGTTTTCAGAGTACAGGTCTTTCAACTCCTTGGTTAAATTTATTGCTAGGTATTTTATTCTTTTTGATGCAATTGTAAATGGATTGCTTTCTTAATTTCTCTTTCCGATAGTTCATTGTTATGTACAAAAACAAAACAGATTTCTGTATATTGATTTTGTATCCTGCAACTTTACTGAATTCATTTATTAGTTCTAACAGTTTGTTGGTGGCATTTTTAGGGTTTTCTATATATAATAACATATTTGCAAATGTGACAGTTTTACTTCTTCCTTTCCAATTTGGATGCTTTTAATTTTCTTTTCTTGCCTAACTGCTCTGGCTAGGACTTCTAACATCATATTCAACAAAAGTGGCAATAGTGGGAATCAATGCCTTATTCCTAGTCTTAAAGGAAAATCTTTCAGTTTCTTACCATGGAGTATGATGATAGCTGTGGGCCTGTCATATATGGCCTTTATTATTTTGAGGTACATTCCCTCTATACCCACTTAGTCGAGAATTTTTATTGTAAGTGGATGTTGAATTTTGTAAAAGGCTTTTTCTGTATCCCTTGAGATGATCATACAATTTTTACTCTTCATTTTGTTAATGTGGTGTATCACATTTGTTGACTTGCAGATGTTGAACCATCCTTGCATCCCTGGAATAAATCCCAGCTGAATCATGGAGTATGGTCCTTTTAACGTATTGTTGAATTTGGTTTGCTAATGAATGACTGAAGATTTTTGCATCCATGTTCATCAGAGATATTGGCCTGTAATTTTCTTTTCTTGTGGTGTCCTTTTCTGGTTTTGGTATCAGGATAATGCTGGCCTTATAAGATGAATTTGGAAGTGTTCTCTCCTCTTTTATTTTTTGGAAGAGTTTGAGAAGGATTGATTTTATTTCTTATTTGAATATTTGGTAGAATCCACCAGTGTAGCTGTCTGTTGGGAGGTTTTTGATTACTGATTCAATCTCCTTACTAGTAATTAGTCTGTTCAGATTTTCTATGTCTTCATGATTTAGTCTTGATAAGTTGTACATTTCCAGGAATTTATCCATTTCTTCTAGGTTGTCCAATTTGTTGGTGTTTAATTGTTCGTAGTAGTCTTTTATGATCATTTGTATTTCTTTGGAATCAGTTGTAAAGTCTCCTCTTTCACTTCTGATTTTATCTATTTGAGTCCTCTCTCTCTCTCTCTTTTTTTTTCTTGTCCATACCTCTGAGGTGAGTCTTTTTACAGGCAATATATAGTTGGGTATTTTTTTAATCCATTGAGCCACTCTATGTCTTTTGATTGAAGAATTTAGTCCATTTACATTTAAAGTAATTATTTTTTAATAGACTTTATTTATTTATTTATTGGCTGCACTGGGTCTTCATTGCTGTGCGCGGGCTTTCTCTAGTTGTGGCGAGCAGGGGCTACTCTTCGTTGAGGTGCAAGGGCTTCTCATTGTGATGGCTTCTCTTGTTGCGGAGCACAGGCTCTAGGCGCACGGGCTTCAGAAGTTGTGGCACGCAAGCTTCAGCAGTTGTGGCTCATGGGCTCTAGACCGCAGACTCAGTAGTTGTGGCGCATGGGCTTAGTTGCTCCGCAGCATGTGGGATCTTCCCGGACCAGAGTTCAAACCTGTGTCCCCTGCATTGGCAGGTGGATTCTTAACCACTGTGCCACCAGGGAAGTGCTAAAATAATTATTGATAGGTAGGTACTTACTGCCATTTTGTTAATTGCTTTTTTGGCTGTTTGGTAATTCCTCTACTACTTTCTTCTTCTCTTGCTCTCTTCCTTTGTTGTTTGATGACTTTTTTAAGTGGTATGCTTAGATTCCTTTCTCATTAACTTTTGTGCATATACTATAGGTTTTTGCTTTGTGGATGCCATGAGAGTTACATATAACAACTTATATTTATAACAATCTATTTTAAGTTGCTAACATCTTAACTTTGAAGAACACATTCCAAAGCTCTACATTTTTACTCTCCCCACCACAATGTTTTATGTTTTTGATGTTACATTCACCCAACAATCTTTTGGTTTAGGTTATCATTATTTTAATTTTATAGAAGTAATGCATAGATACTCAAGGAGTTAAATACATTGCCAAAAGTCACATAGTTTACAAATCCATAGCCTTGCTCTTTTGCTCTGCATCATACTCATTACTAAAGTCCTTCCCAGGTGTAGATGATCATCTTCTCTATAACTTCTCCTTTCTCACCACTTCACCTGGCTGCTGAATGATCCACATAGTCAAGGTCTCCATATCCTACACCTATCTCCCTCCACCTCAAGCTTAATATCTTGAAATTCAGCTTTTGCTCTCACACATATAATGAAACTTTAACCCGGCCAGTCAGCAGTGGCTTCTGAGTTGACAAACCCATGGTCTTTTCATATTCTTTATTCTCCTCCTATTCTTGAGGCATTTGACACAAGAATTTGACACTCCTTCTTGAAACCCCTTCTTCCCTAAGTTTCCATAACATACATGAACACATATAATTCAACAGCAATTTTTTTTAAGCAACTTGTCTTGATTAAGTAATTCTAAAGCATTAATTTTAATTGAAACAATTTTTGAGCTAACATTTTACTAGTTTACAGAATATATAATTTGAACACTTAATTATAATACAGTACAAATATAATTAGAGTTAAAATTACAAATGCAGGTGCATAAACAGGCTCATGAAAGAATTCAGTCCCTCTTCTTTTCCCAGTTGTCTGAATTTCCTCTTTCTAAATATACTCTCTGATAATGAAAGAATTCTATCAGAATCCAAATCCATTGTACAATATGCAGTGCTATGACTTATTAATATGGGTGGCTTGAGGGAGCTTTAGGTCTTCTGTTATCTCCATTTGCTTCCTCCCCCAATAAGTATATAGTATGGTATAAATGATATACTTGCTATGTCTGCTTTCAAAGAATTCATAGTCTTACAAGATACATATTATCAGCATGAAACAGCACTAGCCTAGAACCCATTATTCTTAGTAAAAGGCAATAAGAAAAGTGGTATCACTCTGAATGACGCTGTGTCACATACAAGTTTTTATGATTTACTGGAGGTACTGAAATTACTGGTGGTTAAATAGGACAGAAAATGTATTACCAGATGCATAAATTACAAGGAGAAATTGAATAGCTTTTACATTATGCTTTTGGAAACTCTAAATTCCCCCTTATTTGGTAAATGGTCTCTTACACAAAACTTTACCATATTCCTTCAACAGGGAATAGTAACTCGTTGTGTTTGTATGTCTAGCAGGTTTCTGAAACAAAAGCCATCAAATTTTGCTTTAATGAAAACCACCTTTGTAATGTCTTGAAATTTCAGAAATATCGTTCTGAGAGGAAAGAAAAAAAAAGACTCATGTGACCTGACTCCAGAATAAACTTTTTTTTTCTAGGAGAAAAAATTCCCCAAACTATGTGATAGGGTTTCAGCAGTCTTAGTAGACTCTTATTATCCCTATTCACATCCAGTCTTAGTTCACAAATTTTACTCTCATCCACATAAGGATGAAGCTGTTTTTCTCTCTTACCCTGCATCCTATCATTCAGTAAGTAAATGGGTGAGCATTTGTATCACACATTTGTAATGAACTGATGAATTGAACTAATAATGTCCTATTTAAATTGTAGACTATTTCCCATACGTAAAATTATCTGATCAACATAGCAAAACACTATAACTTTTATTAAAGAAAAACAAACTTTTACTAGCTTACTGGACTACGTTAAATGAATCTCAGTCAGATAAGCTAATTGCCAAAACAAAAGAAAACTAAAGCTATCATTTCTTGTGACATTTGAAAGTTCTTATCCATTTTGAGGAGATGAACGCTCTACAACAAAGAACTAAATGATCTTATAGTACAGTATTTGGAGATGACACATTTTGAAACAGAAGAAATTAAGGAATAAATATCTAATGAATGGATCCAAGGATAGAGAAATGAGTGATAGGAAATCTATGATAATTCACCTTGAAACTAAATCATTGTTCCAAACATGGCATAATTCTAGGTACAATTTAATTTGATATATTGTCCACATGAACTTTTTGCTTGGAAATAATTAAGTATGCCTCCATTTATTTGCCAAACTCCACATTTCAAAAGAGAAGGGCAAAGCCAACACGCCTACTCCCAAGTCTGTTCTTGGATGAGATTAATAGGCTTAGGCAGTTTAGGGCTAAAATTTGGCCTTCCCACTTCCTCGGGACTTCCAGGAGGCTATACCTTACATTTTCTGCTTCCTGACCTGAATTTCTCCTTCCATAAATGTCCTCATCTCAATTTTCTTCTCTGGCTACCCATGTTTTAAATATAACAATGGATCCTATTTCATATATTGCAAGCTTTCATTTATCATTAAAAGAATATGTTTTAGGGAACTCTACTCAATATTCTGTAATGACCTATATGGGAAAAGAATCTAAAAAAGAGTGGATGTAATGTATAACTCTATATGTAATGTATAACTGATTCACTTTGCTGTACAGCAGAAACTAACACAACAGTGTAAATCAACTATACTCCAATAAAAATTTCTTAAAAATCAAAAAAAAAGAATATGTTTAACATAAGATAAACATATGATTTTTTTTTAAAATTTTTACCCAGGGAAGATAGAACACATTTTTTTAAAAGTTCCCATTAATGCTGTGGGCTGCAGGTGCCCTTACATACCACACATCTTGACTTGCTCCTTTAAAGTCAACCAAGAGTTTCTCTGGCATGTCATGAGTCCCCAGGTTGCATCAGCAGTAAAAAGTACCATTAGAGATAAACCAGGACTTCCCTGGTGGCGCAGTGGTTAAGAATCTGCCTGCCAATGCAGGAGACACGGGTTCGAACCCTGGTCCAAGAAGATCCCATGTGCCGCGGAGCAACTAAGCCCGTGCGCCGCAACTACTAAGCCTGCGATCTAGAGCCCGCGAGCCACAACTACTGAAACCCACGCGCCTAGAGCCCGTGCTCTGCAACAAGAGAAGCCACCACAACGAGAAGCCCGCGCACCACAACAAAGAGTAGCCCCTGCTCACAACCAGAGAAAGCCTGCGCTCAGCAACGAAGACCCAACGCAGCCAAAAATAAAATAACAAATAAATTTTTTTTAAAAAAAGAGATAAACCAGGCTGACCACCTACAACTCGATGACCATAACTCTTAACATTCAAACTGAATATTCTTCTCAACAGAAAACTCCCTCAACACTAATTTGGCACAGAGGCAAACAGGCCATTGAGCAAACATGTAAACCAAACGTGTCAGATACAAAAAGGTATTCTTAAACTGACAAAATATCTCTGCACATGAGTAGGCATCATTATGGGGCTGTATTTCTTAGTACCTAAAGTTTATTGGCTCCCTCTTCAAACCTAACAGTGTCCTTCATGAACTGGCAAACATATCATAACACAAGCTATTAAGGGAAATAGAAAGTGTACGTTTCTCTAAGTAATCTTTTCCTGTAGCAGGCAAACTTAGAGCACTTCGAAAAAAATGTGAAATAACGAGAACGACAATTTTCAAAAGATGATCTGAGAAAAAACATCTTATTTTATAGGCACGATGAGCCACATAAAGTCCCTTTATACGGCACCATTATTGCAAACCTTAACAAAGATACAATGAAAACAGGTGATGAGTAAGAATGGTAGAGAAAGATTCATATTACCAAGTGCTCAATCAAATGTCTTTATGTTCAATAAACAGCTTTAAAAATTAACCATACTAGAGCTTGTGAAAAAAGTGGAATCCTTCAACTTCTCAATCTGTGCTAATAGGTTCCACATTCTTAACACCACACAGGCTGCCACTCCTCCCAGTGTGTTCTCATGACCACCACCCACAGCGACGTGGGTGCAGAGACAATGATGAAAGGGCTTACAAGGGCTTCTCTGGCTTCCCTGTGATGAACACTTTTACGATTTAATGTTTTGACTGTATGTAAAGCTAAACATAAAGCCAAGGCTAGTCTGACTTATGCAAATGTAGACGAGTATATACATCAAATAAAAAAAGGACAAGGCACTTTGTGGCCATTGTCTCAGCTGGAAACCTCCCTCCCCCACAAGAAACACAACCAAAACAACACTGACCAATTGTGGGACTATCACCTTGGCTTTAGAATACATAACTCAATTAAATACAGATACTTACATTCTTTGGAATTTGCCTACAGTCTTGGCAAAATTCTACAAGTGATCCCTCAGAGTCGATTACCTAAGGTAGGTCATGGGGATTACAATGGGTAGATTAATTACACTACTTGTATGTACTCGTTCTCAAGGTTGATAAATATTCAGATGTTTAACAAACTCTTCAGTGTGGCATCGTGGCTAAATACATGGGTTTTAGAGTCAGGCAGATCTGACCCACATCCTGAGGCAGCTAATTTGTGACCTCTGTGCTCTGGAACAAGACACACAAGCTCTGAGATAAAAATGACTAGACCGCAGAATTGTTGACAGAATGACTGTATGGCAGTGCGTATAGACTACCTTGCATACTGTCCAGCACATAAACATTACAGCATACCTCATTCTGGTTTTATCGCACTTCACAATTGCATTTTGCAGACATTTTTTTTTACAATTAAAAATTTGTGGCAACCCTGCGCTGTCATATGATGGTTAGCATTTCTTAGCAATAAAGTATTTTTAAATTGAAGTATGCACATTGTGTTTTTGGACATAATGCTATTATTGCACACTTAAGAGACTACAGTATAGTGTAAAATAATGTTTATATGCACTGGGAAAAAAAATTCAATGGACTTGCTTTATTGAGATATTCACTTTATTGCATGGTCTGGACTGAACCTGCAATACCTCCGAGGTATGCCTGTATTGTGAAAATTTTTGTTAATTTCATCGCAGTATAGGAAGCCATAATATTACAACAAAACCTGACTTTTTTGAGGGAAGGTGAGGCTCAGGCTGTTGACCAGGCTAGTTAGCATTACCCAAATGTGCGTCAGTACAGGAAGCAGCAATGGGTTAGGAAAGAAATGTCTGCTAGTCTTGTTTGTATCTGCCTTTCTGTTTCTCTCTGGTTTTGTCTCCCTCTCAGTTTTTACCTTCTGAACTCTTCAATTATTCATTAAACCAGTAATTTGTATTAATTGCCAAACATGTGAAAGTTCAAATATTTCAGTGTTCTTGTAAAGGTGACTCAGACTTTGTCTGACCTTGTCCTCTTTCAGGAGTTTATGGCTTGGTAGAGAGATACTAGCTTTCGCTCATATCTGGTTCTGTGCACATTCCAAGGCATATGCGAAGATTATATTCCACTGTCCCATCCATTTAGGAGGGGTCAGATTACTAGTTTAGTAGAAATGACATGCCACTTCTGGGCTAGGACATTTAATAGACTGTGAGGCATCTCCATGCCCTGTGACACCCTTGGAAGCCACATGCTGGGAAAACAGCACAAGATGATGAACATAACCACTGAGTCACTGGATGGAGGACTGCCTCACTCAGCCCATTGGACTGGGTGTGATGAAAATTAAACCTCTGTTTATTTTTTAGTTAGTAGGGGTTACTTACACCAATTTACACACAGAGAGAAAAAATATATAAAGTAATTATTGTAGAAGGTAGTAAGTACCATATAAGAGGTTTTGAAGAGGACTTCAGCTGGGAGGACCGCATGCAGGCACTCAATCTTGAAAGACAGGTATTATTTGCTACCTGACAATGGGGGAGAAAGGAATTCAACATGGAAGAACTACTCACGAACAAAGGCAGAGAGGTAAGAACTTGCAGGACTTTGCCTATTATCTGCCAGGCCCTGAGCTAGGTTACAATAGTGGAAAAAACGATGTGTGGTCCCTGCCTTAATGGAGCCTGCAGTCTCATGGGGAAGTTAAATATTAACCAAAGACTTACCAAAGATGGTAACGAAAGAAATGAATGTTGAGTTACAACTGTGACAGCTATGCAGGAGAATAAGTGGAATGGATGAGATCACAGAAGAAGACGAAGGGATGTAATTACAGATGCCAGAGAAGGTTCTCTGAGGAAGAAATGATTGATCTAAGGTCTAAGGAAGAATGGGAATTTACTAGATACATTGTCATGGTGGGTAAGAGAGCAAGGTGTGAGATGACTGAAAACTTGGAGGACATGGCATGGAACAAGTCTGGAGAGGCAGGCAGTGGGCAGATCTCCCATGACCACATTACAGATTTTCATCTTTATCATGAGAACAAAAGAACGTCACTGGGATGTTCTAAGCAAGGTGGTGATATGATCTAAATGTGTATCCAAAAGATTACTCTTTTCCAACATTTATTGTGGAAAATCACAATAAATTGGAGCGGGTAAGAATCGAAGCAGGGGAACCAGTTGGGAAGCTACTGCAAAATGTCCAGGTAATAGACAATGGTAGCTCAGACAAGGTTGCTGGCAGTGGAGAGGGCAATGGACAGAACAGGAAGGATGTGTGAGATCGTGAACTTGGTGATACATTATATATGGGGGATAAAGCAAAGCAAGGTTTAAATGTGCATGGCAGAGTGGATGCCTACGCCACTCACTGAGATGAGGTAGCCTGGAAGAAGAACTAGTTGTGGTGAAAAAAATATAAGTTCTACTTTGAATATGTTGAGTTTGAGGTTCCTTTGAGACAGCCAAGAAGAAATGCTAGGGAAGCAGTTCTACCTCTGGGTCTGGTTCTTAAAACAGTGCATCTTAAACTTGAATATGCCGCAGATCACTTGGGGGTCTTGATAAAATGCAGATTCTGACTCAGGAGGCCTGGGGTGGGTCCATGATTCTGCGTTTTTAACATGCTCACAGGTGATGGCAGTGCTGCTGGTCTACAGACCTAAGTAGCAAGGGTTTGGAGGACAAGTTTGGTTGGAGCTAAAATTTATGGGAAACTATAACGAAAGCCTTGGGTGTGGGTGGGAGTGCTTTAGAGGGAGTACAAAGTAGTAAGAGGTGATGGTCTAGAATTGAGCCATAAGTACCACTAACTTTGAAAGTGGCTATAAACCTGTAGGAAAGCAGAAAAGGGACAGATAGAAAGATAGGAGGAAAACCAGGAGAATACTGTACAAGTGAAGTCAAGACAGGGGAGTATTTTAAGAAGAGGCAGCAAGGCTGTTTTGGTGTATCAGGGGGCCAGAATGTAGGCTGGAGTGGAAATGAAGAGATGCAGTGGGCTTCCCTGGTGGCGCAGTGGTTGGGAGTCTGCCTGCCGATGCAGGGGACGCGGGTTCGAGCCCCGTTCCGGGAAGATCCCACATGCCGCGGAGCGGCTGGGCCCGTGAGCCATGGCCGCTGAGCCTGCGCGTCCGGAGTCTGTGCTCCGCAACGGGAGAGGCCACAACAGCGAGAGGCCCGCGTAGTGCAAAAAAAAAAAAAGATGCAGTCCGTGCACATGGAAAATTCTTCAAAGAAGTCTGATGTGAAGAAGATTAGAGAGATGAAGTAGTAGTGGGAGGCAAATGTGGGCTTTTGGACTTTTTGTTTTTATTGATATATCGTTAAGCAAATTCCCTAATCTTTGAGTTTCAGTTTAGTCATTTCTTAGCTGTGAATCCTTTCCTGACTTCCACGCAGACTGAGGCACTCTTTCTCTTACTCTGTCACAGGGCACGGTGCATACATTCATTACATAATAATCATACTTCAGAGCAGTGGTTCTCAAAGTGTGGTCTCCAGACACTTAGGGGTCCTTGAGCCCCCTTTAGGAGGGTCATGAGGTCAAAACCATTTTCATAATTCAGAGACATCACTTACCAAAATAAGATATTATTTGCCTTTTTCATTGTGTAGATATATTTGTACTGATGATGCAAGTGATATGTTGGGTAAAACTGCTGAAGCTTTGGTGTGAATCAAGACTGTTGAAACAAGCTGTGAGAGCAGTCAGGTATTCTTCACCTGCTACATACTCACGGCAAAATAAATAAATAACTAATACCAATTACACAAGAAGCACTTCCGCTGCCTACCAAAGTTGTCTCAGAAAAGCACTTATGTGACTCAATTGCCGGCTGAACTACCTGTAGTTTTTTTCTTTTACTGGACACCATTTCTTTATTAAATGAATGACTGACAAATTTTTCTTTTTAATATTTTTATTGGAGTATAACTACTTTACAATGTTGTGTTAGTTTCTGCTGTATAACAAGTGAATCAGCTATATGTATACATATATCCCCATATCCCCTCCCTCTTGCCTCTCCCTCCCACCCTCCCTATCCCACCCCTCTAGGTGGTCACAAAGCACCGAGCTGATCTCCCTGTGCTATGTGGCTGCTTCCCACTACCTATCTGTTTTACATTTGGTGGTGTATATATGTCCATGCCACTCTCGCACTTCATCCTAACTTATGCTTCCCCCTCCTCGTGTCCTCAAGTCCATTCTCTGTGACTGCATCTTTATTCCGGTCCTGCCACTAAGTTTTTCAGAACCATTTTTTTGTTTCAGATTCCATATATATGTGTTAGCATATGGTATCTGTTTTTCTCTTTCTGACTTACTTCACTCTGTATGACAGACTCTAGATCCATCCACCTCAAATCAAATAACTCAATTTCATTTCTTTTTATGGCTGAGTAATATTCCATTGTATATATGTGCCACATCTTCTTTATCCATTCAGCTGTCAATGAACACTTAGGCTGCTTCCACGTCCTAGCTATTGTAAATAGTGCTGCAATGAACACTGTGGTACATGACTCTTTTTGATATATGGTTTTCTCAGGGTATATGGCCAGTAGCGGGATTGCTGGGTCATACGGTAGTTCTATTTTTAGTTTTTTAAGGAACCTCCATACTGTTCTCCATAGTGGCTGTACCAATTCACATTCCCACCAGCAGTGCCAAGAGGGTTCCCTTTTCTCCACACCCTCGCCAGCATTTATTGTTTGTAGGTTTTTTGATGATGGCCATTCTGACTGGTGTGAGATGATACCTCATTGTAGTTTTGATTTGCATTTCTCTAATGATTAGTGATGTTGAGCATCCTTTCATGTGTTTGTTGGCAGTCTGTAGATCTTCTTTGGAGAAATGTCTATTTAGGTCTTCTGCCTATTTTTGGATTGGCTTGCTTGTTCTTTTGCTGTTGAGCTGCATGAGCTGCTTGTATATTTTGGAGATTAATCCTTTGTCAGTTACTTCATTTGCAAATATTTTCTCCCATTCCAAGGGCTGTCTTTTTGTCTTGTTTATGGTTTCCTTTGCTGTGCAGAAGCTTTTAAGTTTCATGAGGTCCCGTTTGTTTATTTTTGTTTTTATTTCCATTTCTCTAGGAGGTGGGTCAAAAAGGATCTTGCTGTGATTTATGTCATAGAGTGTTCTGCCTGTGTTTTCCTCTAAGAGTTTAATAATGACTGGCTTTACATTTAGGTCTTTAATCCATTTTGAGTTTATTTTTGTGTATGGTGTTAGGGAGTGTTCTAATTTCATTCTTTTACATGTCGCTGTCCAGTTTTCCCAGCACCACTTATTGAAGAGGCTGTCTTTTCTCCATTGTATATTCTTGCCTCCTTTATCAAAGATAACGTGACCATATGTGCGTGGGTTTTTCTCTGGGCTTTCTATCCTGTTCCACTGATCTATATTTCTGTTTTTGCGCCAATACCATACTGTCTTGATTACTGTAGCTTTGTACTATAGTCTGAGGTCAGGGAGCCTGATTCCTCCAGCTCCGTTTTTCTTTCTCAAGATTGCTTTCGCTATTCGGGGTCTTTTGTGTTTCCATACAGATTATGAAATTTTTTGTTCTAGCTCTGTGAAAAATGTCATTGGTAGTTTGATAGGGATTGCACTGAATCTGTAGATTGCTTTGGGTAGTACAGTCATTTTCACAATGTTGATTCTTCCAATCCAAGAACATGGCATATATCTCCATCTGTTTGTATCATCTTTAATTTCTTTCATCACTCTTATAGTTTTCTGCATACAGGTCTTTTGTCTCCTTAGGTAGGTTTAATCCTAGGTATATTATTCTTTTTGTTGCAATGGTAAATGGGAGTGTTTCCTTAATTTCTCGTTCAGATTCTTCATCAGTAGCGTATAGGAATGCAAGAGATTTCTGTGCATTAATTTGGTATCCTGCTACTTTACCAAATTCATTGATTAGCTCTAGTAGTTTTCTGGTAGCATCTTTAGGATTCTCTATGTATAGTATCATGTCATTTGCAAACAGTGACAGTTTTACTTCTTCTTTTCCAATTTGGATTCCTTTTATTTCTTCTTCTTCTCTGATTGCTGTGGCTAAAACTTCCAAAACTATGTTGAATTACAGTAGCAAGAGTGGGCAACCTTGTCTTGTTCCTGATCTTAGAGGAAATGGTTTCAGTTTTACACCACTGAGAACGATGCTGGCTGTGGGTTTGTCATATATGGCCTTTATTATGTTGAGGGAACTTCCCTCTATCCCTACTTTCTGGAGGGTTTTTATAATAAATGGGTGTTGAATTTTGTCAAAAGCTTTTTCTGCACCTATTGAGATGATCATATGGTTTTTATCCTTCAGTTTGTTAATATGGTGTATCACATTGATTGATTTGCATATATTGAAGACTCCTTGCATTCCTGGGATAAACCCCACTTGATCATGGTGTATGATCCTTTTAATGTGCTGCTGGATTCTGTTTGCTAGTATTTTGTTGAGGATTTTTGCATCTATGTTCATCAGTGATATTGTCCTGTAGTTTTCTTTTTTTGTGACATCTTTGTCTGGTTTTGGTATCAGGGTGATGGTGGCCTCATAGAATGAGTTTGGGAGTGTTCCTCCCTCTGCTATATTTTGGAAGAGTTTGAGAAGAATAGGTGTTAGCTCTTCTCTAAATGTTTGATAGAATTCGCCTGTGAAGCCATCTGGTCCTGGGCTTTTGTTTGTTGGAAGATTTTTAATCACAGTTTCAATTTCAGTGCTTGTGATTGGTATGCTCATATTTTCTATTTCTTCCTGCTTCATTCTTGTAAGTTTGTACTTTTCTAAGAATTTGTCCTTTTCTTCCAAGTTGTCCATTTTATTGGCATATTGTTGCTTGTAGTAGTCTCTCATGATCCTTTGTATTTCTGCAGTTTCAGTTGTTACTTCTCCTTTTTCATTTCTAATTCTGTTGATTTGAGTCTTGTCCCTTTTTTCTTGATGAGTCTGGCTCATGGTATTTCAATTTTGTTTATATTGTCAAAGAACCAGCTTTTAGTTTTATTGATCTTTGTTACTGTTTCCTTCATTTCTTTTTCATTTATTTCTGATCTGATCTTTCTGATTTTCTTCCTTCTGCTAACTTTGGGGTTTTTGTTGTTGTTGTTGTTGTTGTTCTTTCTCTAATTGCTTTAGGTGTAAGGTTAAGTTGTTTATTTGAGATTTTCCTTGTTTCCTGAGGTAGGATTGTATTGCTATAAAATTCCCTCTTAGAACTGCTTTTGCTGCATCCCATAAGTTTTGTGTCATCGTATTTTCATTGTCATTTGTTTCTAGGTATTTTTGATTTCCTCTTTGATTTCTTCAGTGATCTCTTGGTTATTTAGTAGCATACTGTTTACCCTCCATGTGTTTGTATTTTTTACAGTTTGTTTTCTGTAATTGATATTTAGTCTCATAGCGTTGTGGTCGGAAAAGACACTTGATACGATATCAATTTTCTTAAATTTACCAAGGCTTGATTTGTGACCCAAGATATGATCTATCCTGGAGAATGTTCCATGAGCCCTTGAGAAGAATGTGTATTCTGTTATTTTTGGATGGAATGTCCTATAAGTATAAATTAAGTCTATCTGGTCTAATGTGTCTTTTAAAGCTTGTGTTTGCTTATTTATTTTCATTTTGGATGATCTGTCCATTGGTGAAAGTGGGGTGTTAAAGTCCCCTACTATTATTGTGTTACTGTGGATTTCTCCTTCTATGGTTGTTAGCACTTGCCTTATGCACTGAGGTGCTCCTATGCTGGGTGGATAAACATTTACAATTGTTATATCTTCTTGGATTGATCCCTTGATCATTATGTAGTGTCCTTCTTTGTCTCCTGCAACAGTCTTTTATTTTAAAATCTATTTTGTCTGATATGAGAATTGCTACTCCAGCTTTCTTTTGATTTCCATTTACATGGAACATCTTATTCCATTCCTTCACTTTCAGTCTGTATGTGTCCCTAGGTCTGAAGTGGGTCTCTTGCAGACAGTGTATATACAGGTTTATTTTTGTATTCATTCAGCCAGTCTATGTCTTCTGGTTAGAACATTTAATCCATTTACATTTAAGGTAATTATCGATATGTATGTTCCTCTAACCATTTTCTTAATTGTTTTGGGTTTGTTATTGGAGGTCTTTTCCTTCTCTTGTGTTTCCTGCCTATAGAAGTTCCTTTAGTATTTGTTGTGAAGCTGGTTTGGTGGTGCTGAATTCTCTTAACTTTTGCTTGTCTGTAAAGGTTTTAGTTTCTCCATTTAATCTGAATGAGATCCTTGCTGGATAGAGTAATCTTGGTTGTAGGTTTTTCCCTTTCATCACTTTAAATATGTCCTGTCACTCCCTTCTGGCTTGCAGAGTTTCTGCTGAAAGATCAGCTGTTAACCTTATGGGGATTCCCTTGTATGTTATTTGTTGCTTTTCCCTTGCTGTTTTTTTTTTTTTTGCGGTTTGTGGGCCTCTCACTGTTGTGACCTCTCCCGTCGCGGAGCACAGGCTCCGGATGTGCAGGCTCCAGACGCGCAGGCTCAGCGGCCATGGCTCACGGGCCCAGCCGCTCCGCATCATGTGGGATCCTCTTGGACCGGGGCACAAACCAGTGTCCCCTGCATCGGCAGGTGGACTCTCAACCACTGCACCACCAGGGAAGCCCCCCCTTACTGCTTTTAATATTTGTTCTTTGTATTTAATTTTTGATAGTTTGATTAATATGTGTTGGTGTGTTTCTCCTTGGATTTATCCTGTATGGGACTCTCTGCACCTCATTGACTTGATTGACTCTTTCCTTTCCCATATTAGGGAAAATTTCAACTATAATCTCTTCAAATATTTTCTCAGTCTCTTTCTTTTTCTCTTCTTCTGGGACCCCTATAATTTGAATGTTGGTGCGTTTAATGTTGTCCCAGATGTCTCTGAGACGGTCCTCAATTCTTCTCATTCTTTTTTCTTTATTCTGCTCTGTGGTAGTTATTTCTACTATTTTCCCTTCCAGGTCACTTATCCATTCTTCTGCCTCAGTTATTCTGCTATTGATTCCTGCTAGAGAATTTTTAATTTCATTTATTGTGTTGTTCATCATTGTTTGTTTGCTCTTTAGTTCTTCTAGTTCCTTGTTAAACGTTTCTTGTATTTTCTCCATTCTGTTTCCAAGATTTTGGATCATCTTTACTGTCATTACTCTGAATTCTTTTTCAGGTAGACTGTTTATTTCCTCTTCATTTGGTTTGTCTGGTGGGCTTTTATTTTGCTCCTTCATCTGCTGCGTATTCCTCTGTCTTCTCATTTTGCTTAACTTACTGTGTTTGGGGGTCTCCTTTTTGCAGGCTGCAGCTTCGTAGTTCCTGTTTTTTTTGGTGTCTGCCCCCAGTGGGTAAGGTTGGTTCAGTGGGTTGTGTAGGCTTCCTGGTGGAGGGGACTGATGTCTGTGTTCTGGTGGGTGAGGCTGGATCTTGTCCTTCTGGTAGGCAGGACCATGTCCGGTGGTGTGTTTTGGGGTTTCTGTGAACTTACTATGATTTTAGGCCACCTCTCTGCTAATGGGTGGGGTTGTTTTCCTGTCTTGCTAGTTGTTTGGCATGGGGTGTCCAGCACTGGAGCTTGCTGGTCGTTGAGTGGAGCTAGGTCTTAGCATTGAGATGGAGATCTCTGGGAGAGCTCTCACCAATTGATATATGTGGGGCTGGGAGGTCTCTGGTGGTCCAATGTCCTGAACTCGGCTCTCCCACCTCAGAGGCTCAGGCCTGACACCTGGTCAGAGCACCAAGACCCTGTCAGCCACATGGCTGCTGGTCTTGGAGTCCCCTGGAGAGGCGGTGGCAGCTGTCCCTCATTCTGGGGTCATTCATCCACGTTGACTGACAAAGTATACTTATTCAGATTTGGGTACATGGCAGACATTTTCTCA
This sequence comes from Aethalodelphis obliquidens, assembly GCF_003676395.1. Lineage (NCBI taxonomy): Eukaryota > Metazoa > Chordata > Mammalia > Artiodactyla > Delphinidae > Aethalodelphis > Aethalodelphis obliquidens. Next base: position 31,177,883 of record NW_020837955.1, on the reverse strand, counting down.
AAAATGAAAAAAGGAAGCTTGTCATTTCAAGGAAGACAAGTAACAGTATATGTGGCCAATGATAAAATATAAGCTTTAAAGTGAAAGTAAGAATCATGGCACTTAAAAAATGTATCTGTTTTCCAATACAGTAAATATCAAGACATAACTCACACCCCCAAAAGCTGTTTGGGGTCCTCAATCATTTTTAAAAGTGAAAACAAACGTTTGAGAACTGCTGTCTTAAGCCATCACCTCCCTGTGAGTGGGTGGGCTCCGGGGCAGAGACTGAGTCTTTGAAGGCCCAGTGACAAGCATGACGCCTGTGCATGGTCAACACTCAATAAATATTTGCAAACTGAAGGGAATGAATTATTGCAGAAAATATTAAAAATGAAGGTGAAACTAAAGGAAGAGAAAGTAACTTCAAGACTCTGAACTCAAATTTGACGAAAACATCAAAAGCCTTATAATGTTCACAACATTTCACAGTAATTTTATGTCTAGGAAATTTCCCCAAGGAAATACTTTATTCTAAGAATACGCATGAAGATGTAGCTATGAGAACAGTGCAACCCAAATTGAGAAAATGTATAGATCCACTTTAAAAAAAATCTTCTTACGGACCCCTCAATGTTAATCTAAATTATTTTTACTGTGTTACTTAAATGTGTGAAATATGAAATTACATAGTAACTCTTTGTGATTACAGCTCTTATACAACCCAAACAAATTTATTACAAATCTACAAATTAAATACAATATTTACAAACATAATTCAAATCAACAGCATTAAGTTAGGGTGACTAATGATATTTATTTGAAACTTGATTACTGTTCGCTATGTGAATATGGTATCAACTTCTTGGGTATCTTGGTATCTTGGTATCTTCTTCCTTTGTATCTGTGCTACTGCCATGTGATGACTCAGTCCTGCCACCACTTTTCTCTATTTTAACTTCCATTTTTCCTGCACACTATGAAGTCTTTTGGTTTCGTTTGGTGGTACGAAGTATACCAGCATTTGCTTAAGTCAACCTCTGCCATTTCTCATTAGTCCATGACAATGAAAGTGACACACCAGAGCTCCAGTGCACTGTGAATACAGATGCAAACTCAAGCACTGGAACTGTCACAAGGTAATTATTTAGGATGGAGAACCTAGAATATGCTTTCATGGAAATATAATATTTAAAACCTCTCTTAGAGAATCCTCAAACAGTGAAGAGCAAAATAGTAATGATTAATGGTGAAAAACAGGAAATAACTTAAATGTCCATTAAAATGGTTACATAATTTCGGGACTACCAGTATTACAGTGTATTACTGGATCATGGGAAATATGATGAGAAATCATACTTCATTAGAAGGTTCCTAATACACTGCTTTAAAAAAGCAGGTTGCAATGTTTTATGTATATGTATACACACATTTATATACATATATATACATATACACACATACACAGAGAGAGAGAGACTGATTCATTTAAAAAAGAGACTGAAACTCCTCAGCAAGTGGTGTTGGGAAAGTTGGACAGCCACATGTAAATCAATGAAGTTAGAACACACCCTCACACCATGCACAAAAATAAACTCAAAATGGCTTAAAAACTGAAATATAAGACATGACACCATAAAACTCCTAGAAGAGAATGCAGGCAAAAGATTCTCTGACATAAATCGTACCAATGTTTTCTTAGGTCAGTCTCCCAAGGCAATAGAAATATAAGCAAAAATAAACAAATGGTACCTAATCAAATGTACAAGCTTTTGTACAGCAAAGGAAACCATAAACAAAATGAAAAGACAACCTACAGACTGGGAGAGAATATTTGCAAATGATGCGACTGACAAGGGCTTAATTTCCAAAATATACAAACAATCCATAAAACTTAATAAGAAAAAAACAAACAACCGAATAGAAAAATGGGCAGAAGACCTAAATAGACATTTCTCCAAAAAAAAGACATACAGATGGCCAACAGGCAAATGAAAAGATGCTCAACATCACTAATTATTAGAGAAATGCAAATCAAAGCTACAATGAGGTATCACCTCACACCAGTCAGAATGGCCATCATTAAAAAGTCTACAAACAATAAATGCTGGAGAAGGTGTGGAGAAAAGGGAACCCTCTTGCACTGTTGGTGGGAATGTAAATTGATACAGCCACTATGGAGAAGAGTATGGAGGTTCCTTAAAAAACTAAAAACAGAACTACCATATGACCCAGCAAGCCCACTACTGGGCATATACCCTGAGAAAACCATAATTCAAAAAGAGTCATGTACCACAATGTTCATTGCAGCTCTATTTACAATAGCCAGGACATGGAAGCAACCTAAGTGTCCATCGACAGATGAATGGGTAAAGAAGATGTGATACATATATACAATGGAATATTCCTCAACCATAAAAAAGAAACAAAACTGAGTTATTTGTAATGAGGTGGATGGACCTAGAGTCTGTTGTACAGAGTGAAGTAAGTCAGAAAGAGAAAAACAAATACCATATGCTAACACATATACATGGAATCTAAAAAAAAAAAAAAAAAGGTCATGAAGAACCTAGGGGCAAGATGGGAATAAAGACACAGACCTACTAGAGAACGGACTTGAGGACATGGGGAGGGGGAAGGGTAAGCTGGGACAAAGTGAGAGAGTGGCATGGACATATGTACACTATCACATGTAAAACCAATAGCTAGTGGGAAGTAGCCACATAGCACAGGGAGATCAGCTCGGTGCTCTGTGACCACCTAGAGGGGTGGGATAGGGAGGGTAGGAGGGAGGGAGATGCAAGAGGGAAGAGATGTGGGGATACATGTATATGTATAGTTGATTCACTTTGTTATAAAGCAGAAACTAACACACCATTGTAAAGCAATTATATTCCAATAAAGATGTTAAAAAAAAAGTCTACGAATAACAAATGTTGGAGAGGGTGTGGAGAAAAGAAACCCTCCTACACTGCTGGTGGGAACGTAAATTGGTACAGCCATTATGGAAAACAGTACGGAGTTTTCTCAAAACACTAAAATAGAGTTGCTATATGATCCAGCAATCCCACTCCTGGGCATATATCCCGAGAAAAACAATTCAAAAAGATACATGCACCCCTATGTTCATAGCAGCACTATTCACAATAGCCAACGCATGGAAACAACCTAAATGTCCACTGACAGATGAATGGATAAAGAAGATGTGGTACATATACACACTGGAATACTACTCAGCCATAAAAAGGAATGAAATAATGCCATTTGCAGCAACATGGATGGACCTAGAGATTTTTATACTAGGTCAAGTAAGTAAGAAAGAGAAAGACAGATACCATATGATATCACTTACATGTGGAATCTAAAATATGACACAAAAGAACTTATTTACAAAACAGAAACAGACTCACAGAAATAGAGAACAGACTTGTCGTTGCCAAGGGGGAGAAGGGGGTGGGGGAGGGAAGAATTGGGAGTTCAGGGTTAGCAGATGCAAACTGTTATATATAGAATGGATAACAACAAGGTCCTACTATACAGCACAGGGAACTATATTCAATGTCCTGTGATAAACCGTAAAGGAATAGAACATGAAAAATTATATATATACATATATATATAACTGAATTGCTTTGCTGTACAGCAGAAATTAACACAACACTGTAAATCAACTATACCTCAATAAAATAAATTTTTAAAAAAGAGAAAAGAGACTGAAAGCATATAAAACACAAAGTTAACACAATATGGCATTATAAGTGATTTCTATTTTCTTCTGTGTTTTTCAATATTTTACAAACTTTCTACAAAGAATACATATTAGCATTATAATCAGATAAAAATGTTATATTTGAAAAGAATTCTTACACAAAGCATCTGACACAAAACTATTGGACTTAATAGCTTAGAGACAGGCCATATTTAGTAAGACAACTTCTAAGTATTTGGGTTTTGATGTACACCCAGAAAAAGCAGTGAGCACTGCTTGGTGCAACTCATCCCTCATGGTGAGATGAATCACAATGGACATCTTCCTGACGGTGGGGCAGTATTGCCATCTTCCCACCTCCAAGGAGCTGACAGTATTATTATTAATTCTTGACATGGTATACAATCTCCTTGAGAACAATGTAATTTACAATGAGACGTGATTCTTTGAAACTGTTTATTTATTTAGTTATTTTTGGATAAGGCACACATTTTACATAAGTACTCTCTACTTACACAGGCACTGTTCATCAATTAATTATATAGCTAATGCCACGGATTACAATAGCAAGTGCACAAAGATGTAATTATGGGATAAGTACCTGGTAATTTCTATTCTCTAAAGTGAAGATGGAATGTTAATTAGCTTTAAGCATATTACAGTAGGCGCAATTATCAGGTAATCTTTGAGAATGTGTACTTTTTGGATCAGCATTTATTAAGGAAATCCTATGAAGTTATTGAGGAAATGTCATAAAAAGCTGCAGACCTTTGTGCATTGATAAAAATAAAGAATAATTAGGGAAGCTAATTCCACTGTCTCTTTACTGGTATTACTATATTCCCATTGCTTCCTTGTAATTCTGTCCCTCTAAATGCTCAATTATTCAATATTCCCAGCTACCTGGGAAATTTGGAAAAGCTGTACATGCAGTGCATATCTAAGTACAAAATGCCAAAAGAAGCCAAGTCCATCAGCAGTTTTTGTATTTAAATCTGAAGCCGTAATGAAGTGTCCAGGTGGCCAAATTTTTTGCTCCAGCAGCTGCCGTACCAACTCAGGAATTCAGAAGCAGAAGCCCAACAGATTAACGATTCCCCATAATATTATCTCTGTAACATGCAATTTGTTCTCAATGATAATTAGATATTTAGAGAAAGCCATAATTAGGAAGAAGCGGCTTAATGCTTTTTGTTGTTTTTGTTGTTTGCTGAGAATCTCCTGACAGCCAAGGGATCCATTCTGGGAGTAATATGATTCTGATACTGGGGTTTGCAGTGGCTGGCTATGTTGAGAAACGGCTTAAACATTCTGCATGGTGAAATAAAACCATCTTAAATCCAAACCTTTCTAGAGTTAATTGGTGTGTCATATCTCGCATCCTTGAAAATAGGCCAGAATTCTGTTTATAAGTGCTTTATAAGCACGGATTACCAAAAGGAATATTGAACCAGATATAAAGAGAAATGAGATAAGACACAAGTTCAAATCCATTTTGGAAGGATGGTGGCTAAAACAGCCACGGCAAGGTAAGGTCCAGAAGGAGATTGCTATTTTCTTTTGCCTTCTTATGACAGCTGGTTCCCTTTTTCCTCAGCTCTAGCACTGCTGCTACCAGAGGCCATATCTAAAGGCACACTGTTTTCCCTGGAATTTTACTTACAGAATCTACGACTAGGTTTCTTCCTATGAGCAGAGTGGACCACAAGCTACTGAAAAATGTCATTCCCCACGTCCACCTCAAATGCCCCCCCACAGGCTGTAAGTAAAGAGTACAAAAAGATCCAGGCAACTTTTGAACAGGTCAGAGGTCTTTACCGCAGCAGAAGGCCAAACTTAGTCAGAACATTCCCTCCCCAAAGTCACGGTTCTCTCTACACCAAAACCCTAGAAGGCTCCCCCTGCTCTCTCCTCTCCAAAGGTAACCACTAAACTGACTCCCATCACCACTGATTAATCGTTGTTTAAAAAAACTCTCTATAAATGGGATCATACAGTACATACTCTTTTGTGGCTGGCTTCTTTTGCTCAACCTCACGTGAGGCGCACCTGCATTGTTGCAGGTAGCCATAGTTTATTCCACTGTTACAGACTATTCCTGTGAATACTACACTTTAGATATCCATTCTACTGCTGATGGCTGTTTGGCTTGTTTCCAACTTTTAGCTATTCCATTATGCTGCTATGAACATTCCTGTTCAAGTCCTTTTGTATACATATCTACCCATTTCTGTTGGGCTTATACCTAAAGATACAATGGCGCTGCTGACTCCTAACAGCTGTAACTCACTGACTCACAACAGAGAGTTTTGTTGGAGTGAGAAGTATAGAAAGAAATGGCATCTATTTTCCCACTGGGGCTTGTGGACTGGATGTAATTTCCCTGTGAAGGAGGGGTAAAGAGGTGCTTACAGGCTGGGATGCATATCAAGTGAGGTAAGCCAGACGGCTCACTCCCACTATCCTGTGCAAAGCTGAACCAAGAGAGTAGAAAGTAGGAATCTGGGATTATAAAGAGGCTGCAGCCTTGGACAGCTACCGGCATCTGCTCCCTTGACAGGCCAAGGGAGTGGAGGCATCTAAAGGCTTTGTGTGCAAGGGCATGGACAAGGGACAGCTCGAGCCAGAGGCTTCAAACAGAGCTGAAGTCACATGGCAACAGTGATTCATTTCTTTGGAGACTTCAAGGAATAACTAGCAGCCCATTGGGAGGCAGGGAGGACTAAAGGCTCACTGTCTGGCAAGGGTGGAGGTATCTGCAGACATCCAGCTAATTATAAAACTGGCCAATACACAAAGTGGTTTATGCTTCAGCATATGAGGAGCAAATACCCAAGAGCCAGTAATGAATAGATGCCATTCCATTCCCCTCTCTGCTTCTCCTCAACTCAGACCCCTTCCTCCCCAAACTTTCTGTCTACCCCTCTGTTACAAAACCACAGAGAACACTTTTAACTCAGCCTAGAAAGAGTCTGGAAGGCTTCACAGAGGAGACAATGATGTTTGACCCCAGGGAGTGACAGGATCTTTCCAGGTGACAAAATGCCTTTATAGGCTCAAGGGATATCATGGGTAAAGGAATGGATATATGAACATACAGGGCACCTTCAGGAAACCATGAATAGCTCAGTATGATTAGAAAGCAGAATGTGAGTGTCAGAGGCTGAGTGGTGCTTTTAAGGCCACTTACGTAGGCTGTTCAGTAAAAATTGCCCCAACAGCACTGGGTGGAGTGAACCTGGCCACTAGTTTTCTCCTGACACTCACCACACGTCCAGTCGTCTGGGCACCCTGCGGGCATCACAGTGTATATGCTTACTTGCTCAGCTCTCAGTTTTTATTCAAGGCCTTTTGTGGCTCAGATTCCCCACCCCCAAATCCCTTTGCCAGAGACAACACCTGTGTGTGAAGGCTGATCGTTGAGCCTGAGGGTCCCCCAGTTACCGTTTGTGCCCAGCACCTTGGTTGTGCTGGTCTCAATCTGGCAGTGTTGGAGATGAGGCCTGCGTGTTAGAAAATTGGACTGAAAATATAAGTGAGGGCTGCCATGCTGCGGGGTTTCGATTTTTCCATGTCAGAAACGGCTAGCCCTCAACGATCTTTGAAAGAATAGGCTGAATGTGTTTGAGGTCTTTACCTCTAGCTCCTGTGTGGGTGGAAGATGGGCTGGGGAGGTGAGTGTGAGGTAGGGAAGCCATTCAGAGGCCCTGGAGCAAGTGATGAGAACAGTGCGATGCAGTGGAAAAGTGCGTGGGATTTGCAGTCACGCAGGCTCATTTGGAGTCGAGATACTTAAATCGTCTAAGCATGAGTTTCCGCATTTATCAAATGGACATAATGGATGAGAAAGATAAAAGATATACAGTTCCTAGCTTTTTGAACTACAGAAATAGTTTTTCAGAAATCAGAGTTGGGATCAGCCCTAGTGTTCCACTGCACGGAGAGGTTGAGGGAGGAGTGAAAAGTGATTTTAATATTCTAATTAAAGCAAGCACAGAGGATAAGGAGTTGTGGGGGAAAGCTACTGGGTTCAGTTATGGCCTTGGTGTGTCTGAGGTGCCCGTACATTACCATCCAGCCAGAAACAGAAGCAGTCCTCAGGGGTGCTCTGAGTGGCGATGCGAGCTCACCACTGTGCAAGAATGCCTGGGCAAGGGGCGAGTGTGGCCCGACGTGCAACTCACACTCTGGATGCCAGTCCACGAACGCTGGGGTGGAACTGCATTGGCTCAAAGGCAATACATGAGCTAGTGGCGGCCTTGGCAATACTAGACCCTCATCCATAACTGAGCAGTGAGCAGGGTGGGCAGCCTGGCCCCCAGAGGAGTACTCAGAGATGGGAAAGCTCCCACTCACACCAGCCAGTCATTGCCCCAAGCACAAAACTGAGGAAGCCCTTGGTAGAGGGAGCCCCCTGCCCCTGAAAAGACAGGTCAGGTTACGCAGACACGTGGACCAGTGCAGCTCCACAAACACATGGGTACCCCATATCTCTGAGTAATTTTTACTCTAGGAGAATCATGTGATTCAGAGATTTAGGATATGCCAAAGTGGGAAGGGGCCTCATAACTACCCACCCAGAGCTTGTCTGTTTTGGTTTCTCATGGGGAAAAAAAACCTTTATCTTGGGATTCACTGCCTCCCCCATCTCTTCTAAGGCAGTCCTTTCCCCCTCATTCACTACAGACATAGTAAATACTTAATTAAGAGCGCAAAGGGCTTAACTACACTGAAGTGCGCAAAGGAGTCAGGATAAAAATTCAATCCTAATTAGGCAAATGACAGGGACACAGATGGTCTAGGTGTTTTATAACATTAATTACATTCTTCTAGGCCTTTTCAGTTCCACTCCTTTTCTGATTGTAACAGGTCTTCTTCTCTAGTCAGAGGCCGGAAGTCCACCCTCTCCCACGGCCAGGCTCAGGTTGAACCCGCTGTCTCAGATCCCTGGGTCCTTCAAAAAGTAAGCCTTTCAGTCTGAGCTACAGATCTAAGTCCTGGGCTGGCCGCACCTGGCAGTCTAGGTAAAGCACTCTACATGAGGGCTCGAGCAAGGTGACTTTAGCCTGAAGTAATTCTGGTCCGGCATACAAGATGCTTCATGTCTGAGACAATCTTTGCCTCCTTTCCAGATACTTTCTGGCATCAGCTTTGCTGTGTCAGCTTTTACCAGCTGGTGGATTTGGATTTCTAGCTTCCGAAAATGTTCTTGGCTCCTGAATTCAGCTTCTACTGCTCCATTGTGCCTCCAGGCTCCTTCCTACTGTTATTTCATCTAGTTCCCATCCCTCATCCGTAGCTGCATCTTGGCTTTGATTTACTGGTGCCGACGAGTAAGTGCAACCTTAGCTTCAGGTTGAAAATGTTTTCCTTACATCCGTCATTTGAATTTCCTTGCAGCTACTTGAACCACAATTTGACCAGAATCTCTCATTACTTCTTTAAAAAAACTCTTGGCGATTATTATTTATTTATAATTTATCCACTATCTGTTTCTTAGAAAGAATTTACAGCAGCTAAGCAACTACTATTTTTATTTTTATTTAATCTTCACAGTCAGGGTCTTCCCCTTTTTCTTGATTCTTTTCAAAGTCCCTAATTTCTTTCCTCACAATTTCCTTTACCCGATTAAACAGCTTCATTGAGTTCACACTCTCCTTTAGGCTTATAAATAAACCTGCCCTCTACCGACATACCCTGCACAGGGCTTAACGAGCCCTGTGGCTGCACAGCATTGCGCTGAAAGCATTGACTGGACAGCTAGGCTGTCTGGATTCAGATCCTGACTGTCTCTTGTTAGTTGTGTGATCCTGGGCAAGGTGTTTTACCTTGGCTTCCCTATCAATGAAATTTCAGTAGTACGTATGTTTATCTATGAGGCTTTTGTAATGTTTACGTGAGTATGTGAGTGCACGCACATATATCATTTTAATATCGATAGTATCTGGGTTAGAATATGCGACGTGTATGTGATAGCCACTATAATTTTTCTCTTATACTATTATTATGCCTAAAATCCCACATTTTCACCTTTCTTCATTCCACCGCTGGAATTCACCAATCCTTCAATCAAACAGTTAATATTTGAGGGGTTAGGAGGCAAATTCTTCTACATGTACAGGCCATGTCGCTGCTGGCCCCAGAAGCTACTTGTACTACTCTGTACGCACAGTATCAGGGGCACTAGCATTAAATGGTAAGGGTATTAACAAAACATATACGTTATACAGCAGAGAACATGGAATCTTGAAACTATAGGGTCATAACACAATGTCAAGTTGTACCTTCTTACTCTCATTATAATTGAAGCGCATTTCCAGGTCCCTCTTGAATAGGGAAAGAGCAAAAGAAAACTCCTATAGGGTATAGGGACCCTGCCCCATTTATCTACCAAGACTGGAGACACAGTGATTGAATTTTATTGAATATGATACTCTACAAGTTTAGATACTTTCGGCAGGTTCAAAGCATTTGGCTGACATGCAGGTGTGTGTGTGTGTGTGTGTGTGTGTGTGTGTGTGTGTGTGTGTGTGGTGTGTGTGTGTGTGTGTGTGTGTGTGTGTTTAGGTATACTGAGGTTTCTTTCAAGTTATCCATATCTATTTCTTTCTTACAGTTAGTTACCCATTTCCTAGGAGAAGAGTCTTCCTAGTGGTACTCTCTCCTGCCTAAACCATGGTGACAAATAAAATTTGCCCCTCATCCCAAACAGCAAATTGTGGAGCATTAGGTTGGTTGGAATGAAGTTCTGTGCCCTTGGTGTGTGGCCAGGGTGGCTAGGCTGGCCAGCAAGGTCTGAAATAGATTTAGCCAGGATAGTGTCCCGAAGAGCAGAGGTTTCCCCGTCTTTCTATACATCAGACCACATGTAAAGTGGTTTTCAAACTAGAGCCCTAAAGAGGTTGACCAGAGGGCAGTGAAGGGAAGAGGAATGGCAGGTTTCTTGCCCTGTTCCACTTCTGCCAGAGCTGCTCCATTTTTATCTCTTGGGAGTCCTCCAAAGATGTCATTTGCAGAAAGGATCTTGTGGTACCATGTGATTCCTGTCTCCTGCACTAGACTGTAAGGGCCCAGAAGGGCAGGAGTCGGTGTTTACCGTATACCCAGCACCGTATACCCAGCACCGTATACCCAATGTTGTATATTCAGTGCTTAGGATTTTGTCTGTACTCGTAAATAATTTTGAATAAATGAGTAAATATATGTCAAATCTACTTGTTAAGGGAAAAATACCTCCAAGTTCCTAGTGAGGTTAAGCGAACATAGCATTTATGTAGATATGTGGTTGGCTGAAATATTTGAAGTTAATTGTGTAAATTTTGTTTACTGGTTGTATTTACTAGGATTTTCATATTCTCAAGTCATGCTTTTGTCCCCAAAATCCAAATAAAATAATCTTATCCACGTATTATCACAGGAGAAATATTTGAACATGAGTGTACCTTATTGATTTGTCACTAACCTATTCCTGACCCAACTGTTGATATGAATAGGGACTCTCTGGATTGGATCTACCTGCACTGCTATATTCTGAAGGAAGAGCTAAGGGGAGTTTTCAGCAACTCCCTGCAGACATTCTTGATTTGAGCAAATCTATAATAATCTTCCCACTGCGATTTCCATAATGGTCTCCTCGGGTCTGACCAGACTCAGGGATGCCTAAGTCTACAGAGGCAGCTTCATTTCTAACCATGTGTATTGGCTACAGATCTTTTTTGCAGGCTACATTCTGAAAAGAAGTGATCTCTCTATTCACATTAATAGCAAATAAAATGACTGCCATTCTGCCTAAAGTGAAGTACAAGGCAAGTAACATCCTAGCTTCAATCAGATAGATTCCTTCTTCTCAATTTTGTTCTCATGCTTCTAAGAAAGCTGGAAAAGTATTCTATGGTAATAACAGCTCAAAGCAGCTCTATTACAATATACCAGTTACTCATTTTAGTTTGCAATTGCTTATAAAGCACAAAAGTTGTATGGTTTTTGGCTGGGATCCATAAGGCAGAAAATTTACTGTACTATGCTTCTAATTGTCTGCTATTCTTTTTAAAGGGAAAATCATTGTAGATAAATTGTTTAGCTGAAATGCTAGAAATGTTTTAACAGAAAAAATGTTTCCTTTCCTGGAACTGTCCTCTAATTAAAATATGGTAGGCTTAGAGCTAAGAGAATATTCAGAGAGCAAGAGGTTAGAATTCAGTTTACCAATCACTTCAAAACACAAAATACATAAAGATGTTTTAAAATTATTCTTTAATATACACTATCTTAGCAATTAATTAACTACTCATTGCTGTCAAATCTCTGTAATTATACAGTAATCATTCATTCATCAAATCTTAATTGAGCACACACTGAATCTTATGTCTAAGTGACTATATTTACATACTAATCTTTTCACCTTCCTCTGATCTGAAGATTTCATTTCAGAGAGCCTCAAAAGTATGAAACACAATTAGAAGTCGAGAAAAAGGTAGAAAGGACTCAGACAAGCTTCTGAGCAGCAAAGAAAATGTCAGCTATAAAGTTCATGCATTTTACTGTGTATATAGATATCTTCACGTTATTACCCAAACAAACATGAACCGAATAGAATAGCAAAAGGACTGGTGACGTGTGAAGGAAGAGCCTATTTGTCAGGCACTGACTTAAGCATGTTATAGGCATCATCTCTTTTGAGCCTTACATTATTCCTCAGAGATAGGTAGTATTTTCCCCATTTTACAGAATAAAAAGCTAATGGTAAGAAAGGCTAAAAGTGTCTTCTCAGATACAACACCTAAACACCTAGCAAGTGTCCACGTGCATCTGACTGCAAATCCAACGTTCTGACTAGTAAGCCACACTGCTTTTTCCATTTAGCTTGTGCCTACAGGTTCTGGGAAGGATAACATGGGAACCGCACAGGTAGTAGCTCACCAGCTTATGTTTACTTCTGTCCCATTTTCACTCTGTCTCCAAGATTCTCAGTATTTGGTTTACTTTTTTTTTTTTTTGGCGGTACGCGGGCCTCTCACTGCTGTGGCCTCTCCCGCTGCAGAGCACAGGCTCCAGACGCGCAGGCTCAGTGGCCATGGCTCACGGGCCCAGCCGCTCTGCGGCACGTGGGATCTTCCCGGACCAGGGCACGAACCCGTGTCCCCTACATCAGCAGGTGGACTCTCAACCACTGCGCCACCAGGGAAGCCCAGTATTTGGTTTCTTAATTTGCCTTTCAATGTCCCTATGACTGAATGCTGCCTCAAACCTCGCTCTGGTCTTTAATGGTTGGTTTGACTCAGGGATTAAGCTCTCTGCACATGAACTCAAGTCTCTCGATGACTAGATCTCAGCCCCTGCTGCCACATCTTTGGAATGCTAACAGCTAGCCCTCCGGCCCCCTGCAAATCACTGGCTTCATTTGTGCCCCGAATCTCTTTCTTCTAGTCTTTGCCTGACTAATTCCTGGTTATCAAAGTTATCATATTCAAAGTTTCCACTGCAGTGTCATTTACTCAGGGAGGCCATTTCTGACTGTTAAATCCAAATGAAGAACCCTTGCTCTTCACTGCAATGACCACAATTTGTAATCAGATACATATTCATGTGATTATTTGTTCGATGCCTGTCTCCCACACCAGACAGTAAACTCCAGAAGGTCAGGGACCATTCCTGCTTTGTTCACCCTGAGCTCACATCTAGTAGGTGCTCAATGAACATAAATGAAACCGTCCGTGCAAAGCCCTTAGCACAAAATAGGTGCTCAATAGACATTAGGAATATTATTGCATGAATGGATAAACTCTTCTTAGATCCTTGGATCTTTACCTCATTCCATGTTCCATTTTGTCTCAGGGACTCTGGTACCTTGGTTTAGAGGGATATGTTCTGGAGTCCCTTTCCTGGCTATTCTTAGAAAAATCCATCCTGAACTTTTTCTTGCATTTGTCCCAAAGGATATCTAACCTGAAAGTACTTTCTGACTGGCTAGTCACTCTCCTCCTAAAACTGGGTAATGACATTAAGTTTCAATTGTCTCAATGTTTTATTTATACAGATTACCTAATTTTTGATGATGTCTTGCTTACTAAGATCTTTAGGGTAATTCCGATAGTGTAACAAATTTATTCAACTGGCAAAGAGCTCTCAAATCAACTTACATTAAGAACTTTGCTGTTAACATAAAAATATCTTTAACGAGTTCACTTGTAGAGATATATAATGCCGAGATGCACAAAAGAATAAATGATATATTAGTGAATTTCATTCAATTTTGTCACCAAATCCTATCAATTCCTACTTTGCAAAAACTTTCAGGCTCATCAGATACTCTCCTTTCCTATCGCCATCTGGACCCTTACCTGCCTGGATTACTGTAATTTTTTCCTAAGTAGTCTTCCACTTCTACTCAATCTTGTACCATTGAATTTGTGTACTGCAGCAAAGCTAATTTTCTTAAAACCCTGTGTTTTAGGCCTTTCCCTGCTCGGCAACCCATAATGGTTTCCTGATACACACCAGATCAAATTCAAATGCATCCTGGGAGTGAGGGCCCTCCTCCGCCTCACCAACTCCCCACTGACAAGTCACTCTGACTTCTTACTCTTCTTTGCTCCTGAGTCCCTTGGCTTAGACTGACCTTTTCCTCGTACACTGCCTGCCCATGTCCTGCCCATCACTTGAAAATCTCAAGTTCTACTGACTCCATTTAACTTTTAATGTATTAGTCTGCTGGGGCTGCCATAACAAAGTATCACAGACTGAGTGGCTTAAACAACAGAACACCAAGATCAAGGTGTTGGCAGATTTAGTTTCTCCTGAGGCCTCTTTCCTTGGCTTGCAGATGGCTGCCGTCTCTCTGTATCTTCACATGGCCTTTTCTCTATGTGCCACACCCCTAGTGTCTCTTCTTGTTCTCATAGGGACCCCAGTCCAATAGAATTGGGCCCTACCCTGTGACCTCGTTTAACCTTAATTACTTTTTTAAAGGCCCTATCTCCACATTGTGGGTTAGGGTGGCAATATATGAAGTCGGAGGAATACAGTTCAGTCCACAACACGTAGCAAGTGTTTTTTCTCCTCATTTTTTAAAATATAAATTTATCTTATTTATTTATTTTTGGCTGTATTGGGTCTTCATTGCTGCGTGCGGGCTTTCTCTAATTGCGAAGAGCGGGGGTTACTCTTCGTTGCGGTGTGTGGGCTTCTCATTGCAGTGGCTTCTCTTGTTGCAGAGCACAGGCTCTAGGTGTGCAGGCTTCAGTAGCTGTGGCTCGCAGGCTCAGTAGTTGTGGCTCACGGGCTTAGTTGCTCCGTGGCACGTGGAATTTTCCTGGACCAGGGCTCGAACCCATGTCCCCTTCATTGGCAGGCGGATTCTTAACCACTGCGCCACCAGGGAAGCCCTCTCCTCATTTTTATCTTTTGTAGAAATGTTAACTTTCACATACTTATCATCTGGCTGAGGAGATTACAGTCTCCTTTAGAAAAGTAATTATCCAAATTTTCTTTTCTATTCCTAAAGTTTGTGCATAATTAACATTAATTTCTTTCTTCAATAATGCCCAGTACTTGAGAAACAGATTCTCAAGAAGCACCTGTAAAGGTAAACAACATGTTTCCCCAAGTCAGAAATGGAGGGCAACCTAAAAGAAGGCAGGAACCTGATTCCAGTAGGTGATTCAATCTGTTTCAATCAGTACCGGTCAGTGTGAGAATGGAAACTTCAGCTGAGAGGTAGGGCAATGAGGGAGGTAATCTTCAAGGTGGAGGAACTCAGCCCAGCAAGTACAAGTCACCTCTGGCCTTGGATTTTGTATTCTAAGGAAGCCATATGGTGTAGCCAAGATGTGAAGGCATATGTCACTGACAGGCAGAAAAGGCAACAGATTTTCTCCAGCAGGCCATCAGAGAGACAGCAAACAGCAACCACTCTGCCCCCAAGTTGAGAAGCATGGAGAGCCGTGCAGGAAATAAGGGGATGGGAAAGAGAAAAGAGAAAAGAGTGGTGCTACCACCTCTGGGCATTACTGTACTGTCCCAGTGTGGTTCTATTAGACCTATTACCCCTAACAATTCCCACTACATTTTCAGAACCTTGCTTTTAACCATTTCAGCAGTTATTTGTATTTGGGTTAATATCCCTACCTGATCAATCAATGGAATAACTTAAAACCTTCTTAAAGAATTCTCAATATATTTCCTCAAAAAGCTAAAAATAAAACTATGGTATGACCCAGCAATTCCACTCCTGGGTATATATCCAAAGAAAATGAAAACACGAATTCAAAAAGATACATGCACTCCAATGCTCATAGCAGCATTATTTACAACCACCAAGATATGGAAGCAACCTAAGCATCTATCAACAGATGAATGGACAAAGAAGATGCGGTATACACACACACACACACACACACACACACACTGGAATACTACTCAGCCATAAAAAAGAATGAAATTTTACCATTTGCAACAATGTAGATGGACTTAGAGGATATTATGCTTAGTGAAATAAGTCAGACAGAGAAAGACAAATACTGTATGTTATCACTTCTATGTGGAATCTAAAGAATTAAAACAAACAACTATAACAAAACAAACAGACTCATAGATATAGAGACCAAACTAGTGGTTACCAGTGGGGAGGGGGGGGAGGGGAAGGGGAAGATAGAGGTAGGTGGTTAAGAGTCATGAACTACTATGTATAAAATAAATAAGCTACAAGGATATATTGTACAGCACAATAGCTTTAAATGTACATAACCTATAAAAATTTTGAATCACTATGTTGTACACCTGAAACTAATACAACTAAACCTCAATTTAAAAAGACAAAAATAAGGGACCTCCCTGGTGGCACAGTGGTTAAGAATCCACCTGCCAATGCAGGGGACACAGGTTCAAGCCCTGGTTCGGGAAGATCCCACATGCTGCAGAGCAGCTAAGCCCATGTACCACAACTACTGAGCCTGTGCTCTAGAGCTCACAAGCCACAACTACTGAGCCCATATGCCACAACTACTGAAGCTTGCTTGCCTAGAGACCATGCTCCGCAACAAGAGAAGCCACTGAAATGAGAAGCCCACGCACTGCAACGAAGAGTAGCCCCCCCCCCCGCCACAACTAGAGAAAGCCTGCGCACAGTAATGAAGACCCAATGCAGCCAAAAATAAATAAATAAAATAAATTTATAAAAAAAGAGAATTCTCGGTATCATTTTTCCTACCTGCTCACTAAAATTAAGTTATTAATTAAAATGTTGTGAAATAGTCCATAGGTGTTCTGATATTAGTCTTTGAACAAGGAATGGAAAGTTTATTGTCCTCTGTCATTTTGATTGAAAGTAAAAATGTTTACCTAATAGACAATCAACAGAGTAGATCCCAGAAAAAACTCTGGAGCAACAAAGTGTTTTCTCCTTCTGGTCCAAAGGGCCCTCACTCCTCCCTTTCCCCAGGAAATACTTCTTTAATGCATAGAATTTCAGACCTGAGCAAGGCAGGGGTAAGTATTTTATGGATGGACTAGAGTGGTGAAGAGAGAAAGGCCACAGTTCTTCAAATCATAAAGTATGCAACTTCTCACTCTGAACAGGGGCTTTTTTTGGTCCTACTCAGCTTCACCTTTTGGATGAATTTAGCAGGATGTGAAATATACCAAGAAGACTCCTCTACCTCATATCTGCATCTCTGGTGCCTAGGTCCTAGCTCCTGGTCATCCTTGCTTTGGCAATAGCTCTCTTTCTCATTGTGGCATCATTAGTGACTCACAAAAACAGCTTCTCTGCTGATGGCACAGACAGAGCTGTATGAAGGTCACAGACAAGCAAACAGGTAGACAAAGGGATATCTTTCTCAAGCCAGCCATATCCGGCCTGTGGGTCTCAACTGATTATGCTCATTTGTTACATAGCTATTGTCTCCCATTTCAGGGTACTTACCTCACAACAAGGAAAACAATGAAAGGACTCTGTGAAATATGATCGGAAGGATCTTCTTAAATGGCCAATAAATAGTGTGTACAGCTTGATTTTAAGGAAGAGCAGCTATGCTGTAATCTTTGAAGATTCCCAGAAAATCTAGGCTTCCCAGAATTCTGGCCTGATTTACATAAACAAATCAAGAAAATGTTTTACTCGTGGATACTTCATTATTTCTCTGACAAACGGTAGAAAAATTGGCAGACTGAAGCATCTGCCTAATTTACAGTTGCTCTTTCCCTGGAGCTCCTGCAGTCAGAATATAACAGTAACTCCAGGAAACTGCAAATATTCACTTTATTTCAATTAGTTTTCTCCACACAGTCCACTGCCTCTTCAGCCATCTCAGAAAACCTGACTTTTAGTATTGCTTAAGCTGCTTGACTTGGGAGATAAGCACCGAACTCCTACCTCGTCATTCCCGAGGAAGATTGGGTCCTTTGTGTCTTATCAGTTTACCTGCTGGTATTTATTTAACACCATTTATGATGAGCTCTCACTTTTTTTTTATTCCATTTGAATTCTGACTTGATATTAATTTATCTTTATCTTCTGATTAACACAATTCTACCTTTGTGACCTAGACTCAAATTTTTCTTTGAATAGGCTCATCTAAACACAAACCTCGGAAGTGAACGGTACCCACTTCTGAAGAAGACCTTTAAGCTGGCACAGTCTCTATCAGGCTTTTGAACTTTTAACAAGAGAAAGCACTGACATCTTTCTGTCAACATTTTCCTGAACCACAAATTGCTCATGCATCAGAAATTCTCTCGGAATGACATAAAAAAAGCTACGAAGCAAATGTATTCTTGTGGTACAGGTCTGCAAGTCAGGGTAATTTCAGAATATACCACATAAGCTGAAAAGATGGCAGATGCAAGAATTGGATTTAACCATAGATGATAACCCAATTTTCTCCATAGCACTGTAACTCAATAAGTATTTAATGGCTTCTTAGATAAACAGATGGATGTCATCAAAAGGCACAGGATGATAAATCTGATTGGTGTCTGAATAATTTGCACTGCTTTATCCCCCAAACGAGTAGCAAGAGCAAAATGGGAGAGCCCACCCTTAAGCCCCAGCATGGGAGTTTAGATTATTCGATTAGAAGCAGTTGTATTTTCCCAGGGGCATAATATTGAAAACAACCAGAATGGCAAAGTTCAGGAAATGCAGTATATCTTTTTAATTAGGGTTCTTCTTTTGAAGATTTATACTATTTAGTTTAGCTGTGTTTATTCTTATTTAGTTGACTCAGTTTATTTTTATACAGATTTCCAAATATTCAATTAAAGCCCTTTGGAAGATTATGACTTTCAATTATCTATGATGGCCCAGAGTTTATAGACTCTCAAGTCCATGGCCCAGTTTCTGCTGCTCAAGCAGTTCCTGACTCTTTGAACAGTTCCTTTACTTGGATGCTTTCTCACTTAGCTCATTTTTTCACCAGGATCATTCAGTGGAATTAAATTTTGAACAGTTCATTGTTGGAAGTCCAATATATATATATATGAAAAATCTGATCAAGCCTTTCCAGGGACGGAACTGTCAAATTCTAAACACACATTGATAACCTTAGTGAGACTGTCCGAATGAATCCAAGAGAAAGGATATGGCTAAAACAGTTCTGAAAGGAAACAGGTTGTTTGTTCTCATTATCATTGTTATATCTGGGTTGTGAGATTATGGGAAAGTTTTACGGGTTTTAAGTGTTAATTTAGTGTTAAATTCCTTGCCTTAAACAGAAGAGAGGGCTAGATTTTTTAAAAGATGTTTGATTTTAAAGTGTATCACTCTTTTTGATATTAGAGGGAAAAGTATCAAATGGGATGGTAATGCTAATGGTCTTTGTCTCTCATAGAAGATATAGTTTTCAAATATTTCTGAGAGATGCAAAAATTTTCTAAGTATAGTTGTAACCAAAAGCTTTCTTCCTTCCTCCCTCCCTCCCTTCCTTCATTCCTTTTCTTTCTTTTTCCCTCTCTCTTTCTTTCTTTCTTCCTGTATCTATCTATCTATCTACCTACCTATCTATCATCTACCTACTTACCTACCTATCTATCCTTTTCAAGGACAGAACAAGAATATTCTTGGGAACCTATTTGAAAAATAGTCTTCCTTTTATCCACAGAATCCAAGCAATTGCTTTAAAATATTTTTATTATCTCACATTGTTTGTCTGTTGAAGTTAATTCTTAGGGATTTGAAAAAATAAAAATAGGAGATTCACATATAGCATTACTATGGGCCTGAATACATATGCTAAGTTCCTAGTATTTTAGATATATTAACCCGTTTACTCTTCATGACAATTCTAAACGCAAGAACTACTCTTATCCTCAATTTATAGATGAGCAAACTAAGGCACAGATATATTGAATAACCTGCCAAGATCACACAGCTATTAAATGGTAGAGCTAGGAATTAAACCTCAGGCAGTCTGGCTCCAGAGTCTATGCTCTTAACCATTTACATATTTTACTGCCTTTCTTGATTGATGTATAAAGATATTCATGATGTTATCAGTAATCAAGTAGAGATGGATTGGTTAGGTCCCACTGAACATGGGGATAATAATCTCTGCTTTGGAATCTGGTTACTGAGTTATACAGGTGGGGGAGCTCAGGGAACACTCCAGCAGGAACAGTCTCAGATGGCCAGGGCTCACTTCAAACGCTTTTAGGATGCCAGTGGGGTGTAAATAATAAAGCAGATACTACCAAATGTATAGATATATATTGAGAAACTTTACTACCAGCTTCTTCACATGCTAATGTGTGGCCTTGTCTCAGTTTCAGATGACTTCTGCTGTACTCTTCCTCTCCTAGGCCTCTGCAGAGGCTCTGGTTTGATGAATGCGGGGGCCTGTCACTAGTCAGTTGCAATTAATCTTTTTATTGTGGAATCTGTCTCCCTGTGTCCCATGGGCATTTTCATTAGGGAGGGGATGTGGCCATAATTCACAACCATGGTTTTCATAACATTCAAAATGCCTCAGTTGGCTGAATATAAACTGGTAAAATTTTCCTGAAAAGCAACTTAACAATATTTCTTGTAAACCGCCCCCCAAAAAATGTTCATACCTACCAGTTTCAGAACTAATATTGTATCCTTAGGAAACAATCAGAGATGTGGACAAAAGTTTTACATGAGAATCTTTGTCATGGCATTATTTACAATACCCCACCCTCCCCCATCCCCTCCCCTCCCCCCAAAAAAGAAGCAGCAGCTGCCTGGGGACAACATAAATAGCCAAGAAGAGGAGAATAATTAAGATGTTTACGATACCTCCATACCTGCGGTATTATACAGTCATTAAAATTGTTTTTGAAGAATTGTTAATGACACAGAAATACTCATTATATAATATTCAGTAAAAAGTCAGAATACAGAACTTCATAAGAAACGATGCACTTATAAAAAAGAAATCTAAGTATGTCTAAAATCCTGAGAGGAAATATATCTTTTGTTTGTTATCTCTGAGTTGTAAGATTTTGATTTCTCTTTTCCAAATTTTCTAAAATGAAAAGATACTAATTTTAAAATCAGAAAACCAACCAATAAAATATAAATACCCATGAGCTACAGGGAGAAGAACTGGTAGGTATTTGTGTGGTGTTGGTGTTGGTGGCAGTGATGGTGCTGTTGTTGGTGGTGGTGGAGGTGGTGATGGTGGTGGTGGTGATGGTGATGTTGGTGGTCATGGTGGTGATGGTGTTGGTGTTGGTGATGGTTGCAGTGGTGGTAGTGGTGTTGGTGATGGTGGTGATGGTGGTGTTGGTGTTGGTGATGGTGGTGATGGTTGCAGTGGTGGTAGTGGTGGTGGTGTTGGTGGTGGTGGTGGTGATGTTGGTGGTGATGGTGTTGTTGGTTATGGTGGCGGCACTGGTGTTGGTGGTTGTGGTTGTGGCGGTGATGGTGTTGGTGGCAGCAGTGATGGTGGTGTTGGTGGCAATGATGGTGTCGGTGGTGATGGTGTTGTTGCTGGTGGTGGCGGTGGTGGTGCTGGTCACGATGATGGTGGTGTTGCTGGCAGTGATGGTGTTGGTGGTGATGGTATTGTTGGTGGCGGTGTTGGTGGTGATGGTGTTGGTGGTGGTGATGGTGGCGGCAGTGGTGGTGTTGGTGGCAGTGATGGTGTGGTTGCTGGTAGTGGCGGCGTTGGTGGTGGTGGCAGTGACGGTGGTGTTGGTGGTGATGGTGTTGTTGGCTGTGGCGGTGGGATGCAGTGGAGGTGAGCTGCAGAAGAGAAATGAGGCCTCCCTTTCCAGAAGTAATGTCCCAGTGCCTCTTCATCCTCCTCCACCTGCCCAGTCTTCAGCAGCGGTGTGCGTGATGTGTGTTCACCTGTACATACACATGTACAAACACCTGATCACCAATCTCGTGTAGCTATTTCCTACAAAAGTTGAGGATTTCTGGCGCCTACAAATATAAACAAAGCTAACTCATCTCAACGCATATTTTTAAGCAAATTACTCTGAAGCCTGGCTCTGATAATGCTCCCACGATGGGGCCTTAAATTCTTTAGGGTAAAATAGCCCTTTTCCACACACCTTCACAGATATTTGTAATACATTATAGGTTGTGATACTCATTGGCTCTTCATCTTTTTGCTGAATACCAAGTTCCTGTGCATCTTCTAACTTCCATTTAGTGAGATAAAATAATATAAGATATGTGAAGATACTAGCTCAATCAGTGCTCATTTCCTTCCTCCCTCTGTCTTTACAGGTTAAATCATTGTTTTGGAAAGACTATGAATGAAGATGAGTAGGATTTGGGCATTTGAGGAGTGAGAGAGGAAAGACATTCCTGGCAGAAGGAACATCATAAGCAAAGGCCTAGAGCTGGGAACACCGTGCTCTGTGTGAGAAACAGTGAGGATCCTGCTTCTGCGGAATGACAGATCTGCACGTGGGAGTAGTGGAGAAAGGTGGCTTAAGGCCAGATCACAGAGGCTTCTGGTAACCTTCTGATGCCAAATATAAAATCCACCAATCAAGAGAATATAAAGATTCAAGAGAATACATTGCGGGCTTTGAAAGCAGTTCAAACGAGTAAGCCAAAACTTATTTTGAGCAATGGCAGTAGGGTATGAAACCAACTGGCCTGGGAGTTAGAAGAACTAGGGTCATATGCTGGTTCTGCCAATAATAAGCTCTACTGCCTTGGGCAAACTGTACACCTTCTTTAGGGCTTCTGTCTTTGTATATATAAAATTAGAGGGACAGAATCTGTGAATGTATTCATTCATTCTTTCATTCAGCTAAGTGTTGAGGACTTGCTGTGTCAGGCACTGTACTGGACACACAGGACACTGTGATAAAGGAAGATGGTCCTTGCTTGCATGGAGCTCACAGTCTAGGTAAGGAAGCTTTCAGTGTAATGGGTGGGTCCGGGAAAGTGAGAGGTCACCAAATCGCCCCCATTAAGAGAGATGGGGGTCACTGGTGACCTCAGCAGGAGAGATTTAATAGAGAAGCGGCTGCTGAACAGATTACAGTGGGATGGGGAGGTAAATGAAGATGGTGGTAATAGACACTGAGTATGAAGTTTGGCTGAGAAGACGATTAACAAGAAGGCAGGGGCAAGAGCTAGAGTGAGTTTAAGTCCTCTCCGCTTCTAAACTGCTAAGAGTCATATCACTCCGATAGGTATATTTAACCTTCCAAGGTAACAGCCTTGAAGGGTTAGCAGCAACCAAGGGTTAGCCTTGAAGGGGGCAGCAACAAATTCAACGCATAAGCTCTAGTATGTCTGTATGAAAATCAATCATGCAGTGGCCACATTCCAAATACTAAAAGGAAATTAAGATCTGGAAATGATTGCACTGAGAACCTGTATTGTCTCAATCCGTGGATATGTTTAAAAATATGAGATGGGAGCTGAGCAAGACAGGGGGCTGAACAAAATGAACTCTAGTTGTCTGATCCTGTTATGCTAACAATACTGAGACAGGAAGGGAGGAAGGAGGGCCAGTTCGGGGAGGAGAAAGCACACCAGGAACCCTAAGCTGCCTGCCAGGCTGCTGCTTCCAGTAAGCAGGCCTTAACCTTGTCTCTACCATTCTTTTGCTACTAAAGATGGTGTAAATAAATGGAAGCTTCCTCTGATTATATGACATTAGAGAGATGTTAATGCTTAAGCAGTAAGTTGCTTAAAATTCCTAGGCATATTATCAGGATGACATTAAAGCCAGCAAGTGACAACATGGAATTCTATTGTTCTAAGAAAATGCAACAGTGGAATTTAATTTTATAAAACAGCTAATATTTGCAATTAGAATTTCTGGTAATCCTTACATTACCAGTTTAATGCTAATAATTTTCTTTTAAACGCAAATATGTCTTTATTTTTTAAGGGGAAATTTTTTTTTTTACTTTATGAAAATATAGGGATTTCAGAAAGGCAGTTACATTAATCTTTGTGGTCAGAATTCAGTTACTATGATAAAGGGTTGGATTTACTTTTTCATTAGCATTTTATTGATTGGAACAATTAGCCTGAGCCAGCCTGAAATTCCCAAGATTTCCTGAAACTGACATCTGTGCCTTTCTTAAGCTGCTGGTGACACACATGATGTAAATTTACCAATTACAAGACACAGAGATGGACGTACATGAGCAGTGGTGAAGCCTTGGGTTTGAATAACTGAAGTGCTCTGGGACAAAAGATAAAATAATGTTTGATCTCTGAATCCCTTTTTAAAATCCCTCCTTTCTTTTGGCTCTTTTTTTAAAAACAATAAAATAGAGCAAATTAAATGTAAGCTTAATATATTTCATGTAAATGCCTTTTTTCCTTCTTAATTTTCTATGCTGTATTTAATACTTCCCTGCCAGGGAAGCATTAGAGTATAGGGATTAACGGCATAAACTTTAGAGTCAGAAAAATATCTAGGTTGAAATCTTGACTCTGTCAGTTATTAGCTCTCTAGACAATTGGCAAGTATTTGAACCTCAATTTTCCTAACTTGTAAAATACAAGTAGCAGTATCTAAGTTATAGGATTATAACAAGATTAAATGAGAAAATATAAGAAAACAATTGTTATAGCAACTGACTCGTAGTAAGTAATGAATGGTAGACTTTTTTGGTTGTGTGTGTGTCTGCTCACTTTGGACGTTTATGTAGCCTACCGAATACATTTTTTAAGTTGAGAAGGATCCATAATAGAAATGGCATTTGCCTTAGAAGCCTCCCCCTCTGTAACTGCTCAGTACAACATGTCTAGGTCGACATAATTTAAGAATATTTTTAATAGGAAGAGCTTCTTAGTCTCAACATGGTCTTGAGATGCCTAATTATTTCAAACATTTTCAAAATTTTATCCAAAAATATGGTAACACATTGTAAGTATCAATACGAATAATTCAGTAAATCAGTATCATCTTGCTTGAAGCTTTTATTAACCTTGCTCCTCCTGTTGCATGAGAAGTTCTACACTTTCTGATTTACCCATCGGATATGATTTAAAGATGGGAGGAAGAAAAAATCCACAAACTACTTCAAGTTAATATTTTAAGAGTAAGGCATTCTAATGGACAAAATAAGAAATGAACATGTAGTTCAAGGATCAGGGAATGATTCAGTGGGATAGCACAGAGGCATCCATAAGATTTTCAATGTCTCCAATATGTGAGCAAGTGGACTGGCAGATGGGGCCTGAGAGACTTCAAAAAGGGGGCAGCTCAGCATACAGGTCACATAGACCCGGCTCTAAAATCAGCTCTACAACTTGCTTGCTCTAAAATCTTTGGCAAATAAAACATTTTTGGCAAGTATAAAACCTTTCTGAAGCTTGGTTTCTTTAGCTGTAAAATAGGCATAAATTCCCCTATGGGTTGTAGTAAGAAAATGAGATGATTTTATACATACGTGTGTGCGTGCGTGCGCGTGCGCGTGCGCACACACACACACACACACACACACACACACACACCACTGGGATAGTGACTGTACATGGCTGGTACTCAGTAAATCTAATGTTGTTATTTAGTTACTATAAATTAAGTTTTCGTTTATATTTTTTTTTTTTTTTTTTTTTTGCGTTATGCGGGCCTCTCACTGTTGTGGCCTCTCCCGTTGCGGAGCACAGGCTCCGGACGTGCAGCCTCAGTGGCCATGGCTCACGGGCTCAGCCACTCCGCGGCATGTGGGATCTTCCTGGACCGGGGCACGAACCCGTGTCCCCTGCATCCGGCAGGCGGACTCTCAACCACTGCGCCACCAGGGAAGCCCCTCGTTTATATTTTAACACATCACATAATGGCTAGATAGACTTTCACCAAATTTGGAGGTATGTTTGGGATGGCCTGGCTTAATATAAACTGTGTGGTTTATACAAGATTCACTTTGGAAATTCTGAGGAGGAGCTTCAAAGACTGTGATACCCATTCGCTTGAACAGCTGAAACTGAGGCACAAAAAGCTCATGTGGCTGCTGACTGGGAGAGGTCACGGGCACAGACAGCAGAGCTTTCAAGATCTGAGCCCCAATCTGAAAGCCACACGGACAGATACTCCCAATTGAGTTGCAAGAAGAGCAGGTTTGTGATTAAGCTGCTTCTCATCTGGGCAGCTCTGTGTAGCATTTTCTGCAGTGAGAAGCAGCAACACTGCTGATGATGACCAATCGTTCCTTCTAGAAACACAGGAGGGGCCAGGGAGCAATATGAAAATGATCATTGTGACCATCTCTTCTCTCTCTTCTCCCAGAGCTTCTTGGCATGCTATTTTCTCATTCTGCCACCAGTCCCTACTTTACTAGATCCTGTGCAGGACCATTTTCAGAATTTAGAATTAGAGAAATCTGTGTCCCCAGTGTTCAAAGGTGTGTGTGTGTGTGTGTGTGTGTGTGTCTGTGTGTGTGTGAACTCACATGCGTAGGGACCCTCAATATGTATTATCTATTCTCAATCTATTGTTCCTCTTAAAACCCTAAGGAACATGGCCAGAGTAAATTGTTTACATTCTACAATACGGTGAGGATAGCAGAGACACACATACATACAAAAATTCTAGGTTAAGTGAGCTCTTGAGTGCTAGCCCAGGAACCATATAACCAGGGAAATATAATTTCTATGAGAAAATATAGCCTGCAATCTATAGATTAACTTGTGGAAGGCAGCTATGCTCACCACTATCCCACCAACACGGACTACAGATTAAGTTTTCGAATATGACCCACTTGGAGAAGAGGCCTGAGAAATACTCTTTATTAACTTTTCACTTTGAAATAATTTTAGACTTACAGAAAAGTTTCATTTGCCCTTCACGCAGCTTCTCCTAATGACAACATTTTACATAATCACAGTATAACTGTCAGAATCAGAAAATGAACATTGATATAATACTGTTGAGTAATCTGCAGACCTTATTTGAATTTCACCAGTTTTCCCACTCATGTTTGATTTCTGTTCCAGGATTTAATTCAAGATCTTACTGCATATAATGTCATTAGTCTCTAATCGGTGTTAATTCCTCAGTCTTTCTTTGTCTTTCATGATCTTGACACTTTTGAAGAGTTCTGGTCAGTTTGTTTTATAGACTGTCCTTCAATTTGGATTTGTCTGATCTTTTCTCATGATTACACTGGCATTATGCATTTCACAAGAATACCGCAGAAGTGATGTTTTCCTTTGTTTCAGTGCAACATATCAGGGGTATACGATTTTTATGTCTTATTATTGGTGATATTAACTTTGATCATTTGGATAAGGTCATGTCTGCTACATTTTTCTACCATAAATTTATTATTTTCCCCTTTGTAATTAATAAATGTCTTGTGGGAAGATACTTGGAGGCTATGCAAATGTACTATTTATATTTTCTCCCACTAATTTTAGATTTCATCAATGGTTCTTGCCTGCAATAAGTACTACTCTAGTATTTATCTAATGATGATTTTTCTGTTTTCCTTATTTTCTATATATTCATTAACTGGAATTCTACTGTAAGGAAGAGCTGCTCCTTCACTCTCATTTATTTATTTATTCAATTATATATCTGTGTTAGTATAGACTTATAGGTATTTAATTTATTCTTTGAGCTACAATCCAATAGTATACTTATTTATTTTTTGTTCAAGTTGTTCCAGCTTTGGCAATTGGGTGCTCCTTCAGGTGGGCTTCTGTATCTTTTCAACATGTCTTCATAATTTTTTGAACACTTACTTTCTGGAACCAGATGTTCCATTTCAACTTGCATTTTCCCTTCCTAGCCTTGGAGTAAACTATTTCCCCGAAAAGCCCTGGTTCCTTTTATTGGAAAATGGTGTTAAGAAACCAAGATATGGGTGCTAGTTGTGTTCACTGCTACTGAGTTATCATTGCTTCCAGGTCCTCTCAGTGGACACAGCTAGGAAACATGCATATGTATACTAACCCACTTACACACATCTGTATTTCTCTATTTCTCTATTTATCTACCTGTATCCTCACACATAGTAATGTCAGAATTGCTAACACATGCCCCTGTTTCCAGAAGAAACAAATGTACTAACCATAGTACGATGTTTGTGTGTGGTTCTCTTTGCCTTTAGCCTTACACT
Source organism: Aethalodelphis obliquidens (assembly GCF_003676395.1). NCBI lineage: Eukaryota > Metazoa > Chordata > Mammalia > Artiodactyla > Delphinidae > Aethalodelphis > Aethalodelphis obliquidens. Next base: position 31,149,676 of record NW_020837955.1, on the reverse strand, counting down.
ATACAGGCAAAATACTATTTTCCAAAATTGCTTAGGTTGCTCTTTTCTTTCCTATCTCCTCAGTGTAGTTATGTTATTCATTTGTAATGCATTTAAGTTCATGTTTCACTGTCTGTATTCCATTTTGGGTTCTTCACATCCCAATTTTATTTATTTATTTATTAGATAGGTGAAACATTCCAGTGTTTCTAAGAGTCAGAGATTTTTAACAAGGTTTTTTTTTTTCTTTTTTTTTTGCGGTACGCGGGCCTCCCACTGTTGTGGCCTCTCCCATTGCTGAGCACAGGCTCCGGACGCGCAGGCTCAGCGGCCATGGCTCACAGGCCCAGCCACTCCGCGGCATGTGGGATCTTCCCGGACTGGGGCATGAACCCATGTCCCCTGCATCGGCAGGCGGACTCTCAACCATTGTGCCACCAGGGAAGCCCTAAGAGTCAGAGATTTTTAAAAAGGTCCCACTCAGAGAAGTGTCACTTCCTCCTCATCCCTAAAACTCCCTCTCTTATTTCCCCATTTTATACTCCAGTCCCACTTCATTTCCTACAGGTAACCAATATCATTAGTTTTTTATTTATCTTTCTTATAATCTTTTGCAAAATTTAGTAGTTATCTGTATATTTGCTTAAATTTCTTTATTTCTTACATAAAGGATTGCATGCTCTAGGTATTATTTTGCACTTTACATTTTTCACTTAATAATATATCCTGGAAACAATCTCATATCAGTTCATAGAGATCTTCCTAATTCTTTTTTACTGATGCATTATACTCCATTTGTGAATGTATCATAATTTATTTTACTACTTTCCTATGTATGGTTATTTAGTTCATTCCCAATATTATGTGATTACAAACAATGCTGAAATAAATAACCAATGGTTGTGTATTTTCATACTGCTGGAGGTGTATTTTACAGTACATTTCTAGAAGTGGGATTGCTGGGTCAAAAGAATGCAAGTGGGGCTTCCCTGGTGGCGCAGTGGTTGAGAGTCTGCCTGCTGATGCAGGGGCCACGGGTTCGTGCCCCTGTCCGGGAAGATCCCACATGCCACGGAGCGGCTGGGCCCGTGAGCCGTGGCCGCTGAGCCTGCGAGTCCGGAGCCTGTGCTCCGCAATGGGAGAGGCCACAACAGTGGGAGGCCCACATACCGCAAAATAAAGCAAAAAAAAAAAGAGTGCAAGTGTATTTTTTTAGGTATTGCCAAATTCTCCTCCAGGAGGGCTGTACTAGTTTGCATTCGAATCAGCAATGTGTTGTCATACTTTAAAATTTTCACCAACGTGATAGGTGAGAAATGGTATCTCAGTATTGTTTTAATTTGAATTTCTTAGAAATACTTTTAATGCAGATGGACAAAGGAAGTTGAAGGGAAGCTCAGATGGGCAGGCAAGACCTTCACAAAGAGATAAAATGGAACTTAGGAGTGTCCTGACAAGACTAAAAGTCACCTAAGGAGCCTAGGAAAAGATGACGTTTCTGAAGCATTGGAGAAAGTGAAAAGCATTAATGCGAAGACTGAGGTGACCCACTGCAGATATAAAGGGAAACAGAACATTACCTGTTGTACACCAAGCGTAAGCTAGGTTTAAAAAGACTGACTTGTTTTTACATGCAAGAGAAAAGGTTAATAAAAATTATGCTTAAAACAGACTCAAAATGCTAGAAAAATCTCAGTCTTAAGAAAAACTGTGATCTGAATACCAGCAACAGGAGATGTAAAAGCCACGTAGCCCATCAAGAATTAGAAGAGGCTGAATACCCATGGTCCAAGTAGCAGAAGCAGGGTCTGGTGACCCATCTAGGCCACCAAATCCCTGGTAGGGACTCTGATACCGCTTAAAGCACCAAGAATGAAGAAGAGCCTATGAAATTTTTAAGAATAGGAAAAAAGAATGGTCTTAGAAATGACCAGTGATCTTAAGAATGACCAAACCATCAAAGTGAGATTTTTATATGTGGAAAAAAATAACAGAACACCCAAAGAAATCTGTTAGTAAGCATAGAAAAAAATCATATTGCAAAATGAATATAACATGACCCATGACAAACAGGTCTCCAGAATGAGGCTGAACAACAACAGCCCTGGTCAGTAGTGAGGAATCGGTCATCTTAACTTCAGTAAAGTTTCCAATTCTACTTCATACGCCAAAATTTAGACCAGAGATTAAGGAGGGTGTTTTTTTTTTAAACCTAAGAAGTATTTAGAATTAATTTACATTAAGGTACAAATAATAAGTACATGGATAAAATGCAGTCAAAAGTATGAATTCACAGGAAGCTTAAGAGTTGGACTCCGGGAAGTTATCACCGATAAACACAGGTGAGTAGGAGAAAGAAGGAAGATAATTAGGCAAATATATTGTGTTTCTATTATGCTCTAGGCACCACTTAGCCCCTGGAGATATAATGGTAAACAATGGGGAAGTCCCTGCCCTTAGGTTGTCTGGGTAGAGTAGTCATAGTGTAATAAAATTTTTATAGTAATAAATTAAAAAAAAAAAGTATGGTTGGTTAGAGATGGGGACAAGCCCCACAGAGGAGGTGACCCTTGAATTAGAAAGTCTCTTGGGGGAAAGGGTAGGTGTGTGTATTGGAAGATAGTCCAGGCAGAAGGACTAGTACGTGCAAAGGGACAGAGGTACGGTGTATTCATAACAAGCGGTATTTTAAAAGTCACATTGGAATCCAGCAGTGTGAGGCATTTAATATCTCCCTGAAATCAGCATATTTGCAAATAACACAAATAGGGACAGGGAATGAGAATGGCATTTGGAATGATAGGATTAGACTTCAAAAATGACCTTGAAACATCAGAGAGATGAACTGAAACTCACTGCTCCCTTTTCTTGTGCAAGAAAAGTAGTGAGCATAAATACAAAATGCGGAATGGCAGAAAAGGTTAGGACTCCTCCTACAGAGGAGTCCCACTGAACTGTAAGTGGGAGAGTAACCAGCGAGGCAGGGCAGTTCATTTTACAAGAGAGGTTAGGCACTGAAAAACAAACAGTGAGAATAAAGCCAGAGAGAGCCCCTTGGGTTCTAGCATTGGTCCTGCCATGTAATAAACTTCGGACTCTAAGGAAGTCTGTTCAGGTGAACCTCAGTATCCACATCTGTCAAACAAAGGGACAGAACTACCTCTAGAATCCCTTTCTGTTTCATGGTTCTTAAGCCAGTGATATCTGGGAAGGTCAAAGAGCGTTCTGAGCGTCACGAGGTGACCTAAGCTGGAAGTCCTAAGGCAGGGATGGATGGACCTGGAGTCCTGTACGGAACCTGAACTGAAGGCTGGGAGGTGATTTCAAAACTGCCTTCCAGCACCCAAGTGATAGATAATTATAAGGAACAAAATCAGCTGATCTCTATTTCTGGAAAGATGAGAACAAGAAGAGAGAGAACAAAAGAAAATGGAATCAAATTGTAGTGAAGACTGTTGAATAACAGAGTGAATTAGTCCCGGAAGTTATGCGTATGTCTTTCGGGAAAGTCTTCAGAAACAGTCTGTCTGTCCGAGATGATTCTGGACAGGGTCACCAGCTGTGGCTGCAAGCAGTTGGATGAGCCAGATGTCATTTCAGTGCCCTTCCTATCTCTGTGATTCTGCAGTGGTGTAATAATATCCATCAATACAGTAATACCAGAGTACCCTATTTATACATTTTGTGTATCTATTAATATGGACAACAGTTCCTTTCTATTTTACTGGTGGAGTTTTGAATACAAATGTGACTTGGCCTCTCGCCATTGCAGCTCTACCGTCAGAGCTAATTGCCTCACAGAAAACTTAAGGAGTCATTTTTCATTATGATGGAAGCAGATGGCATAGTCATGTTATTGATTTGATGATCCTTGCCTGGCTCGCTGAATAAATGGAACTCAGTGTATGGTCACTGCATCCAGACTTCTAGGGCCTTCAAGGTTCAGTTCAAATTATGTCAGACAGCAGGTTCATGGGGCAGAAATCCATTTATTCCTCCAAGGCTTCTAAATGACGATCCCAAGGACCATGCAGACTCTTCAAACCACCTCCTGGGAGTCCTGTGGACCCATTTAGCCTCCCAGCTCGTCAGGAGCTCTTAAGTTCTGCCAGCGCTTTACCTGAACTTGCTGCCCATCAATTGGGGAGGCTGGCCCAACTTAGATGGGTTATGCTAATTTGCAAATAATTAGGTGTGAATGAAAGGAGGTAAGTCACTCACTTTTCAGAAGGCCGTTAACTCTTTCCCTGAAAGCCCTTAAGCCTTCTGGTCTTAAGGAGTTAATGTAATTATAATCAACGTTTACCTTTTTATAGAATTCAACATTACTACTACTGGTGCTTGTTCCTCCACTGGACCTTTCATTAAGAATAAAGGCATATCAAAGCTCAAAGGCCTTTGGTAGATATGGCAGCATTTTACAGGAAAAGTAGGATCTGAGACTAAATCAGCTAACGGTGTAACATAGAATTTTTATGAAAACTTGAGTGTACTCCCACCGGATTTGCTAAGGGACTACTGGCCCTTTGAACTGGTCCCCAGAAAAATGTTTATGTGAGAAGAAGGAACTCCCAGGGCCCTTGACCCACATTTTCTTAGCATTTTGTCAGTTTGCTGATAAGGAGACATATTTTCTCAAGTTACTTAATTTCCCTTTTTGGATCTAGGGAGTTCCTTTCTGTTTGCCATTTCTGCCCTGGTGGCAGAACATATGCGGTACTGCCTTCTGGTAAGAAGTGGATTGTTATTAATTTTTTCTGGTTATATTTTGCAACCTGGCATAAACAAACATGAGGGAGGGGTAAAGTCCGTTCCTGCATGAGGGATCCAGAGACCCTGGCTGTGGTCCCTGCTCAGTGTTGACCTGAGACAAGTCTCTCCCCATCTCTGGCTCTTCAGGTTTCCTCTGCAAAATGTGGGATAGAACTAAGTGATTTCTAAGGCCATTTCTAAAGCTCCAAAAATTCTAAAATTCTCTGACACTCAGGATCACCCGCCTATCCTTGCTAAATGCAGGAGGTAGCCTTCTGCTAAATTCCCCTAAACCCATGTTATGCAGGACTACTTAATTCATGACCAGTTAAAAGTAAAATGTTTTACTAATTGGCAGTTTTATATATAGACGATGGTGTTACCTATCAAAAGAAATACGGGGGCGGGGGTGATTTAGCCTTTAAATTTTATTCATACCCACAAAATTCTTATTTTGTGGTTTTGTGGCTTCAAGGGCAGCTTGCTTATTCCAAACAAATCTTGATTTTTCCCCTTTCGCTTCGTAAGTTGGTGTGTTGAGTTGCTTACTTTTTGCTATTTTTCTCTTTGACCACAGTAATTATTTACCAGTCAATTCTAGAAATACCTGAAAGGGGTGGCACGTGGGGAGAAGAAGAAGAAAAGAAAAATGTGTTGGCCATGCTTTCAGTGCTGGTGGTCTCATTTTTCATGTCCATAAATTCTGACTTTTTATGTGAGTTTGTTTCTAATTGCTCTATCTTGAAAGTATTTGAGTGGGTTAACTTTTAGGGTATTTCACTCACTTCTGCAGCATGTGCTATTAGCCATGTTCACTATTCTTCAAGTTTGTTGTCTTTATTTTCTTCTTTGTTTCATTTACACATTCATCAATTTCTCTCAATTGACAATAGCACAGAGATAAACTTTAACATCTCAAATGAGAGAACGATGGCCATGCTACTTCACAGTGACACTGTCAGTAAAAGAAAAAGCTTGTGAGTCTGTGCTATCCAAAAAGCACACGGCTAACCAAAAAATCCACCCCTGCATCCCCAGAAAAAGATACGGAAAGAGCACCATGGTGTGAAATTTTCTGGTTTTACATTTTGGCTCCATCACTTATTTACTATGTAGGCAAGTAAGCTCCATGAATTAATTTTCCTCATCTGTGAAATAAAAGTGATAATACATACCTCATAGGGAAGTGATAATTCAAAGAATAGTAACGAGCATAGAATAGACTGTGTTAATGGTAACAGCTACAAGAGCAATTGATACTTTTTATTTGCCAGGTGTGTCTTGTGAGGTTATCTGTCCTGTGTATAAGTAATATGTGGACATTTATTCCACAAGGTTCAATATTATTTTTTGATCATAAAGGGTGGAACTGAGCTGTGCTTTTTCAAATTTAAATAAAATCGTTTTGTAAAAATTATTATCCAAGAAAACGAAGTCCAAATTATAAAAATAGAATAACTTTATGATGGGTTTAGTATATATTACATTGGAAACATAATTTGCTTTATTATTTTGTCTCATCTTTCACTAATATCCTGATTTTCATTGAACCTTAAATCTGAGCAGGTAAGTTTTATAGATATTTTTTATCAAAGGTTCAGTGTTGGGCTTGATTTTAGTCCTTAAGAAATGCAGCTTGACTCCCACATGAATCACGAAAACATAAAATCCATTCTATCAAAGAGTATGGGCCTGAAGCGAAATTTTACCTAGTAAAGTTCATATTTGTGTAGTATATATCTACATATTTCCTACATATTTGTTTGGTGAAGAAGTTCTACCATTTAAGGATAATTAACTTTATTCATTAATTAAATACTTAGCAAGCAACTACTAAGTACCAAGAACTTGTTAGCTACTAGGGATTCAGAGATAAACTAAGATATAACCACTGCCCTCAGGGAGCTTGCTACCTGGGAAGAAAGTTAAGAAAAGTACACAGTGACTTTGATATATGTTAGAAAGCAGTAAAGAAGTGACCCAGCAAATTCTATAGGATTTCAAGGAGAACGAGGTCACATTTGTATGGAGGAAACTGAAAAGGCTTCATGGAAGAAGAAGTGGCATTTGAACTGGGCTTTGAGCACAGGCAGCTGAGAGGGAGAGGTCATTTCAGGAACAGGGAACAATAGTGAATGTGACAAGAACACATATAATATACACTCATGGAATCACAGGGAGAGATACACACGCGGAGTTACAGGCCTAACGGCAATCATAAAGACATTCTACCCAGTCATCTTCCTTACCTCACAGACGAGGAAACTGAGGGTTCAAGAGGTTAAAATAATTGCACAAGGGCCCCAAACTAGCCAGAGGTGCTGTGCAGGTGGGCGCTGGCAAGGACTCTGTGCCTGCTAAACCTGAAAGAAGGTTGGAGAGAGGTCAAGGAGGACCTTACAGCCCAGAGTAAATGTCTGGATTTATTTCATCAGGCAATGAAAAGTCAGCAAAGGTCTGTGAGGAAAGGAGCGGTATGATTCGAACTGTGCTTTCCTTTGGCAGAAGTCCAGGTGAGAGGCAACCAGGGCCTGAGCCAAAAATGGAGGGAGTAAGAAGGGCAGAAAGAAGTCTGTTCTATCTGCTTCAGGGCTAAAATCTAAAGAGCTTCGTGGTTACTTGGAGGTCAAAGAGGAGAAAGAGAGAAGAAAAAAAGCTAACTCCAAAGTTTCAAACTTGAGTCACTCTGAAATGGACTTTACAAAAACAGTAAAGTCAGGGTAGAAGAGCTAGTCTGGGGAGTAGGGACGGTAACAGGAGAGAGGGGGAAGGAAGAGTGGCTTTATACTGAAACACTATCAAATCCAGTGTTGGCTGGAGACCCGTGCAGTTGGGAGTTATCATCTGAAAAGCCCCCTAAATGAGCAAAGAGAGCATCAGCCTAAAGGGAGAGAGTGGACAGGATGAGAAGTTGGTTAAGGACTAATCCTCAGGGAATGCCTATCGGAACTCAGAGGGCAGAAGAAGCAGGTAACGAACAGAGGGGAGGTGCTCTACATGCATTATCTCTAAGTAAATTCTAAGAAGGCACCTGTGATAGACTGAGGTAAAGAACACCAGAGGGAGTTTCCAAACGTTGGAGAGGCATGATGGGGAATATTCAACAAACACTACAGAGACGTGAGGACAAGTGAGAACTGAGGAAAGGGCATTTTAATGACTACGTTTGCCATTTTGTTACTACTATGGAAAGATATTAAAGCTTAGCAATTGTACATCAGTGTTATTTCACCTCTCTCTCATAACACTGTCTACTCTTTATTCATAAAACACATTTTATAATTATGGGTTTATTTGCAGGATTATTTGTCCATGTTTATCTCCATGTAGGCTCTAAAATCTATGGGGGCAGGAATTCTGTTTTGTTCACCACCATATATCCAGTGCCTGACATGTAGCAGATACTTTTAAATATTTCTTGAATGAATAAAGGTAACAAATGAAGATTCATAATAACTATATTTTGGATAGAAGATAAAATTAGTTCCTACTATTGATTTTGTTTACTTTTAATATCAGGGTTGTTTTTTTTTATTTGACACAAAGTCGTATTATTAACAATAATCTCAGACATTTGTTCTTATCTCTGTCACTTCCTGGGCTCTCTTTCCTAATTTTGTAGCTTGTTTTGCCATGAGTGCCCACTCTTTCTTTCTTTTTATGAAGACCCATATGTTGGATGTAAACAATATTTGAATTTGCGCTTAAAAGGTCACTAACATGACATATTTTTATAATGAAGTTTTGATACAATTCAGTAGTTCTATTTCTTATTCCAGCCACCTCAAAAAAAGAGAGTGCTAAGATTAGATCAACAGGTGTGTTTCTACAAGTGTGAAGGTATTGTGGCAGAGTTATGGAAAGAAAACAGAGTCCTAAGGGACAGGAAACTCCAGAAGGTTCTGAAAGATGCAAATTAGCTTTAAAAAACTGGCTTCAGAGGCATGAGTACTGCACTGAGAGCCAGCAGACCTGGAGTCTGCTCCCAATTCATCTCTGAGATTGTAGAGACCCTCTACCTCTCATTGGTGCTATGAGATTTCTTTTACTTATTTCTAAAGTGGGGCAATGTGAACGATCTACATCTTCTAAACATGCTGAGAAGATTGAGAACTAACCTTTATTAATAAAATTATTAAGAATTTTTTTAAAATTTAAGGATCCGGGACTTCCTGGTGGTGCAGTGGTTAAGAATCCTCCTGCCAATGCAGGGGACATGTATTCGAGCCCTGGTCCTGGAAGATTCCACATGCTGCGGAGCAACTAAGCCCGTGCGCCACAACTACTGAGCCTGCGCTCTACAGCCCGCAAGCCACAATTACCGAGCCCGTGTGCCACAACTACTGAAGCCCGCGCACCTAGAGCCTGTGCTCTGCAACAAGAAAAGCCACCCTGAAATGCAACAAAGAGTAGCCCCCACTCGCCCCAACTAGAGAAAGCCCGTACACAGCAATGAAGACCCAAAGCAGCCAATAAATAAATAAATAAAATAAATTAATTTAAAAGAAGAAATGGACTAAAATTATTTAAAAAAATTAAGGATTGGTGCTAATTATTTTTATTCACTAACAAGCAATATACATAGGAATACAGCTTCTTAACTGGTCCTGAGCAGCTGGAAAGATAAGGTACTACTTAGAAACAAGTTATTTGCTCTTCCTACCCCAAACTGGTATGACTTAGCATAATCTATAGTAGAACTGTACAACAGGAGTAGAGTGAAATCCATCTTAGGATTTCCTAGCCCAATCCAGTCATTTTATACATGAGAAACTACGACCCAGAGATGAAAAGACTTGGTGACAGTTAGCTCGTGGCAGAGCTGGATCTACATCTTGGGACTTGGGACTCCAAGTCCATAACCCACACATACAAGCCGAAGTTCTTTTCCTATAACCAGATGCCCCAAGTTGCTATTACACAACGGAGTCATACTTTCATTAGCAGATGTGTCATGGCACGTGCACCTTTGCATTTTACCAAATTTCTGGAGTTAAATCACTAGGAAAGGTAAATATATCCTTCTTGCCCCCTTAAGTCCAATGCTTAGCAGAACACTCCAGGTCCTTCCTCTTTGATCTGAATGTAAAGCTTTTTCTGGAATATGGGCTATCCCGAGTACCCCTGTATCTTTATCCAGAGAAGCACAGCGATGAGGGAGAGTCTCACAGCCTGAGGATCTAGATGGCCCTGAATTTGAATTCTGGTTCACTCACTCACTGGCTGTATTGGTCCTCGGACAAGTCATTTAATCTCTCTTGAGTTTCCAGATTTTTTTTTTAATCTGTAAAAGTGGGATAATTATAGCTACTTTTCAGGTTCCTTAAGAGGGTTAAAAGCATTAGTGCATGTAAAGAACCTGCTTCAGTGCTCAGAATTACTAGTTCTTGTTTTCCTCTTTTCATCTGACTAAACCAAAGTTCTCTTTTTGTCATTATTATTACCCATGACACTGTGGGTAGACTATCGTTTTTAAACATCGTACAATATTTCTAGATTTTTCAAAATAATCTGGTCATCCTGCCAAAACTTCTAAACCTAAAGAAAAAAGTTTCAAAATCTTAGACTTTCCAGCAGTTTCTGTTTGTTTTGGTTTGGTTTTTTGCCAAACACAAGGCAAGATCAGGGCAAAGTTCTACATTTAGGTGAAGCACTTATCTCCCTTTTGGCAGTGGACATTTGGGCCTCCGGATTTTTAATCCAGTGAGAAAAGTTAATCCGCTTCGTATTCCTAAGAATCCATAAACTATGAAATCCATAATCCTTCATCACAAAGTGACACAATCATGATCATTTTCAATTTATGCTTTTGAAGAGCTCTATTTACTTTGTTCACATTTCATCTTAATGTGACTCTAAAATGCTTGGGGACCTTGCTGTCCAAGGTGATTGGAGACACGCAGCAGGGTTACTTGATATGCCCTGTTTTTACGAGGACATCAGTCTTCCAACCACTTTGAGGCAGAAGAGAAGTGGCTGTGTACATATATCAACAGCAGAAATCCCACTTTAGCCCAAGACAGTCTGGCATTGCTGGCAGTGGTTGCTCACAGAAAATACAGGAATGAAGCAGCAGGTTTACAGGGCTGGGGAGCAGGGAACCTAATTAGCCCAGCTCCAGGAGTGCCAAAAAGCCTATTTAATATTTTTTGCTTTTACTCTCCTAAGCTACCTAGAGGGAGAATTGCTCATAAACATCTAAATTCATTACATGGAAAAAAAAAAAAAAAGAAGAAGAAGAAGAAGGGAAAGATTACTGCATGGGGTAATCTAAAGGATGAATCTGCAGTTTCTCTTTCGACCTCTGCTAAGATGAGAGCCATGGAAGGGAACTTCACACATTTTAGACAGACATTAAAGGGCCATGTCTAATTATTACTTGCTAAATATTACTGAAATATATGCTGGTAGAAAGAGAATAAAGTCCAAAGACAATGCCATATTTTGAATTAAAAAAAACCCCACTACTTGCTACTTAAAAGAGATGGCCAGAACTAGCCCCTGCTTGTTTCCGAATCACTTATTTGTTAGTGCTGGCATTCAGGTTCTGAGAGAAAACCACCATGCTCATGGGATGCTTCCATCTTCTCTATACCCCCAAACTCATCCTTCTCTTAAATGCTTTTATTCATAGTAGTGAAGAGTGCATTATGAACAGCATCACTCGACATTTAGGAAGCTACATTTCAAAAAAGGGCCTGATAAAAAAAATTAGAAACTGTGCAAAGTATTGCAAGAGAACTTCTAATCTAATAATTAATGCTTATTCCTCATTGAATAGATACACTCACATTAGGAGACATAAATAGCCCAAGAGCCAAGAGAAGACTCTGGGCGCCCTGTCCTTCACACAGTGGGGATGGGGTCAGGGGTCTGTCCCTGAAGCTACTCCACTACCGCCTTCTTTTTTTATTTTTATTTTTTGCGGTACGCGGGCCTCTCACTGTTGTGGCCTCTCCCGCTGTGGAGCACAGGCTCCGGACGCGCAGGCTCAGCGGCCATGGCTCACGGGCCCAGCCGCTCCACGGCACGTGGGATCCTCCCGGACTGGGGCACGAACCCGTGTCCCCCGCATCGGCAGGCGGACTCTCTGAGCCACCAGGGAAGCCCAGTACCTCCTTCTTAACTTCCCTAACCTCTAACCCTGCACCACCGCTGGAGGAGGCTCTTCAGCACATAAGGCTCCTAGCTGTGCAATTTGAGAATCAATGAATGGATTCTAGTTCAATTGCTCATTTTATTGTTGTTCACTGAGTCTCATAGACAGAAGTGGTTGCTCAAGGTCATGTTTCCCAGGTCTCCTATCATTATCATAATCATCAAGAACATTTATGAACTGCTTTCTAAACACAGGGCACTGTGATAAGCATAGGCACACAGATGGACTTCCTGTAAAGATATGAGATAAGCCAAACTCTAGCAATGAGATAACCAATGTCAATATTTCCCTCCCGAGAACCAATATGGTTCCCAAACTATCACTGGAAGGCATTTCCTCTCAAATATTGGATGATACTATGTTAAGTTTTAATTGACTGGGTACACACCAAATATCTTGATGAAAAGTGAAAAAATAAGCCATTTCATTTGTATACTGGTGTCAGCATTTGCCTTGTTTAGGGAAAACATAGATGTGAGCATTAGAAAATTCCTCTCTATAGGCACTGCCTTTACTTTCCCCCAGTAAAGTCAAGAGTTTTCAAAAACTTTTATTGTTTCCCACATCTTACCATAAAGAATTTCAAACATACAGCAAAGTGGAAAGAATTTTAAAATGGACTCCAGTATTGCCATCACCTAGATTCTACCATTAACATTTGCTTTACTTGCTTTATGACATATCTGTCCTTCTACTCATCCTACTATCCATCCATCAATAACATTATGTCCTTGATGCATTTCAAAGTAGACTGCAGACAGAAGACAATGCTTTACTTTGAAGGAGTAGAATCAATGACTCTTCCTCTTCCTACTCCTATAAAGTTAGCTAGAGAAATTTTATTAGTTTTTTTTAAACAAAGAACAAACTCATCCTGAATTATTCACACAGATATTCAACATAGTTCGATCTACAGTCACCGCAAAAAGTGTTGTGAATGAACTCAAGGTTTTGCCTACTTGTGTGAACCCTGGGGACATTTTCAGTACTCCTCCAAATGTTTGGCTTTGTGAAGACATAGGCTGTAGATTATAGAGAAGTAAGCTCTCTGCTATAGATCATCAGGAAAAATTACCTGGAATGTTAGTAATAAGTATTTTTTTGTTGTTGCTTTTCTCTTTACTGTAATGTTTTTCCAATAATTCCTTGAGTATAGAAATACAGAGATTTATATACACCAAGTCTCTCATTTATAAAGTGAGTTTTATAATACCTATGGCACAGGCTTGTCGTAAGGATCAAATGTGAAAAATAGGAAAATACTTTGTGAAGAGTAAAACACTGTGCACGTCTAATTTACCATTACCATTAGTAATGGCAGTGCATCTGTAATAAAATACAGCTGAGGTAACGGTCCACACTGCTATTTGGCTTTTTCAAATCAGTCAAGAAGATTTCAAAGGTTAAAGGGACAGCGTATTGGCAGTTGCCTTCACTCTGCCCATCAGTACATCATCTTGTCAAGGATCTAGAAGAACCTTGGTGTATATCACACAGACTTGTTTTCATTAGTAAAGTGTTTGTATTGGAAATCATCCCAGCTTTGAAACAATACTTCCATTAGCTGGGCACAGTACCTACAATTATCCATCTTATCTGACCAGTGCCAAGCTATTCTATTTACTGCATCCCATTTACCTTGGTTGTTCTGAAAGGAGAAAAGTAAGGCATTGGCTCAACATATGAGAAGGTTTGTTTCACTGAATAAACATCTACAAATGAACTTTGGGTAGAAACTCCTGCAACAAGATATCATCCGGTACCATAAATGACAAGTCTAAAGGTGATGGAATTCCTCTGTCCCTGTATGGGAAAAATTCTGTTACATAAATATCTTAAAATTTATAAGGTATAAAGTAGTGTGGCTTCCATTTTTGTGTCTCGTTGGACACAAATCAAGAAAGTGAGGAGCAAGGTCAAAGCTAACTAGGGAACTAAGGAAAGAAAACTAAGCAGGGAGCTGAGTTTATCATCAACTACTGTTGAGAACCTGCCAGATCTCTGGCACATTATTTTATCCTTAAGGGGAACTGAAGAGAAAGATTTGAAATCACCCTGACCCTCAAAAAGCATCCGTTTCACCGAGAGTCCTTTAAAGAAAACAATCGGGAGAAAGAATAATCAGAAATTGTAAGCAGATGGAAGAGGATATGCACAAAGAGAGAAATAAGCATGGTTTGTGATTTAGTTACAAGTTATACTCAACACGGGGCATGTTTACAATGTGGACAACTGTCGAAGCAATGAGAAGATCTCTAAGAGGATACAGAGTTACCTCGAATTCAAAATATACTTTTTATGCAGGAAAAGGAGAATCAGAGGAAAAGGCTGGCTGTGCTCAAGTGAAGGAGAGGGTCCTTGGGTCCATGAACCACACCTGTCCGGTGCTGACAGCAAGAACTTATCTTCAATATTCCAGGATGGTTGCAGCAAGCTTTTATCCTCCGATGCCGCAAAACATTCCAAACATGTAAGTAAGTTCCCTAATTAGATTCCATATTTATGAAACAAGCTTCTAATCGTATTTCTAATTTGGCATCCCATATGACACACATACTGGGAGAAAAGAAGCTGCCCAAAAGGGTCACTTTGCCCTGCTAGTGAGATTACTCATTGCAATGACAACAAAAAATTGAAGTGTGTCCGTACGTACATACATGTGTTATGTTATACACAAATACACACATATATTCAACACGTATTTTTTAGGAGAAACACTTGCAAATCTGAATTTATAGCAAGGCAGATATCTAGATATTTGGGTAGAAGTTTGTATTCTAATAAAATGTTACCATGCTGTAAATCAGAACCTTGTAAATGTCTTTATTGTGCTATCTGGTAGTATTGTTTACTTCTTCTGTTCCATCTGCATGTTTTGCTTAACTGCTGATGGTGCCTCATTCATCTTACCTGACTGCCCTGGGGGAGGGGCACCTGATGATCCTCGTGGTAGACAGAGAAACACAGTCAGAACTGCCGCTCTGTTCCCAGCACATGGTTCAATGGCTATTGGTTTGGGTGCTCCCTGAAAAAGAAAACCCATTCTAAATTTGCACAGTTTACATGACACTGCTATATTACTTTTTTCCTACTATGCTTCAGGCAGCTAAAATGTTTATTCCTAGTAGTTGAAGGCACACCATTTCTCAGTTTTTAATAGTTCAGTTGAATATTTTATTGCAGTAATATGTAGTTTTTTGTAATGGTCGTTTACATTTAGAAGACATTTTTCTTGGGGCATTACATATTAGCACATATTTTTGCAATTTCTGAAAAGTACTCATTGCTTTGTTCTATTTTTATCTTGTTTTTTTTTTCCCTAATAGATTTTATTTTTTAAAGAAGTCTTAGGTTTACAGCAAAATTAAGAGGAAGCTACGGAGATTTTCCATAAACCCACTGCCCCCATGCATGCACAGCCTCCCCTATCATTAACATCCCCACCAGAGTAGCACTTGTGTACAAGCTGAGGAACCAACACTGACACATCTCTACCACCCGGAATACATAGTTTACATTAGAGTTCACTCCTGGTGTTGTACATTCTATGGGCTTGTCAAATGTATAATGACATGTATTTTTCATTACAGTATCATATAGAGTAGTTTTCCTGCCCTAAAAATCCTTTGTGTTCTGCCTATTCATCCCTCGTCCCACCCCCAACCCCTGGAAACCACTGATCTTTTGACTGTCCCCATAGTTTTGCTTTTCCCAGAATGTCGTATAGTTGAAATCATATAGTATTTAGCTTTTTCAGATTGAATTATTTCACTTAAAAATATGCATTTAATGTTCCTCCGTGTCTTTTTTTTAATTGGAGTATAATTGCTTTACGATGTTGTGTTAGTTTCTGCTGCACAATGAAGTGAATCAGCTCTATGTATCCATATATCCCTTCCCTCCCTCGGACCTCCCTCCCCCTTCCCCCATCCCACCCATCTAGGGCATCACAGAGCACGGAGCTGAGCTCCCTGTGCTATACAGCAGGTTCCCACTAGCCATCTATTTCACACATGGTAATGTGTTTATGTCAAACCTAATCTCCCAATTCACCCCACCCTCCCCTTCCTCCCATGTCCACAAGTCCGTTCTCTACGTCTGCGTTTCTATTCCTGCCCTGCAAATAGGTTCATCTGTACTATCTTTTTACTGTCCCTGTAGTTTTGCCTTTTCCAGAATGTCATATAGTTGAAATCATACTGTACTCAGCTTTTTCAGGTTGACTTATTTCACTTAAAAATATGCATTTAATGTTCCTCCATGTCTTTTCATTGTTTGATAGCTCATTCATTTTTAGTGCTCCATAACATTCCGTTGTCTGGATGTACCACAGTTTAGTTATCCATTCAGCTACTGAAGGACATCTTGACTGCTTCCAAATTTTGGCAATGATGAATAAAGCTGCTATAAACATTGCGTGGACATGAACTCTCGACTCCTTTGGGTGAATATTAAGGAGCATGATTGCTGCTGGATCCTATGGTACCATATGTCATTTTAACACGAAATCCTGGCACACTGTAGATGTGCAACAGGCCTACATTTGAACAAACGAATGCATTTTTTTTAAGGATTTCTTTTGATGTGGACCATTTTTAAAGCCTTTTTTGAATTTGTGACAATGAAACTGTTTTGGTGTTTTGGCCACGAGGTATGTGGGATATTAGCTCCCTGACCAGGGATCAAACCCACACGCCCTGCATTGGAAGGCGAAGTCTTAACCACTGAACCACCAGGGGAAGTCCCTGAATGCAATTTAGTATATTTGATATTTGATATGTCGTCTGTGAGCCACCAAGTTATGCAATTTCTGTTGCTTTTTCGCAACTGTTTCCTCTCACCAATGATAACAGTTTATCTAATCAAATTATCACAATCCAAAATAGTCCGTTGACATATCTTTAAAATTTTTTTTTCCAGTTTTATTGAGCTATAACTGACATACAGCAAGGCACACCTTTAATACCATTTCAGTGAAATACATATGTAATAATCACCCACCAATGCATTTGTATAAATAATATGACTTTAGAAATAAAGTAAATGAATATATGATAATGATTATAACGGTAATGCTAATATGTTATTAAATACTATGGATTAGGTATTCAAAATGCTTTACATATATTAACTTATTTAAATCTTACAACAACCCTGTAAGATGAGAACATGAAAGCAAGAAGTTAAAAGAACTTGCTCAAATTCACACAACTAGGAAGTAGCAGGGCTGGGATTTATACTCAGGCTGCTTCCTGAGTCCATGTTCTTAGCAACACAATGCAGTTTATCATATTGTGAATGTACAAAAAAATCATGCACCCACACACACAAACATAAACACACGTGCAAGCACATGTGTGTGAACATACACAATCCAGGCACACACATGTGAACAAAAACACACAGAGAATTAAGGTTTAAATACAAGGTCACCTTTGAAACGATAGGAACATCATTTGGCTGAGGAATGGTGGTTTTGGCTATTTCACTCAAAAAGTGCAGGCGAGACATGGTTGACTTAAAGTAACATCTATACATAAAGGCAAAATTAAATGGAAGAGAAAATACCACTACTTTAATTATTAGAACAAATGATTTGTTTAGTCTTTTTTTTTTTACTGATGTTTGAATTTTTCAGAAGGAATACAGACATACGTAGTCATCCACCTAGAATATTTTAGAATATTGCCATTTCCAGAAAGTTTAATGAGGCATTAAAGATAAAATATGTTCCCTTTCATGTAAAACTTAGACTGAAATTTCTGGTGACAACGGATTTATGTTGTTATAAAGGATTTCTCCTTTATAGCAGCATAAATCTCACGTTTTAAAATTATCCTCATACAGATACATTTTGGGAATTTTGAACATAAAGGTGAAAGTAGCCATGGTAGTAGAAGGGCATAAAAATCTTCCAAGAAAATGCTATAAGCAATGTTGCAATACTTGTATCAAGTTACAAGATCTATGGTTTTCCCCTTTAAAGCTTACATTTAATTTAACAGACTTATTTTTGAAAATGTTAAGCCAGAATCAGCATAAGTACATAGATATTCTCCAATGATGTAAATATTTAGAGAATAGGCTTGTCATATTCCAAGGCTAAAAGAAAAACACTATGAATGTTTTGAATCGTATTTCTAGGCTACTAAAATTTATCCTAATTTAATAAATGCAAAGTATATGTAAAGGTCAATTGGTTAAAATATACTAAAGGAAAATAAAATGAATTTAGGTTTAAATGATGGCGATATATTAGAAATACCCAAATCCCTTTTAATATACCTAAGAAATAATTTATCATTTCTACCATCAGGCAAGGTTTTCTTTGTTATTTTATTTGTAAGAGCTCAACGGCACTACTCAAAATATACAAAGCCACGTTAAAATACTTGATTATAAAACTCAGAAAAGAAGAATTTCATGATTACAACAAAACAACACAAACAAAACAAAACCACCAGTTGAGAAACAGTGGTTCTTGGTTTACGAGATTTAGAAAAACAAGACACAAAGTGAGAGTACATCTGTTGATGAATAGCTAACATTTATTAAGTGCTTACGATATGCCTCGTGCATATTGTGTGTTGACAGGTTACCTTTCCTGCTGCTTTTAACACTAGAAGAAAAGGTTGTAAACATCAAGTGCTGATGCCAAAAGCACCAATTGAAAGAAAAATTAGTAAAAAATAACTGTAAGTTTCAAGTAGAAAATGGTTTAATTATTTAATACTTTAAACTGAAGAGGGTCAGCAATGGATAGAGTATAGTAAGATATGTTGACCATGGGAAAGGAATTATGTTTGCATAAAAGCCACTTCTGTAATATCTTCTTTAATATAATTCTCTCACTCTTAATTCTACTGCTATTGCACAGAAAACATTCAAAAATTTCATTATATTGATAAGCTATATGAAACGAGATTATAATCCTATTCTGAAATCAAACTGGCTTACAACTTTGTCTATTTTTAGCTATAAAATTTTCATAAAAGGATATTAGCAAAAATATGAATTATTCATTATGATAAAAATATTAGTGACTAGCACAGCTCTTTGACACTTCTGGCAGGAATTCATATAATTTAAAAAATTATTTCCAAAGACTGTGGCAAATATCACTTTCAATAAAGTATTTTAAATAAAAAAGAAAAACACTTCATAGCACTTGAATTTTGCAAGAGAAAATAGCAAAACCCCCTGAATGATATTTCTGATACCTTGAGGTTTGTCAGTTGTTTAGCAATAAATACATAACCATGAATCAAAATCATTTCACAATGACATAACATGTTCACTGAACTGTGCAATTTATCATGTATTTTCCATGGCTGCCTTTGAAAGAGATAAGGCATGGGTTTGTTTGCCCACAGCACTCAGCAAATGTGATTTACTTCTAGGCATTTTCATATTTGTTGTACCGAAAGAAGCTGGCGTTAGACCGTGCCAGAAAGTATCACTGACAGTCATGTAATTAGCAGTCCTTGTTCATCAAGCACACGGAGCTTTTGCAAAAGACTCGTTTTGTTCACACTAGTGTTTTTCAACCTATTGTATTTATATCTTCAGGTTCTTGTTTTTTTGGAGCAACAATTCTATGTTAAACTCTTTTCATTTTTCAGCTATTAAAGACAAGCAAATTACCAGAGAAGCTCCTGGAATCATAAGGATTTTCAAGATTACAGTTCTTAAAACTCATAATAACATGTCCTAAAAAAGGGAGGCCACTATCTGAACCTGGGATCTAGCCTGGGAAACTGCTGCTATAAGAATCACTGGATGTGTTGAAGATACCAACAGGCAAAGCTGGCTACTTGCTCCTTCCTCCACTGGCCTTCTCAAAGAGTGAGTGAAGTAGTAGGTGGGTGACACTGGAAACTAACCCCAGCAGCTAAGGATTTAAGAGAATTATCTGATGTCCTTGGACTAGTCATTGCAATTTAAGTAGGGTTTTAGTTCAATGCTCTAGAACTCCAAAGATTAGAAGGATGTTATTTCCCTTCTCAAAAAACTTTCAAAACTATGGAAAAGAATCTGAAAAACAGTATATATATATACATACACACACATATATATAACTGAATCATTTTACTGTACACCTGAAACTTTTTAAATCAACTATACTTCATTAAAAAATAAAATGAAACAGAAAGCAAAACTTTCAGTACTGCCTCAGTAGGGCTTGCAAACTCAAATCTCTTCAAGGAACAGCTAACATTTCTTAAGTGCTTACAACATGCCTTATGCTACGCCAAATGCTTACATGGGTTTAATTCTACCACAAGAGGTAGGGGCTATTCCCATTTCATAATTTGTGAAACTGAAGCTCAGAGTTTAAATAACATAACTAAGGTTGCAGACCTAATAGGTGACCAAACCAGGATTTGGAAAACTATAGTCTATTTTCTGAGCTCGTATGACTAACCGTTATGCATACTGTCTATAATAGGTAAGAAGACTGCCTTAACTTGTAGAATAAGACAATAAAAAGCGGTCGGTACCACAGTGAGCTGAAAAGTACAAGATTTATTTAAAACATTAAATCTCAAAAATTTTGCTGCCAAAAAAACATGCCTATGTGTCAAAACGGGCTGAGAGCTGCCACTTTGTAAAATGGAGTCCAAGAGGTCATTTCAGGGTTGCCAGGCTCTTGTGTCTCCCCACTCATCAAACTTTATCTTTTATTCTGCACAAGCTCCACGTTTTAGTCAATGTTAAGTGCTCACTCTTTAACGTCTGTGCCCAGGGTTTCCAGAATCTGTTCCTTCCTTCATTCATAACATTCCTACTGTCCAGGAGATCCTTCCTATAGGCCTCTAACTTTCCTAAAATTATATATCCCTCAAAGCCAACTCACCCATGAAGCTTTCCCTGGTCTGAGGTATTTAGTCTCTCCCTCCTTAGTTCTTTAATTGTTACGGCCCTTTTCATTTTCCACCTTGAGTGACACTTGGGCAACTGCCCTATCTTCCCACTGGAACAAGCTCCTTGAGGGCAGGCCCAGTTTCTTATTCATGTCTATTGGCCCTGTACTTACTTCTTTCTCTTTGAAAAGCCTAAGCATGGCACCAGTGTTACCTTTTGGGGACTGATGTTTCCCAGTCTTTTACTACAGGTATTGATGTAATTGTTGTATTAGATGACAACATAGGAATCTATTAGATTCCTACTCTTCCAAGGCAGGTATCATATTGGATTCCTTTTTGCCTTACCTATAGCATCTAATGGAGTGCATTTTACACATGGTAAGTGAATGAGTAAATGAAAGAATAAATGCAATTGTCACATGGTGAGATAACTGGGAGGTATGACTCAGTTTCTACCCACTCATCAAACGTATGAGTGGGTAGAAACTGATATAAATTAAATTATGGATATTAAAGGGATAAAATAAAACACTGAAAAATAATATCAGCCAACATTTATTGAGTACTTACTAGGAACCAGGAGCTGTGCTAAGCACTTTATATGCATTATTGTGTTATTTTCTGTTTTATACAGATGAGGGAATTGAAATTCAGAGAGGTCAGATAATATTCTCTGGGTAACACAGCTCGTGAGTGGCAGATCCAGGATTGGAACCCAGGTCTGTTTGATTCTAGTATCTTTATTCTTAACCACTATACAATACTGCTAAAAAGTATAGCTTAAGAAGCCAAGGAGTCTCTCATTCTCTCAGCTTGACTATTAATAGGAGGAATATAAAAATTATATGCATATACTTGCCCCATTTCTGAGCAGGGTTCAGAACACTTGAGTTCTAGGACCAGTTCTGCCAGTATCTAGTTGTGTGATCCTGGGCATATTACTAAATCAGTTTTCCCAACTGGGAAATGAACAAGTAGGCTGGATGATTTTAGGATCTCTTCAACATTCTGTGACTATGATTTATGGACAACCTCCAGAATGTGTGACGTAACAATATCTAACACTTAGTCTAAGTACAGTGAAATTTGAAATTTCCAATCCTTAATAATTTTTTTCCTGTTCAAGTACTTTAAATGACACATCTAATTTTTAAAGCACATTATTATACCATATGATGAATATATCACATAATACTAAGTGGCCACCACTGCATGCCAAAAAAGCAATTAGAAAATTGAATCAAGGAATTGAGGATTAATGTGGATATGTTATACCTGTCAGCAGTAATAAGTGTTTTGACAAGGACAGAATAAAGTCTGACAGTATACACAAATACTAATCTGATATATGAGTGAAATGTTAAAAATGCAAACAACTGCACATTAATCACTCTAACATTTCCCTATTAGAACACTTTTAACACTATTCTTATCAGAATCCACTTATAATTAAAAATGAGTCTTTTTCAACAGCTTGCACAAGTTGGTATTTGAAGTTTAATGACTGTTTATATTGATATAAAATTTAGTTTTTAGTCACATTAGTAAAATAGAATTACTTTGCTGAACATTGAATTAAGTCAGCCTGACGATTTGGCTCACAGCTGATGAGCTGGGTTGATTCTATAGGATCAGCAAATACCAAGACCCCAGATCTCAGAAACAGATTCTCTGATTTCGTTGTTTAGATTTGGAAAGAAAACCAAAAGTGAAAATCATATTCTCTCCTTATTTACCATTTGTATGAAATGATAAAGGGAGAAACACATTAGCTAGCTTTACTCGCTAGGAGAATAATTCATATTAATAAAAGAAATTAAGCTGATGGACACTCTCAAAACCAGGGTTAAACTGCATTAGAAGAAAATTCAAAGAGAATAAAGTATTACATGTGGGAATAGGTAAAGGAATAAAACATAATATTCGCAGAATTAGTATGCTGCTCCTGCAGTTTCAAGGTATTTCTATCGTAAACTTAATTTTCATATTGTACCAAATATTTTTTCTTTGTTGAAATGTCTCTTTCATTCTCTGCTCAAAATCTCTCACTACACACATATGCACACACACGCGCACACACACTCACACACACACTCATATACACACATATTCAAGGTTTATATCTATAGTAAAATATATAGTTTAACTGAGTTTTGCTGTTATTTTAATTGTGTGGCATTGAGTTGGGGAGTGAAGAGGCTGGATTGTGATAGCAGTTATTTTGCCACCTATTTTTTCACAGGTATTTAGGTCCCAGAAGATGAGGATATTATCTCTTTTTGAGATATTATATAATCATGCTCTGCCCCTGAGTTGGTCAATACAGATGCATGTTAATAGGGGATGACTTTGAACAGATTATCTTTAAAAGTTGATTCCTGATAGTATTTTTCAAAAATCTGAAATAGATTATCTCTCAAGTAATTGCCATAATTAGATTTTTTACAACCTGTAATTTTCTCCATAGCTCTGTGCAGAGAGCAACCTAACCATTATACTTCATACACTCATTTCAAAATTGGGACCGTCCCTTTCGACCTCAAAAAATACTGCGAAGTACGAGAGACAAATGTGCCTCTGCCAAATCAACTGACTTCCCGTCTCGCTTCAGCCCACCCTGTGCTCTTGGTCACTTCATCCACCCAGACTACTTGCCAATGTCTACCATTTCTGCAAGATCCAGCTCAAAACTCCCAGTCGGCAAGAAGCCACCCCAGGTCGTCCTAGGCCACTCCAGGACCTCCTCACTTTATTCTATCTCAATAATCAGGAGTAAGTTGTTTTTCCTGTTGCGGCCATTGAGAGCAAATGTAATGTAGTGATTAAGAGAACAACCTTTAGCAAACACTGCCTGGGTTCAAATCACATAAGCTCTCTGTACCTCAAGTTTCTTAGCTGTAAAATGGAGCTAAAAACACCTTCCTCATAGTGTTGTTATGAGGATTAAACGTTATATATTATGTACATATAGGATGTATATTATATACAGATATAATATACATTTAGAATATATGTATTTCACGTATCTGTATGTGTATATATATACACATACCCACATAGGTATATACATCACAGTACTTGGTAAAGGTCAGCTATTACTATTATTATGCTATTCTTCCCAGTTCCCACTTTGCTTTGGAATTATTTTCTGTTCCACTAAAGAATATGCTCAACTCAAAAGTAAGCTATTTGAAGGCAGGTACCATATTTTTAAAAGTTCTGTTAATGGTGTGCAATTAATTAATTAAGAAATTAAGCCTCCAAGGGAGAATTTTATTGACGGCTTATAGGGTGGGAAAAATCTGATCTCAATGCCAAGTTTTCTCATTTTTGTTCTCTGCTTTTATCAAGGAGTCTGATCCGACGGTGAACATTATGTGCTACACAGAGTAAACTTTTCCTGGCACCTAAGCTGTGTGATCGATAAGTATTTCATGGATAAATGAATATTTGATTTTTCTTTTCCAAATTGTGCACAAGGGAAATCTCTACATGTTGTGACAAAAAGTTATAAAGAGAAGTTTCATCTATAGCAGATGGATATAAGCCAGCAGGAAAGTTAGAAAATCAGGATCTTGGTATCACCCTCCATGTTGGTCCTTTCCAAAACACATTACGTCATAAATGCAAAATGTGACCTTAGTCATGCTGCTGATAGATCAATTCAATTTAAAACGTAAATGTGTTAGGCCCCCTGCTGGCAACTGGGGGTAGAGCGCTACACAGGCACAGTGCCTGCCCTGGTAAAGCTGCCATCAGGGCAGTCAGGCTGAGGGCAACTAAGACGACAAATGTGCTCACAGAGTTATGCACGGAGCCCTGGGGGCAGGAGTGGAAGGAGGGGGAGGGAAGAGTCGTTCTCTTGGGGAAGGACGTTCCCTTGCTCACAGTGACTAGGAGAATGAAGGATGGAGAGTTCTGGTAGCAGGAAAAGCATGGACCCAGAGGCATAAAGGCACACAGCTTGTTTAGGAAATTGCTAGAAGTTCATTGGGGATAGAGCCTCAGAAGTGTTGATTAGACAGGGATGAGAAGAGGTCAGAGAGGAGGCTGAGGTCCTCTGTGAAACAGGGCTCTCATCATCCCCTTCTCATTCTTCCTGGTCATGACTGAGATTATCAATACCTGCTTAGAAAGTTATAGATGCTCAGATGGAACCTGACAAGTGCAGCACAGAGTGGGCCTCTGTGCAACCTTCACCAAGACATGCTGCAAATCATCCCAAATGGACATCAACAAACTTTTCTTTATCAGGAACTCACAGTGCTTTTTTATTAAACTATTGTTCAAATCTGTTATACCAAGTGAACATTAAATTAAAACATTTATTTCTGAAACTTCAATCATAAAACGAAATCAAGAAACTCTGTGAAAACTGTCAGCAGAAAAAATACAAGTGCAGACATGGCAATATTCTTAATGAGGAGTCAAATGTTAATGGATCCAGCATAATAAATGACTTTCTGGTATGATTATTATGCCAATCACAGCCTATTATAAGTAACGAAAGCATGGACAAAACTCTGAAAGATCTTATCTGACTGGTTACAAAAATATGTATATAATTAAAATACAGTAAAACCTACCTAGATGTCTAAGGGATTGAGTCATTCTGGATGACAGAGTTTTCCCAGAAAGTTGAACATTAACCCTATAAAGACTTTGCTATTTTAAGGTATATTTTTTAGTAAGTGTGAAATCTCTTGCAATACCCACTTCTCTGCTTCTCAACCAGACTCTAATATACTAAAGGTAATCTAGCATTGTCTCCATGTCCAGTGATCGCCCTTATGAATATCAACTTCCATAACATACTGAAGACACATGGAGTTTCAAATGTATGTATGAATATGTACATTATATGGATTAAAGACCTGAAACCGTAAATCTCCTGAAAGAGAACACAGGTAGAGCACTATTTGACATAAATCATAGCAATATTTTTTTTGGATCTGTCTCCTAAGGCAAAAGAAACAAAAGGAAAAATAAATAAATGGGACCTAATTAAACTTACAAGCTTTTGTACAGCAAAGGAAACCACTGACAAAATGAAAAGACAATCAACTGAATGGGAGAAAATATTTGCAAATGATATGACCAATAAGGAGTTAATATCCAAAAATATATAAACAGCTCATACAACTCAATATAAAAAAACCAATCTGATTAAAAAATGGGCAAAAGACCTGAGTAGACATTTTTCCAAAGAAGATATACAGATGGCCAATAGGCATATGAAAAAGTGTTCATCACTAATCATCAGAAA
Organism: Aethalodelphis obliquidens; assembly: GCF_003676395.1. Taxonomy (NCBI): domain Eukaryota; kingdom Metazoa; phylum Chordata; class Mammalia; order Artiodactyla; family Delphinidae; genus Aethalodelphis; species Aethalodelphis obliquidens. The sequence continues at coordinate 31,123,653 of NW_020837955.1, read as the reverse complement.
AATGCAAATCAAAACCACAATGAAATATCACTTCACACCTGTCAAAATGGCTATCATCAAAAAGTCTACAAATAACAAATGTTGGCAAGAATGTAAAGAAAAGGGAACCCTAGTACACTGTTAGTGGAATTGTAAATTGGTCCAGTCACTATGGAGAACAGTATGGAGGCTGCTCAAAAAGCTAAAAATAGAACTACCATATGATCCAGCAATTCTGCTGCTGGGTATATATCTGAAGAAAACAAAACACTAAGGTGAAACAGTACATGAACCCTAATGTTCATAGCAGCATTATTTACAATATCCAAGATATGGAAGCAACCTAAGTGTCCACCAACAGACGAATGGATAAAGAAGATGTGGTATATGTATACAACGAATATTACTCAGCCATAAAAAAGAATAAATTCTGCCATTTGCAACAATGTGAATGGATGTAGAGGGTGTTATGCTTAGTGAAATGAGTCAGACAGAGAAAGAAAAATACTCTATGTTATCACTTATATGTGGAATCTAAAAATTAAAACAAACAAATGTATATAACAGAACAGACTCACCAGATATAGAGAACAAACTAGTGGTTACCTGTGGGGAGTGGGAAGGGGGAGGGGCAAGATAGAGATTAAGAGATACAAACTACATGTATAAAACAGATAAGCCACAAGAATATATTGTACAGCACTGGGAAATATAGCCATTATTTTGTAATAACTTTAAATGGAGTATAATGTGTAAAAATATTAAATCTATGTTATATACCTGAAACTAAAATAATATTGAATATGTACATTATAGCTAGAGCCCTAGGAATTTCTTTTCTTTTCTTTCTAAGAAGTTACCAATGCAGAGCTTGCTTTTTGTTTGCCTCTTTATATAAAGGCAAATTGCACAGCTGCCAGTGAGTAACATGGCCGCTTTTCTGTAAAACCCATCAATAATGCAAAAATTAAAGTGATCTTCTTCTCAAGGGGTTTTCACATCCTCCCCAGTATCTTTTTACCTGTTGCTATCAGTGTGCTGTGACCTGTCAGCATCATTCAAAGCAGTGACTACATCACCAATCCCATGGACCACAGACATCTCCTTGACCGTTTATAACAATCCTCGTATGTCACTTGAAGTTTGTGGGCACAGCAGTCTTTCTGATTTCAAGAATTTTGACCATAGTGTTTGGGAATAATCTTACCATAAAGTCTTGAAGTACTTCATCAGGCCCAAATGACTTTACTAAATGTGAAGCAGACTTGGGTTCAAATCTTATGGGACCTTGGGCAAATTATTTAATTTTCCCTCAGCTTCGTCAATAGAAATTAGAGTTGATAACACCAATCCTGCAAGGTTTCTCTGAGGATTATAAAAGATAATATATGAATAAGGCACTTAACATAGTGCCTGACAAAAAGTAGATGTTTAAATTTTTGTATTACGTCAAATCATTTGCAAATGCAATTTTTGTTAATTAAAACCAATCGAATATCAGCCATTTTTATCGGGTTCCACCTTAATACTTCCCTTCGCCTTTGTTTTGGTGATACATGGTAGGGCAGTAAAGGAGGTTTCTATATCCAGATCTCTTTTTTTATCTTTCCCTCCTGAGATTTTCACTGTCTAAGACTTGGTTCCGAGTAAGGGACCAGTATTACAAGTGTCTGTGCATTAAAGGTGGAACCAAGCTCCAAGTTTTTTAGAGATGATAACTGATCAATGCAAGTGGTGAAAAGTTCAGAGGGAAAATACCCATAAAAAAGATAAAGATTCCCGGAAACCTTTCTGCCTAAACAGCAAAGAGAAAACTATCTTATGGGCATATGTAGAAATGGTTACTGAGTGTGCTTTTATGTGTCTCTGTGTAGCCTGGGAAGACTCTTTGCCTACTAGCTCTCTCACCATTTTTTGCTAGATTAAAATTGCCTTAGTTTTATAATCAAGAGGGCTAAGAGGGAAAAAATGAGAGGAAAGTGGATAGTAGGCAGTAGATGCTTTTAGCAGGACCACGGGGTCCTCATGCAGTCATCGTGGTCATTCCCAGGGTCTCTGGAACTCACAGGGTAGGCTTGCTGCCCCACCTATGATCTGACATGTGTGGATCCCGTGTGACCAAACTAAATATATTTGCATTCCTTTTGGCTTTTTCCTCAAATGATTTGATTGTGTGAACTCAACTACCTCATCAGAGCTTGCTTTGGAATAAGAAGTATGTAAGAGTGAAAAAAACCTCTCTCCAAATCTGTTTTGTTTTTTTTCCCCCCAAAGCTCCTTTTTCAGTACAACTAGAAGTTAATGGTCAGAGTCTGTGTAATGATCCTTCCTCCGGTTTTACTCCTGCTGCTTTACCAATTCCCTCTTGGTCCTACTAATTATCTAATTGATTAAGCCTTTGAGGAGCCTTCTGTCACTGGGTGTGGCCCACTGCACACAACTGTCTCACTGTATTTTCTTCAAAAAGAACAGCAGGGTTAATTAAAAGATTCACAGCACAAATAAAGGTACCAACAGGGAAGCAAATCTCGCTTGCTTCCTGACTTGGTCTCTGAAGTGGGCTGAATAGTATCCCCCAAAAGTTCATGCCTACACAGAACCTCAGAATGTGACTTTATTTGGAAATAGGGCCTTTGCAGATATAATTAGTTAAGACAAAGTCACCCTGAATTAGGGTGGGCCTGGTGTCCTTATACAAAGAGGGGAGGCCATATAGAGGTGACATAGAGAAGAAAATTCCATGTGGAGACAGAGGCAGAGATTGGAGTGATGTATCTACAAGGCAAGAAACGCCAAGGTTTGTTGGCAATTACCAGAAGCTAGGAGAGAGGCAGGGAACAAATTCTCCCTCAGGGCCTCCTGAAGGAACCAACCTTGCCAAAACCTTCATTTCAGACTTCTGTTCTCCACAACTGTGCGAGGATACATTTCTGTTGTATTAAGTCACCAGGTTTGTGGTAATTTGTTATGGCAGCCCCAGGAAATGAACACAGTCTCCCTCATCACAATCTGACCCCTGATTGAATGGCCAGAGAGTACTGATTGGTTGCCACCCTTTCCCCCATTGTTTTGGAAATGATCATGACGTATCATACTGAAACTATGACTAATACTAGTCCCTCAGGGCATTTCCTCTATTTGAGGTCCTTTAAGCTACATTCATTTGAAAAATAAGCTACACAGCACACAGCATGGCAAATGTCAATGGGAAAATTCACTAGGTTATGGGAGTTTTGTGATCACCATAAAATTGATGACATTCATAAAATTGGAAATAGTGATAATAATTGTTCCTTGGAATGTAGACATAGTATACGTAGTATGTCAAGGTTTCCTAGGAAACAGATTCTGAGACTCCAAGATTTGTGTGCGTGAAGTTTATTGAGAAGTACCCTCAGGAGTAACATCTGCAGAGGGTTTTGGAGGCAGAGATGGGCAGAGGGAGAAGTTAATCTGTGACGCATTTGCAACAGAGGCCTCTTGGGAGCAGAGGGTGGTCCTTTAGAGTTGTAGCAAATTGAGGCAAGAGGCCAAACCTTTGAACCTCCCAGCAGGTGTAGGCTGTCGCCAGGGAGGTGGCATAACATTGGGTGAAGCAGCTTCTTTCAGCAGAGGGCAACTCAGCTGTGGGCTGTGAAATAGGAGGCTCAGTCCTGAAGGAGGATCTGGGCAACATATCCCAGCCCCACCACAATATTCATAATTCAAATAAACAACTGTCCTTGTTAGCTAAGCAAGTGACTTGGGCCAGACCCATACAAGATACGTTATGGCATAGATAAGGTTATTGGACACGTACACTTTTGTTCCTTACAGGGTGGAGCTGCTGTATTATTGCCATCACTGATCTTCCCAGAAGAATGCTTGCTCTTCGGAGCCATGATTCCCCTCTTTAATTTTCCTACCTTGGCTAGCAACTCTGATAGCTACTTTTCTCTTCAAAAAAGGGCAAAAATTATGATCTCAGTGCTAATTCCGTGGCTAGGTCAATAGTCTAAAAAACTGAGTAAGCATTGCTTACCCTTCACATTTATTTCGCAAATGACTCAATGTATCTTAGTCTTTGTTAAGTCATGAAGCTTCCAGAGGAAGAGGTCACCCTTATTTTGCCTGCAGGCACAGTGGAAGATGAGATAATTAATATCAGTGAAGTTTCATAAGGCATCAGAAGGAATGGCAGAGAAGATAGCAATTTCTTCTTTTTGCCTGCTAAGTCATATTCTCTTCTGGTAAACTGCAAATTTATATGACTTTTCTCCAACAATAAATAACGGCAACTACTATTCACTGAGCCCTTATTATTTATTGAGCACTCCCTCAGGCAGAGGGGGTAGGTGGAATAAAAAGCAATTACTGGGCACTGTGCTAAATACTAATATCTGCTCTAAGTAGTAGCAAGATTTAAAAATTTTTCGAACGCAGAGCATATTTAAGTCATACTTGGTTGTTAAAAAAAACAACAAAACTACTGCTGTAAACAAACTAAACCCTTTGGGGAGAATGTTTCCATCAATATCTTTAAGATAAAGATTGGCTCCTATCACAGTAAGGCAAGATGATACACACCAGGGTAGAATACATAAACTTGAGGATGAATAAAAGGTACTAGGGTGACATATGAGGTAACAAAACTGCAGTACTACAATGCAGACATCCAACTGGAGAAAAAATGAGGATGATGCTTTCTTAATACCGATTCTGAACCTAACACTAGCTACGTCTCCTGTCAATCCCATTCTCTTAAATTCAAGGAGAAACTGGTCATATTACCTAACTTAATTAACAGACAGATTCATTTCTCAGGCTAAAAGAATAAAGAAGCTGATATTTTGGTCTGGTTCTAAACAACAGAGGACTTAACAGGAATGATAAGAACTTTTAAGAATGTGACCATGCTCTTTTAGAATTTAAATACTGGGCAAAAGCATCATCCCACAGATACTTTTTAAGCACATACTTTGAGTAGGACTGTTCCAGGCATCAGGCACAGAGCACTGAGCAAGACAGACAGGATCTTCCCCTTCACAAAAAGAATCTAACATATGGCTCAAGACACAGGAAGGTTTAAAATGTCATTTAAAACACAATAAAAAGGATAAAAAAAGGAATTTTCTGTTTCTAATGGATGGCAGTAAGGTAAGCTAGAGTATACAACCTCAGACTCAACAGGGGGAGCAAGTTCTATGAGTGCACCAAGGATGTAGGGATCGAGGGATGGGATAGACAGCTGGCTCCTGAGAGTAAAGTAACAGCAAATATTTTAACTCTAGGTAGAAAAATGGTCAGTTACAGGCAAGTCCATTCTGGTGTACGAGTGAAGTGCCCCAGAGGTTGGGCAGGGCACAGCCACGGGGAATCATTCCATGAGAAGTATTTGCTCCCTAGCATCCCTCACAGAGAACATCCAGATATTAAATACAGCTGGTGAAGGTCACTGCTGCTTAAAAGAGAGACCTTTTCACTACAACTTTCAAAGCCAATACATTGGGCTTCCCTGGTGGCGCAGTGGTTGAGAGTCCGCCTGCCGATGCAAGGGACACGGGTTCGTGCCCTGGTCCGGGAAGATCCCACATGCCGCGGAGCGGCTGGGCCCGTGAGCCATGGCCGCTGAGCCTGCGCGTCCGGAGCCTGTGCTCCGCAACGGGAGAGGCCACAACAGTGAGAGGCCCGCGTACCGCAAAAAAAAAAAAAAAGAAAGAAAAGACAATACATTGTATAAAAGAATTCAAAGAAACGAAAATAAAGGAGTAAAATTAAGTAGGCAGTTGATATAGGATAGAGGTTACAAATATAGCTCCTGATACAATGCTACCTGGATTCAATTCTTAACTCTATCACTTACTATGTGAACCTTGGCACGTTTCTTAACTCTCTGTACTCAGTCTCCTCATATCTGTAAAATGACAATAATTATAATATTTACTTCATCGGGTTGCTGTGAGGATAAAATAAGTTGATACGTTTAAAGCATTTAGGATACTGCCTGCCATAAGCCAAGTGTTCAATAAATGTTAGCTGTTGCTATTTTGCTTTGTTATTCTTTAATGGTCTGTTTAATTCACCACACACTTTTACTATAGGAATAACATAACTTAGCTTTAAATCTAATTTATGATGGAACATCTTAGGCACTTATATGTGGCTCTGGTATGACACAAAGTTTGAGGAGCCTTTGCGAGCAGGTTCTAGATTCAGCACGCTGTACTACGAAAAGCAAAAGTGAGCTTGAATCCTGGCTCTACCACCTATAGAGCATGTAACTAGGCAATGAGACGATACTTCTAGGCCCAAGTCTCTTCAGCTGTAAAACGGGAATAATAATAGTGCCAAAAACTCATAGGGTTTTTCAATGAGTAAACTAGATAATTTATGTAAAGCACTTGGTATAATGTACGGCGTTCAATAAACGGCAGCCATGTAATTATTTAGCCCTTTTTTCTCCTTCATTGGAGATGCCTTTAACTTGCCTGCTTATTATAATTGAATACCATAAATTTCTAGTTTGCTATTTCAATTTCCTCTTTTCTCCTTTCTTACATGTCCTGAAAGAATTAAAAAAAGAAATTCACTAAAATGAAATACCGTGTCATGAAAATACCTGTGATGGTCATTTTCCATTTAGAAGGGAATTATCTTGCTACTTAAGTGCAACTCTCAACCACAGATCTTTGTACGTTGAAACTATAATTCATGTTATTGTCAGAGCTGGGGCAGGGCCAGTCAGGTGTCAGTGGCCAGAAGAGAGGGAGAGATGAAGCGTCGAGAAGGGGTGGATTTGAAGCAAGCAGGGACAGCGTAAGTAAAGAGAGAGAATGGATAAAGTCAGCTGTGGATTTAGAAGTGATATACGTAATTATAATATAGTTATATATTATAATATATAATAAACGTAATTATATTATAATATAATTAATTAATTATATGTAATATATAATATATATGTGATATTATATATGTTATATATAATTATATATTATAATTATAATATAATATATGTAATTATAATATATAATATTATATATAATATAATAATAGACATTTTTGGGTACCTAATATTTCCCTTGCCTGTGCAAGGTAAGTGGAAGAGTCAGGACTTGAACCCAGGCCTGTCATGATTCTAATGCCTGGCTCTTTCCCTCTCTCCAGACTAGCATCTAGAAGTTATGAGATATCACAGGAGACAGGCAGACACACTCAAAGTTCAAGGCTCAGAACCCAGAGATTCTGTGAGATTTGAAGGAAGGAGACAAGAGCAAAAAGAATATCAAGTTAGAGGAAACGTAGAACGACCCTCCAAACTCTATCCCTCCTTCAGCACTGTCTTCTGGCTCTTGGTGATAGGAGCCACTTTCCCCACGGGGTTGGTGGAGGCGAGAGATGACTAGCAGCTCCTGACCAAGCTGAGGCTCACCGGGCAGACACCATCAGAACAAACCAGCTGTGAGGAAATCCCACACGCGTCTTTATTGTACCCTGGCTCCGGACAGCTCTCTGACCTAGACTACTGTTTTATTTTAAAAAGGAACATGCCCCCTTTCCACAGAACTTAGATTATTTTTAAAAACAGAAATACAAATTAATTTCTCCATTTCTCACAACCACGAGGCCTCAAATTTTTCATGACCTTAGCTTTTTTCTTTTATTTATCTCATAAAAGGGAAGTTAGGACCTATTGATCTCTGTAAATAGCTCTATATTTTTGGAGATCACCTCAGAAGAAGACTATTTGAATAAGATGAAATTACTATTTGTCAGAGAATTTAATCATATTATTTTTCTTCTTGTTGGTTGTAAAAGTTGCTTGATGCCAGTAGCTAACAGCAAGCAGTTACAGTCATTTTAAAGTCTCTTTCTGTAACAGCAATCTCTACTGACGTTTTTGCTTTTTCAGCACTGAAGAGTTGACAAAATTCTTCAAAATCTCACTTGAAAAAAAAAAAAACAAACCTCCCATGACCCTCATAGCTACTTACTATCTAAACTTTACAAATAAAGCTGGGGCTCTGGGTGTTGAGGCATGAAGACACAAAGTTGCTGTACTCTGTTGGCAGGTGCAAGATGTGAACATCTACGTACTGATTCCTGGGCTCGTCATAGTACAGATTCACACCTTCTGGTTTGCTTTCCGTACCCTGCTCCACCCTCACCCCAACACTTTTGCCATCGGAGACTTTTCTTATGAGATACCATGGGTTTTATCAAGTCCATCCATTTGTACTCATCTATGAGATGCTTATTCCTATTTATTAAAGAAATATAATTTGTTGAAAAAAAATTCTAGATCTCCAGTTCTCTCTCCTCTGACAATTCCATACACTGTTGTTAAATACGGAGACGTAAGATTGAGAGGTTGAAGGGAGACACGCAAGAGGGAAAAGGAGGACAAGAAGTGCTGGGAAAGGAGAGAACCACAAACAAGCATCCTTCGGTCCTCTGTCTGCACTCTCTTCTCTCCTGGCTGCAAAGAGTCAGTAGTGGCACTCAGGGAAACCTCCCTGGGGCTACTGAACCACAAAGAAAAGGGAAACAAGCAAACATCAACAAACAAACCAACCTGGGTGTGTTTCTTGGTGAACAAAGGGAAGGTGTTATTGAAGAAAATGGCTTTTCCTGATATTTTTCACAAAATATGCATACGGGAAATCTTTTGAAGGAATATGAAGAGAAGGAAACAAAACCCAGGATGGCATGGCTAAGTGTGAGCCCACAGCCATGGAATAAGGCTGAATCCTGATCTAGGTTTCAGTTTTCCCACCTGCAGATTTTCATATGAACTAGAGAAAAGTCACTCGGGCAGTCACAGTGAGGACGGATGAACAGAAATTAGCCGACAGGGGAAGGGCTATCAAGAAGCCATCTTGGCGCCACTGGCCAAAGGCATCTCATTTTCCATGAAAAATGACCAGGAAGCTGTGGCCAAGGTTCCCCCATGAGCAAAATTCAATTGTAAAACTTCTTCAATATGTTTCCAAGTACTCCTGGTCCCATCTACAGCCATCAGTGTACAATAGTCCCACCTCTGTGCCTTTTATTTGAAAAGCAACAGATTTCCAGATACTGCAATATTTTCTGACAGAGGGTCTGCATCTATCTCACTTGAATTTTAGGCATTTGTGAACACAAACCCGAGTTGAACTATCATCATCACAACTCAGCCCACTCAAGCAGATGGTCGGACTAAATCCTCTAAAGCTTATTGCTGCAAAGTCTTGGTAACAAGACAGTCATTCAATAAATGTTTATTGAGCATAGCCTATGTGCAAGAAACTATAGCCATGGCAGATTTCTTATTACTCAGTGTACTGCTCCACATAATGAGAAGGCTGGTCTTGCTGAATTCCAAACGAGAGATGCCTCAAATCTTACCTCAACCACTTCCAACAGCGTAAGGAGAAAAGAACTTATTCTGGTTGTAACTCTACGCCTACATATTCTTAGCTCAATTGGCCAGATCAATTAGTTTTTGCTAAAAAAAACCTTTTGTACCTATCCACACACCAAGTATTTATTGAGAACCTACAAGGCATTGGGCACCGCACACATGCAGCTAGGAGCTGCAGGCCTTCGGCAGTTGTGGGCAGGAGAATTTTGCACTAACAAACGATTGTCTTGTTGCAGGTCTACTGATTAAGTAATAGTAGGTAAACTGTATTGCACTTCCTGTAGAATGGGGTGAGTCCTTATATGAAGTGTTTCACGCAGCACAGACCAAGATGAATTCCTACCATGTAAGTAAAATTACGGAGCATTAATCATGTAAAGTCCAGAAAAAGTGGGGCTAGGGTGGCATCACTGTGTGTTGGTAAACGCCTACAGAACCATTCCCCGTTAGCCAGACAAGAGCCTGAACCATTAAGAATATATCTTCTAGGGCCACCTAGTGTTGACGTTTTTCCTGCTTTAGCTCTTAGGGAGTCCCCACAACCAGAAAGAAAACAAAGCAAAACAAAACAAAACACAAACAAACCCATCCCCCATCCCTGCCACTACTGAATTGGAATTCCCTGGTGGCATAAGATACAGAATCTTGGGAAAGGATATCCCTTCTTCTTCTTTTTTTTTTTTTTTTTAAATAATACGATAATCAGGAGAGGAAAGGCATAATCTATACCAGGGAGCACTGTGCTGCTCAGCCCTTGTTACAAGCAGCAGTACTTTACTTTCTCAAAAGATTTTCTGAAAAGAATGTAGAAAGGAAGCCTGTGGAAATATCCTGGGGAAGAGACTGCAAAGTGGAAATCAACATAAACTTGATCATATAACACAGAATAAGCTCTCCTAAAAGTCCTCCCTATTTAGGGTTGTGTGTCGCCTGCAACTGTCTCTTTGTTCTTCCCTATTAACCACCCCCACCCCCCCACCCCGGGCTGTCTCCTCTCCACACTCTGCCCCTCCTCCTGACACCTCTGACGCCCTCAAGTCGCGTCTGCCAACGGTTTTCCTTTTTATCCTAGAGTAGGGAACGTTTGTAGGGATAGAGGACCATCTTGCTGCGGGTCTGGTCATTCTTTGCATTTTTTTCCCTCAAATGCTATGTGGCACATCAACCTCGTGCTCGAAGTTTATAAACCATTACCTGTTGCTTCTGGTCCTCAGGTGATATTTATGGAGGGAAATTCTACAGATAGGAAGACTGGGGGAAGAAAAAGGATGATATAGAATAATGTCCATCGGTAGAAGTTAGAACTCTTTATCTTTAATCCAAGGTCCTCTCCCCTGAAAATGCTGTCAACATACCTAGATCTTGGAGTTTCTAATAACATCAGGAATTTGCAGAGGGCTAATAATGTGACATTGCATTTTTTCAAACAGGAATTTAGTAACACTCTTTTAAATTTATTTGAAAACTCTTAGGTGTGTCCTACGGAGGCTGACAAATGAATACATCTTTCACTTTTGCACAGACTGGACTGAAGAGAAACTTGGACCTGCATAGACTACTGTGAAGGTTAGGTTAGCAACCAACCCCCAGAAACAGACTGGTGAGATAGTGATGAAGTTTAGGGAAGTAACTATAATGACTACCCTTTGAGCTTGTCCAAAGAATACAGAAATGTAAAAACACTAATAAAACCCTGAGAAATTAGACAATTCCAGCGAGAGAAACAGGTAGACAGCTGCCACCATGCTATGGGCTATGCGTCCCAGGGAGAAGCAAACACTGCAGCTGCAGCTGTCCAGCTATTCCAACCTTCCACTGCAACTGAAATGTCCTTTAGAGTAAAATAATTGACAAGCCATGAAGAATCTCCGCTTTATTTCCTTGATTTCTATCTTCCACAGCGCCCTCTCACACGGCCTCAACAGCTGCATGCAGTCGGCTCTCCTGAGCCTCATGCCAGGCTGTGTGCTTCCTGAAGCATGCACGTCAGTCTGCGTGTGTTAGGGCCCTTGTTGACGTCTCTGCCCGTCCTCCGTCTGGGCGGCCACAGTTCTCTGAGGGCCACTTCTCTCGGGTGCTGAGCGAGAATTAGCTCTGGTGGCAGTGCCTTCAGAGGCAGCCCTCTGGGAACGTTCTTTAGCCATGGTTTCACTGTGACCACTGCTTAAGGGTAGTCTGGGCTTCATATTTGACCACTTGCACGCTCACGGAGTCCAGGGTCGTTCCCTTGTGTCAGTATTTGACAACTGTCTTCGCTCTTATGTCATCTCTTGCCTATGCCAACATGTGGCACATGGAAGCCATCCTGTTGACAAGGGAGCTCTCATCCCTTCTCTGATTTAAAATCTATCCTAGGCAGCGGTTTTGTACAGCTGTTAGGATGTTTTCGGAATTCTTCTGCCCACAAGAAAAGTGAAACCCACACCACATTCTGCAATAGGTTCACGATGTGCTTATTCCTTTGGAGAATCATCAACAGTAACATCAACCGATACCCTGCCTCTGACCTCAGAGGGCTTCAGACTGATGCAACAAACATGGGAAACACAATCTCTGAGACAGCTTGAAGCCTGCCATCATTCTTTGCTCAACTGGTATGTGAATGCTTAGATAACACATTAATTGCAGGCACTAATCGAGTATATTTTAAATTGTGAAATCCCAGAGCATGGGCCGATGTTACGCTTTTTCTATCCTGAAGCAGTTTGCAGGAATGTAAGCCTATAAAATTGGTAGGCTGAGCTGCAATACTTTGGCTCTTCCCTCATGGGTTTAGTTGTTTATACCTTTAATAAGGCAGTGACTTGGAGTCATGCCATCAGATTTCAGGCTTCCGGGGACCCTCTAAGGCAGGGACACTGTCTTGTGGAGCTCTGACTTGGGCATTTTAACGTCCTATCACGCATGTCAAGAGTGAGGCAGCCACAATGTTCACCTCCACTCAGTTTAACAAATGAATCTCTCTGTGGGGCTGTCCACTTCAATAAAGTGTAGCTCCTTGATGTGTGATACCTGAACATAGGATGCCAACAACTCGACAGAAACTGACACAGAGAGATCTGAGAAAACTGGGGTAGTGTCTGGGTTGATCCATTTCTGAAAGTGCAATGGGGTTACAATCATGGCTAGTGTGACCATCTATGGTTTCGCCAGGAAACAGCTCTCAAGAAGCTAGTTTTTATCAAATGTGTATATTTCATGTGAGTTCAACCTGGCAAAAGGTTTCAAGATGTTTAACAATAAATGACCAAAAGCTAAATCAATAAAAGTTAAAATCTCATGTGCATATATACTAATTTCTGTTTACAGCGCTCACTTATTCAGAAGACTTAACTGAGCACCATTTAAGTGCTAGACACTGAGCACCAAGTTCCCCAGGTGGAGTAGTTACAGTGGGAAAGACACCTAAGAAAGCAAAGGGTCATGACATTAAAACATGGGCTGTGCAAGCTTATACAACTTGACTGCCTGGTCAAGGACTAAAGGCTGGGGCCAGGGACCTTCCCAGAGAAGAGACAGTATTTGGCCTGAGAGCTGGTCTTAAAGGACTAGCATTTATTAGTGTGTGTGTCAGGTCCTGAGAGAACCTGGTATGCAGCTTGACATGATTAAAAACAGGGGTCGTAAATAGGGAAAAGGCAAGAGATAAGGCTAGAAAGCCAGAGTGTGGACGGGTCTCAAAGGGACGTCTATGCCAAGGATTTAAAGGCCAAGGATTTAAAACTTCAAATATCTTTTAGGTAACAGGAAGCCATGGTTGGGCAGGCGGTAGGGCTAGAAAGGTTTTAAAGGTGTAGCATGTGAATAATGCCCAACATACGTAGGAAGGTTACCACATGCTAGATACTTTTCTAAGTACATCACATGTATAAACATATTTAATCTTTATGATTACCTACGAGGTAGGAGCTTTTATCATCCCTTTAGTAAACCAGGAAATTGGGGTGCAGAGAGGTGAGACAGAGGTAACGGAGCTAATACATAACGCAGTCAGAACAGTTAACTGCGGAGTGCACACTCTTTACCACAGCTCTGACCGGCCTCGCAGATAAGGATGCAGAGGAAGAGGAGGTCTGGAGACTGTGAAGAGTGAGCTGGACCCAGAAAACATTGGGGCCAGAGCTCCTTGCCTCTGACAGACTATAGTAACTTGGTGTGATATATAGTTCAGGCCTATCTGCCTTCAATAGGAAAAAAAATTTCAGAGGTTAGTTGTTAACCCGTGAAAATCCAAGCCCTTGACAAGTATTGCAGAAAGCACTTAGTGATTTTCCTCAAAGACAGCTCTATCTCCTTTCTTGATCCGATGAAGGAAGCATTATAGTTCTGGGGCACTCAGGTAATGGGGCCCCCTGCAAAGACCACTGTGCAAAGCTAAAGGTGCACAGGGCCGGAGGAATGTCACACATTCTACTGTGACAAAACCTTACTAATCAGTCCTCGAGTGAATGTGATGGGCAGGAAGATGACTTTTACTTATGTGTGACAGAATGAAATGATGGAGAGGAAAATGAATATTATGTTCTGATAATTTATGGAATTTCTGCCAGTGTTAAAACCACAGTGATTTTCAGAGTGAGGATCGGAGAAAGAGGTGTATGTCACCCATACCTTAAAAAGGGATTTACATAAATGACAACAGGACAGCAGCCGCGTATTGGGCTACCTCTGGAGACCATTTCTACATGCGGGTTTGGGGCTGTAGTGGCAGAGTGGCGTCAGGGCATATTCTAGTTTCATCTCCTACTAAACAGTCTCACTGCTGCCTCCCCCACCTAGGCCTATTCCTCACTTTAAAAGATGTTAGGATTTAAAAAGAATGTATTTCCTAGAAGTGGAATTCTACTTCCCAAATGAAAGAAGAAGAGGGGAGTAAAGAGAGCTGCTTATGAGATGAGGCAATGGTGACGTTTAATTTGGTGTTTAGTGGCAAGGGCCAGTGACTTGGGGTGAAAGAATACGATAGACTCTGCATATCTCAAGGAACTGCATCTGTACTGGGTATTTTATAAAATACAATTTAGTGGGTGTGGGGTCCTATTGAGAGAGACAGAGATAGAGACAGATACAGAGACAAAAAGAGTGTCTTAAAATTATAAAAGAAAAGGCTTAGACTAGGTAGAATGTTGTGACAATAATGACGAGGGGATGAATTCCAGAGAGGTTTTAGTGGTACGATTTTCAGGACTAAAGAGTCACTTGAACCAATCTTATTAATAGTGTGGGGGGCAGAAGATTCAAGAAAACCTCTACTTTACTCAACACATGCTTTTCATACCTAGGTTTATTAAGAACTAGAAATCCAGACCTGGGCAGAAAGGTTGTCTGTGCTCATAGAAAACAGTAGTAAAAACATTCTAGGTAGAGAGTGATGCTATTAGCTAAGAAAAAGTATACGTGGAGGGGGAAATAAAGGTCTGAAGAATAGATAGTAAAGCTAATGCGTTCGACTTTCAACATGCTGAGTTTGAAGAGCCAAAGGGCCCCTCAGGTGGAGATGTCTAGCAAGCTGCTGGCTAATGGGTTTTCAGATCAAGAGAACTGGCATCACGGGCACGTCGAAGGCGGATGAAGTCTGATGAGATCACCTACAGGGAACAGGTAGAGCAAAAAGAGGACCTAGAAAGGAAGCCTGAGTAACAGCAATATTTAACACAAAGAAAGAGCTTCCAGCAAGAGATATTGTGACGGAAATGATTGAGAAAGGAAATAAACTCTGGATTGAATGAAGTCATAAAAATAAAGGGGAGAGAATTTTGTTTTCTGTAATTGCCTGTTTTCTTTGAATTCTTCATTGTACAATAACCTCAGTGTGCGCAGTCACCATTGTTACCTTGTTCACCTTGTCTTCCTGATGACTAGCATGGTAATTAACACGTATTTTTGAAAGACTTAAGAGAGGACAAACCAGCCGTAAAACATGCTACAGCCAAGTCAAGTAAGACAAGGACTGGAGAGCATCTACTGGGTTCACCAATTAGGAGATTCCTGGCCGTGTGAGGAGAGAACAATTTAAGTAACTGGACGGAAAGACCCATAATAAATATAACTGGCTTTTAAACTATTAGATGTAAAGAACTGTTAGGGAGGGCAGAGTAAACACATAGTTTATAGACAATGAGCCTTTCTGTGACAACAGTTTCTTTAACTAAAATTACATTAATTACTTGCTGATTGCTAGACTGATATGGAAATATAATACAGAATAAAATAGTTATAATACAAGTTTTAAAAATGGCATTCATCCATCAATATAATGCCACATTACTTTAAAATCCTGAATAATCATTTTAAAATCCTGAAGCAAAAAAAGCAATGTTGCTTAACCAGAAACAGTTTAGGAACTGTTAGACCAGCTTATGGTGTGGCTTCATGGACCAAATGGACTCCAAATCTGTAAAGCTTCAGCAGCTCCATGTTCTGGTTCTTATTCACAGAAACTGAAATTACTGAGTAAAGGGTTGGTTGATTGTCAAAAAATTAAATCAAATAAATCTTGGACTTCAGCTTGGACTTCAGAAAATTTGTTTCTAAGCAAGCACTTAGAAGCCCTGGAAAGCAATAAAATGAAAGGCAATTTGCACAGACTAACGGAGCAGCTAAAAGAGGAGTGGAGAATGGGAACTGTGTAATAGCGGAAAATTTTCATCTTGGAATTTTGCTCTAAAACAGTCTTTCCCTCTTGAGGAACCACTGGCTAACGATATCTAGGATTTTCTGTTGGTGCCACGATAACTTCAGGTTTGTATGACCGCACGTTGAAACAGAAAACAATACAACATAAAATCAAAGCCATATACTAAAATTTTGTATTTGGGGAAGTATCCTATGTTACAGGGCTAAATAGCTCTCAATTAAAGAGCAAAACAAAACAAAAATATCACTTTTTATGGTTTGGCTTAGATATTTAATGCTAAGTGCTAATTCAGCTCAGGAACCATCTTGACAGTTTTCTTTTCTTTTCCTTCTTGCATACGAGGTGGTTTTATTTTCCTCGTTAAATACAAAAGGTATAAGAAGGAAAACGAAGATGAATAAGGTCGACCTCCACACAGTCACTCGTAAGTCGTTATGATTGGGTGCACGCATGTGGCTCACTCTGTTTTTATATTCTTCTATCATATACGCACATGTCTCTCTTTATTAGATTGTATATAACTTTAAGGTCAAAAGCTGTGTCTCCTTCATCTTTGCCTGAACATTTTATTTTATACTTAATGTTCACAAACATTGCCTAAATAAACACGTAATGATCTTTCAGGTGCTTAAAGCCCTCAGATACTTTAGTCTCATGAAATCCATACTAGGAATCTAAATCCCATTTATTATTACCTCATAAATAATTTCATAATATTTTTCAGAAATTTAAAAAATAATAGTAGGCCAGCATAATCATATTTGCTCCCCAATTCAAAGGTCAAGAAAAAAACCTTATGTTCTTGGTTATTTAAAGTAGACCAGGGGGTGGAGCTTAAATTCTTGGCTTTAAAGATGTCCTCAGAGGCCTCCTGTGTTCCATTGGCTCTGGGGCCAAATCTGCACAAGTAAACCTGCAGATGGAAGCATGGGGATCCTGAAGGGGAAGTGGGATGATACATAATACCCCAAAATGGACTACAAGCTCTTTATTTTCAATCTGGCCTGGGATTTGTGTTTAGAGAAGCAATTTCCTTGCAAATTATCCAACAGCTCAGTAGGAAAAGGAACAGTTAGGTGAAGGAAAAGAGTTTCTATTTTACATAACAGACAAATATGATTTGGGGAATACCTGCCATAACCCACATGCAACTCTAGACATGATTTTATTCTAATTGTTGAAAGAGAGTTGAGAGGTACATTACGGATCAGAGCTACTCATTTTCTTCCCCCATAGTGAGGGTCTATGATATAGACGAAAGGGGACAGGCATTAAGGCATTACAGCCAGAAATATCTGGATTTGAAATATTTATTTGTTTATTTACTTGTTTGTTTATTTTAAATAAAACTATATGTATTTAAGGTGTACAACATGATGATTTGATATACTTATACACAGTGAAATGATTACTGCAGTCAAGCTAATTATCATTTCCACACAATGATTTTTAGTGTGTGATAAGAACACCTGAAATCTATTCTCTTAGCAAACTTCCAGTATTCAATACAACGTTATTAACTATATCCATCATGTTGTATATTAGATCTCTAGGCTTACGCATGCTACGTAACTGCAGCTTTGTACCTTTGACCATCATCCCCGCTACCCAATTTTCCCTATCTCCCCACTCCTGGTAACCACCATCTGACTCTCTGCTTCTATGTATTTGACCTTTTAGATTCCAAATGAAAGTTCTTACCATGTGTGCCCAAGTGTCTGGCACACAGCAGATGTTCACTAAGTATTTGTTGAATGAATGACTTATAATACATCTCATTCTTTTTATTTTTTTACCACTATATGTTTATTGTAATAGATTTGGCAAAATATTACCAATACAATGTGCTGGCAGAGATGTGAAGCAAATGGGTCTCCCCTACATTGCTGGAGGCTGTATAAAATGGAACAGCCACTTGGGAAGGCAGTTTGTCAACTTCTTAAAAAGCTAAACATATACTTAACATAGGATTCAGCCATCCCTCTGTTGGGATTTATCCTAGAGAATGAAAACTTATATTCACACACAAACTTGTCTATACATTTTCAAAGTATCTGTTGTAACATCCCCAAACTGGATGCATCCCAACTGAATGGATAAAAAATCTATAGTATATCCACACAGTGGAATGTCACTCAGGAATTAAAAGATGTAAACAAACACAATAACACAAGTTGGTACATCTCATTCTTAACCTCCTGCCACGGCCAACTGGATTTCCCATTGATCAGTGTCACTCAGGTGGGGCAACAGCCAAAAGAACTCAGTGACACATGGCAGCCAGGGCTCCCTTGCAGACAAACTGGCAGATTGTGAGAAGCTGCAGTTGGCAGATCACGTCGTGTGATCACAGACACAAAGGATCCCAGCAATTCAGCAGGTAGAGCCAGATTTAAGTGATTAAAGTCTGTGCTCACTGACTGAAGTTTAGTGATAATGCGAATGTTTCCTGTTTTCTACTGTCACATTGAAGAGGGATTTCTTTTCACTTAAAATTATCTTGTTTAGCCCCAAGACTGTAATTCACTGAATCTGTTTCTAGAGAGTGTTCCCAGAGAACAAAATAAGCCCAATACTGCATGCTTACATGGGACAGCACTGAAGGTTCATGGAATCAGCTTGGCTTCCTATTTATTCTCCCTCTTACCCAGCAATCTGAGATTGAAATACAATTTTTAGAAGAATTTTAAGGCAGGAAATCACTGAGAAGAGAAAATGTACAACATCTATTCAGAGTCCCACCACCTTCTCATTTTCTAGCCTTTATAACATAGACGTGGGTCTAGAGGCTCCTCTCGCTGCTTCCGCTGATTCTCTGTGCACATTTCTACTTATATATACATGTATTTCTGTTCTGTTAAATCCTGCCTGATAAGGAGAGAAAGTTAAAGAAAAAAATCTCTGTTCTTAAGTCAACCTCCACTTAAAAATAGTCCACTAACACTGACTTAAAGATGGGAGGCTAGTTTGTTGCTAGGTTAGTAAGTCTCTTTCGATATTTGTCAAGCTTCACTCAATCTGTGATTTAACAAAAGCACTGAAGAAAACATAATTAAAAAGAAAAAATGGATCTGTGGTGGTGTAACTTAATAGCAACTTCATTTTTAGGTACTTGAAATAAAATTCAAATACATGAACAGAGTAATTTTATTACTTTCAAATAATAAAACTATTTTTCTACAGTGCAGGGTTCTCAAAATTTAGAGCACGTCCTCCGCACCCAGTCTCAGCTCTGAGTCTTTATTATACTCAATTTGAAGTGAGAATAAGATAAGCCTGAAAGAAGTGTAGAAATAGACTGGATTTCCTACTGCTACAAGGACAAGCTAGGGACTGAAATTTTGGTGTCTGTTTGTTGGTTTGCTTAATGGCTACCACCTATTCATACCAACATAACATAGGGATGTAATTCTGGAAATGTGCTCCTAACCGGATTATGTATGTCAGCTAGATGGTAAGATAGACGTTGTGAAAATTAAGAGTGCTTTCACCTATAAACACACCAGAACCGCCTCTTCCTCTTGTTCTGTCTGCCTTACCCTCTTGGCTAAAGCCCTTCTTGAACCCTGATGGTTAATGCTGTCTAGTAATTCAACGACATGTTGAAGAACACTCTAAACAACCACACTGAAGGAAAACAACATTCAGATTTTGTGGTCCAGCTGGCCAACTGCTCTTTTTAACACTTCTGTCTCTACATAGCTAGTAGCTCAGGGTTGCATATGTCTCTATACCTAGAATGCTTCCTACAAATTAGGAACTTATTTTCAAGAATTAAACTCTATATTTTGATTTTAATAAGATATATTGGGTAGATTAAAATAATAAAAATGATTAAAATAAGCATAAAACCTTTTTATTGAAAAACGGACCACTACAATATTCTGATCTTCAGTCAATGACTAGTCAATGACTAGTTCTGAAAAATCGCTTTGGAAGTAATTTTTTAATTTAAAAAAATATATATATATTTGGGGGAAGGTAAATTACCATTGCTGACCAAATCAACATCATGATATTTTCCCAATATGGCTGACATTATGATGACTCAGGTAGGATCTTTAAAAGTATTAACTGATTTACAAATTACACTTTCATATTTGCTCCCTAAATTAAGGTACAGGAATATTTAGAAGGCTGAATTAGATCATTCAGTTACTTGATCTTACATTTATGTGATGCTCAGGGATTGAACTGGGTTTTGACCTATTTTATCAAGGTTTTTTAAAATAGGATACCATTTTCTCCTCTTTCCAAAAAACAATACATAACTGTAGCTTCCTACCACCAGCATAATGAAAATGATATTCACCATTATGGTTCAAATGAAAACAATAAATAACTCTTACAAGATTCTTCTCTTCAGATTGCACTTGGTTGTCAAAGAACATTTTTTGTAGGTACAAGATGTTCTAAGAATGTCTGATTAAAGTTAATTAAGGGAGTAAGAAAAAATATACTTGAAAATGTCTGCTATAATTGTTTTCTATAAATAGATAAACTACATTTCTCATCAATACCTATTACTGTAATTTGTCTTGTAAGGATTTTTAAAAACACTACATAGTGTTCTTTAGACGTCTATCTATTATTTAGTACCACTTACAATTGCTGCTGTCTTGATATATTAATGGTAATGAATTTTGTGGTAGAAATTTAAAAAATCAATTTAGAAAAAGTTATTTAAATTTTTTGTGATAATCTAAGGGTACCAAGCACAATCAGCAGCTACACTATTACAAGAGCAAAAAATCAGATTTTGATACTCTGCCAGTGATACAATCCAGATTACTACTAGTGAAAAACAACAGCACTGAATTTTCAACTACTCAGCTTCAGTTTTCTAAACATACACACATGCTTTTTTAGTTTGATAAAAACAGAAATTATCTGAAAGAGAGCCTCCTTTGGGCCTCACTCTCTAAAAGATAAAACAATAATGCCTAACTACACTGTGGTGAAACAGACTATATGTAAGGAAAATACATCTCTGCAGGGATGTCAGGGGACTCTCGTTATTTTTATTGAGATGATCTCAGGCAGGATGGGTAAAAGAACTCATAGTGGCACTTCAAAAGGAGATTCCAAGAGTGGGGGAGTGTCAGACTCTAATGGCAATCTGTCTGAGGGGTTTTCCTTTTGAAGAGAAAGGCATCTTCATTCATTCTCTAGCCTATTCCTTCTATACAGAGCTTAAATTAAACAATCAATGCTAATATGACAAACTCTAGTGTAGGCGAACCAAAGGTAGGGAAAGGCATTTACCCCAGACTTGAACTATAAGAAAAGCTTCTTAGTGGAATACAATTATTATTGCAGTACAAAGGATGAGCAAAAGTTAGTCAGGTGAGGTTGATAAACAGGGGAAGACAGAGCAGAGAGAATTAGGCAGAGAGAAGAGCTTGTGAAAATATCAGGAGGCTGTCAAAATGTGGCCTATTGAAGGAATTAGAATAAGCTTATAATGTCTACATGTAGAGTAGGAGAAAAGAAATGTTGTGAAACATGTATGAGATTATAGAGATAGGGCAAGGCCCAAACAAGCACCTTGTAAACAAATAATAAGATAATAGATTTTAACCCAGCCATATCGATAATTTCATTAAATGTAAGTGGTCTAAATATACAAATTAAAAGACAGAATTGTCATATTGGATAAAAAAGCAAAACCTAATTATAGCTGTCTACAAGAAACCCATTTTAAATATAGATACACAGATAGGTGAAAAGTAAAAAGATGAAAAAGATATTTCATGCAAGCACTAATTAAAAGAAAGCTGGAGTGGATACAAAAATAGCAGGAAAAGTAAATATCAAACCAAAAACAGTATTACCAGGCAAAGGGAAGGACATTATATAATGATAAAGAAGTCAATTCATCAACACAAGGTAATAATCCTAAATGTGTACATGCTTAATAAAAGAGCTTTGAAATACATGGAGCAAAAACTGATAGAATTTAAAGAAGAAATCAATAAGACCACAACTATAGTTAGATATTTTAACACTTCTCTCTCAATAAGACCATAAAACTAAGGACAGATCAGTAAGAATGCAGAACTAACGATACAGGAAACTTGAATAATATTATCAACAAAATTGACCTCATCGGCAATTCTAGAACTCTGCACGAGAGCAGAATATATATTCTCTTCAAGTGTACATGGATCTTTCACCAAAGCAGATCATATTCTGAGCCTCAATAAATTTAAAAGGTAGTTTTGTAGGGAGAACATACAACAATATTCTCTGACCACAACAGTATTAAACTAGAAATAAATCACAGAAAGATATCTGGAAAATTCCCAAGTATTTAAAAATTAAACAACGTGTCTTTAAATAAGCCAAGAATCAAAGAGGAATTCATAATGAAAATTGGAAAGTGTTCTGAACTGAATGAAAATGAAAAAACAACATACCAAAATTTGTGCAATGTAGCTGAAGAGTGTTTAGGGGGAAATTTATAACTTCAAATGCTTATACTAAGAAAGAAGAAAGGTCTCAAATCAATAACCCAAGCTCCCCTTTTAAGATACCAGGAAATAAATAGTAAATTAAACCCAAACAGATAGAAAGAAATAAAGATACAAGTATCAATTACATACAAAATAATAACAAAAGAAAAAAATCCATAAAGCCAAAAGCTATTTCATGGAAAAATATCAATAAATTTGATAAACCTCTAGCCAGTCTGACTGAGAAAAAGAGAAGACATAGATCAGAAATAAAAGAGAAAACATCACTGTAGATTCTACAAACATTAAAAAATAATAAGGGAACATTAAAAAGATAATAAAGGAATGCCAATTGATTTGACAATTTAGATAAAATGACTAATTCCTGGAAAAACACAAACACCAAAATGTACTCAGAAAGAACTATATAACTGGAATATCTCATACCTATTAAAGAAAAATAATCTACTAAAGAATTTGTTAAAACTGTCCCCCTCTCCCATGCCCCACCCCCACAAACCCAGAGACCAGATGGCTTTACTTAATAATTTCTAGCAAACATTAAGCATGATATAATACCAATTCTATATAAGCTCTTCAAGAAAACAGATGAGGAGGGAACATGTTCCCACCCATTTTATGAAGCCAGCATTACTTAAGATACCAAAGTTGCACAAAGACATGGCAAATAATCAAAATTACAGACCAATGTACCTAATGAACATAGAGGGAAAATAAAAACCTTTAAAAATAGCAAATTGAATTTAGCCATATATAAAAAAGATAATACATCATGACTAAGTGAGGTTAATACCAAAAAGACAATGTCAATTTGACATTGGAAAATCAATCAACTTAAATTACCATACCAACAAACTAAAAAAGTAAAACCATGAGATTACCTTTAAAAATGCAGAAAAACACTGTCAAAAGTCAGCAGTGAATCCCGACAAGAATTCTCAGCAAACTAAGAAGGAAATTTCTTAAACCTGATAAAGAACATTTAAAAAAAAGCCTAGGGGCTTCCCTGGTGGCGCAGTGGTTGAGAGTCCGCCTGCCGATGCAGGGGACACGGGTTCGTGCCCCAGTCCGGGAAGATCCCACATGCCGTGGAGCGGCTAGGCCCGTGAGTCACGGCCGCTGAGCCTGCATGTCCGGAGCCTGTGCTCCGCAACGGGAGAGGCCACAACAGTGAGAGGCCTGCGTACCGCAAAAAAAATAATAATAGTAAAAAAAAATTAAAAAACCCTAAATTTAACATCATGTTTAATGGTGAAAGACTGAATGTTTTCTTCCTAATATAGCAATAAAGCAAAGATGTTGGCTGGCAACACCTTAATACAATAGTGTATTAGAAGTCCTAACCAATGCAATAAGGCAAGTAAAAGAAATAACAGGCATATGAATGGAAAAGGAATAATTAAAACTGTTTATGTGCAGATGACATGATTTTCTATGTAGAAAACCTTAAAGAATCTACAAAAAACTATTAAAATAATAACTTGAGTTTAGAAAGATCACAAGATAAAGGAATGATATGAAAAATTAACTGTATTTCAGTATTCAATGGCCACAAAAATTAGAAATTAAAATGAAAAAAGTGCCATTTACAATAGCATAAAAAAGTGAAATAAGTATAAATTTAGCAAAATACTTCACCACAAAACATTGCTGAGTGAAGTTAAAGAGAACCTAAATAAATGGAGAGGTACTATCATGTTTATAGATTAGAAGACACAAGACTGTTATGATATCAGTTTTCCCTATATTGATCCATAGATTTAACCCAACTCCAATCAATAATCAGCTGGGTTTTTGTTGTTGTTTGTTCATTTAGAAATTGAAAAGTTGATTCTAAAATTTACATGGAATTTCAAAAAACCTAGAATAGCCAAAACATAGTTAAAAGAGAAGCACATATTATAGGATTCACACTACTTTGTTTTAAGTGCTACTTCAAGACATTGTGGGATTGGCATAAGGATAGACATATACATCAATAGAACAGAATAGAGTCAATAAAGAAACACACATATATAGTCAACTGATTTGCAATGAAACAGCTGAGGTAATACAATGGGGGCAAGGAAAGTACTGGACCAATTAGATACCCATATTAATAAAAAGCCCATACTTCACACTATATCAAGCAAAAAACAAACAAGAAAAACCAACAAAACAAAATCTCAAAGTGCAATATAGATCTGAATGTAAGAGCTAAAGCATAAAACTTCTAGACGGAAACAAGAAAGCCTATGTGACCTTGACTTAGGCAAAGATTTCTTAAATTTGACACCAAAAGCATTAATTCATAAAAGAAAAGAATTAAATAATTTGAACATTATCAAAAGAACATTCGTTCTTCAAAAGACAACCTTAGGAAAAGGAAAGGGCAAGCTGGGAGGAAATATTTACAAAACACATATATGATAAAAGACTTGTATCCAAAATGTATTTTAAAAAATCTCACAATTCTTGCAACTTAATAGCAAGACAAATAACCCAATTAAAAGTGGACAAAAAAAACAAAAAATTGAGCAGAGACTTCACCAAACAAGTTATATAATAAATGGCCAATAAGCAAATGAAAAGATGCTCAACATCAGTAGTCATCAGGAAACTGAAAAATTAAACCACGATAAGATACCCTATAGAATGTCTAAAACTGAAAAGTCTGACTATACCAAGCGTTGGGATGTGGAGCAATTGGAACTTTCATAGATTTCTGGTGAGAACGTGTAGCAGTGTAGCCCCTTTGAAAACAGTTTGGTAGTTTCTCATAAAGTAAGACATCTATATATCACACAGTCTACCAGTACAGTACACTCCTAGGTATTTAACCGAGAGAAATAAAAACATGTGTCCACAAAAAAAGATCTGTTCATAAATGTTCATAGCAGCTTTACTCATGATAGCTTCTAACTGGAAACAAGATGAAAGTCTATAAACTGATGAAAAGATAAACAAATTATGAAATGTTCATACTAAGGAATTCTATTTACCTTCAGTAAAAAGGAAAAATTTCCTCCTAGCACTAGTTAAAGTGTGCTACACTGAAAAAGACATCACTTTGAAAATGTTGCAAATGTCATCTTAAGCATGAAAAGCAACAAATTAGCAACATTTTCCAAACAATAACCTTCTCAAGTATAGTCCACTTAAACCAGTGCTAGGAAGAAAAAAAAAAACACACCAATGAATGTGTTAGCATGTATATTTTAGTCATTTTATTAACATTTGTTTCAGTCACTCATTATTATTACTTAATAAAACATAATAGCTTAATAATTCATATAGCAAAGATAAATCATATTAGATGGAATGATAAAAGGTACTACTTCTCCAACTTCTTCCCATCCCGGGGAAAAAAAAAAAAACAACTCTCAAAACTAGGGAGCCTGTATATGTAAGAGAAATCTTTAATTAACTTGGGAAATTAAAAGCAACTTTAAAAGGCAATCCTAGTAACAAGACACACCCAGGTGAGCACATAAGCACGTAATAAAAAAGAACAAGAAGCTATCTCAGGTATATCACTGACTAGGCATTTCAAAGAAAGTCACAACTGAAATTTGTTAGCGCTATTAACTAGATAAACAGTACAGTCAAAGCAGCATACACCTTAATTCTACATTTTATTATGCCTTTATTTAAATCGCGATACATATTGATTGTAGAATGAGCATAGGCATAGCTATGAAAAGGCAACCACACTGAAGAGCCGGCTGCCCTTACCAGTGCAGTTGACTTGCATATCTAGATGCTGGTAATTAAAAGTCCCTGTGTTTCTTTAAGTATCCTGGTCAATTGGCAGTATTCTTCCAAATATTTTTTCAAGAATTTTCTAGAATCTCAGCAAGAGGAATCTTTTTACTCAAAAAAAAAAAAAAATCAGACATTTGGATTTAGTACTCATAACATTGACTTAAAAGTATGTACGTACAACCAACGGCACCCATTGGATTCCCAGGCAAATCACTTAAAAAGTAAGCAAATAAATGGTGAAAGACTCAGAAAAACAAAACAAAATTTGGGAGTATTTTTAAAAATTCAATTTCTCTTCCAAAGATTTGGTTCCAGTGGTTATGGGAAGAGATAGCCTAATGAAAAGATACTCGAAAAATAATATTGAAGAAAAAACAAATGCTAAGTGCAGTCAAGTGTAGCACTTACTATGTTCCAGGTACTATACATATTAACTCACTGAATTTTCCCATCAACCCTATGAGATAGGTGTTATTTTGGTTCTGATTTTAAACATAAATGTAAAGAGGTATAGAAGGTTAAGTGTTATAAATTGCCCAAATTGCCACTGCTAGTAAATGGCAGAGGCAGAATTCAGGGAGTTTATTTCTAGAATCTATTTTCTTAACCATTGAGCTACACTACTTAGCAAATTTCTACATCTTAACCAGTTAATTAAATAATACATTTTATATTAAATTTGAACACATTTGGATTCTTTGTCACTTTTGTTCCTTTGTCAAATTTGCCTTAAGAATTAAGAAACTTCGTAGAATTAAAAACAAAACTGTGTAGCTTAATTTATTCTGATGAATTGTAGTGACTTGCAGCTGTAGCATGTATTTATTCTTGCTGGCCACCCCCCTCTTTCATTTTATTAATTTCCTACAGGAAATTGCAAGTTAATAGAAAAAGCAGCAGTGGAACTGCCTCACATCCTATAGTTATTAATTAAAGCAAAGTCTGGTTCAGTAACTTTGGATCCTAAAAATATAGAGTTAAACAAAGCTGACTGCCTCTTGAAATGAAATTTCAACTTCAATAGTCTGTCTAAAAAATTTATGCATTAAAATCCACATCGTTCCTTAAAGAAATTCGCCAGAAAATTTTTAGTGAATAAAGCAACTCAATATCTGACCAGTTCTCTCTAAGATTTCAGAAGTGAAAAGAATCCAAGAAAACACCAAAAAAAAAATACTCAAGTTTAAATGTTTCTTTTAAAGGCAGTTGGTCACATCATTCTACTATATTCCCATCTACAGGTTATTACCCACAATCAATAAAGCAAGAAACTGCATAAACTATCTTATTAATTTTGTATAATGGTTAGTAAACTTTAAAATACTGTACTATAAAACTTTTAAACGTTTCTGATGGTTTTAGATCACACTGGATAATTTATCGTTTTATGTAGCATAAAGTGTTAGGTAAGTGGATATCATGCTGGGAAAATGAACATAATTTCTGAATGTGAAAATCTATTCCATTGTAGATTTTTCTTACATAATATAAGGTTATTATTGGGATGATTTTTAGAACCTAGCTCTGTAAAGGTCACTAACGGACAAACTGCTGGCTATGTCTTCAAGCCACAGACTGCCTATGTGTATAAGCATGCTTCCCCACCCTGCAGCTGGAGAAAACAGGATCCTGTCAAGTTAAAGTTGTTTTTTGGTTCTGTCCTAATACATAGTACTAAACTCCCTGGCACTCTCTCAACACACCTCTAGCAAAGCAGAGGCAAGTAGGTGATGTAGCAGTGGAATGAAATAGCTGGAAAGAAATAGTGAGCAGTAAATGTTTGATTTAGAACAGTTAAAACATGAGTGGTACGAATTTCTGAATTATCTAACCACTGTTTCATGTATTTATGAAAATTACAGAATCATAAATGGTGAACAGAGAGAGAATGGATCTGTGGAAGTAGATAACTACAAGATGTAAAGAGAAGAAAGAATCATGACACTGTTAAAAAAATAATGCAGCATCTTGAAACCAACACAATATGCTTTCACGGGACAGTGAGGCATGCAAGAACAACCTTAGAATGTCCTCTTCTGGGACTGTCAGAACTTCCTATAGTCAAGGGAATAGGATAGACTAATAGCATTGTAGATAAGGCCATACTGGATTTTTAGGCTGAATAACGAAGGAGCATCCTTTTCTACCATTCGTAGGGAGACGGGGAATGTCTGGGTGTGGGATGTGTACCCTCTTGAAAAATATCTCCATATTTTCACATATTTTCCTAGTGGGCATACTGCTCTGAACTCCATCTCTGCCCACCTAACACACATATATAACATATACACAGTTTGCAAATTATTCTTTTGCTTTTTACCTATACTTTGTTAGACTAACCTATAAACTAACCTACAGTCTTTAAAATAAATTGATATATATTCCCAAGGAGTTGTAGAAAATACTTTGCATATTTAATACTATTTTCAAGTTGACTCCCCTATAATTTAATGTGTTCCCATTTGGGAAATGTGTAGGAGGTAGGAAATCTACCTCTACTGCATAACGTCACAACAAAAAGTCATGGCTTTCATTTTCAGGTTCCTGTGCCTTTGTTCTTTGTGGTATGCATGGATTCAAGTATTTTGTGTGTCCTGGGGGTATGTGAGTCAAATGGTCAATCAAGACAAGCAAGTTTGAAAAGCAGTGCATGAAAGTATTGGGTTGGCCAGGAAGTTCGTTTGGGCTTTTCCATAACATCTTACGGAAAAAGCCGAACGAAGTTTTTGGCCAATCCATTAGTTAAGAGCTCTATCTATCTAGGGAGTGTAGACAAACCTAGATTCAAATCCTGGACAACTTTTAGTTACTGTGTGTCTTGGATAAGCTATTTAACCTCTACCACCTTAATTTTGTTCCTTTCTAAAGTAATGCTACAGTAGTTCTTGTAAGAAATTTAGAAGACAGTTACGTGATGTTCCATCTTAGTCATTTCAGGCTGCTATAACAGAACACCATAGACTGGATGGCTTAAACAACAGACATTGATTTCTCACAGTTCTGGAGGCTGGAAGTCTGAGAACCAGTGTGCTCAGGACTCTCTTTCTTGTATAGAGAGCCAGTTTTTCCCTGTGCTTCACGGGGCAGAGGGAGAGAGATCTTCTCTTTCATGTCTCTTCCTTTAAGGACACTTAATCCCATTCACTCCACCCTCATGACCTAATTAGCTCCCAAAGGCCCCACTTTCAAATATCAGCACACTGGGGATTAGGGTTTCAACATCTCACCACAGTACCTGGCACATAGTAAAAACGAATTAAATGTCAGCTATATGAACCTTACACATTCATTTAAAATGCACATCAATTATTAATTATCAAAAATGTATTTCACAGTTCATATGCATCTCATGATATTTATACTTATTGGCAAGGCCATGACCCTAAGGACCAAGGAGATGTCCATCACTGGAGAAAAACACAAGACAAAAAACTGGAATAAGTGAATATTTACATCACAAAGTACACCTGTTCTGACTTTGCTCTTGGAAGAGTCTATTTATATGTTAGTAATTATGGTTACTAGTTCCATAAAAAGGCAACAAACACACAAAAGTGCTCTATACTGAGAATCTCATTAGTATTCAACCTGTAATAAAGATTGTGCTTAATAAGAAAGGTATACAAAAAGTCCATTCATTTAAAATGTAAAAAAACCCACTATGACAAAAAATTATGCCAGAGTAAAGCCCCTTCCATATTTCTAGTGGAAAGTATTCATGAGGGGAAACTAGAAATAGAATGTGATTCTATTTGTTCTCATTAACAGTTTAAATAGTGATGTTTTATTTGCAAGGTCACATAAAATCATAAATGTAGTCTATGTAAAAACGTAGTCCTTGCTCCTGTTTCAGCAATGGGTTAATTTACTTCTTTCTTTAATGACTGTTGGTAGATTTATGTCATTGCAATATATTACATCCTTCGAGAAAAGAATGGTGCACCATTTAAAATTATTAACATATAAATTTCATTGTAAGAGGATTAGGTCCAGAGTAATCCTGCCAAATTAATTTAGATAAGTATACTAGGTAAATAAATCAGCATCCTTTTACTTCCAGAAAGCACTCCAAGCAATTTCAAGTCATTAAAAATACTCTTAGCTGCAACATTTTGTCTTTTAGTGCAGTCTTAATGGTTACATGACAGCATTTCTACTACTGGCTGCATGGCTTTTATGCCCTGATAGCAGTAGCATTTTAGAAAATTCCAAAGAAAACTAAAATCAGGAGTAATTTTTGAACAAGTCTTCCAAAATTGTTAAATCAAAAATGACATAAATGTTGTAAGCTCTTGTAAATTCTAATTGTATGCATTCCTTTTGCCAAGCATTCAATGGGAGAAGAACCCTTCCTAAAAGAACATATAAAACAGGTAACGAATTGCAAAGGAATAAGGAGTCCCTGGATAGTGTTCTGGAAAAGTTTTATCAATTTTCTGATTGGCTGATTTATGAACTAGTCTTACAGGCTTGTGACCTAATTTCTCTTATGTCTACAAATGTCTCATATAGATGAATGTCAGTATGCTTCATATCTATTTAGATTAAAAACCAAGTGCCACAAGGCAAGAGAGTCAATTATTTTCATTTTATACTGTTATTATGAAATATTGCTGCTTTAAAAATGTAATTCTGGAGAATAAGAGTTGTTCACCAACATATTTTAAAGTGAATTTCAGGTGTCTGAATGCCAGCGAGAAAATAATGTAATCTCAAAATGTAACTTCAAATGAATTGTTTTTATAGTGATTTTATATTTTCTTCCACTTAGTTTCCTCTGACAAAAATGACTAATTCTTTTTTCCATCTCTGTGCTTACTACTGTAAGCTTTTGACTGTTGGTATACTTTCTCCCCAAAGAAAAATGTGATGAGTTTACAGATTCTACAGCATAAAGATGAGAGGCTTCTCTTTCCTCTAATTCCTAAAGAATTAGACTTTTAATTTAATTTCCTAGGCCTGAGAGGAAATGGTTTCAATCACCTCCATGTTGAATGTTGGCTCCCTAAAAATATCATCAAAATAGGCTTTTTCAAGCCTGTCAATAAGCTGAGTTCACTGCTTACCAGCAAGAGGGAGACAGCTTCCTAGGCACAGTTTTAGAGGCCTTTCAGAAGCAGGAGAGCAAAGTCTGGATATTTAAGGAGTTTTCTGGGAGGGAGTTGAGGGTGGACATTCTGGTTTAAGGCAGGTCTTTCACTAGGGCAGGGCTTGACTGAGATTGGCTAAGGATTACAATATAATTATTTAGGATTGTTGGACACACAAGGTGAAAGCTTCAAAGTCGATCTTAGAGATTAATCAGCTATTTGATTCCATGTATTGGAAGTTGAGTAGTTTAATATTCCTTTAAACAGATTTTCCAAAAGTGCCTAAAAAGAACAACAAAGTTATTTGCAATTTCTTATCTTCCTGAGCAAGAGTTTCTTCGAATGGTAAAATCATGCTGATGAAGATGGTAGAACAGTTAAGTCATGTTAATGAAGACAACTGAAAAATAAAGTCGCAGTAATGCAGACACTAAGCTGTGTAGGTATAGATCACTGGGTGTAGTCCATGAACAATATCCCCTATCCACAAGTTAAGTGATCAAAGAGTTTAGAAAGTGAACAATGGTTAATCACATAATTTGCCTTTCAAAGATAATATTCCAACACATGCTTATTGCAAATAAAGGGGAGAATGGTTTATTAAACACAATTGGAAGCATAACAATTCACTGAAATTTCAGAACCTTCTGCACCAAAGTTTTATTTCTCTTTTCCTCTTACTGATTGATCTTTCCTCTCTTTCTCTCCTTTTTGTTTCCTCCATTGCAGAGTACCCTACTCCACTGTAAAGTTTTCCAAGTGGCCATAAAGATTATAGTTCCTAGAGGACTCATTTCCTCAAGGTCAAAACAGGCAATCATTTAAGGTTAGACAAGACAAAGGGTTAACTAGCCACCATTACCAGAGGTTTGAGTCCCCAAATGACGGAAAATACAGGGCATTAAAGCAAGAGAGGAAGGGCTTACCCTTACCAGAGATAAGGATCAGACTAGATCTAGATGGCTGGGAAAACCTTGGGTTCAGGTGCAGAAAATGACCACAGAGACAAAAAGTCTGCCACCTCCAACAAGAGCTGGAAAATGGGAATGTGAACCTGCCTCTGAGATGGGTCTGCTTGTGCAAAAGGCCTTCCACTTGAATGTGTACAGAAAATGCAAAGTCACTGTCTCAGTCAGCTCAGATGCTATAACAAAATACCATAGATTAGATGGCTTAAACAGGCATTTACTTGTCCCAATTCTGGAGGCTGGGCAATCTGAGATTAGGGTACCATCATGGTCGCGTTCTGGTGAGGACCCTCTTCCTGGCTTTGCAGGAGGCTGCTTTCTTGCTGAATCCTCACATGGGTTGTGAAGTGGTTAGCTCTCATCTCTCAGGTCTCTCCCTATAAGGGCATTAATCCCATCACAAGGACCCCACCCTCATGACCTCATCTAAACCTTATTATCTCCGAAAGGCCACACCTACTAGCACCATCACATTAGGGTTTACAGCTTCAACCTTCAGGAAACGTGAACATCTAGTCCGTAAGAGTCTTGGTGGGAGTCTCTGGTGTGAGAGATAAGCAGGAAAGGAACAAAAATAATGGACAAAGTTAGAAGCTTCTTTTTTCCTGGGCAGAATTGACCTCTGGGGTAAAGAAAACAGAGAAGGCAACATACTTCATTTATTTTTCTCCTGTTTCAAAAGTGCCTTTCTCTACCTTTCTCTCTCCACTGTTTTTTCCTTATCTCCTTCCTTCTTTTATGAGTGGAATTATGAAGAGTATGAAATGAGAGTCAGGCTTAAATCCAGTTCTTCCTTAGGTCTGCCAGTTACTTAGCTGTACAATCTTAGGCCAGGAACTTTTCTTTTCTTAGCTTCAGATTTTTTACCAACGGAATAAAGATATCTGTACCTACCACCTTGTAGGCTACTGTAAGGCTTAGAAATAAAGCATGTAAACTGGCTGGCACAGTATCTGGTATACAGTAAGATCTTAGAAAATGGTATAAAAGGAGAGCCCTGCCATAATGCAATCAGTGGTGTCTGTTGTAGACAATGTTTGTGTCCCCCCTGCAATCCATATGCTGAAATCTTAACTCCCACTGTGATGGTCCTAGGTGTTAGAAGGTGAGGGCTTTGGTAGGTAATGAGGGCATGAGGGTAGAGCCCTCATGAATGGGATTAGTGCCTTATAAAAGAGGTCCCAGAGAGCTGACGCCTCTCAATGAAACAGGAAACGTGCCCTCATAACACATTGAATCTGCCCACACCTTGATCTTGGACTTTGCAGCCACCAGAACTGTGAGAAATAAACTTCTGATGTTTATAAATTAATCTATGACATTCTATTTTTCCAGCTCAAATGGACTAAGACAAGTATTCAAAAAATTTAGCTGTGTGAAATGTGAAGTTGTGATATTACAAGATTAACAAAATGACCAAGCTGAGCCTGGGCAGCAGGCCACCTGGTAGTGCAGCCTCCATCTGAGCCAAACTCCACCTACTCTGGTTTGAAGTTTGGCGCCACCTAGTGGTGACCACTCTAGCTTAAGATTGATAGGGACAATTCTGGAACCTGCTGGGACCTCTTGGACAGCAGCTGTGATTCCAGGAGTCTTCTGGTTAGTTGACAGACATTTCATTAGCCTGATCCAGAGAGGTTGAGTTGGGAGAATACTGGGGACCTACTCCCCACCTCCCTGCTTCCTGAGATAGGATTGCCTGAATTTTCCCTGTCCAGCACCACCCAATCCTCCATGTTTCCCCCTCTTTTTCCTGAGGAACTTTGAGTAAACAGATCAGGTGGAGGAAAGGAATCACTTGCCAATTATTCTATGTTTGAATTCAAGTTATTCTAATTTGCATTATTGCCAGGTACACTATACAAGATTTATCACTTTACAACTAATAATATTATATTAAATTCAACAAACATGTATTAAGTACATATTATATGCAAAGCAAACAGACAGGCATTATGAATGTAAAGATAAATAAGATAGGATCTCTGACTTAAGAAAAGCTTATTGTCTAGTGGACAGAGTAATATTTAAATAAAACTGAAGCCAGGTGAGTAGTTCACTGTAACTGTATGGATCAGGAAATATTTCAGGGAGAAGGTGGCATTGGAACTGAGATTAGAATTATGAGTAAGTTTTCAATAGTTGTGAGACTGAAAGAAGTTATTCCAGAAGGAGAAAATGCAGGGACATATAAATGTACAGGTGATACTGCATAACAAGAAATAATCAGTTTGGTTAGAACATGGGGCAAATCTTCTTACGGCATTTTGGGAATAACAATGGTCCAACACTTCCATAGTTTGGTTGGATGTGTGAAAGCCACATGACTGGTTTTCTGAGTGAGAGGACACGGTCAACTGTGTAAGAAAGATGGGCAGCAAAAGGGGAAGGGGGCAGAGAGATTTGAAGCAGGGAGTTAGAAGCCTCATGTAATAAGTGACAGATGACAGAAATCTCAACTGGGAGAAGTAAATTGAGAAAAGGAGAAAATGGAATAGATTCCAGAAACAAGATTAGTGATGCGGAAGAAGGGACAGAATGAGGGGGAAAAGTCAAAGCTGACTCTGAGAAAAACAGACTTTCTAAATTGGAATCTTTGAGGCATTTACTGAAGAGAGTTTGCATTTGCTCTGGCCTCTGCCTGCAACATTCTTGCCCCAGATATCCACAAGGCCGCCTCTGTCACACTTGGGTCTTCGCTTGAGTGTCACCTTCTTAGTGAAGGCTTTCCTCACCTCCCTATTTTAAATTGCAACCCTACTCTATCCCCTACGCTGAGCAAACCCCTCTTTTCCGTTCTGTTTATTTAGTGTCACAAAATTTATCACTGTCTAACAGATACTACACATACACACTTTTTATTGTGTCTTCTGCTGGAACATAAGTTTTATGATGCAGAGACAAAAATTTGCCTGTTTTGTTCACTGCTGTATCCCCATGTCAGTCCAGCCACTGGCAGGAGAAGAAACCCTACGTGAGGTGGCCTTGTGCGTCTGCAGCTCCCACCTCCTCTTGCCCCAGGTGCAGCTCCCACTGCCTGTAAAGATACACACTTGTCTGGCGAGTATCCCAGTGCCTGAGGAAGGGTAAAATTAAATAGCAAACAAAAACACCATACAGGTCAAGAGAGGGACCAAGAAAGGAAAAAGTTATATTTAGGTGCTTTTAAGAGTATCTTTTTCCTACTTTTTGACCAAGGGGCCCTGCATTTTCATTTTGCACTGGTCCCTACAAATTATGTAGGTGGCCCTTAGTTGTTCAATAATTACATTTTGAATGAATGAATAAGTTTCCCAGGAATGATACAAACAAATAAAACTTGTTCCTGCCAATGACTGGAACTAAAAGGCAAGGCCTTATATTTCAGAATAAACACTCATTTTTTTTGTATTCCTATGTAATGCTTAATTCCAAACATCATTTACTTTAATTTCCTTTCAATGTATTATGTTTATTGGATTAGCTATTAAGACTGAGCATATATAGAAGCTAATCCATTTATCTGTATTATAAAAATTGAGGAAATAATGCATAATTCTAATCAACCTATGATTTTTGCTACTAAATAAGAATAAAAGCTGTGCATCTAACATTGCTGTTATTAAATTTATGACTTCAAAATAAATCATAGATTTGGTTCAAATTATCACAGATTGTATACAGAAGGCTCAGTCCTGTGAAAAAATAAGTTCATTTTATTGTACTCTTCTAGAACTACCCTCTTTGGGGTACAACTGGCAAAAAACTGCTTAAGATTCACTTTCCTCTCTATAATAGTGCCCAGAAGATTTTACTGAGATCATTGGTAACAGCAAAAGACTGGATTTAGGTAAGTTCTCAGCTTTCAATTTGGGTAAGGTTAATTTAACAAGCGTTTATTGAGTAACTGTCTCTGAGTGTCACATAACTGTGTTAAGAGCTGAGAAATAAAAGATGTAAAAAAATGTGGTCCCTTTCCCCACAGACTTCAGTCTAGTAGGTGAGGGAGACATGGCCAGTTAAAGTATCATGTGACCTTTTCCCCCTCTCCTTCCTTTTTGCTTCCCTTCACTTCCCTTTCTGAATAATTCAGTCTACAGCCATTAGGTGGGGCAGAGTGAGGGAGCGGTCCATGCCAGGGGAAAAAGGGAAGTCACAGTGCGCCAGAACAGGGTGTAACAGCCCTGGTGGCCTGGTGCAAAGCTGTCCCAAGCTCAGTGATGAAGGTACCTCTACAGAGAAGCAGCCAGGCATGAGGGGTCAGAGCCCCAGCAGGCTGGGGAGGGTGTGGCCAGTGTGGGGATTCAGAGCCCGAATGGGGTGAGAAGGGATCTCCCCGCAGGGGTTTGGGATTTGGACACCTGGTGTACAAGTGGAATGAGGAGGGAGTCCAGATTCAGGCATGGTCTGGGGTGCAGTGGGAGAGCCTTGTCAGGGTGAGGAGGGCATCTAAGTGGGACAAGGACCAGCCCAGTACGGGGTGTTAGAGACTGAGAAGGGGGAGAAGGAATTCTGCACTGGGGAGGGGATGACAGCTAAGATGGGAGACTGGCTACATAAAAGGGATCTTTTTTTTCCTTAAAGTAAATATTTTAAGGGTAATGGAAACCAGGTTCATCAACTGGTTAGGGAAAGGAGTTATTAATGTGGAAGAGGGAGAAGTGAACCCTGTGATACTGGATTGAAATTACAGCTGTTAGTATAAACTCATGATTATCAATATATAGATAGATAAATAAATAAATACACATGCAAGTGTGTATACACATGCACATATTTTCTAGTTCTGTCCACCAAGAGGCCTGGGAGCAGCAACACCTCAAACAGCAAGAGAACACCTAGTGCCAGACTATGACTTCTACATACCATTCTCACCAAAAGGAACGAGGACTTCTTGGAGAAATGACTGCAGCAGAGGAAGGACAAGATGATACTGGGAACATCTTGTCCAGAAAGCAAGGAAATGCTCAAAGCATATGGAGACTTATGCAAAGGACACGGAAGCCATCTTAACGAAGCTCTCAATGCCCAGATCTTGAACAATTTGAGCATCCAAAATATTTATTGTTCAGTGAATAAAATAGGAAAAACTGTTAAATAAATAAGTGAATAATAAATTGAAAGTTTGATGGAGAATGTGAAATTTATATAGTTTCAACACACCTTTCACATAATATTATTAATTATAAAAAGAGAAAGAATAACTTTTCTATTGGAGAAGCCCTGCAGAGACCACCTTAATCAAATGAGTAAAGTGAACATCATCAGTAACGGGACAAACTGAAATTGTGCGCATTTTGGTGGGACGCAATGAGAAGAACATAGGATCCCTTCTGCAATACAGCTGCTAAAGATTATATTACCTGAATGTAGTCACTAGGAAACGTGGGAAAACCCAAATTGAGGAACATTCTAAATCCATTATAAAATAGTTCTTCAGAAGTGTCAAGCTCATGGAAGTCAAGGAAAGACTGAGAAACTATTACAGATGGAGGAAGATTAAATGCAATGCATGGGTCTAAACTGGAATTTTTTTTTGCTATAATTTTGCTATAAATGACTGAGACAACTGAGGAAACTTGAGTGGGGCTTGAAGATTAGATAGCAGTAATATATTAATGTTAATTTCTCCATTTTGATGGCTATATTGTACGTATGGAGAAGAATGTTCCTATTTTAGGAATATACACAGAAGTATTGGGAGATAAGGGGGTTCCAGGTAGCAACTTACTCTCAAGTGGTAAAAGAAAGAAGTAAATTTTCTGTAAATTGGTGATTGTTTAAAAAAAAGGGTAATGCGTTGCTAGGCCTGAGCTTCCTTGCACATCCAGAGTAGAGGACCACTAATCCCCAATCCAAGTGGTCTACCTTCTTCAGGACTGCCTTCTAACTATTTGATGCACACTTGCCTCGTTGGTCAACACTGGCTTGAAGCCAATATTATACTCTCATTATGATGTTTTTGTCTTCCATCAATATTGAAATATAATTCACATACCATAACATCCACCCATTTAAAGTGCATGTACATAGTTCAGTTTTTATTATTTTCAAAAGTGTGCAACCATCGTTGCCATCTAATTTTAGAACATTTTTATCACCTCACCCCAAAATCCCACACCCACTACCAGTCAGTCCTCATGTCCATCCTTATTAATTTTATTTTAAAAACTTATTTAATTTTCTACTGGTTCAGGATGTGGTGGCACATAGGAGGTGGTCAATAAATATCTGATGAATGAATGCACTGCCAACTGATTGATATTACGGCTATTTCTGACTGGCATCTTTATGGGTGTTTCCCATTTTCTACTTTCCGTATTTTCATTTTTTAAAAAAGTGGTTCTCAAGCATCTTGTATGAAAATAAATGAAGCTTTCAGTTTCTTGAAAGTTATTTTATAAAGCCATGGTAGTAGTAGTATTTTTATTATGGTCTAATAAAATATGGATGATGAGCTACTGCTCCATCAATATGTTTTGGAAAGTGCTGAGGTTACTTTAACATAGATGATAATAATCAGCATATCTGAACTTGCAATGTTTGCCACACTGGCAACCTACCATCAATTTCTATGATGACAGACTAAACATAATTCTTCAAATGCAGGATAACTTTATTATATGATTGAGCTGGAGACAAACACATAAAAGAAGATATTTCTTCTGACATAACCTTATGATAAAAGAGTAGAGTGAGCACAGATTATGCATACCCATAAATTACCTTTTTTATAAACCACATTTCCTTTTTATTTAAGACTGTCACCGAGACCTTCTTTTCAAGAGCAATTCAATGAACCACCTCCAAAATGATCAAATTATTATTTTGTGGTAATGGTGAAAAAATGTTTAAGCCTCCACTTTAAAGTATCTCCTTAAAAGTTTAGTACTTACATGGATACAATCACTTATATAATTGTATTCTTCCAAATACTAGTTATTTTTAAATGTTTAGCAATAATAAATCTCTCACAGAACCGGTTTAATTTGCCACGGAAAATAGGTACTATCTCTAGAAAGAATGACTTTTGTTATAAATTTCTCAAACTGAAAATAGATACTTCAATCATATGTTTTGAAGTACAGTTTTTTTTGGGTGCTTTAGCCTATTTAAACTTCAATTTATTAAGCAGAGGATATAATAATCTCAACCATTACTTGAAAATCTGTTCTTTGAATGAAGAAAGGAATTCAAAAATACTAACATTACTGAAGAAGAGAACTAAGCCAAAAAATTACATTTTTACAGAACTTTCAGTATTTCTCCTTTACCAAAGTAATTCCTAGACTATGTCTAGATACTCTATTGCTCCACGACTTTTGTTTCTAGTAAAATGCAATCAATGTAGAGAAAAGGTAAAATAATGACAAATGCTACAAGGGAAGTTAATTTAGATACATACTGTTACCCTTACTGCATACTGCTTTGGATAGGTAAAATGGCAATATTCTAAACAGAAGATTTAAATGCTACACCTAACATATTTTGATAGTGTAGTGATTGCTGAATCTAAAAATTCATTTCAGGGGCCAGTGACACAGTGATTGCAGCTATTGTAGAACTCAGATTATGGATGAATGATACATCTAATTCTAACAACATAAAAAGAAAATGAGCACAGTTCTTTGGACTCCATAGTGTAGAAAAGAAAAGTGGATGTTGTTCAACTGAAACTCCGTAGAAGAGAATAATAGCTAACTTCAACTAGATAAGGATGAAGGACACTTGCAAATAGGCAGAGGTCCCAATGATGAAAAGTTTCATTTGCATCACCTCTGATTACACATTTTGATTGTATATGAAATGATTGAGCACACTATCAAAACAAAATGAGATCACCTGTGAAGCAGTATGCTTCCTAGAATCTTTGGAATAAATGGAAATGGAAATGGTGACTTGTTCACGCGATAACCCTCAGCAAAGCAAAGCCACTCTGAGGACTGGACCAGAGAACAGAGAGTTTGGCTGTCAACACAAGCCTGAGCTTCCCCGCTACGAGAATGGGTAGCAAATATCAGAAACTCTATAACTCCTGAAGTTTGTTTCGGGAATTAAAGAAATAAAAGAAATGCCTGCCATTTGCCCAATAGGTACTTTGGATTCTGAGGGGTGAATAATTTTCAGTAAAATTAGATGACCTTGGTCAGTTGATTCTGACCTAAGTCAACAGTGAAGATTGTCCTGTTAAGAGAACTGGGAAAGAATCTGAAAATCCAACAAGAGTAAATATCAGAGATTGAATAAATGCCAAGCTAAGGAATAAAACTTGGGAGGAAGTGGGAGATTGGAGGTAGAATAGATATAGCTGAGATAGCTGGTGAAGGAAGACGCAAGTTAGTTGGACTAATAATGGGTTTTGGGGTGCTCTAGAATAGGTCTAGAACTTCATTTGTACAATGAATGCCAGATATTTTTGTCTACTGTTTTAACTATAATAAATAAGTAAATTATGTATTATTATTAATGTATACCTACGCAGATGAGAAAACAATAAAGAAATGTAAGGGAATGATTATCAGAAAAGTTGAGATAGTGGTTACCTCTGGGAAAAACATGGGAAGATTCGTATTTCTTATCCTGGATGGTGGTGACACAGGTATTTGTTTACCCAGGTGTTTGCTCTAAACTGTACATACATGTTTTATACACTCTCCTGTATGAACGATATCTTTCACAAATAAAACGAGCAAAAGCATATGTAAGATGCTGATGGGTGTTATGGAGAAAAGTAAGGCAGAGAGGGGAGGTGACAGAGTTTGTGGACATGGTGAAAGGGGAAATACAATTTTAAATAGGCAGATTTGGCAAGGCCTCGCTGAAATGGTGACATCTGAGCAAAGACTGGAAGCAGGTGAGGGATTAAGCTATGTGGATCAGTCTCTGGGGGGAAAAGACTCCCACGAAGAAGTAACAGGAAGTTAAAAGGCGCTGAGACAGGAACATGTCACAATATATTTTTCTTAAAATTACCATGGTTACTAGTAGTTGCCTGACAGATCCTTAGCTTCACTCATGTCTCTAACTCCTTTGGGTTGCTTTGTGTGAATCACACAGAAAGTGCATTCGGTTGGGAGATGGCAGAATAAGAGAAAATGTGTTTGTTCAAAACTCCCTAACATTCCTTTCTTTAATACTAATGACATTTCTACATGAAGCATGAAATATATGTGAAGAAACTGAGAGTAAAGAAACTAGATGTCTTTTAATTTTCTTCTACTTTAAGTCTGTTAAAATAAAGTAGTAGAAGATAGAGAATATAGCTAGAAAAGGAAATGAAATATTACCTTAAGCATGGACATTCTAAAAACATATCCAGGCTAGGTCTCTCCGAAACCAACATATTCAGTTAAACTTTTTTAAAAAAAGTCAAGCTACAAGTTTTTATAGCTAACTGAGGCAGAGTATTTCATTTTCCCTCCCTCTTTCTAGCCTCACCCCAATTGGAATAGTGTACCTCTGGTTGAATGTAAGTTTAATCAAGCTATTGTTTTGCCATTTTTTAAGAACAGACAGCTAGGGGGGAGACCTTCAAGATGGCGGAGGAGTAAGACGTGGAGATCACCTTCCTCCCCACAAATACATCTACACGTGGAACAACTCCTACAGAACACCTACTGAACGCTGGCAGAAGACCTCAGACTTTCCAAAAGGCAAGAAAATCCCCATGTATGTGGGTAGGGCAAAAGGAAAAACAGAGACAAAAGGACAGGGATGGGACCTGCACCTCTGGGAGGGAACTGGGAAGGAGGAAAAGTTTCCACACACTAGGAAGCCCCTTCACTGGCGAAGATGCGGAGTGGGAGCGGGGGAGGGGTTTTGGAGCCATGGAGGAGAGCACAGCTACAGGGGTGTAGAGGGCAAAGCAGAGAGATTCCCACACAAAGGATCGGTGATGACAAGCACTCACCAACTTGAGACATTCGTCTGCTCACTTAGGGCGGGTGGGGGCTGGGAGCTGAGGCTTGGGCTTCGGAGGGCAGATTCCAGGGAGAGGACTGGGGTTGGCTGTGTGAAGACAGCCTGAAAGGGGCTAGTGTGTCACAGCTAGCTGGGAGGGGGTCCGGGAAAAGGTCTGGACCTGCCAAACAGGCAAGA
Organism: Aethalodelphis obliquidens; assembly: GCF_003676395.1. Taxonomy (NCBI): domain Eukaryota; kingdom Metazoa; phylum Chordata; class Mammalia; order Artiodactyla; family Delphinidae; genus Aethalodelphis; species Aethalodelphis obliquidens. Next base: position 31,081,300 of record NW_020837955.1, on the reverse strand, counting down.
GGCCATTGTTTCAGGGTGCACACGGAGAGGGGATTCCTTCCCCATGTACCCCCAGAAGGCAGAGCACCACCAAAGCGAGCTCCAGAGATGGGCGCGAGCTGTGTCTATCAGCTTGGACCCCAGAGATGGGCATGAACCGCTAATGCTGCTGCCGCTGCCACCAAGAATCCTGTGTGCAAACGCAGGTCACTACCCATACCCTCCAGGAGCCTGTGCAGCACGCCACTGCCAGGGACAACGTCCCCAGGAGAACACACGGTGCACCTCAGGCTGTTGCAATGTCATGCTGGTCTCTGCCACCACAGGCTCGCCCTGCATTCCAATTGTGACTACCATACTACTCCCTCTCGCAGGACTGAGTGAGTAAGAGAGCCCTAATCAGCTGCTGCTTTAACCCCCTCCTGTCTAGGCAGGGAACAGACTCCTGAGGGTGGCCTACAAGCAGAGGCAGGGCCAAAACCAAAGCTGAACCCCAGGAGCTGTAAGAACAAAGAAGAGAAAGGGAAATTTCTTCGTGCAGCTCAGGAGTGGCAGATTAAATCCCCACAATCAACCTGCATCTGAAGAAAACCTGAATAGAAAACTAATGTTCCCAAAATTGAGGCAGTGACTTTGGGAGCAACTGTAGACTTGGGGTTTGCTTTCTGTGTCTAATTTGTTTCTGGTTTTATGTTTAGCTTGGTTTAGATTTTAGTGCCTATTGTCACTGGTGGATTGGTTTATTGGTTTGGTTACTCTCTTCCTTTTAAAAATTTTTTAATCTTTTCTTATTTTTATTCTTTAAATTTTTTATTATTTTTTTAAATGTTTTTTCCTTTTTCTCTTTTTGTGAGTGTGTATGTGCATGCTTCTCTGTGTGATTCTGTCTGTTTAGGTTTGCTTTTACCATTAGTCCTAGGGTTCTGTCTGTTCGTTTTTTGGTTTGTTTTCTTTTTCTTTCTTTCTTCCTTCCTTCCTTCCTTCCTTCCTTCCTTCCTTCCTTCCTTCCTTCCTTTTCTTCTGAGCCGTGTGGCTGGCAGGGTCTTGGTGCTCTGGCCGGGTGTTGGCCCTGAGCCTCTGAGGTGGGAAGGCTGAGTCCAGAACCTTGGACACCAGAAACCTCCCAGCCCCATGTAATATCAATCGACGGGAGCTCTCCCAGAGATATAAGTCTCAATGCTAAGACCCAGCTCCACCCAACGGCCAGCAAGCTCCAGTGCTGGACACACCATGCCAAACAACTAGCAAGACAGGAACACAACCCCACCCATGAGCAGAGAGGCTGCCTAAAGTCATGCTAAGTTCACAGACACTCCAAAACACACCACTGGACGCAGCCCTGCCTACCAGAAGGACAAGAAACAGCTTCACCCACCAGAACACAGGCACGAGTCCCCTCCATGAGAAAGCCTATACAAGCCACTGAACCCACCTCACCCACTGGGGGCAGACACTAAAAAGAACGGGAACTACGAATCTGTAGCCTGCAAAAGGGAGACCCCAAACACAGTAAGTTAAACAAAATGAGAAAACAGAGAATATGCAGCAGATGAAGAAGCAAGGTAAAAACCCACCAGACCAAACAAATGAAGAGGAAATAGGCAGTCTACCTGAAAAAGAATTCAGAGTAATGACAGTAAAGATGATCCAACATCTTGTAAACAGAACGGAGAAAATACAAGAAACATTTTAAAAAGACCTAGAGGAACTAAAGAGCAAACAAACAATGATGAACAACACAATAAATGAAATTAAAAATTCCCTAGAAGGAATCAATAACAGAATAACTGAGGCAGAAGAACGGAGAAGTGACCAGGAAGATAAAATAGTGGAAATAACTGCCCCAGAGCAGAATAAAGAAAAAAGAATGAAAAGAATTGAGGACAGTCTCAAAGACCCCTGAGACAACATTAAGAACACCAACATTCGAATTATAGGGGTCTCAGAAGAAGAGGAAAAGAAAGGGTCTAAGAAAATATTTGAAGAGATTATAGTTGAAAACTTCCTTAACACGGAAAAGGAAGTAGTCAATCAAGTCCAGGAAGCACAGAGAGTCCCATACAGAATAAATCCAAGGAGAAACACGCCAAGGCACATATTAGTCAAACTATCAAAAATTAAATGCAAAGAAAAAATATTAAAAGCATTAAGGGAAAAGCAACAAATAACATACAAGGGAACCCCCATAAGGTTAACAGCTGATCTTTCAGAAGAAACTCTGAAAGCTGGAAGGGAGTGGCAGGACATATTTAAAGTTATGAAAGGGAAAAACCTACAACCAAGATTATTCTACCCAGCAAGGATCTCATTCAGATTCGACAGAGAAATTAAAACCATATCAGACAAGCAAAGCTAAAAGAATTCAGCACCACCAAACCAGCTCTACAACAAACGCTAACAGAACTTCTCTAGACAGAAAACACAAGAGAAGGAAAAGACCTTCACAAACAAACTCCAAACAATTAAGAAAATGGTAACAAGAACATACATATCGATAATTACCTTAAACGTAAACGGATTAAATGCTCCAACCAACAGACACAGACTGGCTGAATGGATACAAAAACAAGACACGTATATATGCTGTCTACAAGAGACCCACGTCAGACCTAGGGACACATACAGACTGAAAGTGAGGGGATGGAAAAACATATTCCATGCAAATGGAATAGCAAATAGCAATTCTCATATCAGACAAAATAGACTTTAAAATAAAGACTATTACAAGAGACAAAGAAGGACACTACATAATGATCAAGGGATCAATCCAAGAAGATATAACAACTATAAATATTTATGCACCCAACATAGGAGCACCTCTATACCTACAGCAGATGCTAACAGACATAAGAGGGGAAATCAACAGTAACACATTGATAGTAGGGGACTTTAACACCCCACTTTCACCAATGGACAGATCATCCAAAACGAAAATAAACAAGGAAACACAAGCTTTAAAAGACACATCAGACCAGATAGACTTAATGGATATTTACAGGACATTCCATCCAAAAACAGCAGAATACACTTTCTTCTCAAGTGCCCATGGAACATTCTCCAGAATAGATCATATCTTGGGTCACAAATCAAGCCTTGGTAAATTTAAGAAAATTGAAATCGTATCAAGTATCTTTTCCAACCACAAGGCTATGAGACTAGATATCAATTACAGAAAACAAACTGTAAAAAATACAAGCACATGGAGGCTAAACAATACACTACTAAATAACCAAGAGATCACTGAAGAAATCAAAGCGGAAATCAAAAAATACCTAGAAACAAATGACAATGAAAATACGACGACACAAAATCTATGGGATGCAGCAAAAGCAGTTCTAAGAGGGAAGTTTACAGCAATACAATCCTACCTCAAGGAACAAGAAAAACCTTAAATAGACAACCTAAACTTACACCTAAAGCATTTAGAGAAAAGAGAACAAAAACCCCCCCAAAGTTAGCAGAAGGAAAGAAATAAAAAAGATCAGATCAGAAATAAATGAAAGAGAAATGAAATAAACGATAGCAAAGATCAATAAAACTAAAAGCTGGTTCTTTGAGAAGATAAACAAAATTGATAAACCATTAGCCAGACTCATCAAGAAAAAAAGGGAGAAGACTCAAATCAACAGAATTAGGAATGAAAAAGAAGTAACAACTGACACTGCAGAAATATAAAGGATCATGAGAGACTACTACAAACAACTATATGCCAATAAAATGGACAACCTGGAAGAAAAGGACAAATTCTTAGAAAAGTACAACCTTCCAAGACCAAACCAGGAAGAAATAGAAAATATAAACAGACCAATCACAAGCACAGAAATTGAAACTGTGATTAAAAATCTTCCAACAAACAAAACCCAGGACCAGATGGCTTCACAGGCGAATTCTAGCAAACATTTAGAGAAGAGCTAACACCCATCCTTCTCAAACTCTTCCAAAATATAGCAGAGGGAGGAACACTCCCAAAATCATTTCATGAGGCCACCATCACCCTGATACCAAAACCAGACAAAGATGGTTTGTCTAGCAAATACTAGCAAACAGAATTCAACAGATGTTAAAAGGATCATACACCATGATCAAGTGGGGTTTATCCCAGGAATGCAAGGATTCTTCAATATACACAAATCAATCGATGTGATACACCATATTACCAAATTGAAGGATAAAAACCATATGATAATCTCAATATATGCAGAAAACGCTTTCGACAAAATTCACCACCCATTTATGATAAAAACCCTCCAGAAAGTGGGCATAGAGGGAACCCACCTCAACATAATAAAGGTCATATACGACAAACCCACAGCCAACGTAGTTCTCAATGGTGAAAAACTGAAAGCATTTCCTCTAAGATCAGGAACAAGACAAGGTTTCCCACTCTCACCACTATTATTCAACATAGTTTTGGAAGTTTTAGCCACAGCAATCCGAGAGAAAAAAGAAATAAAAGGAATCCAAATCAGAAAGAAGAAGTAAAACTGTCACTGTTTGCAGATGATATGATACTATACAGAGAGAATCCTGACGATGCTACCAGAAAACTACTAGAGGAATTTGGTAAAGTAGCAGGATACAAAATTAATGCACAGAAATCTCTTGCATTCTTATACATAACAATGAAAAATCTGAAAGAGAAATTAAGGAAACACTCCAATTTACCACCACAACAAAAAGAATAAAATACCTAGGAATAAACCTTCCTAAGGAGACAAAAGATCTGTATGCAGAAAACCGTAAGACAGTGATGAAAGAAATTAAAGACGATACAAACAGATGGAGAGATATACCATGTGCTTGGATGGGAAGAATTAACACTGTGAAAATGACTATACTACCCAAAGCAATTTACAGATTCAATGTAATCCCTATCAAACTACCAATGGCATTTTTCACAGAACTAGAACCAAAAATTTTACAGTTTGTATGGAGACACAAAAGACCCCAAATAGCCCAAGTAATCGTGAGAAAGAAAAATGGAGCTGGAGGAACCAGGCTCCTGGACTTCAGACTATACTACAGAGCTACAGTAATCAAGACAGTATGGTACGGGCACAAAAACAGAAATATAGATCAATGGAATAGTTTAGAAAGCCCAGAGATAAACCCATACACATATGGTCAACTTATCTTTGACAAAGGAGGCAAGAATATACAATGGAGAAAAGAGAGCCTCTTCAGTAAGTGGTGCTGGGAAAACTGGACAGCGACATGTAAAAGAATGAAATTAGAACACTCCTTAACACTATACACAAAAGTAAACTCAAAATGGATTAAAGACCTAAATGTAAGGTCAGACACTATAAAACCCTTAGAGAAAAACACAGGCAGAACACTCTATGACATAAATCACAGCAAGATCCTTTTTGACCCACCTCCTAGAGAAATGTAAATAAAAACAAAAATAAACAAATGGGACCTCATGAAACTTAAAAGCTTCTGCACAGCAAAGGAAACCATAAACAAGACCAAAACACAACCCTCAGAATGGGAGAAAATAGTTGCAAACGAAGCAACTGACAAAGGATTAATCTCCAAAATATACAAGCAGCTCATGCAGCTCAACAGCAGAAAGACAAACAACCCAATCCAAAAATGGGCAGAAGACCAAAACAGATATTTCTCCAAAGAAGATATAGAGATTGCCAACAAACACATGAAAGAATGCTCAACATCACTAATCATTAGAGAAACTCAAATCAAAACCACAATGAGGTATTGTAAGGAACCTCACACCAGTGAGAATGGCCATCATCAAAAAAATCTACAAACAATAAATGCTAGAGAGGGTGTGGAGAAAAGGGAACCCTCTTGCACTGTTGGTGGGAATGTAAATTGATACAGCCACTATGGAGAACAGTATGGAGGTTCCTTAAAAAACTAAAAATAGAACTACCATACGACCCAGCTATCCCACTACTGGGTATATACCCTGAGAAAACCATAATTCAAAAAGAGACATGTGCCACAGTGTTCACTGCAGCAGTATTTACAATAGCTGGGACATGGAAGCAGCCTAAGTGTCTATCGACAGATGAATGGATAAAGAAGATATGGCACGTATACACAATGGAATATTACTCAGCCATAAAAAGAAACAAAATTGAGTTATTTGTAGTGAGGTGGATAGACGTAGAGTCTGTCATACAGAGTGAAGTAAATCAGAAAGAGAAAGACAAATACCATATGCTAACACATTTATATGGAACCTAAAATATATATATATTTCTTAACAGCACAGGGGCAGGACAGGAATAAAGACAGAGACGTAGAGAATGGACTTGAGGACACGAGGAGGGGGAAGGGTAAGCTGGGACAAAGTGAAAGAGTAGTATTGACATATATACACTACCATGTGTAAAACAGATAGCTGTTGGGAAGCAGCCGCATAGCACAGGCAGATCAGCTCGGTGCTTTGTGATCACCTAGAGGGGTGGGATAGGGAAGGTGGGAGGGAGATGCAAGAGGGAGGGTATATGGGGATATATGTATATGTATAGCTGATTCACTTTGTTATACAGCAGAAACTAACACAACATTGTAAAGCAATTATACTCCAATAAAGATGTTAAAAAAAAAAAAAAGGAAAGAGAAAAGAACAGACAGCTAAAAATACAATAGGAAAAGGGAGGCCTGCAGAAGGACCGGGGATCAGGAAGAAAAATTTAGCACATGGGCCTTTTGATGTCTGAAAGGTTGTCATTGTGTTAGGGTCAGATACTTTCTGTGGCAGCTTTGGGGTATAGATATAGGATGGGACCAGTGGGCGGAAGTTACAATGAGGGTGTCAATTCAAATAAGGAAGCTCCTTCAAACAATGAGAATTTTTTTTTTGAAACTAATAAGACTGCTTTGGGAGTCACTGGGTTCACCATTAGGAAGAGGCTGGATGACTACTTGTCAGAATGTCCTTCTCTCAGTAGATGGTATCTCAGACCACATATTCTATGGTCCCAAAACTGATTTGGAAAATATACAAATACACATAAACACACAAATAAAATGTGTTTTTAGAAAACGAAAGCAAAAAAAATGTTTAGTGGCATGAAAATATCTTTATTCTCTGGTCAGCAATATTGTTTTAATCTACATTTGAAGCAAAGTCTGCTTATTCTTTCTTTGTTCTGTTTTTAATCCTTCCTCTTGGTATATCCTTCAATCACTGCTAATTTAAAAAATATCTGCTTGATGGTGTATTTATTTTAAATACGTTTTCCAGATTTTAATCCTCAATTGTGCTGCAACGTTAAGCTGCTCAACCATAATAGCAGATTTGCATTTGTTTTGACTTTTACTTCAAGGTAAATTTTTTCCATAGTCCTAGACATTTTGCCCTGGTTTGCTAGGCAGGAGGTCCTGACTGAGGTAAATGACTAAGACGGTGCAAAAGGCATGATGGGAAAATAGAATACAGAGCAAAGAAATTTCAAAATAGGGGTAAAAAAGCATTTTTCCCAGTTTAATCATTAATTCGTCTGGCATATTTGTTCTATTTTTGCAAACTCTGGCCTTACCCCTCCTTAGCTCTTCCAGGCAACTATCTGTGCCCAACCCACACAGTTGAACCCTTTTAGCAGTAAGACGGTGCTGTGGGCGGAGCTCTGCAGTGCCATTACCACCAGCATTACCACCAGTGCCATTACCGTTGAGCACACTATAATTTGTGCTGTGTGCACCCATTCTGAAATGTGTCAGGAGAGGTGGTGATTCAGGCTTTTGCATTTTTCTTGACAGTAGATTTAGTATTTTCAGGTATTAAGAGCACCAACTTTCTCATCGAGTTTTATTTTCTTGTTACTTGAGAGAGAAACTGTTTGACTTGCTGTCAGATAAAAACAAATTTCCCTATTTCTGCCCCTTCTCATTTACATGGAGTCAGTGGTTTATGATTGGGTAACAAAGAACAAACAGCACAATCAGAAGCTTAATCGGGCATAAAACCTGTGGGAATTTCAACAACAAAACCTGCTAACCACAGGAAGCTTTCTGCTAAAGGTGAATTTGCTGAAACATTTGACTGAAATTCTGTGAACTTGAAGAGCTGGTCGGGTACAGTGGAAAAGCAACCAAAACCAAAATGATGTTCCTCACAGGACCCTTTATTTTACAACATGTGGAAAATGGATACTGATAACACACCACCACCAAAAATCGCTACTCCAGAATGGATCTCACAATATGTTAGTCCCAGAAATGAAAGAACTTTGAAGATCATAATGCTCCTGACATGGATCTAAGTTTAGGTGCAAATTTTCTGGCAGGTTATTATCATCAATAGAGAAACTGTCCCAACTGCAGTCCTCTGCCAGAGGTAGAAAGGCTCTGACAGCCCCTTCAGGGAAGGTTGCATATAGATCCAGGTAGGTCTAGTTTGTAGTTTGTTTTACAGCTTCTCATTATGATAATGCCAGATGCACTAAGTCTCCTATCACTTTCCAGAGACTGGTTTTTCTGCCCAGTAGACATTGGTACCATTTTGGTGGGTACAGTTTTCATTCTTGTAATTAGGTATGGGCACTACTCATTGCTTTTCTATTTACCTGCTTGAGAATGCCAATTATCTCCCTGCCCCAACATAAGCATATGCAATTGGCTAATCAGACCCTTCAAGTAGGCAACTAGAAATATAATTAGCCATTGGAGAGAACAATTAGTTGTACCATCAATTTGGCACCCATAAAGGAAGGAAGCTTGGTTTAATTTGTAATTATAATGGTGGAATGAAAACTGAACAGAACTTGAGCCTTTATAAAGGAATATTAATGTTTACAGCAGGAGGAAATCTGAATTATACTATTCAGGTGGAGAAAGATGTGCCTCTTTTGAAAAGATATCCCTGAAATAGTCTCCCAATTCTGTAGGAAATTTCACAGTTAATTTTTTTTTTTGCGGTACGTGGGCCTCTCACGTCTGTGGCCTCTCCGGTTGCGGAGCACAGGCTCCAGACGCACAGGCTCAGCGGCCATGGCTCACAGGCCCAGCCGCTCCACGGCATGTGGGATCCTCCCGGACCGGGGCACGAACCCGCGTCCCCTGCATCGGCAGGCGGACTCCCAACCACTGCGCCACCAGGGAAGCCCAATGGTATCTTTTTATTAAAAAAAAGGGCCTTAGTATAGTTTAGTACATCACATTTTCCATTATGGCTACCACTTTTGTGTCATGTTTAAGAAATCATTAAATATTGCCAAGTCATAAAGATGTTATTCTGTTTTCCTTTAAAAACTTTATTGCTCTATTTTTCACACTTTAGGTCTGTGATCCATTTGAATTTGATTTTTGTGTATGGTGTGAGATGGGAGTCCCAATAATTTTTTCCTATATGTATATCCAATTAACCTATCATGATTTATTGAAAAGGTGATTCTTTTTCTACTACAATGCAATGTCACCTTTGTCATATACTACACTACCCATTGGTCTATCTGGCTATCCTTGCACCAACTCCAAATTGTCTTAATTAATAAAGCTTTATAATAGGTCTTGATATCTAGTAGCACACAGTTTTTTTCTTTGGATGTTCTTTGCCATTCAATTTCCACAAATATTTTAGAATCAGTTTTCCAATTTCCAAAAAAAATATCTCTAGGATTTTGATTGGGATAACACTGAGTCTATTCTCAGTTTGGGGAGAACTGATATCATTATAATATTGAGTCTTCTGATTCTTGAGCATGGTATATCACTCCATTTACTATGACATTTTTGGTTTTCAATAATGTTTTCAGTTTTCATTGTAGAGGCTTTACACATTTCTTGTGTTATATTTATTCCTAGGTATTTAATACTTTTGATGTTATTTTACACAGTAAAAATTTTATATTGTGTTGGTTGTCTGCTATCTCAGTTTCATTCTAAAATCATAGAAAATTGAGCTTAAAATGTTCCATACAGACCCAGAAAAACAGCTAGCAAATGACAAAAACATATTTTGGATATATATTCTAAGGATAGAGCCTTGATGAGTGGGTAAAACACATGCTGTGGAAGTTAGTGAGATCTTCGTTCAGTCTCCAGCTTCACCATTAGAAAAAGTCACTGGCTCTCTGAGCCTTAATTTTCTCCCCTATAATATGGTGACATTCTGGTTACTAGATATAATTAGTAAACTACCTAACACCATATATGTATAAAAAATGGCAGCTGTTGTTGTTATTTAAATTATAGAAATAGTACTTTCCCCCCCAATATACCGTGTTATTCTTTCTGGTTCTTCCTTTTTGGCTGCCTCCTCAACCAAACTTTTAAAAAATATTGTTTAGGGACTTCCCTGGTGACGCACTGGTTAAGAATCTGCCTGCCAATGCAGGGGACATGGGTTTGAGCCCTGGTCCGGGAAGATCCCACATGCCATGGAGCAACTAAGCCCGTGCACCACAACTATTGAGCCTGCGCTCTAGAGCCCACAAGCCACAACTACTGAGCCTGCATGCCACAACTACTGAAGCTCACGTGCCTAGAGCCTGTGCTCTGCAACGGGGGAGGCCACTGCAATGGGAGGCCCGCGTACCGCAACGAAGAGTAGCCCCCACTCACTGCAACTAGAGAAAGGCCGCACACAGCAACGAAGACCCAATGCAGCCAAAAATAAATAAATTTATTAAAAAGATAAAAAAGAAAGAAAAGAAATGTTTGTGAAAATGAATAAAAATCGCTATTTCAAAATAAATGTCATGGGGCTGCAATGTACATCATGGTGACTATAATTAATAATACTGTACTGTATATTTGAAAGTTGCTAAGAGGGTAGATCTTAAAAGTTCTCATCACAAGAAAAGATAAAAAATAAAAATAAATAAATAAAAGATACTGTTTAGTATCATTCTTTCAACTATTTATTACTATTATGCATAATTTATAACCTGACTTATCCTCTAAAACATTTGGGATAGCTAACAATAAAACTCATATGTATACCAAGGCAACTAAGAATAAATCCTAAAAGAGAAGTCCATACCCATATAGATGAACTAGGGAGATTGTTCTACCAGCTGTTTAAGATAAAATGGTCAATGCACTTGATCATTAAATATAGTTCTAAAATTCCTGACAGTCAAGATCAAAAGGGATCTTCACTGCCAGACAAGAGGGAGCATAATGATTATTGGGAAAAGAGAATCATTTGCCAGGAACTAAATTATAAAAGGCACAAGTCTAGTGTGTATAACAGACAATGTGTTTAATGCTAGTTTCGCAGACTACTTTGACATTTTCTGTTTTTTTACCAACCCTGGAGGAATGCCAAGGCAGAATATTACCCTGTAAATCATTGAAAGCATTTCTTTAGGCAGTTAAGTTCTAATGTAGTCAATCTAAACTAAATTCTATAATTTTCTTTTTGTGTGTGTGTGTTAGTTTCTGCTTTATAACAAAGTGAATCAGCTATACATATACATATATCCCCAAATCTCTTCCCTCTTGTGTCTCCCTCCCTCCCACCCTCCCTGTCCCACCCCTCTAGGTGGTCACAAAGCACCAAGCTGATCTCCCTGTGCTATGCAGCTGCTTCCCACTAGCTATCTATTTTACATTTGGTAGTGTATATATGTCCATGCCACTCTCTCATTTTGTCCCAGCTTACCCTTTCCCACTGCCCGTGTCGTCAAGTCCATTCTATAATTTTCTAAATTTATTTAGGTATAAATAATTAGTCAATCAACTAAGTTGCAGTGATAGAATTTAGAAAAAAATAAAAGGAATCTACTTAAAATTCTTCTTATACTTAGCTTTCAAGTATCAATGATTTCAGCTGCAGTACCGGCAGGAACTGAAAGGAAGGCAATTCAAGATGCAGCTTTGCTGGCAAGTGGCCCCGACTGTACATATCCTGAGTATTATTTGAGTATTATATGATCCATATGCTTTAGAGACCAGATAAGTGGGTGATATTATAGATACTCAATTATAAATATCACAGCCCTCAAAGCTAGACACATTCCACCTGCTTTAGTCGTCCCCACCTCTAAACAGATGACTCCCCAATCTAGATGTCTGCTCTAATTTCTCAACTGAGCTACACCCACTCCCACATTTCCAATGTAGGATATTATCACTTGGTTATTCTAGTGGTAACTCATATTTAACATGTACAAAATTGAACTCACTCTCAAATCTGCTCTTTTATCTTCCTAATTTATTTTTCTATTAAAAGCTCCCTCAAACGCCCAGGTGTTAAACTTAAATCTGAGAGACTTCTTTAACCGCTTCCACTCCCGTGCAGTGGCATACAAAGGTGGGAGGTGGTGGGAGCAATCTTCCCTGGGTGCAAGCAATGAAGGGGGCTTTGTCTGTAGAGAATTAAAGAATAATAAAAGTGGCTAAAAACCGGTTGTCTTTTTATTATCACCATTTATTGGCAATTCTAAACAATGTCAATCTCCCACCACACTCTACTTTGGTATATTCTGCTGTCCCCCGGCCCTTGATGTGGAACTAGGTTATGTCCTTTTTCTCTGAAATAGCTCCTCCTGTGTCCCTGGTTCAGGCTCTCATTGCCTTACGGTCATTTTGCACCTAGACTTTTCTTCTTCCAATTCACCCTACACCTGCCAGATTAAAAACAAATAAAAAAGTTCTGAACATTTCATTTCTCAGCTCATAATCCTTTAATAGCTTCCTACTGCCAACAGAATAAAGTTTAAAGCACTTAGCGTGGTATTCAAGGCCCTGGCGGTCTGGCTTAACCTCCCTTTCAACCACCCTTCTCTCCCTACAGTCTCCAGAAAGAACCATGTACTTTATTTCATATATAGGCTTTACTTCTATGCCTTGGTTCATTCTTATCAATTACCTTACTCTTTCACTGCCTCTCTGTCCACATTCTACTCATTCCTCTTCAAAGACCAACTCAGTATTATCTCCTGCATGAATATCTCCCTTATATGTCAAATGTAAGAAAACTTCTTTAAATTCACCTAGCATTTTATCGGATCTTTTTTTTTACTGCATTTGCTCTTTTATACTCTGTGTATCACAGATTGTTTTTCTTAGCTCTTCTAATAGACTGTAAACTTCGACTAGCCTGCCATATACTTGGCATTTAATAGCTAATGCTGTTTAATGTCACTCATAAACTCCTCGAAGTTAGGGCCAAATCTCATTCATGTTAGCCCTCGGCACCCATCCCAATTCTTTATATGAACTAGACGGTAAATAAATACCTCTTGAAATGAAGGAAGGCTATAACATTCAGCTACTAATCTTGTGATTGTTGTTACATATTCTGTTCTCATTCTTCCCTCCTGTTCATAATTCTCAAGGAAAGGCCTGCCCCGAACATTACTATCTATTCGATTGTGTTTTGTGTTCCTCCAAAACCACATGTTCTCAATAAGATTCTTTCATATTTCAAAGGACTTACATAGGCAAGCAAGCCCCAAACCTTTCACTTCAAGGCCATAATGATTTTTTTCCTCTTCTGAACTCTCAGCACATATTATCTATATTATTCATTTGGTTCTTAATCATATACTTCTTTGTTACTTGTCTTACATTTTTAACTCAGACATTGTTCTTTTTTCCCAAGGGCTGGATACTTCTTCCTAACCACACTGAGAGTCTTTTATGGGTGAAGGTCTTGTATTAGGCTCCATTTTCTCTCCCCGAGCATCTAACACTGGGCTATTTTTTGTTGAATGAATTGCTTTGTTGAAAACAATGTGTTGGCTAGAGTTTTATACTAGATATTTCTTTCTTTCTTGTTAGTAAACTACAGTTAAATTTAAATTTGGTAAATCTAACCTTAAAATACATCAAATACTGGAATTTACATCAATTATTTTTCTTTAATACTACAGAATTATTGCTCAATTTGGATACTATAGGAAATATATTATTTCCCTAGCAAGAACTTTACATTTCTTGACATAACAATTGAAGTCACAATTCCAGTAGTGAAATTAATCTTTTAAATTTAGAAACATTTTTAAAGGAAACTAAGATGTATCAATCATTTTATTCTATTCAGTTACTAGCAGACATAAAAAGTAGTAAAAATTTGAAAAAACAATAACTTGTACTTTTTCAATGTTTACTCAATGTCAGATACTTCATATATTTTTAATTCTCACATCTACACTATACAGCAGGTATTATTACACTCCTTTTATAGACGAAAAAATAAGAGCTTAGTGATTAAATTAACTTGGCCAGGGTCACACAGACACTATGTGGAAGAATAAGGAGTCTCATCTTGGCCTGTCTGCCTATAAATTCTGTGTTCAAGTGTGTAGGTTGACTGCTTTCCCAATCAGAGAAATGATTGTTCCCCTTTTCTACTGATAAATGCACTTCCCAACAACATGTCATTATGAAAGTCTTCAAGCATGCAGAAAAGTTAGAAGAACTGTATAGTAACCACCACATACCTGTCACCCCAAATCTATAAATCTTAACATTTTTCTATATTTGCTTTATCACAGCTTTATCACAAGATCTATCCATTTGTGCATTTTCTCAATCCATTTTTTTGGAGACATTTCATAATAAGTTGCAGACATCAATACATTTCATTGCTAAAGCTTTCAGTATGTATTTCTAATCGATGTTCAAGCTTATTTGTTCTGTGGAGAATCTTAATTTGATCAGGTGGCACTTTATCGAGCACACAGACTTTCAAAAATTCTTTAGAAACATTTTTCTCTATGTGGCAATTCAAATCTTCAAACTTTCTCTACCATATCTTTCAAAGAATATATCTGTGTCATATGGAATGTGATATGAAAGTGCTGGTTCTTGTATTTCTTTAAATGAGGCGAGCATTCTACTCCCAATGTCAGTGTCAAGCTGGCAGGCCCAAGTCTGAAAATTACAGCCCCTTCAGGTTGCCTTTGTCCAGTTTCTTTGATACACATGCATGGAAGAAAAAAGCCAGTGATGTCATGGTATTTTCTGTGACACTTATAATCCAAGAGCCCCAGTAATAAAACAATTCATGTGTTCTAAAGATTTCCTATCTCTCTGACAATTATGCACATAGGCACCTTACCCTTTGTACCCACTACATGCTACTGTGATAACTTGTTTGCTTGGTGATAATTGTCAGTGAGTCATAGTTAAGCTGCTACTGGCCTCCTAAGGCCTCCTGACAGTTGTCTTGGAGTTTTGTGATGGTGTTGAGATAACAAAAGTGAAGGTATCGTGGAAGTGAAGCTTTCCAGTTTCAGGGTTCACGCTTTAAGAGGCTGGAAGCTTCCACATCCTGTTCATTATTATGAAAAGCTTCTTTACCCTTCACCAGTTCATATTCTTCCAAGGAGGCCAAATGACACTTGTGTAATGATATGTAACATCTTGCTACAGATACGCCATGTCAGGATTAACATATACTGTATATGATTGGAGGCAAAAGTCTAATTTGGAGTAAGGTCTTAGAGACTGATTTTGGTACTGCACATACTTTCTAGATAATATACTATTGACTCTTGGAGTATCTCATTTATTTTAAAGATGTGTTATCTTGCATATGTGATTAAGCTTGGTAATCCACTAGATCATAGACTAATTTGCTATGCCATCAAGGAAGCATAAAGCCTATAACACTGCTTAAATGTTACCTCTAGCACTCTGAAATTCCTTCAATAAAGAGTATTTGACTTCTCTGCAGATTACTTTCTCCTAAACATTCCACCTTAAAAAGTATTGTACTGACCCCTCTGGTTTTCTTACATATTATGAAGTCCATACATTACATTTGTCTTTTTAAGTTCAAACATGATAACTTTTCATATTTTGTTACAGAGACTTGATTTCATGTTTATTTTGTTATATTGGATTACAACTGGAAGCCTATTAAATTTTAAAAAGATCCAGTTCAGAAGAATAATCCAACACCATAAAATGATACTTAGTGGGTAAACACTTTTGTTTGAAGAGAATATATTATTAATACTGTTTCCTAAAGTCAAAGTTTTCTATTGATAATGCAACACTTAGAATACAATACATTGAATTTAAAAAGAGTACTATTTTATTTAGGTATTTTCTTTTAAAAAGATAAAATGATTATACTATTTTAAAAATCCAGCCAGATATTACCAGGATGATTCAACATTTTTTAACCAAATTATTCACATTCACTTGCTATGAATTTGACAAGCTGTGCTTATATATGTTTTAGAAGGAAAAATTTGGAGGTAAATATTTTAGAAGTATGTACTTAGAATTACACTAGACAAAATGTAGTTACTTAAAAATAGAGTTTTTAATGGTCAACTCTGATCAAAGGCAGGATTTATCATTATATTCTAAGTTTAACATTAAAACTTAACAGTTGATTGTTCAAAAACTCAATGCTGTTCATTTCTCAGCTAATGTCTTATGACTATTCATCAACATTATAAAAAATGCCATTGTTTCATTTAACTTTTTTTGATGCCTGTGGGATGAGGCCGGGAGAAAGAAATGACAGCCTTAAATCAACAGAATGACCTCATTTACTCCAAACAGAACTGAGTGAAAGATTAGAAGGTCAGAAGTGTTATCAGCCTTTTTTTTTTTTTTTTAAAGGGAGTTCCCTGGCAGTCCAGTGATTAGGACTCTGTGCTTCCACAGCAGGGGGCGAGGGTTCAATCCCTGGTCTGTGACCTAAGATCCCCCAAGCCGAGCCACACAGCAAAAAAAAAAAAAAAAAAAAAAAAAAAAAAAGTGTTATCAGCAATATCTAATCTTAAAAAATAAAATAAGAAAAGAAGTCCTGGGGCATTTTGTCTGTCATGGGATTAATGTAATATTAATTACAGTGACATGTCAACAAAAGATGAGTAGAGAATTTAATAGAGGGATCAAAAAGCACGCTACTGTCGGACTGAAGTCAAAATATGTTAGAAAGGAAATGAATAATGGCTTACATAGCAGTTTACTCAATTTTGAATAGGAATGTGAAATCTATTCTACCCAGAGGTGCTTTTTATAGCTTAGGTGACGAAGACTCTTGTAGGCTTAATTTTCCTATTACCTGGGACCTCAGAGATCCTTACCCTAAAAAACTCCTAGCTCTAATTAATTTAATTCTGATTTGGCATAGCCAGGTATCATCCACACGCATGCTAACCTCAAACCTGGGGCTGGGAAAATGGCTGGTTGTTTGTTCTAGGATGAGTCTTGGCTTGGGGAGGCTAGAGGGAGCAATCCTTGGGGTTTTGCACCTGGATGGCTCATGAGTTAGAAATGGTGAGTGGGGACAAGGCTTTTGAACCTCAGCTTTAGTGATGAGGGCACGAGGTCCAAACCTGCAATGATAAGACAGGAACTCATGAATCCTATGTATTCCCACAGAAGTCAGGCAACTAAGGAAAGATGGATAGGCAGATAAGATAGATCAGTTGGACAGAAAAAAAAAAAGTTACATTTAGTGACTTCTAAAGCCCCACATTAACCTAAAAAGAATTTGGGTTCAAATGTTTGTTCTTAGTGTTGAGAATTCACAAGTCAAAATGTTTAGATATCTTTAATGAAACACGTTCATTAACCCAGGTGAGAGTTCACCGTTTCTACCATTATAATGACTAAAATGAGGGCGGACTTCATTGGCATTTGGCCTGTGCAGTTGCACAGAGCCCTATGCTTAGAAGGGTACCAAGCTCGGGTAAATGCTCTGCTGAAATTCTCCTTCTTGAAATTTTTAATAATTTTTAAACAAAATGAGTATTTTTATTTTGTACTGTAGGTTATGTAGTTGGTCCAGAATATGGTCCACGATGACTGGGTTATATACCAATTGTGGGAGACAATAAACCAAATACTAAGCAAAAATGGGGCGCTGGTGAGGGTAAGTCATACAGCAATCTTTTTAAAACACTCCACTCTTCTGATGCCCCATCCTCCCCAAGCAATTTTCTTGTGTTCTCCTTATGCAAGTCCCACCTGATGTGGAAATAGTTTAACTCCTTCTGGGAATATGAGTTTTAAAGGGAACTGATGAACAAACATGATGAACAAATCTAAAAGGAATGAATTGCTAATGGTGGACGTTTAGGGGAAGTGTTTTGGTGATGGATTTTCCTTTCCTTTTATAAAACATACACACTTGATTTACTTTCAATGCCCGAGCTGAGAACGATTAAAAATAGCCATTTACGGGCTTCCCTGGTGGCACAGTGGTTGAGAGTCCACCTGCCGGTGTGGGGGACACGGGTTCGTGGCCCGGTCCGGGAAGACCCCACATGCCGCGGAGCGGCTGGGCCCGTGAGCCAAGGCCGCTGAGCCTGCGCGTCCGGAGCCTGTGCTCTGCAGCGGGAGAGGCCGCAACGGTGAGAGGTCCGCGTACCGCAAAAGAAAAAAAAAAAAAAAAGCCATTTACCCTGCTCTTGCTCCCTACTTGACATCACTTCTCGCAGCAAAGGAGAGTCCCTCTTTTCCTACTTCCCAGCAAGTTTTCTTTACCAAATCTTCCTTAATGTTCTTTGCTAGCTCTTTGTGTAAAGGGGGCAGCAGGAAAACATTGTGTCCCCAGTCAAATACCAACTGACACTGCCTATGGCTGATTTTTACCTCAGTCACTAACCACAATTTCCAAGACAATTCCCTTTATGCTCTTTTACATCACCCCCAAATCTCTCCTCTTGCAGCATAATGAATCTCAATGCAGCTGAATCATGCAGGTCTGATTTAGCCTGCAAAAAAGTCAGTCAAAGCAGGCAAGATGTACTCTTTGACCTTGAGTGCTTTAAGCTGCTATGAATCACAGGTTTAGTTTTTGCCAAATGAAAAGCAATTTCACTTGCAAAAAAATATCTGTGGGGATACTTGTGGCTTTTATTTCATAGGGAAAATGTATTAAAATTGTCCAGGGAAAAGGAGATTGTGTGTGTGGATGTGTGTGTATCAATCTTTCATGAAACTAGAAAAAAGAAGAGCCCGAATTTACTGCATTTGCTTTCAATTAAAATCGTTTCATTTCTCAGCTTTATCTAACAGGTATTAACCATTAGATTAATAAATTGCTTCTTCAAATGGACCATGTCAATGAGTAAGATACTTAATATGGTTGAAATTTTTGTAGGGGAGCGATTCAGTTAGCCTTGGTTAGGGAGACTTTTGCAATTAGTTGCCAAAATATTGAGCAATATGATATTTCTCTAACTCATAAGCACCAGGCATAGTATAAAACTGTCTTTGTGAATACTGTATTCAATAATTTTGGAATTTCTGTTGTTAGGAAAGAAGAATTTTTACAAAACATTGTTAACCTTCTTTTTCACCTTGGAGTCCAATTCCACAAATTGCAAGCTCTGTTCTGTTAGTATGACGCTTCATCTCTAGCCACAGAACACCTATAATGGTCAAAGGAGCTTTCATTTCTTATGAGGACTGTCTATCCTGACTTTTAAAGTGCAACTGAAGACACTGTTCAATGTGTTCAGTCTATACCAGCTTTCAGTTAAATCCAAGACTCCTCTAATAGAACAATGGTTATCTAGTACAGTGGCAGCCCCATTAAGCTGTCTGAAACATCTCACCTTATGTTTTTCTCCAAGATTGTTCTTGTTATGAACAATTTTTGTAGTGTAGAAAAGAATTATGAAGGAGTAAGCATTTCAGATAACATTTCGGATTAGGCTATTATAGTAAAATTGAGCACCGCAATCAAGTCATCGAGCTTCTAAACTGATTTACTACACTATGGTCTTTTATAGTTTTAACGATTTGGAAAAGATGGAAAACTATAACTGATTTCTCTCCTGAAAGTGTTCTCAATGAAGGAAAGCACAGAAAAGAGGAAAGCTGGTATATTAGATTCACAATCTGCTGAAGACATAATAAAAAATGCATTTTCTAAAAATGCTGAGCGATGATGTGAACTAACAAGATTAAGAAACAGACTGGAAGCAAGAATCCTATGAATGTTTGTTCTGGTTGCATCAATAACCTTGGGGAAATTATTTAATCCTGGTTATTCTTATATTTCTTTCTCTTTAAAATGGGAATGGTGTTTTGTATCACAATGTTAGGGTAACATATTTGATAGATAATAGATTTTTTTCTGTTACTAAGTGTGCTTCAATTTCCATAAAATCTGGCTTCCTAAAAAGTTAATATCATCTGCTTGTTACGATTAAAATTTTGTATTTTTTAGGTGAAACATTTTTAATACACTTTATTTATCTTGAAGTAGATATACTCTTTTAAAAGGGGGGGTACACATTTTTTTTAAAACCTGCCTTGTAAATCAAGAGTATTTTTCTGAACTGCTTTACATTATATTTTTCATATGTCACACCTACTGAACATGTAGGTATAAGAAAATCCATCAATAAATTCTTTTAAAGACCAAGATTAACAATATAAATTACAAGGCATTTACAGTAATTTTATTAAGGCTTTATTCAAACTCACTAACTGATATCACCAGAAAGACCTCAAATTATTTTCTCCCAAAGATTTGAAGCTAACCATTTAAAATAAGAATATATTTTCTGTGGACTGCAGCTTATTTTTGTAATACCAGGGTTTGTTTCATTGATTTCAAATATGTAATTTTCTCAGCTTCAATTATTGCATGTGTAATAGACAATTTATAATTTGTTGGAAGATCTATGCTTCAATATGCTTTTGACACGCTCTAACTTGAAGAGGGACTGATATTTATTTTGAATAAGTTTAATCAGTTAACTTCCTCACTGATCTGTTAAAACTATTTTCCTTTCTTTAAGAAAAAGAGTTTAGAAAACACTGAGTATAAAAAATTAGACAATTCCGTATCACTGATTACATCTGTTTTGAGTTTCACTGCCACACTCAAGTTACCTCTAGTTTTCATTTCTTAGCATGCGATTTTTACTTGCAGCATCATTTTGGAGTTAAATGTACAACACAGAATTTATGGTATTTGGGTTTAAAATAGTAATTTAATATAAACCAATGTGTTCATTAGGTGGGATAAAGTTTTCAATTCCTTTTAAAGACTTTCCTTCAAATTTGTCAGTTAAAAAGCAAGAACAACAACAAAACCTTCAGGGTAGCAAAACCTAGATCCAGGTTTTGCTGGAGTCTTGGAGTTTGGGAGGCCCTCTTTAAGAAAAAGAATATAAAATTGAGAATACAGTAGTAAGTACAAGTCTTTGGAAGGGGCCTGTGCAAACGAGGAGCCTTTAGGCTTAAGGTTCCTCAGCTTCAAAGTCAATCCACTTCTGGGCAGTAGGTGTCTGACTCTTCCATATTGTTCAAAGACATGCAGAACCTGAAACACTGTATTTAGTAGTAAGAATAAGAGTAATAACAGCTACTACTTATTGAGTCTAATAATGTGTACCAGGCACTGGAAAGCCCTTTACATGGATGACTTCATTAACTCCTCAGGACCACCCTATGAGGCTGCTATTTATTTTTATTTTATTGACAAGGAAACTGAGTTCAGACAAGTTAAGTAATTTGGCCCCAATCAGCCAGCTATCAGGTGATAGATCTGGAATATAAAACCAGGTGTGGCTAAATTTGAAGTCAGTGATATTCAAGACTGATCTAACTAAGGAATTCCTTTTTTTTTTTTTTTCCCTTAGAAATCTCATTTGAGGCCCATAATAACACACATGTAAGAAAATAAAGCCTCCTGAGAATGACTGCAGTCAGGGCTACTCCTCTCACCACACCATCTTCTCAGAACAGCATGTTCCATTACTGCAATGAACTAACTATGTGGCAGGCCTCATGCTAAGCAAATTCAATCCTTCCGATAATTTGATGACGTACCAATATATTCATGTAACGGGTGAGATAAGAATCAAACATACATTTGTCTGACCCCATAAATCTACTGTAAGGAGGGTAATTCAGAAAATGTTTCAAGTGCTTTCATTTTAACTCTGAGCCCTCAGTATTGTTGACATCTGTGTAACTTTCAGCTATAAATATTACGGGAACTGAAAATGTGCACTATTTAGGCATGCTGTTTCTTTAGGTTTTACTATTTATGGGAATAGCTTGCACGATGAATGGGCATTCCAAACTCACCTGTACAGTTTCTAGTTCTAGTGCAGGAGGGGATGGCCTCCATATATTACTTTTACATCTTTGAACCTGAAAAACTAGTATAAATGACCATGGTTGAAGAAATTATATCCTTCATTTAATTGCTCTGGACATTTTCTCCTGTCTTATGGTTGACAATGTGCCACTATGGTTAATTCCTTAGTTATTGTTTTCATCTAATGTAATGGAGACAAGTCATTAACTAATATTATTTTTTCATCTGTCTATACTTTTTATTTAAAAATGAAATTTCAATTTTTTTCACTAGTAAGAAAAATATGAGAAATGACTCATTTAAGATAGAACTTAGTTAACAAAGGTAATTTAGGTAACTTTTTTTTTTCCTGTGGAAAACAAAGTGCTTTATATTTTTGTGCAATTCTCACAAGAACATGATCAATATTATGAATGTGAATTTAACAGAATAATCTTATTAATCCCTTAATCTTAAAATTAAATGGAATAACTATAAACTGTAAAATAAAAGTGAGCTAAATTAACAAATAAAAATCTTCTACTTGACAGTGTCAGGAGAAGTGAACAGGATGTCCAAGTATACTAATAAAAGAGGCCACCATTTATCAACTATTTAGCTGTGATAGATGATTTACATCTTAGCTCTACTCATCACACTTAGAAACATAGATGTTATTATTATCTTTCTACCTATGGAGATACATGAGGCTAAAAGTTTATAGGTAATTTATACAAAGTCATGGAGTGAGAAATTGGGAGAGGTAGGATGCAAAAAATAGCCTTTGCACAAAATGAATAAGAAAATTAAAAACAAACTAAAAATGAGTAAGAAAAGTGAAAATTCAAACTATCAGTCAAATGATCAATTACTGACGATGAATCGTCACCATTCTCACCGCCAAGGTACTTATAAATCCTTGGTTAGGAAAAGAAAAATGAAACACTTAATATAACCATGAGAATGTTCAAACCACTGTGTCAAAACTATGACTAAGCTCCACCCAGAACTAGAGTCTACAGGAGTGGTCCTGGGATTAGGTATCACAATAACAAACAAAACCTTCCTAAGGTGATTCTGATGTGCAGCCAGGATTGAGACCTTCTATGATACATTAAGGGAGACTAGCCAAGAAGAATGAGTTAGGTAATAAAGAGGTCAAAGTAAGCTGAAACATGGAGAAAAGGAGAACACAGAGCAGTGGGAATGATATAGGTCTTGAAAGATGGTGCTGTTTGATAGGAGAAAGAACAGATGAAGAAAATTCTAGGGCAGAGACTACTATGAACAAAACCATAGGTGCAGGAATGAGCCTGGGACAAAGAAAGGAAAAGTAGTTAGGATATTGAATTGGTGGGGGTAATGAGGAGTGTTAGTAAGAAATACTTTGGATTTGAGGTGGCAGCCAACAGGAGACAAGTTCATAATCAGAGGGAGGGAACTGAAAAAGGTGGCACTCTATCATAATAAGTCTGGTCATGGCACTCAGGAGCTACAGGACAGGGAGCACAAGCGAGGTAGATGACTGCAAAGTTCCTACCCTCAAGGCTAGATTAACAATGGCATTGATTAAAATGGAGCTGTTGGAAAGGAAAGCCAGTTTAGGGAAAGATAATAGTGTTTATTTAATGTACATTAAATGGATGAATGTATGAATGATAAGTCTCTCAGGGACTTGCTCAGTTATAAGGAACACTGCACTGTAATGACTTAAGACCATAGAGTTAGAGCAAAGGTATGGTAAGGGTACAAACTGCCAATGTTGAATGAATAAATGAGTGAGAACAGTTTGAAAGGGTTACTGAAGCACTGAGAAGAGATAAACTCTTGGGACACTATGAGTCACAAGATAAAGCAGTGGGTCATAAGACCTTCATATAATTATCCTAAGGTCTTGCAATTGTGAAAGGCTTCACACTAAAAAAAGAATTCTTACAATAACTCAGTGATGTAGACAGAGCAAATGTTATTCCCCCCAATTTCCATATGAGTAAATTACAGCTCAGAGCTTATGTGACTTCCCCAAGGTAACACAGCTAATAATCAGGAAAACCAGCATTCAAATCCAAGTCTTTTGAATTCAAATTTTGTTCATTAATTAAGGCCAACTTCTCTAATTCTAGAGAAGATTCAGTCCATGAAGTCATAATAGTCTGCAGATAAGAAGGATCTGTACAACTTAGATATTTTAACAAAGAAAAATAAGAGCAAGTAGCATTGTTTTCCAGATGATTCTAGATTTCATATATTCAGTCTATCCCCTTCCCTCTACAATGGAAAAACAAACTTACCTTCATCACTACAGAGTACAATGCCAGGGATTCATTACACCAAAGTTTTATTAAAATGTGACTTCATGTGCAAATTAAAACTATGAGATAACAGTTTTCATCATCAGATTTCCAAGCGCAAAATGTTCGCTAAAACTCGATATTGGCAAGGCTGTAGGAAACCGCCATTGTCATGACTGTTGGTGGGACTCTTAAGATAGTGTAACATCTATAGCAGTGCTTCTTAACAGGGGACATTTGTAAAATCTGGAGACATTTTTGGTTGGTCACAACAGGGGGATATTAGTAGCATCTAGTGGTTAGAGGCCAGGGATGCTGCTAAACAGTGTACAATGCACAGCACTCCACAGGTCCAAAATGTCTATAGTACCGAGGCTGAGGTATCTTGCTCTATAAAGATCAATTTGGCAATATTTGTTAAAATTACAAATGCATATTCCTCTTAAACTAGTAATTCTACTTCTACCATGTCTTCCCAGATAAAGTTATACGTGTGCAAAATTTTTATGCAATAAATATTCATTGAATATTTATTCTAGGAGCTAGGAACACAGCAGGGAAAAAATCAAACAAAAATCTCTGCCTTTTGGAGCTAACATGCTAGTGTAGGGTGGGAGTGGGGATTGACAATAAAACAAATAATGAGACAATAGTATTAGATGATGCTTTAGGCTTTAGGCTGGGGTAGGGGGGAAGGGTAATAAGGAGAGATGGACAAGAATATTCACTGTAAGATTGTGTGAAATAGCTAAAGCTTGGAAAGTCTAACTGTACATCAGAGGGTGACTAGTTAAATTATAGTACCGTGGAGCACTATGCAGCCATTGAAAAGGTAGTTCCCTAAGTGCTAACATGTAGTTATCTAGCAAGGTGAAGAACACTGCATCTCTAAAGAAGAGAACACTAATACTAGCACCAGTATAAAATATCTCTGTAAAGAAACACAAAAACTCTGACAATAGCAGATACCTCTAGGAAGATGAGTAGGTGGCTAGGAGATCAAAGTGGGAGAATGGTTTAATTTTCACTTTCACTGTATCTTCTTTTGTATCTTTTGATTTTTGAATATGAATGCTATATAACAGGCATTTAATCCCTATTGAAACAATTCAGTATTTTTCTAAAAGTTTTTTTGTTTTTTTGCGGTACGTGGGCCTGTCACTGTTGTGGCCTCTCCCGTTGCAGAGCACAGGCTCTGGACACGCAGGCTCAGCGGCCATGGCTCATGGGCCCAGCCGCTCCGTGGCATGTGGGATCCTCCCGGACTGGGGCACGAACCCACATCCCCTGCATTGGCAGGCGGACTCCCAGCCACCACGCCACCAGGGAAGCCCCACCTTCTTAATTTATTAAAAATACAACATAAAACAAAGGATTACCTAGAAATCACCCTTGTCCTGGATGAACAACTCGGCTGGGGTTGGGAAAAGGGTGCCTGAAACCTTTCCTGCCTAGAATATAAAATTCAGGAGCATAGGAATTTTGTCTGTTTTTTCAATGCTGCATCTCTAGCGCCTAGAACAGTGCCTGACACATAGTTGGAATCAGGTATTTGTTAAATAAATGAATGAATGAATAGACTTAGTTTATTCCTGTTTCTTTTCTGACCAGATAGCCTACTAACATCTTTTTCTGCCTTCAGTCTTTTTCCTCCCATTTATTCCCCTTAATACCACCAGAAGGATTTATCCAGAATACAGATGGACTGTGCTTTAAAATCTTCTCCAGTTCCCTGGGGCCTACAGGATTCAGACTTTGTGACCATCCACTACTCCCCTTCCTTGCCTCTCACCATTTTCCCTTGGACCATATTGAGCTTGGCCAACCATACCATGCTCCCTCTTGGCTAGCTCTGTGTAATGCCCTCTCTTCTCTAGGGGAACTCTTACTTTTTTCCCCCAAGATTCTGCTTATATATTGCCCTTTCACTGAAACAATGACTCCACTTCCTCTCTGATCATAACTGTTCCTCCTTTCTCTCTGTTCCTAGACAATATGTACGTCTTTTATCGTTATGTCACACAGTCAAGTGTCTTGCTTCTCCCTCAACAGACTCTGAGTGCCTCAGGGGCAAGGCCCAAGTTTCATTAATCTTTTCATATGCAGCCTGAGCATAATGCCAGACCTATGATAGTTGTTCAATAAATGCATTAATTTATGAATAAATCCTAACCTTTGATACAAATTGTATACAGTAATAGGATTAAAATGTATATGCAAAACATAAGAAAACCTCATTGATACGAATGTCAGTACATTATATTTATTGCATTGTAATTTTTATGATAACCTGTACAGATTATTTAAACGTTCACAGTCTAACTGAGATGTAATTCAATATTATACAAATGCTATAAAAAAGTGAAGAACATATTTGAAAATAATATAATGCCTTTATATTTTAAGTATTAGTGTTTCTACAGACCTAATTTTTAAGTTGAAAAGGAATATTTCAATAATTTAAACAAAAGTGGGTAAATATATTTAAACACAATTTACAAACTATAAGCTGTTATTTTGTAAGCCACTGAAGAAATTCAAAAGTAAACTTGTTAGAGAATGATTATTTTAACCATTAACTGTTTAACTTTAAAATTTTTCTATAGTTAGAATCTGTCAATATAAGTTATTGATAATTATTTTTGAAGTATGGAGTAATTTTTTATTATTATACTTTTTATAGAGTATTTATATAGTATTTTTTGAGAGGCTTAGCTTTAGATGGGATGTAAAAGCACCCTTTTTCCCCAACTCATGTTACAATCAAAAGAAATTACATGAAGATATCAATCCCCTAAGTCCTGATTTTTTTTTTCAGCTATTGAGTTCTATACCACTGCGTTGTTTCTTCTCATATTAAGTGACTATCCTATCAATGAATCCTTAACGTTGAATTTTTCATTATTAGCTAGGAAGTGCTAGATTTTATGCATTCATCTGTCTCCTCTGTATATTTCCAACCATCATGGATGAGATCATGCAAATCCTAGCCAATCTGCCAAAAGAAAAGGCAGGCTTTTTGAAGAAGTCATCATTGCAGTCTGAGCCAGGAGGAATACAGCTCCCAGGCTTACCGACATATCTACTAAGAGTTTTCAAAACAGGAAGGAAGAAGGAAATTGAGGTTTCTTCTAATTCCTTTTTCCAAGGATCATAAAGGTCCTTGTTGGGACTGGGGCATTACAACTGTTTCTCATGTCCTCCATAGTTCATATCTAGGTGTGCTACACAGAGTAGATGCTCAAAAAAGTTTGATGAGTAAATGAATGCTGCCAATGGACAAATTCATATATATGGAACTTGGATACTCTTTCATTATTGTGATCCTGGATTCTTAAAAAATAACGCTTTGAACGTATAATGGAAAAGTATCTGAAAAAAGAATATATATATACACACACATAAGTATATAACTGAATATATATATATATGAATATATATATATATAACTGAATCACTTTGCTGTACACCTGAAACTAACACAACATTGTAAATCAACTACATACTTCAATTAAAGAAAAAATGCTTTGATGGAAGAGGGAGAAAAGAGCCCTTCTGGGCAAGCTTCCTTGGAACCTCCATATTCTTAGGGAAGGGAAAAGCGGGGGGAAAGAAATGTTCGTTATTGAGCCTCACTTTGATCCAGGCATTATGCTAGGTATTTTACCTACTTAAGCTCATTTAATACTTGCAAAAATCCTTACATAGTCATTATTGTGCCTGCTTTAAGGAAACCGTTCAAAGAACTGAATTAACCTACCCAAGGCAAATAAGAGAAAAAGCTAGGATATATAACCAAGCCTGTTTGACTGCAAAGTTTATTCTTATATGCCACTATTTACTAAAATACAAACAACAAAAACCAACAACAAAAGCTGTGCTTTTATTTTGTCTGTCCCGTTCACTGTAAGTCACCTCAATTCTCCTTTGGAAATAAGAGGGAATATAAAAATGGGGAAAAAATCCTAATGCTGTCAATAGGACATTGCTCTTCAATATTATTTGCCCAAATGGAGACTTTAACTGTAGGCAATATATAACGAGGGAAAATTATTTATGGTTTTTGTGTCTCATCAACACATACATGGATCATGAGGTGCTGCATCCTTCTTTTGAAATCGGGTAACATACTATTAATGAATGTGTGTTTTTGCTTATCTCACCCAAGTATGGGTGTCTTCCCCACTTCTCAAATCGTCCTACTAGGAGACAACAAAGGGTACCTACAAAGAGGCAAACTTACAAAGTGTGATTATTGTCATCTTTAATATGTGTTAATATTAACTGAGGCCAATTTCAAGCACTTCAAATGATGTATTATTATAATAGAAGAAAAATTTTTCTAATAAAAACAGCTTTTTGCTATCATCTCCAGTTTTCTATTGATAATGCGAATTGATTTTTTTAAAAAGAGCTCCAACAGCACAGTTTCTGAAAAGCTACCTCAAATAGGTCAGAGTCTTACTCCCCTGGTTGTGCCGTATAGCATGAAAGGCTGCCTGCGTTTTCTCATGACTTTACTCCTCGGGGGACCTCCCATGGATCATTTTTCTTAGTAAAAAAGAGTTCATTGACTGAGCCTATCCTAAAGCTAACAAACTGAGCTTTCCATGGGGAAACAACGGCAAATTGAGTACAGCTATTGACCAGCCTTCTGTAGTTAAAAATACAACAAACTCTACCTTGTCCGATCTATGCTTGAATTACTGGTCATTTTCATGCTCTGCTGGCATTACTTACTACTTGATAATCTTTCAGGCAACTAGAACAAAAGTTTGCCTACTATCATCTTTCTGTTTTTGTTATCTGTATTTCCTTTACTCATACTAATAAGAAATTGTGATGCTACATATATTAAATACATGCTTTGTTTCAAAATAAAAGGTGTTTAAAATTCAATGGCTTAATTACATTAATGATAACCCAGCATTAGTATTTATCTTTCTTTCAGTCAAGGATAATAGGATAATAGGAAATGATATAGCCCGATAAGTAATCTAATTAGATTACAAATTGTTTTATTCAACATTTTAATGTCTTCTAGACATATTATTTAGGAGTATTTAAAATTATTTATGAATTATTTTAATTAAAAATTCAATAACAGTTTAAAATATTAAAATATATTTTTCATTTATATATTTTTTTAGAAGGAGGAAAATGACATGTACTTTTGGAAAAAAATCTTTGGAATGATACATGTACTAGAACAAAAATAAATAAATAAATGAATAAATAAATAAACCAACTTCTTCCCTCCTCAAATTTAATTAGTATTTGTAAAATCAAAAACAAAACCAATGAAAACCAAAAACACAAATACACTTAGTACAAACTTAGTCATTTTTTTTTTTTTTGTAAAGAGAGTAGGGTAATGAGCAATGTCTTGTGGGAAGCATTAATTGAATAAATTGTATGCAATAAAGTATATGGAAAGAAATATATATACATCTATGTGCAATTTCTCTTTATTTTGACTAAAATTCTCATTTTTATTTCTGTAAATTTTTATCAGAATAATTTCATAGGTTCACAATTATAAAATTCCATTTACTCAAATATTTAGTGACTGTATCATAAAATACCTTAAAAATCATTATCTTTACTTTCTACTAAAAACAGGACATATTAATCAGAACCTATTAAAACTTTGCTATGCTAAAGTTTAAAGCAGTGGTTCTCACTGTTTCTCACTTGCTCTCACTCATTTGTTCTCACAAATGTCCCCTAGTTACCCCCAAGGGGACATCTGACAATGTTTGGAGATGTTTTTGGTTGTCACAACTGCAACAGGGGTGCTACTGGCATCTAGTGGGTAGAAACTAGGGATGCTGCTAAACATCCTACAATTCACAAAACAGCCCCACAGCAAAGAATCACCAGCCCAATATGTTGATAGTGCCAAGCTGAGAAACTCTGGTTTAAAGATAAAGGTAAGTCAAAACAAAAAGTAATTTAAAATGCCTATTTCCTCAAGACAGGACACATTCAGTATAACTACTCAGAACTTCTGCATCTGCATAAACAATACAGGATAATGAGGGCTAATTTTCATCATGGTGTGTCTGAGCTCACTTTTTAGATCTCTGAGTTGGGGACAGTAAAAATGCCTATCTCAGTGGACTGCTGTGAAGACTGAATAGAGTATTTTTAAACTGTAATACAAATAGTTTGTTATTGATATTAATACAATAACAAAAAGATTCTCATACAAATAATTGATTTTGTTATATGTATTCTACTTAAAAAGGTGGGTAAAGGACTAACTTATTTTTTCATATATTTATGCTTAACCTATGAGAATTGAAATATATATATATTTTGAATACTTTTAAAAAAATTTTATTTTATTTTATTTTTACACAGCAGGTTCTTATTAGTTATCCATTTTATACATATTAGTGTATATATGTCAATCCCAATCTCCCAATTCATCACACCACCACCACCACCCCCCGCCACTTTCCCCACTTGCTGTCCATACGTTTGTTCTCTACATCTGTGTCTCTATTTAAAAGGGCTGATAATTAAGTTAACCCGAAAATTTTTTATCATTGATAATGATACGGCATTAATAATATCAGCAACTCCATCTGTCTATCTCATTTCACGTTCATAACATATGAAGGCAGGTATTATTATCCCTGTCTTCTAGATGAAGAAATGGTGCCACTGGTAAGCTAATTCACCTAGTATCACACAACATTAAGCGGAAGGAGGGAGTCTCCCAAGTTTGTCCTTAGTCCTTGACCAAACTCATACATAACAGTTCTCTCTCAGGACCACTCAATTTATCAAAGTACTGGAAACATTTTGTTTCTACGGGATTTCACTGGTAAAGCAAATTAAATGAAACAGATGACTGCCATACATTTTGTTGAAAAGATAGCTCTATTTCCAGTAAAGCCTCCCAATCTATAGGCCAAGGACCCATGGAGTAGGGGACTATGGAGTTATGGGGAAGAGTCTAGGAATTCTTTTGTATTTCAAACATCATCTACATATTAAAAAAATAACGTATCTTGCTTATATATTATTGCTTTTCAAATGTATGTACTTATAGTGGGATAATTAAAAAGCAAATTAACTTTTAAAAACATTGTTAATTTTATTCTAGTCTTTGATAATTGTATTTTAATTCAATATGTTTATGTTTTCCTTTTATTGTCATTAATAAAGTAATGCTACTATGTAGTTAAAGAATCTCCAGAGAAAAACAAATTGAATTTTTTTCTCTTTACACCTTGAGTTATAAATCTAAATGGTACACATGACTAATTATTCACACATATCACTTGCATAATTAAATGTTATTAATACACTTAAAATTTATGACAAATTATTTTTAAGATTATAAAATCTATGATTGAAATTATTTTAAGGTTCTAAGACATAGATTGCTCTTTGATAACTAGACAAGCTGTAATTTATGAATCCTCTCAGCAAAGGTTCCCTTATCTAATGATTTGTCAAACAGTATTTAAGTTTGTCTATCTTCGTAAGCTATGTGAGGGCAGGAGTTTTGACTGTCTTAATAATTGCTGAATCACAGCACCTACAACAAAGTTTCGTCCATAGTGGGTGCTCAGTAAGCATCTGCTGAATATATAACCAACTAAATGAATCCAAAGTTTTACTAGTCTCCTAGGTGAAAGTACTCTCTCCTTTCTCTGAAATCCGATCACACTCCTCTTTTGGACGTATTTCTCCTTCTAGACTCTAGAAGAGTTTAGATAGCATTGATACCATTTGTTCCCTGAAAGCTTAGTCAGATTCCCCTATGAAACAATCTGGACTCAACCACTCCTCTTCTTTCCTCTTCCCCGCCACTTTCCTCCTCCCCGCCACTTTCCTCCTCCTCCTCCTCTTCTTGTCTTCACCTTCTCCCCATCTGACACTCCCCCGGTCTTTCCTCTTCTTACTTTCTGATAACATTCTCTCTCTATTTTTTTTTTTTTCCCCTGCGGTACGCGGGCCTCTCACTGTTGTGGCCTCTCCCGTTGCGGAGCACAGGCTCCAGACGCACAGGCTCAGCGGCCATGGCTCACGGGCCCAGCCGCTCCGCGGCATGTGGGATCTTCCCGGACCGGGGCACGAACCCGCGTCCCCTGCATCGGCAGGCGGACTGCCAACCACTGCACCAGCAGGGAAGCCCCATCTCTCTATTTTTTAATTTTAATTGGTTGGTCTCAATTTTCTTGCTTTGTACCTGATATTAGTGGGAAAGCTTTGAGTTTATCACCATTAAGTATGTTAGCTGTTGGTTTTTTGTAAATGTTCTTTACCAAGTTGAGGCAGTTCCCCTCTATACCTAGTTTACTGAGAATTTTATATAGTTTTTATAGGAAAAGTAAGATAAATACTTGATTATATCCCTATATTTATCAATTTTCAAAATAATTACTTGCTAGCATTCTCCAAACATGACAATTTTTATTATAATTATAAATTCATAAATTTTAGCATTTCTGATGTGTTTCAATTAATAGTAGTTATTATTTTTGTTAATATAGTTTTGTTAATTGTTCAAATTGTACTATCTCTGAATAACAAGAGCTTCTTCAAACTGGTTCCTGAATTTTTCTGACATGAGCAAAATAGTCATTGATAGCTTTCTTGTTTTTTGCCTATTCCAGACCTGGAATCAAACATTTCTCTAAGGACCCTTTCTGGGAAATGGTATTTAGAGACCTCATTCTGGACACAAGAGGTATTTATTGCTACTGGGTTGGTCATTGTTCTAGGAAGTTTTGGGCAACAGAACTCAGTGTTATAAATTCCTTGAATTCTCAAGGAAGCAGACCCTCTGGAAGATGGAGTTAGCAAGCAGAAGAAGTTCCTATGGACTAAAAGAAAATGTGGAAGGGGAGAGGAACGAAGTCTAACTGGACAGAGGGAGAGGGTTAAGATATCTAGAGGACATCTAGAGCTAGAATAATCTTTCAACAATCAAGTTGGGCCAAGAGGGCCAGGCCTTTATACTCCCTCAGAATTTTTTTAAAGAGGAAAAATATATCATGAATTCATAGTGATGTTGCCAATTCAGAGTTAAGTTGTTTTACTTTTGTATCTCTTTTCTCTTACACCAAAAATCTTGATACCTAACAGTACTGATAATTGCTTTTATGCTATAATACAATTTAACATAATATTATATATTACATCTGACAATACAATTAATAAAAACAGATTTATTTGTAGTTTTAATGTCTTAAGGGTATATACCACTAAGGTATACAGTCAAATACTGTGTATTTAAAATCACTTAAAATAGGTTCTCTCTGCATGGTTTTGCCACTGA
Organism: Aethalodelphis obliquidens; assembly: GCF_003676395.1. Classification (NCBI taxonomy): domain Eukaryota; kingdom Metazoa; phylum Chordata; class Mammalia; order Artiodactyla; family Delphinidae; genus Aethalodelphis; species Aethalodelphis obliquidens. Next base: position 31,047,786 of record NW_020837955.1, on the reverse strand, counting down.
CTCAGTCCCAATTTAGGTTAATTTGTTGATTCAGAGGTTGATTTTTTAGAGATTGCTCCCTTTTCCACTTTTATTTAATTTTGCTTTGTAATTGTAACACATTTATATGATTCCAGGGTCAGACCTCCAATATAAAGTACACTTAGAGAGGTCTGTCCATCCTTGTTCCTTTCATGCTATTCCTTTTTCAGCCCTATGAATAACCACTAAAAAACAACAACAACACAAAAAAGGCTTTTCAATTTATCCTTTCACTTTTAAAAGAAAATATGCTTGTATTTATTTATATTTACATTCTCCCCCTTTAGCTAAATAGTGACATATATTATTTACTTTTTTTCCACCTTGCTACTTTCACTTAACAATATTGCCTGAGATCATTCCATAGCAAAATATAGAAATTAAAAAAAATAACTACATGGTACAACATTTTACCACACCTCATTTAACCAGTCCACTATTGATAGATATTTAAGTTGTTGCCAGTCTTTTTTACTATTACAAGTAGCAATGCAATAGCCTTCTGCATATCTTTTCATATTTGTCACCGCGGTAGAGATGGGTTTGCAGGATCTAAGAGTAAGTGTATAAGTAAACATAGTAAAATTCTCCTCTATAGCAGTTGTACAATTTGCATTCACAACAAGATATTAAAGTGTCTGTTTTCCCACAACCTTTCTCTTAGAGTACTGGATCAGTTGTCTATTGCTATGTAACAAATTACAACAAATTTAGTAGATTAAAGCAATACAAATTTATTACCTTACAGTTCTGGAAATCAAAAGTCAAAAAATAGGTCTCCCTGGGCTAAAATGAAGGTGTCAGCAGGTGTTTTCCTTCTGGAGGCTCTAGGGAAGAAACTGTTTACTTCCTGTTTCTTTTTTCTAGAGGCAACCCACATTCCCTGGCTTGTGGCCCCCTCTTGTCTTCAAAGCCAACAACTGCATCACTCTGACCTCTGCTTTGATTGTCACATCTTCTCTGATTGACTCTCCTGTCTCTCCTCTTCATTGGTAAGGACCTTTGTGATAATGACATTAAGCCTATCTGGATAATCCAGGATAATCTCCATGTCTCACAATACTTAGTTTAATCATACCTGTAAAGTACCTTTTCCCATGCAAACTTCTGGGGATTAGGATGAAGATACCTTTTTTTTTTTTTTTTTTTTTTTTTGCCGTACGCGGGCCTCTCACTGTTGCAGCCTCTCCCCGTTGCGGAGCACAGGCTCTGGATGCGAAGGCTGAGCGGCCATGGCTCACGGGCCCAGCCGCTCCGCGGCATGTGGGATCTTCCCGGACCGGGGCACGGACCGTGTCCCCTACATCGGCAGGCGGACTCTCAACCACTGCGCCACCAGGGAAGCCCCAGGATGAAGATATCTTTGAGGGCTATTATTCTGCCTGCTACAAACATGTTACCAATCTTTTGGATTTTTGACAATCTTATTGATAATAAAAGTAATCTCAGTTAATTTTAATTAACGTTTTTATTGTGAGTGAATTTGAACATGGTTTTCTATATTCTGTGCTCTTTGCATTTCTTTTCCTGTGAACTGTTTATAATCGTTTGCCTATTTTTATAGCTGGTCTCTTTGCTTCCCTTTAAAAAAATTTGGATCTTTGTAGAATTTGATTCTATTCAATTTGGAACAGATTCTGTTTTCCCTTTTTCTATATAGATATTCAGTTATCCCAATGCAACTTACTGAGAAGCCCGTATTTTCCCCACTGATGCATATGCCTCTCTTTTCATATACTAAATTTCCACACATAATTTGATCTATATCTAGATTTTTAATTGTTTCATTTTAGATATTTTCTTTTAAACTTTCATAATATCTCATAGTAATATAAGAATTAGTTGTCCTTGGAAAACATTCAACCAACAACATTAAAGTCAATGACTGAAATGAAAGTATTTATTATGCGTTCCTATGCTTTTCCCCACTAGAATTTGAGGTTGTTTGGTATTATATTATACACTTTTATTTCCCTGGTCTCTAGCAGTGTTCCTTGTACATTAAGGATAATCAATAAATCTTTTTTTTTTTTTTTTTTTGGTGGTACGCGGGCCTCTCACTGCTGTGGCCTCTCCCGTTGCGGAGCACAGGCTCCGGACGCGCAGGCTCAGCGGCCATGGCTCACGGGCCCAGCCGCTCCGTGGCATGTGGGATCCTCCCGGACCGGGGCACAAACCCGCATCCCCTGCGTCGGCAGGCGGACTCCCAACCACTGCGCCACCAGGGAAGCCCCAATAAATCATTATTAAAAATGTATAAATGAAAGTGTTGGATAGTAAATCTCTGCTAGAATACTTCATGTTTAGCTAGCAATGATGTGTTTGCTATCTAAATGCAGCAGACCTTATTTGATCCAGTGAGGACTCTGAGTGCTAGGCATACAAGGTATTTCTTACCACTACTTTATAAATGAGGAGCTTGAAGCTCAGAAAAGCTTAAGTTACTTTCTCAAGGTCACAAAGCAAAAAGTAGAACTGGAACTGGAATTAAGTCTTCTGACTTCAAATTTAATGTTCTTTGCATTAGAGAATACACTCTTGCCCTTGATTTCACTCCTCTTTATTTCTCTTACAATTCTAAAACAACAGTCCTCCAAGAGATGTACATGTTACTAAGATCTAAACCTGATTACAATGAAATGAACCAATTATTCTCCACCAAAAGGAATGCATGATAGCCAAAATAACATTTTCAAATGATCAGTTTTAAACATTATTCTGAGGGTGACAATATTAATTACATGTTTAAAGGTGATACTAAATAATAAAAGTACTTTTTGTTCAACATTTTAATGTTTATATGTCTTTTACTATTTTTATACTTTATTTTTTACTAAAAGATTATGAAGACTTTTTAAATTAATTTTAAAAATTCATATATAAAGCTATATGTTCAGATACACCACAAGGCTATACATAAAGGAAGCCCAGGGAATGACAATGCTGAGTTTCTAAGTACAACTAAGAGGACAAAAAAGAATGAATGAGCAGAAATATAGTGAGTTTTCCTTATTGTGGGATTCTTGGTTCATTGTTTCCAGTGATAAAGGAGGAAAGAAAATAAAATAGATAGGACAAAAAACATACTAAATTATTATAACAATGTGGTTGAAATCCACTATGTTCTCACATTTAAAAAGTATAAGTTGTGTTTAGCAAAGCTGCTCCAATAATATGGTATTATATTTTAGATTTTTAGACAATATATTAACTGATTAATTTAAGAACATAAATTTTGCATCTGAATTCTGTGGTTCTTCTTGAATGATTTACTGTAATATTTGTAATTTGACTCAGTTTCATTGTGATTATATTTAAAATCATCATAGGCACTAATAAACTGCCGTCTACATTTTACTGTCACTTATAGATCCTATCATTTAAGTATGTATGATGTAAGCTAAAATACATTTGCATGTAATAAATGAACATTCTGAAACTAGATGGGATGCTCATTTCCAGAAATAAGGTTCCTAAGGGACAAAACAAAATTTCTGCTTGTGGAAGCTAAACATAATGCTGTATAATCAATTGGTTCACTTAAAGGCAGCAGCCATGCTCCCTTTGATGACAGATTAAGTAAATATGAGAGCAGACAGCACAAACATTATGGGTATTATACAGCATATTGTAGTAAAGACTATGAAAATTGGTCATGCTCTAGAGCAAGCAATATGGATGAAAGTGTTTTAAGAGCAATGTATTCATAAAGAAATTGAGGAAAATGATTATATTATATAAGTGGTGAATAAACAGTGACATATATGGTAAATTAAAACCAAAATAGTGTTTAGGCTTTTCCAGAAGCAGAAAGGAGCTCCAGACTTTTAAAAATAGCCAAAGGTATCATATAGGTTTATTCTTTATGTAAAGAATCATCTCCATTTGCACATGCATGGAAAAATCCAAAGTGAACAAAAAGAAACTTTAAACCCTAAAAATTTACAACAGAGCGGCAAAAATGATGCAACTGATCACTAACACTAAGCAAATGATTTATAGAGCAGATGAGCAGGATGGCCTCTTAGCCTTCCTTAACTGTATAAAACAGCATTGGAACTTCAGGACCCGTAAGACTGTGCTTCCACATTGCCAGCCACCTCAGGGGTAGATTTCTGTGTTAAGTCACACCAGACCGACAATGACTGTACACATTCACCAGCTTGACTAACCAAGCAGAAGGGTCACAGCCACTGTAGGAGTGGCTTCTGCTTAAGGGCTACAAAGAATAGACTGCTGTCAATAGCAGCCTTTTTCTCCTCTGATCTTACTTAACCCCACCAGTGATCTTCACTAGTTCCTTCTCTCCCTACCACTGTAAAATTAAAAAACGAGGACATGTCTAATATAACACAAAGAATGACACTGTACTTGGGTCATACTCATTACACATGCTTTGGTTAAAATCAGTACCCTTAATAAGCATTTGGTGAACTTTCAAGTAATTTGAATCTATTCCCAATGTGACCACTGATTTACTAATCCAGCTTTCCAGCCTGCAAGAAGGGGCCAATACCTCGATCCCCTTTCCTAACAAAGATGTGATAAGAACAAATGCTTTCAGCTATTTGGAAAAATGAAACACTACAGAAATGGAGGTGTTCTAGCTGCAACTGAAAGATTCACCGGACCATCATCCTAGCGCCAGCCTGTGAGAATGAATAGACATGAATTTGAACCCAAAGCTGTTATCAATAGCAGGTGACATGACACAATATGAAAGGCTGAAGGTTGTATTTCGTTTCCTTTCTATCTATGATAACTATGCTCCTTATCAAAGTGAATATCAACTCCTACTGCTCATTAAGGCTGTCATGTTTCTCACAGTCTCATCTGCCTTATAATTGAAATTCTTATTTTAACAGTATTATCTTAATGTATTGCTAGCTATGGAATGTCTTGTGAAGACTGCAACATTAAAGTTAATTTGGCCCTACATCTTTGGTAATGGATACAGTCTGGAATATAATAAACTCTGGATACTCACACTTGGACTGAAATATGTCAAGGTTACTTCCCCAATTATTATAGTTTATCATAGGTGGCCCTTAAAATGGTTGGTTATCATTTCTCACATCTGATTAATCTCATATTGCTTATGGTCTTTTTTGTTAGAGTGGCAAAAATAAGAATTCCTAATGATGTGAAGTTTCTTTTTCTTTTTTTTTCATTCTTAATTAAAACCGGTTATGTACTTCAGTTGAGCTTCCCAGTGAGAAAAATTAGATCAGTATTATAATAAGAATTAAGAAAGTACTCCTAGGATTATAGTCAATGTGTAATTTAAAAATTATAATGTAGTAAAGAAAAAACTAGATCAAATGACCTATATTGTTAACTTAAGTAGCGCCTTCTATTAAGCAGACCTGCAATTCTTATAATTTCATGTCTATACAGTACTACCAAAGAAACTATATACACAATATGCTAATAAAGTAAAACAATCTCACTTAATGGGTTTTTATTCCCATTTAGGTGTGATGATTTCCCATAGCTTATTGAATAAACGCTTGGAATAATATACTTAGCAAATACTTTACACTTTACATATAAATAGGTCAAAACAAAAGACTGATAAAACCTTACAGGTAAATACTAGAAATTAATTTTTAAAATTTAAACATTTAAAAATAGTTATTTTCGATACTAATATGATAACTCAAGAGCACTGAGATTCAATTAAAATTTAATCTTTGGTGCCTGGGATTTGCTTCAAAATAACCACTTGTGGAGCAGGGGGAAAAGGGGGATAGAGATGAAACAAGATTGGCCATGAGCCACCATCTGCTAAAGCTGGGGAATATAATTCATTTTTCTATTTCTACTTATGCTTTTTTTTCATTATAAAAGTTAAAAATTAATCTTTGATATTGATATTTTATTTCTTATTTAATGGTGTTATGTCACTAAAGAGGGCCTCATAGGAAGCTGGAAAAATACAATGGTATTATGAAAATAGTTTTCCAAAGTTACATTTCTGGATTCTTATTTTATAGGCATATATTAGATATCCCCTACTCCCAGTCTTTTATTTTAGAATATCCCTTAGTTGATGTCTACGCATATGTATCTATGGAAAATATTAATATTTGAAGATATGGATACCTATAAATGGATAGGCAGGCTCCATCTATGTTGAAAAGAAGTTTAGGTATCCTCAAAACCAAATACAACAATGATATACCACCATACACATATCAGAGTAACAAAACAAATTCAAAAAGTTAACAATACCTAGTAAGGATGCAAAGCAACTGAAACGTCTAGATGTTGTTGATGGGAATACAAAATGGTACAGCCACTTTGGAAAATTGTTAAAGTTAAATATACTTTTATGTTATGACCCAACAATTTTACTGATAGATATTTACCCAGGAGAAATGAAAACATATTTCCATATCAAGACCTATATGCAAACGTTAATGGCAGCTTTATTCACAATAGTTCCAGACTGGAAATAATCCACATGTCCATCACCTGGTGACTGGACAAATAAATTGTGTGCATCCGTACAATGGAACGCTATTCAGCAACAGAACAAACTACTGACACCTACAATGACACAGATGGATCTTGAAAGCATTATGCCAAGTGAAAGAAGTCAGACATCAAAGGCTACATAGTAATGCGGTTCCATTTATTTGACCTTCCAGAAAAGGCAAAACCATAAGGAAACAATCAGATCAGTTGTTGCCAAGGGTTTAGGGCAGAGGGATGGAACTGACTGCAGAAGGGCATGAGGGAACTCATTCTCTGTCTAGACTGAGGTGGTCACTACATGACTGTGTACATTTGCTAGAACTTACGGAGTACGGATGAGGCTTAGGTTTATAATATACTTTCCTGTATTTTCCAAAGTTCCTATAATTAGAATGTTTTAATTTTCTAATCAGAGAGAGAAACTAACATTATATAAAATTAATAACTGATGTTATGATGTCTGTATTGCCTTGATGATTCAAGAATACACAGAAAAATAGTTAAATAATATGTCATTAAGTCAATCACATTTCCTCTCAGTACTTGATAAAAACCGTGCATACACACTTATACATGCATTTATGTACTCATACACTTACACTTCATTCAATATAGCGGGAGACTGGAGGTATGCAGTTAATCAAATGTTATGATGGAAAGAGTGATCTTATATTAATCTCATTACAATAAAATTTCTTTTATTCCTAATTATACTAAAATTAAACTTTCTTTAATGAATCAAAAGTATTCTGGGATCTCATTGTGCTTCAGGTCTATTATGTGCGTGAGTTATTATAATGCATGAGAGCACGTGGAGTAACAGAACTAATCTGGGAGAGAAAGAAAGGAGAGCAGGGGCAGAGAAGGGGATAACTAAAGGGGTGGGGAAACTGATGTCATTCTCCACAGTAGGTTCTAAGATAGTCTAGGGCACTGATTGTATCAGAAACACCTTTGTGTTGTCTGGAGTGCCTACTATAGCGCATGGCACGTTTTCTTGTTATTTTCTTTCCAAATAAATGGGATCATCAAAAGGTGATGTACTTTTAATAAAATGTTCTATGGAACTTCTTGAAATTCAATTTATATAAAGTAAAATTATTCTATTTCGAGAATGTACTTCCTAAAAGTTCCCCAAAACATACACACAGAAGTCATAATGTTATCATTTCAAAGAGAGATTCAAGGGCCACATATACAACACATACTTCAAAAATTCATACAGTTTTGAAAGTGAATATTCTAACAAGAAGTTATAGGCAGAAAACTTAGGTAGGGTATGTGTGAGAGCAGTGGGCAGGCATATGAGAAATCTCTGTACCTTCTTAATTTTGCTGTAAACCTAAAAGTGCTCTAAAAAAGTAAAACCTTGAAAAAAGGTACGTAGGCTTAATAATACTCAATATTTACTCACATAGAGTACATAAACCATTTACACTTACTTTTCCCTGTATGAAGATACATGTGTGCACGTGGACAACATAGTCTTTAAATACCATTTTCCAATTTGGTCACCAAAAGATTTTGTCTGTTCACTCAAGATCACCATCTTCTCTAAACAAAGTTGTTTTTCGTTTTTTGTTTTTTTAATTCTGGGCCATTGTGTGTGTGTTTTAGTGCATTAAAATGAAGTGAGGAAGTTGTAATACTGGATGATTAGAACACATCTACTTCATTGTTAATGATCAATAAAAAGGCAAAACCAGGCAGCCCTAATAACTCAAATCTCTTTAAGATCTTGAACACTGAATTTCTACCTCACTCCTAATTAATTGTTATTCACAAGAGTAGGGACTGTGCTCCTATATTAATTTCTGTATTCTCAACCTTTGACATAAAGGAAGTATGCAATAAATGTTAGATTAGTAAATAAATAGTGAGTTAACTAATTGATTAATCTCAACTCTCTATCCCTTGAGCATCTATAATGCCAGCCACAGCCCTTTACCTGCCTTTCCTATCAAACTCCTCGCTCCCACCCCCAGCAAATCTAAAAGAGGCTCTCATATTGGTATCCCAGCATCTCTCATTAACGTGATTATCTTTATTCACCTTGCCAGTATCTAACCCTGAGTGAACCCTGCTAGGTGCTTTCCTCATTTCTGATCCCCACTTTAAGACAAAGTCCTTGTCCTTACTAAAATTCATGCTAAGTTCCTTTGGGTTTTCATTGCTGCTTAGCAATCCTTTTTGTCACCTTAAGATAAGGTTTTTCATTCATCTCTTCCTTTATTCAAACGTTCTTTCTTTTTTTTTTCAGACCAGAAGAATTTGTTGAATTCTACCAGATAGGCAACTTCTTCAAGGACAAGTGAACAGTAGAAACAAGGATAGAGGCAAGGGATGTTGGGTAGGGATCAGGTTATTGGGGTCAGAGGGCAAGAAAAGATGGAATAAGATAGGAAAGGAGTGTAGGATACGGTACAGTATGCAGAGGAATTTGAATTTTCACTGTAAGAGATGAGGATCCATTGGGGAATTTTGAGAAGGGTGATACACACATATCTGCACCCTAGGAAGATCACTTTGGTAGCAACGTGGAAAAAAGCCTGGAGGAGGGAGGTAGATAGTGGCAGGGAGACCAGAAAGGACGGTAATATAGTAAGATCAGGAAAAAAAATACCTTGAGGCTTGAAATCAGAAAAGTAGTAGTGAGGATGAATTTAAGATATATTTACATTGTAGAACTGACAGGGCTCAATGACTGATAGAAAACGGAGAACAGAGTAGAAAGAGAAATCTTGGATAACTCCCAGTTTCCTGTCTTAACCAACTATCAGAGCCTTTCCAACAAGTGTTCTACAACTCTTCTATTATTCTTAAGCCTCCACCTTACACCCTCAGCTCACTCTAGGCAGGTAACCTTATTTCTAATAGTACCATAAAAAATAAGAACATCAAAGGTAAACTATCACATGGAACTGCTCAAAATTCCCTTTAATTTTTAACTCATCATTTTCTTAGCCTCTCTTATCTTTCCAAAATTAATCCTTATACTTGTCTCCTTGATCCTCTCTCTGCTTTTCCCTCTCCTCTATCCTAACCTACATTTTTTTCCACATCAGTAATTCTTCTCCCAGAGGAACTTCTCTTGAACCTGCCAGTTTCTTAAACTACTGTCTCATTTCCTTCCTTACGACATTATCAATTTCAAAACAGCAGTCCACCTTGTTGCACCCATGTTCTCATCTTCAACCCTGTCTTTATGGTCTTGTTTCTGCCCTTCAATAGAAACTACTTCCGCAAAAGTCGCCAATGACTACACAATTACCAAATTCCATCTCCTCTCCCTAGTTCTCAGCTTCACCGACTGCTTATGAAACGGATGGCATTGTTTGTCACTTCATCCTTTTTGGCATGCCTTCTTTTTCTAAATTCTAATGGTCCTAAACATCTCAATTTGCTTCTCTCCCGGTCTGTCATTTGATACTTTCTTTCCTTCACTATGCCTCCAACATTTTAATTGTAGCAATTTCCAGAGATTCTGTCCTTGTTTCTCTTTTCTCTTCTCACACCCATGACTTCTAGCATGTATGAGGAACTCAGCAGCATTCTGGTCCTTCCCTCTCCGTGCCCCAGACTCCATTTCCATATTTAATCAGCTATTTAGTTCTGTAAATCCTAGTTTTCAATATGTTTGCTCCTTTACGTTTTAACAGCCACTAGTTCAGGGTTTAAGTGGCCAGCTTGTTTCTCCATCTCAATTATTCTTCAAAACAATTAATCATACAGAATGCTGCCAAGCAGACACTTTCTAAAACCAATCACAAAATTCTGCTCAAAAAATTTCTGTGTGGTCCTTAGCATCTCGTTAAAATTGATTTCCATAATATGTTCCAACATCTCCCTGAACCCCACAATTTCTTCCTCATTTAGCTAATCCTGCCTTTTTACCGTTTCACACACGTACAACACTCTTTTCTGTCTCTTGTCTTTTACTCATATTGCTCCCTCAACCTGGCATGTCTCTTTACCCTTCCCCTATCTCAACTCTACTCCTTCCTCTACCTATTGACATTTCATCTATCTTTAAAGGCCAAGAACTACTATAATTTTTCATGAAACATTTAATATACTGAGTTTTAAATTTTTTTCTCTTTGTGTTTTTGTCCTTTTTTTATGGAAAGCTTTTTATTCTAGGTATAGAAAAATATTCATATTTCTTAAAAACACAAGTTTGAAATTTTTGTGGACTACATAATCCATTCACTTAATTCAAAGTTCACAAAATATAAAATAATGCATTAGTGTCCCTTAGCCACCCTGAGCATAAAACTCAAAACTGCATGAGTTTTGAGGTGTAGTATGTAGTAATTTTGTTATTCTTTTCTATGTATTCTACAATTTTTTTTTTATTGGAGTATGGTTGCTTTACACTGCTGGGCCAGTTTCTGCTGTACAGCACTATTTACAATAGCCAGGTCATGGAAGCAACCTAAATGTCCATCAACAGAGGAATTGATAAAGAAGATGTGGTACATAAATACAATGGAACATTAGCCGTAAAAAGGAACAAAATTGTGTCATTTGCGGAGACGTGTATGGATGTAGAGACTGTCCTACAGAGTGAAGTGAGTCAGAAAGAGAAAAACAAATATCGTATAATATCACTTATATGTAGAAGCCAGAAAATGGTACAGATTGACTTATTTGCAAAGCAGAAATAGAGACACAGCAGATATAGAGAACAAACTTATGGATACCAAGGGGGGAAGGGAGGGTGGCATGAACTGGGAGATTCGGATTGACATATATACTCTACTATGTATAAAACAGGTAACTAATGAGAACCTACTGTATAGCACAGGGAACTCTACTCGGTGCTCTGTGATGACCTAAATGGGAAGGAAATCCAAAAAAGAGGGGGTATATGTATAGCTGATTCACTTTGCTGTACAGCAGAAACTGTTTTTTGTCCTTTTAGCATTAATCACATTGTATATACATATATATGTACATATATATAAGAGGTACTTTTGCATCTTATCTTTCCCATTATGTATAAATTCCTGGAAGGAAGAGACCGTATCTTTTCCATATCCATCTGTACTGAGTTGCACATAGTAATTTTGGTAAATATTTGTTGAATAAATTTATTATAGTATAGAATTTCTTTATAAGATTGACTTTCTATTATGAGATATGGAAAAATAAAATTGGGTTATTTTTGCTTTTGTTTCCTAAAATGTGTTAGAGATGAGAAAGTCCTTAAGAAATAACGACCCTTTCTCCATGAAAAATTGCATATAAACTATCTATTTGATAGTCTGCTCTATTTTTATATGCCATTAATGGTTAATCCAGTGCCTTTCTTCATGAACCAAAAATTAAATGAGACTTAAAATAAATATGAACAAAATTATAAGATATAAATATGAACAAAGATCTCTGGTATGAAAAATGTAAAACTATAATCCTTGATTAAAAAGAAAATGTATATTAAGATTTAAGGTAAATTTTCAGATTTAATACCCTAAATTTTGACCTGGTTGCTATTTTATTTTCTAAGAAAGAAAAGTATGGGAACGTATGAAGATGTTTACTTAGCTAAAGTATAACATTATTGGTTTCTTAGATTCTACATATAAAATATCTAGCACTACACTTCCAATATCTGGGATTGTACTTTATAAGATTTCTATTTGATTTAACAGCATTTTATAGAATTCTTACAGTCAGTTATTCCACTGAGGATATGAACTTGATCAGATTATCTACTAATGCATGTAATGGAAAGAAAGAAGAAATATAAGTTAAATTAGTAACTGATTTTACATGAAATGTAAGCAGAAAATATATTAAACAGAGGCATAACTTTAGTGTAATAACAACTGCCATAGGGAACTATAGCCCAATAAAATATTTAAACAAAAATCAGAAAATAAAACTGCACACAATCAGGCACACAACAAATCTCTCAAGACAATCTAAAAAGTTAGAAAAATGAACCAAAAATATAGCTAGCTCTTCGTTACTGTTACTGAGTAACCAGTACTAATTAAGATATTAATATTAGTTTTATGTTAATATATTAAACATTAATATTTTAACATATATACACGGAACGAGTGTTGAAAGTGTTTGACAGTATTCAAAAATACCCTTGAATACTGTGTGTTCTTGGTTGCAGCAGATATAATCTGCCCACAATTTTTTTTGGATGGGTTCAAAACTATCTGTTTTACCTGAGAGTAGGTAAAGGATAAGGATGGGGAGTGGGGTTGGAAATTCAGTCTTTTTTACTCAGAGCTGGAACACTGCGCTCAAGAATTGCTAAACTGTATTTATGACTTTCCAATAAATTATATTGTAGCCTACTTTACACAGCCACTTCTTATCTGCAAGACTGCTATATAAAAATAATTTAGGGCTTCCCTGGTGGCGCAGTGGTTGAGAGTCCGCCTGCCGATGCAGGGGACACGGGTTCGTGCCCCGGTCCGGGAGATCCCACATGCCGCAGAGCGGCTGGCCCGTGAGCCATGGCCGCTGAGCCTGCGCGTCCGGAGCCTGTGCTCCACAACGGGAGAGGCCACAGCAGTGAGAGGCCCGCATACCGCAAAAAAAAAAAAAAAAAAGAAAAAGAAAATTTATGCTAGTATTGCTTCAATTATGATATGACAGTATCCTTAAGTAAAGTATCATTCTGCTGAATGACAGCCAATATGAATATAGGTAACCAGGGTTACAAGCCTTTTGCACTTGTAAATGTTTGTTTATCATATCAGACACCGTGAGGTGAAACTGGGCTTACGTTTTTGTTGTTGTTCATTTTCATCTTTATATTTTTCTGCATCATAGATAGTTTATATTCATTCTAAGTGATTTAAGATAAGATAACCATAAAGTTTTAATAGCTCAATGAAAACTTCCATTTATAAAATTTTAATTTTGAAAGTGCATAAAAAATATAAATACATATCTTTAGCTTTGAACTCACTGAATTCTGAATGAAAGATGCTAGCAGTACTTTACTTACAAGTACAGTTAATCTAAGGCATTTATAAAGCTAGGTATTAAGAATATAAACAGATGACTTTTCTCATGTCTAAACATATTGTGACTTCTGATTATATCAATTTAGAACCATGCAGATTCCAGTAATTTAAGTATGATATTATATTCATCCCATGTTAATGGGTCCTATTCTTATCATGTTAATTCTGAAGAATCAATCATCTTTAATTCTTAATTCATGCTCCATTCAATCATGAAATCCATTATAATTCTGTTATAATTCCAAATCTTATATTTCTGAAAAATTTTTTGAAAACATTTTCTGCTGAACGGTCTTGGTGAAGAGAAGTCTTTTTATAATTTTAGAAGAAAGATAAAGAAAATTCTAAATGCACCTGGGGAATCCATATCCTTCCCTACTTCAAGAACCAAAAATGTGCCTATAAAAATCTCCATTTTTTTCTAAATAATTTTCTTAAAATAAGAAAGCCTTTTGTCTTCTAAAGCATCTGTTATGAGGGATGTGAGAAGATGTGACCTTGACAGTCTACTTCTCTCTACTACCAACTGAAAATCATCTTTGAGGCCAACGGTTCCTGTGGCCTATGGGTAGTTATGTGCAAACAGGGCTTGGGTCCTGTAGAAGCTCTGGCTGAGGGAACTCCTGCCGAACGCTACCCTCTTTGAACTGGGGAAGTGCATAGAAATTAGCATCAACACCCAGGGTATGAATTTCACAGAGACATGGTCTAGAGAGCTCTGTAAATACCAAGAGGAAGGTCAGTATAATCCCTGACAGAGTATCCTTGGGCTCTCTGGTCCCTAAAAAGCTAAGAAAAAACATACTAGGTATTCCGAGTCCTCCTTGTTCCTGAGACTTAGGGAGTACAAAAAGATCAGTAGGAAATTGGTGGCTTGACTGTTTCTATATCACTAACCATTTACAAATACAGAGAACCCTCCCACGCCTGTGGCCTTCCACCTCCTCAGAGGTTGCCAATACTGGAATCTCAAAGTGGTGATAATGAATATAACAAGCTAATGCCAGGAGAAGAGCATCAATCCAAAAAGAAGAGAACCTGCACCCAGGAAAACTGAGCTACTATTGAAGACAAACTATAATTTAAGTAGGGTCCTCTCACTACAAAATAACCAAATTCTTTTTAAAGCATTGCAGTTAGGGAATGTTCCAAGGCAACCAGCTAAAACTGGAAAGGGGAGCAGGGAGCAGCAAGCAAACATGAAAGCAGAGCTGCCCTGAGGATAAAAGCTGATATAAGTAACTTACAAGGCAAGAAAGCTGAACTTGAGATCCCTGCACTTTGCCAGGGACCCTGGAAGAAATGGTTAAAGAATAATGGCAGGTCTTGGTTTATAGCAGAAGCAATCCTCTTTGGAGAACAGCATTCTATATTTAGGCTTCTAGAAAACCACAGATTAAGATCAAAACAAATGGGAGCTCATAAGGATCACTAAACACACCAGGAAATAAGCCACAGTGAATGAAAGCCCACAGAAAGAAATTGATAGATTTAGATTTCCAAGGATTTCAGGTATTAAAATGATTGGATATAAAATTTTTTTAAATGTTTGGAATAAAATGTGAGGGAATAAAAACTAGCAAGCAAGAAGAGACTTTCGGAAACTACTAAGCAGATTTGAAAAGAACCCAACAGAACTTTTAAAAATGAAAAAAATATGTGTTGAAAGATACCTAGTGGCTAGGGTAGACAGCAGATTATATACTACTGAACAAAGAAGTAGTGAACTGTAACAAGGCTCTGAAGAAATAAGCCAGAAGAAACACAGAGAGAGGAGATGGAAAACATTAAACTGAGAGATTAAGAGGTTTTGAAGGTAAAATGAGAAGATCTGACATCCATCTAAACATAATCTTAGGAGAAAACAGAAAATGGAGGAGAGTAAAACTCAAATGGATAATAACTGAGAATTTTTAGTAGTAAACAAAGACTTTGAATCCTCAGACCTAGAAAACACAAAATCTTCCAAGAAGGATAAATACAAATAAATTTATGCTTAGGAAAATCATGGTAAAACTGCAGAACACCAAAGAAAAAAAGAGATTTTAAGTCATTGGTAAGAAAAGCTAGATTTGCTACAAAAGGATGACAATTATACTGTCAGAACATTTCTCAGCTGCAACAATGGAAGCCAAAGCCAGAACAATTTTCATATAAACAAAATGTTTGAGTATGGCACTCCTATTGTAAAGAAACTGGATGCTTGATAATGTGTATTTCCAAAACATTTCTTAGATTGCAAGCAATGGGGATGCTCCAGGGCTTGAGTGAAACTGAAGAGGCAGGCAGTGAGACGCAAGCTAAGAGTCTATTATCAGAAGACATGTGCCAAAGCAATTTCTAAAGATAAATAATAGGAAGATGGAAACATTTCAGAAGGAAGCTCTGAATTCAAAGAACAGTGAGCAAAGAAAATAATGACTATATAGGAAAATTTAAACACATATTGATCGTGTAAAACAGCAAAAATAAAAATGTTTAATTCAAGGGGTGACAAAACTCATAGAACTACAAATAAGATAACTGTGACATATAAGATGAAAACAAGATTTAAATTGTTTTTAGGACCTTTTATCGTTTGGGAAGAGCTCATTAGTTTCAGACTGAAACTATTCCTGCTAAAATTTTAAGAGTAATCACCAAAAGAGGAGAAAGAGTGTATAATATGCATATCAGTTGAGGAGAAAAGGAAATACTGATTTTTAAAAATCTTCAATTCAAGAGAAGGCCAGCAAAGAAGGAAAAACAAGTAAAAATTCAGGATAAATAGAAAGCAAAAGTAATGTCTGAAAATATTACTAAACCAGTTTGATTAGTAGAAAAAAATAGAGAAAATATAACATTTTAATAGCAATATCCAGAAGGGAAATATCTGTAACAGAAAATTACAAACATTTAATATATGTGATTTATAAATAAGAAGCAAAAAATGTTCCAATAGAAGGATGAAGAAATATGCTGAATAAGCTATGAATCATTTCCAAATTTTCTGTGACTAATATAGAATTTCTTGTGTAATCAGATTACTATCAGTAAATGCTATTAAATAGAAGAGGACACGCGAATAATAGCCAATAAAATGAACTAGGAGAAATACAGATGGTTAAAGACAATATGAAAATATTTGATTTTGCTAACAATAAGAAATCTGAAGGAGAATATAACATTTCATATTTCAAATTATCAAAATTGTTTTTAAAATGCTTTAAAAATCATTTTTGACAAAGATGCAGGAAAACAGGAATTCTCATTCTTTGTTACAGGTAGTTTGAAAAAGAACATTTCTGGGAAGTAAGTAAGCAAAATATCTCAAGATCCATGAAAGGTCATAATTTTTGATCTAGCAGTTTACCTTTTGTAGGTTAGGATCAAGAGTTATGTACAAACATTAATTAAAGCCTTATTTATAATAGTGTGAAATTAGAATCAAACTAATTGAAAATAAAACAGCCAAATAAATTATGTTATACTACAAAACAACATGGCATTTTAAAATCAAACTTAGAAGTGCAAAATGATCTTATTATACTACCTGGTGAGAAAAACAGAATGCAAAATCACATATAGAATATACTTTCGATTCTGTAAAAATACATATATGCTATACAATGGAATATTACTCAGCCATACAAAGAAACGAAATTGAGCTATTTGTCATGTGGTGGATGGACCTAGAGTCTGTCATACAGAGTGAAGTAAGTCAGAAAGAGAAAGACAAATACCGTATGCTAACACATATATATGGAATTTAAGAAAAAAAGAAAAAATGTCATGAAGAACCTAGGGGTAAGACAGGAATAAAGACACAGACTTACTAGAGAATGGACTTGAGGATATGGGGAGGGGGAAGGGTAAGCTGTGACGAAGTGAGAGAGTGGCATGGACATATATACACTACCAAATGTAAAATAGATAGCTAGTGGGAAGCAGCCGCATAGCACAGGGATATCAGCTTGGTGCTTTGTGACCACCTAGAGGGGTGGGATAGGGAGGGTGGGAGGGAGGGAGACTCAAGAGGGAAGAGATATGGGAACATATGTATAACTGATTCACTTTGTTATAAAGCAGAAACTAACACACCAATGTAAAGCAATTATACTCCAATAAAGATGTAAAAAAAAAAATACATATGTGTAAGAGGAAAATATTGCGGGAAGGAAATAAAAGTTCTGGCAATAGATATTTATGAATGCAATACTTTAATTTTGATGATTTCTGCATTTTTTTCTACAATGAGGATTTATTATTTTTATAATCAGAATATTGATAATAAATGTTAATAAAATAATTAAAATATTAAGTATCACAGGAGAGCTATAAATCTCTGAAAAATAAGAAACCCAGAAAATCCTCAGTCCAACCATTGAAACTACTGTCCATGAAGATGCCAGGCCAGGAATGAAATGCCAGAGGGGCCACTGGCTGTACCCATCAGCGGAGAACTGGGCTCACGCTGCTCTGGGAGCAAAGCCAACAATGCTCTTAACATGAGAGATGCTCACTGTGCCTGGCCTTGATTTAAACAATGTGCTCGTCACCTTTTTTCTTATGTAGTGTACTAGGCTGAACTGTCTCAATTACTCATGACTACACGAGCATCTACGGAAGTGTTAGGTAATTCTATGCTTATAAACAGCTTTACAAGAAAAAATATTCCAGAGATATGTTGGGGCCTAAAATGTATTCTCAATTTGAACTAAAATCAGAATATTTAAGGATTCCGTGAAAAAGAAATTTCTTGGGCCAAAATCTGAGATACAAACCCTGCTCTTGCCCTACTGATGACTAAACTGTGATCTTCACCAAGGGTCTTAAGCTCACAGAGCCTCAGTTTCTTCGATAGTAAACAGAACAAACAAAATCTGCTTCGGGTTTTATAAGATTGACCTAGGTTCACATGAGATTGAGACAGTATATGTAAATATATTTTGAAAAATAGTATCTTAAACTCAATTTAAGCACTTCACTTGTTCTCATGACCTACGAAGCTCAAGTTCAAGCTCCTTACCTTGGCATATAAATCCTCATCTCTATTGTTTGGAAAGCACTCTCTAGTGCATGCTTGGTGAACACCTAAGCCCTAATTTTGTAGAATATAACCCAGTGGTCATCTACATTTTCAAAAATTGAAATGTGGATAAATTAATTATGATGAGTAAAAAGGTTAACAGGGCAGTCCAGAATATGTACAATATGCATAAGAGTTTTTGTTCCCTAGAACAGAAATGATGATTGAAAACATTCATGTTAAATACCTGGCAAAATTTCAAGCCCCCAAATACGCAGTCAATGTAAGGGTCTAAAACTTAAGGGAAAAAACCTTCACATTTTATATTTTCACTCTACTGTTGGTTTTATTTTTTCCTGTTAAAAAAAAGCCATGCATGCCATTACAGAAAGGACAATACAGATATGCAAAAAGAATAACCCATATATACTACCCACCTAGATACAACTATTATTAAGAATTTATTAGACCAGATCCTTTTCAATGTTTATCAAAAATTAGATCACAATGTATATACCATTTTGTAAAATATAATAAATTAACTAACAAATCCTTTAGTTTTGGCCATTAAAGTGGTTTCCAGTTTTTCAATATTAGAGGTAGAAGAATAATTGGCTAAAAAAATTAAAAATAAAAATAGAAACAAAGAATAATATCCCAGCAAAAACTGTCAATGAAAATTGAGGACTCATATAAGTTTATAAAACTGCCAACTCCCTCCCTTCTTCTTTCCTACCACTACTCTTCCCCCAAATAACCATAAACAGGGAATGTACATTCTTAACATCATCATCATTTCAACCTAATGGGCTAAAAATTAACTTGTTTGTGATCAAACTGTATGCTATGCTTTTCATGTGACACCAGATCTAACGAGCCTAGTCAATCTAAGTCACTTAAGGGGCTCTAGGTTCTTTTACCTCATTTTCTCATGGTTTCTATCAGTTACCTAGGAAAAGCATATATTTTGTTGTTTGAGAGGGTATACTAAGAGAGAATGTGACTATTCCTCTCAATGAGTAAGTACAACAGCCTCAGAAGTTTTAGAGCTATCACAGTGCCAGTTAAAGAGAGAAAATCCTGTCTTATTTTCTATTTGGATTTTACAAACACAAAGTCTCTTGAAAGGCTTTCAAAATGAGAACGTTATACTCATAATAACTTTAAAAGCAAAGTCCAGAATCTGACCACTTCTCATCACTTTTACTGCTATGACCCTGGTCTCGCCTCTCGCCAGCATTATCCCTTGCCTGGATTCCTACAGTAGCCTCGGAACAAGTTTCTCTCCCTCCATTCTTGCCCTAGTAGGAGAAACTTTGGGTTGATTTACACTCCCCCCTCCGTCCCCCTGCCCAGTTACCATGTCAGTTTTCCGCTAACTTCCAATGCCAAAGCCTTCATTTCTTTGCCTGAGGGCCTCCTCTGGCCTTCTGGGAAGTGGCCCTCAACCAGTGATTGGAGGGAGGTGAGGAATTGTCCTGGTGTCTGTAGTCTGACGTGCATTTTACCCTGACTCCCAGAATTTCCCCAATGGGATTAAGCCCTACTTGTCCGTAGTGGTACTGACTGCTCTCCATTCCCTCTCTCATGGCTCCATTTCCCTACCAGCATATCCTTCAAATGAACCAATTCCTTGTCTTACTGTCTCCTTCTCAGGAAACTATACAATATCACCTTTCAAACTATTCTCAACCCAAAAGGCAGAGTGATCTTTCTAGAAACAGATGTCAGTCCTTTCTCAAAAGCCTGCAATTGGTTCTCTCCCCTTCACGTAGGATTGAATGTCAAGATCCTTACAAAGGTCTACAAGGCCCTATATCATCTGCCTCCTCCTGCACCTGCCCCCACCCTATGCTTGCTGTTCCATGAACTTGCCCGGCATGCCCACCTTAGGGCCCCTGCTCTAGCCATTGCCTTAGCCTGGAACACTTTTCCCTAGGAATCTGCTGCCTGGTTAACTCCTTCACCTCTTTCAAGCCTTGCTCAACTCTCATCTTCTCAATGAGGTCACCTTGACCACCACCCTATTCAATACAGCACACTCTCCCCACCTCCACAAAGCACTCCCCAAACCCTTATCCTGCTTTATTTTTTCCTGTTCCATTGTACTTACCACCTCCTAACATATTAAATAACTTACTTTCCTTGTTAGAATATAAACTCCATGAGGACAGGGTTCTTTGTTTCGTTCCCTGATGTTTCTCAAGTGCTTATTAGAACAGTGCCTGACGTATATGGAACATTCCATAAAAATCTGTTAAACAATTACCATACATTATCATGCTATTACTTGGCAGAAGAAAACTGATAAATATATACTATATGGTCACAAGGTCACCACAAAAATAACCCCCTTTTTTTTTCTGCCGTGCTGTGCAGTATGCGGGACCTTAGTTCCTCGACCAGGGATAGAGCCCCGTGCCCACTGCAGTGGAACCATGGAGTCTTAACCACTGGACCTCCAGGGAAGTCCTAAAAATAACCCTCTTTTAAAAATAAGTTTAAAGCCAACTAATAAATTGAGTTTATATATAAATTTACATTCTAAGTGTATTTATTAAATTTTAATAATGTATTTTGTCACTATAATTTAGAAAAATACAATGATTCAGATTTTTAAACAGATAATTTATGGGGGGATTATTCATACTATAATTTTTTTTTTACTCACAAAGAGGTTTACAGCTAGGGTTTACACAAAGTTCTTGTGAAGACTGAATACTCCTCATTCATTAAAAAATATAATTAACTTATATATAAAATTTTCAGGAACACATCTACTTCATATAACAGGACATTCTGGTGTATAGTACCACTACCTGCAGATGTATCAAAGGTAATTAATTTCATATTATACCTTACATTCTCCCTCTGACTGTACAGATTTGGAACTCAGAGTGGCACATAAGTCCAATTTAATTGAAAAGGAATCCATTCCTGAAATTATCACATTATGAATACTCAATGAATATTTACAGAATAGTAATAGCTAGCTTACTTACGGCTTTGTGTCGAATTTAATCACTGAATTTTAAGAAAAACCCAGCAGAGGAACTTTACAATTACTTTAATTTTCTAGGTTTAAATAAAGTCCTTAATGTTATTTCAGAATAGGCCTAGGCTTCAGAATTTGCCGTGTAAGCAGATCAATAAACCACATCATACTAAGTTATGTACATAAAAAAGAGCAATTTGGAGCAGCTTCCAGCGTACTGTGACAATGGAAAATAAATCTCACATATAAATGTATATGTACACATATGTATGTGTATATACAGCAGATAGATAACTTCTACTTAGTAGTAATTATTACAAAATGCTTAGAAAAGAAGAAAACAAAATATAATTTTAAACTTTATGCTTCTACCTCTATTTTTTTCTAAAGTATGTCAACGAAAGAAATTAGCATTAGCTGCTAATATTTACTTCTGATGTTTAACTTTTACAGGAAGAAGTAAACAATTTAAGATCTAAAAACAATCTACTGAACAACAGTATTTTCAACCTGAATTCAAAAAAAATTTCTAAGTTGTCAATTTTCTTGAGATTATTAGACATGTGAATATAGGGAACTTTAAATATCAGAAATCATAATTATTTATCAAGATGAAGGAAACCTGGTACTGAACTTAGGGTTTTGAGGATGGAGGATAAAGGCACTCAATTAACAAAAGTACCACCATAAAAAAGTGAATGTTAAAATACTATATGTTCTCCTAAATTGATCTACAGATTCAACACAATCCCTATCAAAGTACTAACAGGCTTCTTTGCAGAAACTGACAAACTTATCCTAAAAGTCTTGTGAAAATTCAAAGGACCCAGAAGAGCCAAACAATTTTCAAAAAGAAGAAAGTTGGAGGACTTACATTTTCTAATCCCAAAACTTACTATGAAACTATAGTAATCAAAATAGTGCTGTACTGTCATATGACAGACCTATAGATTAATGGAATAGTATTGAGATTACAGAACTAAATTCTCACATTTATGATCAATTGATTTTCAATGAGATTCCCAAGATCATTCAATGGAGAAAGAAAGTCTTTTCAACAAGGAATGAAAAATTACCATATTACCCAGAAATTCCATTCTTTGTTACATACCCAAAAGAAATGGAAACAAAACTTGTACACAAATATTCATAGTAGCATTTTTTAAAATATCCAAAAAGTAGAAACAGCCCAGATGTCCATCAACTGATGAGTGCAAAAACAAAATATGCTATATCGATAAAATCGAATATTATTTGGCAATAAAAAGGAATGAAGTACGGATACATGCCACAACATGGATGAAACGAAACCTGAAACTATAATGCTAAGTAAAAGAAGCTAGTCACAAAAGACTATGTATTGCATGATTCCATTTATATGAAATGGAATGAAAATATACTAGAGGAAAACTCCTAAGGACAAAAAGTAGATTAGGGCTAAGAGACCGGCTTGGGGAAAAAGGGAGGGGGTAGTGACTGCTAAAGGGAATGGGGTTTCTTTTGGAGATGAAATCAATTTTTGATAATGCTCTAAAATTGATTTCTGGTGATGGTTACACACTGTATATATACTAAACCCCATCAAAGTTTACAATTTAAATGGGTGAATTGTATGGTATATGAATTACATTTTAATAAAGCTGTTTCAAAAAAACTAACAATACTATACATTGATAAGTAGAACCTGATCGCCAGATAAAAAGGGCTTTCTAGATGGGAGTATGCGGGTAGGTATTTTTCTTCTTTGAGGTTTTGAATTTAAGTTTTAGAAAACAAGTGATACAAAAGAAATAGAGGCACACCAGTTATTCATATAACTAAATAATAATAAAAGAGAAAATAAAATACCAACATTAACATAAAGCTTTATGGAATACAAAGCACTCGCACATACGGTCCTGCAGCCAAAAAATGACAAACCAGAATGAGTCACTTGTCCCTCCCCTGAGTTTAAACACGGAGATAACATATAAGAAATCAGAAGGTTGATGACTCTCAGGACACACTCAGAGGTTAATACAAAGTCTTGAAGAAACACTAGGAAAGACTGAAAGTGATTAGGACTCTTGTAGGGAGTAAATGGTGACCTGTATTAGAAGAGGACTGGAGTTCACGTTGTCCTGAGTGGACTGACGCCTACCCTGCCTGCTGTGGGGCAGAAAAGCATCAGAACCAGGCCAGTGCCAGCCCAAGGCTGCAAACTAATGACGGAGGAGTTCTAGAGCTCTGCTAGGGTGAGGGATCCTACAGCCACACTAGCAGGAGGCTGGACAACTCCTAAGCATTCACTTCTCCCCAGTTCAACTGCTGACCTGGCAATTATACCAGAGGGAGGCTACCATCTGATAATAATGCTTGGGAAAGAAGTACTAGATAGAAAGTTCTCTGCAGTGAAAGGGACACCCGTGGCAAATGAGCGGTGGTGCTTGAGCCCAGATTATTCATTATGAGCAGCTTCCTTACCTCCAACCGCTAAATGACCTACAAGAGCACAATCTAGAGTCAAGGGTATTATGCCTATTTTTAAGTAGATCTTAATGACAAAATACGGGTTAACTGAATAACATAAGAGTCAAAAAAAGACTGTAAACACCATGAAAGAAATAGAAAAATGAAACAGTCTATACTAAAGGATGGCAAATATGAAACTATTTAAATTAAATATAATAAATGGTTTCATTTCAGAAAAGGGAGGGTATTAGAAATACGAACCATAAACAAGCAGTTGTGAAGAAAAATCACTTGCAAGTATTAACAACAAAATATGTAATTGTTGAAATGAAGTCAATGAATGGGTTAAACAGCAGAAAAGATACAATCTAAGAAAAAAATTGTATACTGGAATACCAGGTGGAGGAGTGTTCCCAGAGGCATCAGGAAGAGATTAAAAAGTGGAAATAATAAGAGAAAAGCTATGAAATATAGATGGTACAAGAAGTATCAAGAGTATCTAATAGGAATTCCAGAAGGAGAGAGAATAGAGTAATAAATATTTAGAGAAATAGTAAAAAAGATTAGCCAGAACTGTACAAAGCTACAGGTCTGCAGATTTAAAGGGTACATAGAGTGCCAAATAGGATCATATTTACATATCAGAGAGAAATTTAAGAACACTGAAAAACAAGAGAAAATTCTGAAAGATTCCAAAAAGAAAATGGAGCTCATTAGTAAAGGACAAATAATCAGACTGACACCAGACTTCAGACAATGAAGTAATATCTTTAAAGTTTTGAAGACAACTTTGAAACAAAAATTTATATCTAATTAAACTATTATTTACATGTGAGGACAAAATCAAGATATTGGTATATAGGTATTTAAGGTCTCAAATACATAAAGTTTCTCTTTGAAGAAAATATTTGGAGGATTTACTTTAGTGACAAGTGAAAGAAATGCATGAGCAAGCAACTAGACACAAAAAGTAAAGGAGAGTAAAGGTGGTTCATCATTATTTAAATATGCTGTGATGCAGAAAAAGTGCACCTATAATATCTGGGTCAAAAATTCCAGGCAGTATTAACACAGGGTGGGAGAAACAGAGAGAGCTGAAAGCATGCTAAAGTAATAACTGTGTTTCAGATGGGCAGGGCAGGAATTTGTATTAATAAGCTTTAGACACTGATAGGGAAAAATAGTCATTTCTATGAATCTTGGTAAGTAAGGGATAACTACCAGAAACATAGGAATAGAGTATTTAATACTCAGTTTAGTAGAAGAAAATCAATTTATCCAAAAGAAGCTGTGAAAAAGAACCGAAAAGAAGCAAGGCCAGTAACAACAACGACAACCAACACACACACACACACGCACACGCACACGCACGCGCACGCACACGCACACACACACCAGAGTAGCTAAAATGAGCCTTGGTAGACCAGTAATTATTGTCAATGTAAACAGATTAAATGTACCAATCAAAAGACAGAAACACAGAGTGACCGGGAAAATAAAAAGCTAACAGTCTTTTCTACAAGGGATAGGTGTAAAACAAAAGGGTACAGAGAAGTTGGGAATAAAGGAATAAAAGAAGGACTACCAGGCAAATATGGGGAAAAAGAAAGTAGAGGTAGAACTTTTTAAACTCTACAAAATAAATTTAAGGTTAAAAAAACACCTGAGAATACTTTCTTGAACACTATTAAGCAGCAACTGACCAGCTATGATGATACACTGTTATTACCTTTGTTTCTTAAGTTTATGAGTTTCTAGGTCTCTGATTATTCCTTTTCTACCTTGGCCTGCGTATGTATCGTTTACATTCATTTGTCTCTTTTCACTTGAGGTTTAGCAGCATTTGAGAATGTTTTAAACAAGTGAGGAGAAAAAGGAAGTTAGATTCAAACAGTTCAGGTTTTCTATTTGTTAAAGGTTCCGTACTAAAGTTATTTGAAACTAAGGGTCAAAATGAAATCAAAGCACTTACTGTAAACTTAGAAATTAGAGCACTTCTCCCTAAGTAATGGAAGATATACCCATAAATTTTCTAATGTTCTAAGCTTCCATGGCAACCTGTGATCTAGAGTACTAAAAAATCAAGTACACAAAAGCTATTAATAAAAAAATTTCATAGAGAAATGCCCTCTAAAATCTGGTCCTTTGTATAGCATCCATGAGGTCTGACTTTATTTTTTTCAGAATGACCAAAAATTCTATGGACAAAATCAATTATATTTGTATCTCGATATTTGGAGGAGTCTATTTTTATATTCCTTGCTTTCCACAAAGAAAAGTAAGGTCTAAAAATAGCAACATGAAGTTAATCACAAAGGGTACTTTTTAAAAAGCTAATAAAATATTTCAATTGTATAGTATTTTTTAATCTTCCTGCTTAAACATCTTACCACATATGAAATATAAATTAAAAAGGCAAGCATACAATAAAATTACTATGCCTCAAAATGCTTTGATTAGATGTTAATCACAATCTGTGGATTTTTCCTCTTTGGGGGTTATTATTTTCAGAAATTTCATGCATTACTTCAGGATTCTAATATCGCATTTACTTGCACATAATCATTTCTCTTGCACCATACTGTATTTCTGCATTTGCAATAAAAGCATATACTAATACAGCCATCATATAAAAATATTCATTATATTCCACAATTCTCAATGTTCAAAAAGTGAAACTATGTAATTAAAATGCAACTCATCTCCACCCACCTTTTATAGCCAACTTTGTTAATAAAGAATGATGTGAGTTGTTAACTGAGGGGCACTAAGCACTCCAAGGACTAAATACAGGCACTGTGTTTCTTCCATCATACCTATATCTTAAATTCCTTCAGCTCCTATTTATCAGGGAAGGGCTGCCAGGTGAGCAGTCTGTCACTCTTGCCTAGACTAATAGATTCTCCAGTGGCTTTTGTTACAGCTCATGTCATATTGTTAAATCTATGTGCCTTGAAAATGGCATAACATATGTAGCTGAATCTTGTCAAGTCTAGATAATCAGACTCTGTTTGGCTTCACAAGCAGATGCAGCTTAGAGAAGTAATATACATATGCAAATCACAGCGGTCCCCTTTCAGCACCACTGTTCCTACCTCTAATGACCCTCGCAGAAAGTCTGTTTGTTCAGCTCCCACTTCCAGGGCTACATCAACAGAAGCAAAGGGACGGCTGGCCATCTGCTGTCGTTCTCGAAGCAGTTGCTGGAGGGGGTTAAAAATCACTTGTTTTAAAACATGTTAAATTCAACAATATCTAGTTCCATTTTGAACAAAATGGCATTCAAAATTGAGAAGTCATCTAATACACATACTCATATCTAGATCATTAAAAATGAAAATTATTTTCTCCCCATGGCCTGGGTTATATTTCCATAGAGGCTTTAAATGTATGGTGCCTCCAAAGAACATTTCCCCTGACCTCCATCCCACAAGCCTAATGAAATGTACTCAAAAGCACTTTGAAAACTTCAGACGAGAGCTGCTACTTAAGTAAAAAGTGCTATTATGATGATGGCTATGCCAAGTTTTCCCACTCAGAGTAACTCATGCTTTTGTCTTAGCTGAAAGCAAGTGACAGTAAAAATGTTTAAGAAAAGATAATCAAAAGTTGGCAAAATGCATTAATAGAGATTAAAGGAACATATCCCTCTGCCCAGACTAAGCCTTGTAAGTCATCAAGATCCCCTGTCAATTGCAGGAATTGTTATTGTCAGTGTTTTCAACTTTATTCAAAGCCTCTGTTCATTATTTAAATGTTCATTATTTAAATGAGGAATGATTAGTAGGTTGCAAAACATGTGTGCCAGGGCTTCTAAAACACTTCCGGATATTTGTTTCTTTCTGTTTGTGTCTCTTCTGGGCTTTGCTCAAACTAAAACCAATAAACCAGCAAGTCCCAACCAAGTACCCAGCTAATTTACATTTCTGCCTCTCCTTGTAATTATAATATTCATTAAGTCATGATAACAAAAAATTAATGACCAGCACTAGATATTGCAAATCTTGCCCTTCTCATTCTACACAGCTAATACAATTATTATTAAATATTAAAAGTGGATGAGCAATGCAATTAAATACTCTTTCAAATGAGAAGAAAATCATATCATCGAAGAAAGGCAAGATCCTTGAACACAATGAATGGCTTCATTATTCACACAGATTTTTAAAGATTCACTGGAAGTAACTTCAAATATTAACAACTGGTCTTTGAATGTAAATGTATGTAGCACTGTGATGCATCATTCATAAACTTCCCTTTCAGATGACGAAGGAACAAAAGCCAACGCTTGATGGTAGTTTATTGTTTAACATTTTTATTTTAACGCTTGTGACACAGCAGTAACAGTGTTCATGTAATGAGCATCTAAAATATAATTTAAGCCCTTGCTTTTATTATTAAAGAGAGAACATCTACTTGCTAATACGGGACAGAAATAATACAACTATTACTCAGTAGTAGTTTAAATTCTTAAATTATATGTATTTTTAGGAGTAATGAAGACATACTAAAATATTCAGAGTAAAAAGTAAATGTGATTTAAACAACCGAATTATTCAATTTAATATAAACTCAGATTTGTACTATTAAAAATACAGCTGCTGGCAAACAGAATCTTGTTTGTGTCTCTCTCAATAGGAGTGGCCAATTGATCTGAATACCGTGTCTATGCAAAATGCAAACATAATGTTACTCCAAATACCAAGGGATGCTAAGTGTAGAAGACACAATGCTCTTTTTATCTGGTAAAAACATAAACACACACACATACAAATATACAAACTGCCTTTGCTACCGTAATATAAAAATTCCCTTGAGAAAACTGTAAATTCTAGTTTGGATCTTAACATGATTTTCTAACATCTGTATTAAAATTTCTTCATTTGTACTAGTTTTCCTTAGCTTATAAATGGCATCTCACATAATTGATTTTTTTTTTAAATGAACACTTTCTCTTTCCTCATCTTACCTTTTCCCTACACCTAAAAGTAAAATGTCTACAAAATATAATTAATGAATACTCAATACCACAAATTGTAATATAAGTCTATAAATATTCTACAGTCACCATATTTGACAAAGAATAGATTCCTCCGGAAAATAATGTACTATTGTGACCCCCACCACTCATAATATATAAGAAAAATCAGTGATTGATACTTTTATTCATTAAAAAAAATGTACTATAGGATAGAAAGGCATTTTAAAAGATTCCAGTTTGTCTTCGGAGCTTTCAGTTTTCATCACTTTTTAAGAATTGAATGCTTATTACAGTACGCTTTGCAAAGAAGAAAAATGTTTTTCTTGTTCAGGACCATAACACTGTAGTTTGTAAAATAAGACACAGCGAAATAAAAATAATAAGAGCACAAGACAGTGTGCAGTAAAGGATACAAACAGGGAATTAGCTAAATGAATTCATTCCGGGTCACTTAGCAGACGACTAGTTCGAGGACTTTGGCTGACATTCTAACTTTGGGAAACTAATGCAAATGTTCTGACTGGGAAACTCAGGGAGGGTAAGTAATTTTATCCTAAAACACTCTTGCTTTGATATGATGGCCCTAAAATAATAAAATGGAACAAAGTGAGATTCTCTTTGCTACTAAGTCCCTGGCTCTTAGCCATATCCTTAACAATTGTCCTTTCTCTTGCCAGTTAACATCTATATGCATTACTTCCTGAATTTTGTCCCTTCTATGTCAGAACAAAAGAGATATAAACGATATGCTTACAACTTAAATTCTGTCAAAATTTAGTGGAAATATTGACAGAAAAAATACGTAGACTCTGGAATTAGGACCTGTGTTTGAATACCAGTTTTTCCACTTTGTAGCTGTTTGACCTTAACCAAATTATTTAGACCTCTCAACGCCTCAAATATTCTCATTGCAAAGTTGGGCTAATAACAGTGCCTACACCTAGACCTCAGAGGACTTGTTTTGAATCCCAGCTTCCCCACCCATTACCTATTGTACCATCATCAAATTCTGTAGACTTTTCTAAGGCTTTTTTTTCCCTCTCTATAAACGGGAATAGCGATAATATCAGAAGATTGGGACTAACAAGATAATGCACTTGCACCGCTCAACACAGAATCTAGCACATTGTGAGAACTCAGTAACGCTTCATTGGTACAATTATTATGTTAAATTTCAAGCACCAATTTTGTCTTTAAAGATGGCACGCTAATTACCACAGGCCCATTTTCTTCAGCACTAGTGACATATTTTGCTCTATTAGTCTCCCTTTTAACAAACGTTGCAGATTTATGAGACAGTTGGAAAATGTCATGACTGTGGTAAAATGAATCTAGATTTGGAACTTTCTGCCATTTGTGACTAAGAATGATAAAAACTCAGCCTAAAACTTATGGGGAAATATAGAGTACTTCCTTAAGAACTTTCAAAAATTAACTTATTTTGTGATTATGATTTTTATATAAAATGAAGTTTGACATTTTATATATAGATAAGAAGCCATATAACAGATGATTTATTTTATAACTAGTCTGCAGTTGCCAATTTTTTAGGAGAAAGAAAAGGCCAAAAGAACAAATGGATCATAATACAACAGATTATAATCATGTTGCCATAAACATTGTTGTGCAGAACATTTTAAAATCATGGATGTTCTTAGTGTCATGTTTGTTATCTATAATAATTGTTTTATTATTCAAAATCTCTTACAAAACAAACCATGAAATTAAAAATAATATGAAAATCCATGCTTAAATTTGGCAACTGGGAATGGTCATTGATTCTATCAAATGTATATATGAAATGCTTCCATGCAATACTACTACTTCGAATATCGTATCATTCCCCAAAAGTTCATATTAATCACCTTTCCAACCACTGCGAAGGCTACAGCTCTAATGGATTTCAGATAATAATCCTTAAAAACACACACACTAAAGAAAACAGTAACTACCTCTGTTTCCAGTTGTCTTCCTATGTCTTTCCTCCTGTGTCCAGGTTCTATCTGTCCTCCCCCCATACCTCCAAATGTCCTTCTACTCCATCCAAGTTCGAAGTGATCATCTCACCTACAAATTATTTATGATATTAGAGTGGCACTATCTCTTTAAATCTTCATGCTTTTCTAAAATCTTTAAGGCAAAAACTATTTTATATTTGTTTTTTTATTCCCCACAGCACTTACTTTGTAGTCAAGAGTATTTGATGAATGAACAATGAAGGACTGACTTAAAGTATAGAAATCTGTATCATCTGAATGTGATTGAAGGCAAGTTTTTTTTTTTTTTGCAGTATGCGGGCCTCTCACTGTTGTGGCCTCTTCCATTGCGGAGCACAGGCTCCGGACGCGCAAGCTCAGTGGCCATGGCTCACGGGTCCAGCCGCTTCGCGGCATGTGGGATCCTCCCGGACCGGGGCACGAACCCGTGTCCCCTGCATCTGCAGGCGGACTCTCAACCACTGCGCCACCAGGGAAGCCCTGAAGGCAAGTTTTGATAAAACATTTTAATTGTGAAAAAACCTTTAAAAATATATGTCCTCCGATATTCTAGAATTTATGTCTTATGCTCAAATCTAACTGGATATTCATTTTTTTAGAATGGGCAATTTTGTGGATGCAAGAAATCACTATCAGGTTTTTTATTTCTCTTCATCCACTTTATTGCAATACTGTAAATATTATGAGAAAACTGCCACAAAGTCATCATAATGCATTCATATTTTAATAGCAATTATTCCTAAGATTTTTGAAAAGTATAAAAGGAGCAATCAAAATGATTTAGTCATTATTCCTGAGCTTACATAATAAAATTTACAAGGAGTTTGAATTAGCGATTAAGTAACATTTCATGAGACTATTTCTATTATTAACACAAACACATTTAACATAGAGGAATATAAGTAAAAAACCAACTTTGGGTTTTTGGCGCTAGGATGGTGTGAGGAAATAAAGAGAAGTGGCAACATCTCTTTGCATCAGTGAATTAGGAAAGCATGATATTCTATCATTTTATAACTAAATCTGCAAGGCACAAGCTTATTCAGTTTTTCTTCATTGTTTGAAAGCAAAGTGTCCTCAATTGTCAAATGGCCACAGCAGATTTTCAAGGCAGGTTGTTCAGGTACGCAGGGTTGTTGTTTGAGCAGTAATGTGTCAAAAACAAAACCTACCTTTCCTCTCATCAAGCCTGCTACCAGACAGAGGAAGAAAAGAGGAATAATGGAAAATTTTTCAAAATCTTCCAAAATATAAAGTACTATATTCCCTATAAATGCTAAGAGATTATATCAGTATAAAACCTACTCATGTCCACCAGAAGGCAGACAGCAGAAACAAGAAAACTACAATCCTGCAGCCTGTGGAACAAAAACCACATTCACAGAAAGACAGACAAGATGAAAAGGCAGAGGGCTATGTACCAGATGAAGGAACAAGATAAAACCCCAGAAAAACAACGAAATAGAGTGGAGACAGGCAACCTTCCAGAAAAAGAATTCAGAATAATGATAGTGAAGATGATCCAGGACCTCGGAAAAAGAATGGAGGCAAAGATCGAGAAGATGCAAGAAATGTTTAAAAAAGACCTAGAAGAATTAAAGAACAAACAAACAGAGATGAACAAAATACACTAGAAGGAATCAATAGCAGAATAACTGAGGCAGAAGAATGGATAAGTGACCTAGAATACAGAATGGTGGAATTCACTGTCGCAGAGCAGAATAAAGAAAAAAGAATGAAAAGAAATGAAGAAAGCCTAAGAGACCTCTGGGACAACATTAAACGTAACAACATTTGCATTATAGGGGTCCCAGAAGGAGAAGAGAGAGAGAAAGGACCTGAGAAAATATTTGAAGAGATTATAGATGAAAACTTCCCTAACATGGGAAAGGAAATAGCCATGCAAGTCCAGGAAGCACAAAGAGTCCCAGGCAGGATAAACCCAAGGAGAAACACACCAAAACACATACTAATCAAATTGACAAAAATTAAAGACAAAGAAAAATTATTGAAAGCAGCAAGGGAAAAACGACAGATAACATACAAGGGAACTCCCATAAGGTTAACAGCTGATTTCTCAGCAGGAACTCTACAAGCCAGAAGAGAGTGGCATGATATATTTAAAGTGATGAAAGGGAAGAACCTACAACCAAGATTCCTCTACCCGGCAAGGATCTCATTCAGATTCGATGGAGGAATCAAAAGCTTTACAGACAAGCAAAAGCTAAGAGAATTCAGCACCACAAAACCAGCTGTACAACAAATGCTAAAGGAGCTTCTCTAAGTGGGAAACATGAGAGAAGAAAAGGACCTACAAAAATAAACCCATAACAATTAAGAAAATGGTAATAGGAACATACATATCGAAAATTACCTTAAACATGAATGGATTAAATGCTCCAACCAAAAGACACAGGCTTGCTGAATGGATACAAAAACAAGACCCGTATATATGTTGTCTACAAGAGACCCACTTCAGACCTAGGGACACGTACAGACTGAAAGTGAGGAGATGGAAAAAGATATTCCATGCAAATGGAAATCAAAAGAAAGCTGGAGTAGCAATACTCATAACAGATAAAATAGACTTTGTTATAAGAGACAAGGAAGGACACTACATAATGATCAAGGGATCAATCCAAGAAGAAGATATAACAATTATAAGTATATATGCACCCAACACAGGAGCACCTCAATACATAAGGCAACTGCTAACAGCTCTAAAAGAGGAAATTGACAGTAACACAATAATAGTGGGGGACTTTAACATCTCACTTACACCAATGGACAGATCATCTGAACAGAAAATTAATAAGGGAACACAAGCTTTAAATGACACAACAGACCAGATAGATTTAATTGATATTTATAGGCTATTCCATCCAAAAATAGCAGATTACATTTTCTTCTCCAGTGCTCATGGAACATTTTTCAGGATAGATCATATCTTGGGCCACAAATCAAGCCTCAGTAAATTTAAGAAAATTGAAATCGTATCAAGTATCTTTTCTGACCACAACGCTATGAGACTAGATATCAATCACAGGAAAAAATCTGTGAAAAATACAAACACATGGAGGCTAAACAATACACTACTAAATAACCAAGAGATCACTGAAGAAATCAAAGAGGAAATCAAAAAATATCTAGACATAAATGACAATGAAAACACGACAACCCAAAACCTATGGGATGCAGCAAAAGCAGCTCTAAGAGGGAAGTTTATAGCAATACAAGCCTACCTCAAGAAACAAGAAAAATCTCAAATAAATAATCTAACCTTACACCTACAGGAACTAGAGAAAGAAGAATAAACAAAACCTGAAGTTAGTAGAAGGAAAGAAATCATAAAATCAGAGCAGAAATAAATGAAACAGAAACAAAGAAAACAGTAACAAAGATCAATAAAACTAAAAGCTGGTTCTTTGAGAAGATAAACAAAATTGATAAACCATTAGCCAGACTCATCAAGAAAAAGATGGAGAGGACTCAAATCAATACAATTAGAAATGAAAAAGGAAAAGTTACAATAGACACCGCAGAAATACAAAGCATCCTAAGAGAGTACTACAAGCTACTCTATGTCAATAACATAGACAACCTGGAAGAAATGGACAAATCCTTAGAAAGGTATAACCTTCCAAGACTGAACCAGGAAGAAATAGCAAATATAAACAGACCAATCACAAGTAATAAAATTGAAACTATGATTAAAAATCTTCCACCAAACAAAAGTCCAGGACCAGATGGCTTCACAGGTGAATTCTATCAAACATTTAGAGAAGAGCTAACACCCATCCTTCTCAAACTCTTCCAAAAAATTGCAGGGGAAGGCACACTCCCAAACTCATTCTATGAGGCCACCATCAACCTGATACCAAAACCAGACAAAGATACTACAAAAAAAGAATATTACAGGCCTATATCACTGATGAATACAGATGCAAAAATCCTTAGCAAAATACTAGCAAACAGAATCCAACAACACATTAAAAGGATCATACACCATGATCAAGAGGGATTTATCCCAGGGGTGCCAGGGTTCTTCAATATACTCAAATCAATCAATCTGATACACCATAGTAACAAATTGAAGAATGAAAACTATATGATCATCTCAGTAGATGTAGAAAAAGCTTTTGACAAAATTCAAGACCCATTTATGATAAAAACTTTACAGAAAGTGGGCATAGAGGGATCCTACCTCAACATAATAAAGGCCATATATGACAAACCCACAGCAAACATCATTCTCAATGATGAAAAACTGAAAGCATTTCCTCTGAGATCAGGAACAAGGCAAGGATGTCCACTCTCACCACTATTATTCAACATAGTTTGGATGTCCTAGCCACAGCAATCAGAGAAGAAAAAGAAATAAAAGGAATACAAATTGTAAAAGAAGAAGTTAAACTGTCACTGTTTGCAGATGACATGATACTGTACATAGAGAGCCCTAAAGATGCCACAACTAGAGCTAATCAATGAATCTGGTAAAGTTGCAGGATACAAAATTAATGCACAGAAATATCTTGCATTCCTATACACTAATGATGAAGAATCTGGAAGAGAAATTAAGGAAACACTCCCATTTACCATTGTAACAAGAAGAATCAAATACCTAGGGAGAAAAAAGACCTGTATGCAGAAAACTATAAGACACTGATGAAAGAAATTAAAGATGATACAAACAGATGGAGAGATATACCATGTTCTTGGATTGGAAGAATCAATATTGTGAAAATGACTATACTACCCAAAGCAATCTACAGATTCAATGCAATCCCTATCAAATTACCAATGGCATTTTTCACAGAACTAGAACAAAAAATCTTAACATTTGTATGGAGACACAAAAGACCCTGAATAGCCAAAGCAGTCTTGAGAAAGAAAAACATAGCTGTAGGAATCAGATTCCCAGACTTCAGACTATACTACAAAACTACAGCAATCAAGAAAGTATGGTACTAACACAAAACCAGAAATATAGATCAATGGAACAGGATAGAAAGCCCCGAGATAAACCCACGCACCTATGGTCAACTAATCTATGACAAAGGAGGCAAGGATATACCATGGAGAAAAGACAGTACCTTCAATAAGTGGTGCTGGGAAAACTGGACAGCTACATATAAAAGAATGAAATTAGGACACTCCCTAACACCATACGCAAAAATAAACTCAAAATGGATTAGAGACCTAAATATAAGACTGGACATTATAAAACTCTTAGAGGAAAACATAGGAAGAACATTCTTTGACATAAATCACAGCAAGAGCTTTTCTGATCCACGTCCTAGAGTAATGGAAATAAAAAAAATAAACAAATGGGACCTAATGAAAGTTACAAGCTTTTGCACAGCAAAGGAAACCATAAACAAGACGAAAAGACAACCCTCAGAATGGGAGAAAATATTTGCAAATGAATCAAAGGATTAATCTCCAAAAAAAATAAAGAGCTCATGCAGCTCAATATCAAGAACAAACAGGGTTTCCCTGGTGGCGCAGTGGTTGAGAGTCTGCCTGCTGATGCAGGGGACATAGGTTCATGCCCCGGTCTGGGAAGACATCACATGCTGTGGAGCGGCTAGGCCCGTGAGCCATGGCCGCTGAGCCTGTGCGTGCTCCGCAATGGGAGAGGCCACAACAGTGAGAGGTCCGCGTACCGCAAAAACAAAAACAAAAACAAAACAAATATCCCAATCAAAGAATGGGCAGAAGACCTAAATAGACATTTCTCCAAAGAGACATACAGATGGCCAAGAAGCACATGAAAAGCTGCTCAACATCACTAATTATTAGAGAAATGCCAATCAGGACTACAATGAGGTATCACCTCATGCCAGTTAGAATGGGCATCATCAGAAAATCTACAAACAACAAATGCTGGAAAGGGTGTGGAGAAAAGGGAACCCTCTTGCACTGCTGGTGGGAATATAAATTGATACAGCCACTATGGAGGTTCCTTAAAAAACTAAAAATAGAATTACCATATGACCCAGCAATCCCACTACTGGGCATATACTCAGAAAAAACCATAATTCAAAAAGACACATGCACCCCAATGTTCACTGCAGCACTATTTAAAATAGCCAGGACATGGAAGCAACCTAAATGCCCATTGACAGACAAATGGATAAAGAACATGTAGTACATATATATACAATGGAATATTACTCAGCCATAAAAAGGAACAAAATTGGGTCATTTGTAGATACGTGGATGGATCTAGAGACTGTCATACACAGTGAAGTAAGTCAGAAAGAGAAAAACAAATATTGTATATTAACACATATATGTGGAACCTAGAAAAATGGTACAGATGAACTGGTTTGCAGGGAGAAATTGAGACACAGATATAGAGAACAAACGTATGGACAGCAAGGGGGGAAAGCAGTGGGGTGGTGGTTGTGGTGGTGGTGTGATGAATTGGGCAATTGGGATTGATATGTATACACTGATGTGTATAAAATGGATATCTAATAAGAACCTGCTGTATAAAAAAATAAATAAAATTAAAAAAAACCCCATACTCATGTCAATTTATGTGTGAAAGTGTATATTTGAATATTCCTAAAATTATATATATTATAATTCAAAGTAACTCAAACTCAAATGAAAGCTAAAAATCTTATATAAAAGGCCAAGATAAGGATTAAATAATGCCGCCAGCAAATGAAGGTCTTTGTTGTCATTTGGATAACACTGAGCATATTACTGATATGACTAAGACATAGCCTTCACAGATTCTTAGATCCGGAAGGGGCTTATAGATCCTCTAGATTCTTCAACCTGTAGATCACAGACCTATAAAGAGTAAACAGACGAGCACTAGAAAAATCTATGAATCTGGCAGTAATAGATGATACTTCAAAAAAATTTTTTTCAACTTCAGTGGATTCAGTAATTTAACTTAGTACTGCCTTTAGAAGCTAATTGGTCCTCATTCAGAACCAAAATGTAACTCCACTATTAAATTCTTTTAACAAAGAAATCTATCAGCATATATTCATGCTTAAAAATAAAAAGGAATTGAGTAAATTCTAAAAGCAAGCAAGGCTACTTTAGAATTCCCTCCACATCCCTATTTGCTACATAAGAACTTGAAAATTATCTTAAAGGCAGAATGGGTCCGAAGCTCAAACATATATTTCTAAAGTTTCCTTTTATTTCTTCCCTTTGTCTAGCTCAGTGTTTCTCAAACTTTGGGGTTTAAGCAGTTGTATGTGCAACGTCACCTATACCCTAGACTGAATTATTTTGTGTCTACAAGATATCAGCCTTTCATACTGATATTAGATCATAATGTGCATGTAAAATAAGTCTCAGGGAACTCTAAAAATTGTTAATATTATCAAGAGGAGAGTGGCACAAACCATATGGCCAAACAGTATCACCATCATTTGCATACAATAAGGTCTTAAAAGCTTTCTACTGACAGGAGTTAAGGAAGATATATCCAACTTATAAGTATGGGCATTTTAAGTATGGGCTGCCTTTGTTTAGGTTAATTTAGGCAATGTCAAAGAAAAGAAAGTATGACAGATCTTCCTTATCCTCATGTATTCATGGTTATGC
Organism: Aethalodelphis obliquidens; assembly: GCF_003676395.1. Taxonomy (NCBI): domain Eukaryota; kingdom Metazoa; phylum Chordata; class Mammalia; order Artiodactyla; family Delphinidae; genus Aethalodelphis; species Aethalodelphis obliquidens. The sequence goes on along the minus strand of NW_020837955.1, from coordinate 31,009,280 downwards.
ATTATTAATTGAACATCATGGAAGCCAAAACCATACTTCTTACATGGCATAAGTCTTCCCAGTTCAAGTTTGAAGCCAAGAAAATGGAAAGAACATCTGACAACTGTTTATACATATCAATCACTATAAGTCTTCATGGAAAGTACGTTTAATTTTAAAAGGATGGAACTTTGCAAAATTGGAATTTTTCTTAATACAAAAAGCTGTATCTTGCAGCATCCTACAAGGTTGCTTATCAATAAGTTAAGCTTCATATCATTGACTAGATCTTGGTTAAACCACTTTGGAGATATCAAGCTGGTTTGTGATAGGTAGCAAACAAAGAAAAGTAAAACAATATCCCTACCAAATTACCACATCCACTCCAGAAACTGCTAACATTTGCCAACATTTCTCTTAATATTTTTAAGTAAATTAAGAAAGAATGCACAGTTTTAGCATTTCCCTTTAGTCTAAATGAAATACTAACTTGTCCCAGCACAGTCAGTTACTGGTTTTCATCAACTGTGTGCCTGTTGACTGCATTAGTGGAGAATTTCATCTTGTGAACATTTTTTCAAAAGAAAATCATTTGTATCTTAATAATTGTAAAGAGTTGATTTTCCATGCAAAACTTTGATTTTACAAACGATATACTTGTGTATACTTGTTTTTATCTTATATTTGGCAACATATTTAATTCACTAATAAGAAAACAAGCATGACTGTTACATAATGTGATACATCTCTTCATGCATCAGCAACAAGAAAACAATTCTCAGTCAAGTGTTATCAAGAAATTTCACTAAGGAACAGAAGCAGATGCTGAAATTCTTCTTTACTTGGCATTCCAAAGAGTGAATCTTGAAGAGTTTAGACCAAAACTCTAGGCAGATTTTTCATTCCTTCTCTTCTCTTCCCTTCCCTCCTCTCCCCTTCCCTTTCTTTCACTCTAAATAAATAAACAAATAAATTCCTATTCTTAGAACAATTCAATAGGGATCTCTTGACTTACTTGGTGCCTAAGTTTGGCTGTGATCATTCATTCACTGGAAAAATTTTTACTGAGCTCCTACTGTGCTCCAGACACTTTTCTAGGAATGAATATATGAGGTGACTCTTGTTTCTATTTAGCAAGCGTTTCCATGCTATTAAAAAAATATCAGGGACTCTTCTGGACCATCTATCAGGAGACTGGAGGTAGACAACTAGGGGAACATTCTGATTTGGAGGAATTATTTAAGTAGCCTGGATTTGAAAGCAACAAATCCTTATCTATTTCTTAGTGGGCTAAAACCTGAAGATATGTAAAAATATTGGAAAAATTTTTGAAGGTTACTTCAGGCAATTTTAAAATTAAAATTTGGATTCTTAATTCTTTCTTTGTTGACAGAGATGGCATCACAGATTTAGACTTTGCCAAAGATGATCTCACTTCTGGATGAAAGAAATCATGCAGAATGGATTCATCTAGAAGAGTCAAAAATTCAGTTATTGCTTCATACACGACCATCCTTTCTAACGAGCAATGGAAAATTCAACAGTGCTTTGTGAGGCAGTATTTTGTTTTGTTTGCACTTTTTGACATTAAAGCAAAAAGTCAAAAAATGAAATGCTTGTTGACAATTTTAAAGATTACTCTGGGCACTTAAAAGCATAATTAACAGCATATAGAAGTCTTGTTTGTTCAACATATACATACACAAAAAAATGAAAAAATTAAAGAAAAAAATCACTACAGAAAACATATAGGGTTGGGAGAAAGAGAGATAGTGGAGAGAGAAAGTGCTTTAGATAGGGGGATTACAGAAGGTCTCCTAGGAAATGATATTTGACCTGAAACCTTGAATATTCAGTCAGAGTAGGCATGCCTTCTCAAAACTCAGTTTAACACAGAAAGTAGCCTGCTCATACAAAATTTTCTATAGGTCCAGGTAACTTCCCATCTGGTAACTCAGCAATATAGACTGCTCCAGTCTTGAGGCTCTACCATTTCAACTCAGAGATTCCTTAAGTGTAAAGGCAGAAAAGAGACTAGTGAATCTTGCATGGACTTTTCAATGTCTCACAGCAGAAGTGATGTATATCATTTTCCATAAGTAGTCACAGAACCCACCCTAACTAAACAGAGACCACAAAACGTAGGGGAAAAAGTGGAATATTAGGTGAATGGAACAAGAACAAATAAAGCCAGAAAAGAATATTTCAGGCAGAGGAATGAGCAAGTGCAAAGTTCTGGAGTTCCTCAGACTTATAGGTCTGAGCCTAAAGTGTTCAAGAAAAAGAAAGAGGGCTGAGTTTTATTAAGCAAGGTGGCAAGGAGCAGATGGTGAAAGGATAATTTTGGCTTTATCAAGGTTAAGAGAAATTGAAATAACACATATATATCATCAGGCATAAAAGGATCCAAATAAATCAGGTTCATTATTTTTTTTAAACACCATTTCTCTTTGTATTGCTCCGAGTCCATTCTTATGGTATTAGAAGTAGCCTGGAACAAACAGGCAAAAGAAATAGGCTTTACCATCCTCAAATAAAGTTATTTAAGATATAACCAGAAAACAGCAACAGCAGTTAATCTCAAATACAATGAAACTAGCTCTCCCAATAAGTATCAAAAGGTCAATTTTGTGTAACCTTCTTTAATACAAAAGGCCAGGTGGTTGTAATTTATCTGAGCAAATCAAAATGAGCAAAGGATGAGTACTGAAAAGGTCATTTAAAAGCTAGATCTCCAGAATGGATGTTTAATACATATTAGTCCTCAAAGAGCAAAAATGGGAAGCTAAATAATTTCAAATTTTGAACTTGCACTTAAAAATTTTTCTCACATAGAATATCCCCATAGTCATATTGTTGAATATATTATTTCCCCAAGTTAGAGGCCTAAGTTGAAAGAGAAATACCTATCCTACTCTCATGAAGAAGAGCAAATGAATGACTTTGACATCCAAGAGGTTCACAGCATGATCAAGTCAGCCTTGCCGGGTGGAAATATAAAAGCAGCTGATTACAATAGAAACGACACATCGACTCTTGCTTGTGTGCCAGTAATTTATGACTGGAGGCTCCTGTTACAGTAAAGCTCAGAGCAATCCTTCAGTAGCTTTTTCCCCCCCTTTAAGAATTAATTTACTAAAGAAAGATTTTTTTCTCCCTGATTCTGGGAATCAATACAAAGCTCAAAATTCAATTCTCAACCCCAACATGCTCACTTCTAGGTTAAGAAATTTTAAATGCAACAGAATCCAGTTAGCTTTTCCATTTAGTGTATAAGGAGTTCATGTTGAACATTTAAGTAGTTTGTGACAATAATTGTGAAGTTTTTCAAGAGGTACTTAAATCTTCCTGGAGACATAAATGACTCAAACACTGGCATTTTCCTCTTAATCATTATTATTATTATTATTTTTTTTTTTTTGCAGTACGCGGACCTCTCACTGTTGTGGCCTCTCCCGTTGTGGAGCACAGGCTCTGGACGCGCAGGCTCAGCGGCCATGGCTCACGGGCCCAGCTGCTCTGCGGCATGTGGGATCTTCGCGAACCCGGGGCACGAACCCATGTCCCCTGCATCGGCAGGCGAACTCTCAACCACTGCGCCACCAGGGAACCCCTTAATCATTATTTTTAAAATATTTTTTTCCTTTAAGGAAAATGTGATTATTTTGCTATTAGCTAATGGAGTCATTTTCAGTTCTATATTGAGAAACTCTAAAAATGGTTCTTTTGTAATATATTTCTTTGTGAAATAAGACATCTACTTCCTATAATTTTTTAAGTATCTATTGGAAGATACCTATGATGCTCAATGACTAATCAGTGTGATATATTAATATGCAGTATTATTTGTTTTCAATTTTTTGTGAAAGTATATATGATAGAAATTTTTTAACAAACTAATTTCAATCATTTGAATTTTTTAAATGCAAAGGGCAGTTTGACTCACGATGACTCACGACTGGTATAAACTGGCTTTCCTACGTGTGTGGAATGGTGTGTTAAACCACAAATATCAGAATGTAAGAAAATCAGTGGTCATAACAGATTCATTGGAATAACTCATTATCAGAGCTGGAAGGAATCCTAAATGTTACCTGGTCCAAATTTCCCATTAAAGTGGGATCAAAAGTGCTATGACTTTTCTGACAGATGGTTATCTAGCACCCTCGAATATATCTAGCAAAAGAACCACTTTTTATGCAGATGGTATTTTTTCCCCAAAGGCTTATAACATTAGAAAGTTCATTATACTGAACAAAAAATTTATACTCTTGGGATCTTTTTGGACCATTAAATATACTTCTAATCTCATTTACTAAAATTCCTTTAAATACATATTATATATTTGAAACTTTTCTCACATATTCAAATAAACAATTCCAATATTGTAAATTTTTCATTCATTATTTATGCAACAGACATTTAAGGAATACTCCAATGTTCTGGGAAGAGGGTCAGGCTCTTGTGTTTAAGAAATATGAAACATAGTCCTGTCCTCAAGGAGTTTATCTTAGTCTCAGAAATAGGAAAAAGTTTCTCATGTAACGTGGTTTTCAACATTTAGTTTTTCAACGCCCTTCTTAAAATGTAGAGTGAACACAAGATTCTAGATGTGATCTGACTACTGTAGAATATGGTAGAAGTCTCCCTCAATGTATTCTAAATTAACATGCCTTTTTTTCCTCTTTTAAAAAATTTTTTTGTTTGTTTTATTTTTAGAATCACACTGTTGTTGGAACCAGTCAACAATTTCAGGTCTTTCTCACATGAACTTTGATCAAAACAAGTGTGCCCTACTTAATATGCGTGAATTTTTAAATCTAAATTCAAAACTTCACATTGTATTTGTTTAATTTTTCATATTTTATTGTTGTTGCTACTGTTTTAACCTATTTTTCCTTCAGTGCAGAATCCTCTTTGATCCTTTGAACTTCCAACGTAACTAACAGTTATCCTTCCCCATATTGTCATTTGTGTTGAGCCCCTATTCCATTCCCTTGACCAGGTCAACACCATTTGATGGCAAAGATAACAATAAGACAGTGAGGTGCCTTACTTGCTAGTAATCCAAGGTCAATCAAGAGAATGACCAAGAGAATCAATCAAGAGAATGACTTTTGCTTTTTCTACTCCAGAATTTCCTCTATATAGTGATGTAGAAAGATAGACCAAATAAGAAACATCTGGTTTATTTTTACAGCCTGTATCCACATATCTACACTGGGAGAAAATAGATCTATGGTACCTAAGAAATTCCCCAGCTAGCAGACTAGGAACACTCTTATTTTCAAACCTTGTGAAATCATCCTTTGTCCACTGTAAAAATTGTTCCAAAACATATCCTCCCTAGACCTTCGCCTGAAGTGCAGCTTTTTGGATCATATATCGTTGAATCATAATTTTTGTACATTGTATTAATATGAGGAGTGGGTCCCAAACTTGGGGTAACTGAGAAAGGTCCTGGCACACTTCAATCTTAGCCAGTACCTCACCAATGATGACTCAACAGCTTTCCTGGCTCATTCAATATCCTGATCCCAAGAACACCCCCAAGAACTTTGTATTCCTTCCTATGTATCTTAACTGCTTCACCTACGGGCTGGTACATGTTCTCCTGAATTTACTGGCTTACAGTATATTCATACTAACAAAATGTATCTAACTATATAATTATTTTCCCTACACCAAATATATTTTAACTCTTACCAAATATATTCTATATACTTAGCACTTAAAAACTTAAGCTATAAATCCCCTTCATTCTAATACAATATATGTCCCTTCTACCAATTTTCCCATAAATCTCAAAATTTTATAATCAAGGCATTTATTTCCTGGTTGATGAAAATTTTTAATGGATTAAGGAAGATAAATTGAACCCTTTATTATCTTATTAGAGCCCTTTCTCTAGAAATGGAGACTTATCTAGCAATCAACAATAAATCTTTTGAACTGTTGGGGTCTCTGTTAAGGTTTCCAATAAGCCCCTTCTTATCTACCTGGAATTCTGAACAAGTTGAAAATTTAAAGGTGAAGATAAAGGACATAATATTATCTTTATTCCCTCCACTTCCTTAAGGCTAGAACAATTGATGGGGCAACCTAACAAATGAAGATGCAGATTAATGGGCTTCAGCTAGGGCCAAGGCCTTAAGATGCAACTTACCATGCAGGTGCAAGTTTTCTTAAGCAGGTAAGCTGAGACAGTGATTTAATTCTATGGAAAAGAAAAGTCTTTAGATATTGTTGGGCAGAGTATTATTTGCTCTTGTTAAACAACAAAGAAGTCAAGTTCCATATATATATATATATATATATATATATATATATATACAGAACCCGAGTGAGCTTTAAATGGTTACTGTTAGCCCTAGGTAGCCAGCACTAGCTACTCTGCCTAAAATTCCATCCTGTACTTTCTTCCTAACAACCTCACTTGAAATGTCAATCACCGTCTCATATCTACACACACACACACACACACACACACACACACGCAATGCCACTACCCCTCTTCCCTGCTTTGTTTTTCTCCATAGCATCCTTTACCATCTGCCACATGCTATTTTGTTTATTGTTTGTTTATAGTCTTTCTCCCCACTAAGCATACAATATATTTTTAATCTATGTTAAAATCTCAGCATGTAGAAAGTATCTAGTACATGTCAGATGCTCAGTAAATATTTGTTGAATTAAAGAATTAATTCTGGACCAAGGAGGGACCTCTGGATGAACATTAGAATCATGTGGTTGGAATGCAGGCTCAAGGTCACGCTCCACTGTGCAGTCTCAGGTTGTTTCTGAATTGGCTAACAACACGAGAGCCGAACTTTTCCTTGGAAGCAATGTCATAAAGATATGCGGTGACAACAGCCACAGTAAAGTAAGATGGAAGTGCCTGCTCTGTCTGCTTAGCGTGAGTGCTACCTGCCAAATACAGTTACTGTGAATTTAGTATTGGGGGTGAGTGGAAACAAAGAGATTTTGAACATAGGTCTTGGGGGGAAAAAAGGCATCTGAGTAAGATGTGCTTGGGGCTGATACCATTACAAATTTCTAAACTTTGCAAGGGCCACACTGTCTCTCTGAGGGATAAGTATGCATAAGACCAAAATTAACCTTTTACTTAGAGATTTCCCTCACTTGGACTTAAACTCATAGGTCTTCAATTTTGGACAATTTGTATAGACCTGTTTACTTCAGATACTACTGAGTCTCTGCTATAGTGTTTGGCAACACTAAGACCTAGGTTTAGGGAACATAATTTTGCTTGAGATAACTCTTACAGAGGCTTAGGATTGGGCTATTTTCTAAACTTGGTGATTTCGGGGCCAGTGCTGTGAAAATGTTCTGTGTATTAGTAATGATTTGTACTCTTTAAAAATAAGGCCTATGAAAAGCTTGACACTGAACTACTGTGTTGACCCTGAAGGAATTTTCATGCATTCTGATGAGAAACAGACAATCCCAACTCTACCTGTGAATAGAGAATGCTTCTGACTGAAACAAGAAGAATAAGAAATATTAAGGGCTTCCCTGGTGGTGCAGTGGTTAAGAATCCGCCTGCCAATGCAAGGGACACGGGTTCGAGCCCTGCTCCGGGAAAGATCCCACATGCCACGGCACAACTAAGCCCGTGTGTCACAAATACTGAAGTCCACGTGCCTAGAGCCCGTGCTCCGCAACAAAAGAAGCCACCACAGTGAGAAGCCTGCGCACCGCAACAAAGAGTAGCCCCCACTCGCCGCAACTATAGAAAGCCTGCGCACAGCAACGAAAACCCAACGCAACCAAAAATAAATTAATTAATTTAAAAAAAAAAAGAAAATTTAAAGGATAGTTTTTGGAATTTATTTAAAGAATTTTTAACTCACGAAGGCAAAATTTTGGACTTTACTTATAATTTTAACTTAAAAACAAATATAGGGCTTCTCTGGTGGTGCAGTGGTTGGGAGTCCGCCTGCCGATGCAGGGGACGCGGGTTCGTGCCCCGGTCCGGGAGGATCCCACATGCCGCGGAGCGGCTGGGCCCGTGAGCCATGGCCGCTGGGCCTGCGTGTCCGGAGCCTGTGCTCCGCAATGGGAGAGGCCACAACAGTGAGAGGCTGGCGTACCGCAAAAAAAAAAAAAAAAAAAACAAATATAATATTTTAAACTTGAATAATTTTTCCTGGAAATTTGATAAATTGAAGAGACTTTATTCAATTCCAGGCATTTCTATGTTGCTGAAATTTTATTATTGATGTGTCTTGATGAATTTTAGTATTTAATGCAATTTAGTGTTTAATTTATTATTTAGTTTTTAATGAGCTATTTAATGTGGCCATATAAACAGTGATAGACATAATTTGAGATGGGGAATAGATTGGGAATAAAGTTCCAGCTTTAGGTTCAGAGTGTCATTCAAGTTGATTTGATAAACGTACTGTTCTAACCCATTTTAGAGCTTTCTGAATTTAAAATAAAAACTGACCCCTATGGGTATCAGAAGAATTTCCGGAGGAGCAGTGATTGGAACTGGCACCCTCTGTCCTGAAGCTGGGAACACAGTTGTCTTGACAAGTCGCTGATCTATTCCCCCAGGATGTAACGACTCTCATGGTTGACAATAGGTGAAGTGACTTATTCTGTTGAGGAACTGGGGTGTGTTCAACTCAGGTCTGCCTCTCTTCCCCTTAGGAGAAATATGTGGATTCTACTGTGATCATCCATCTCATAACTTCTTACCTGGAAAGATCACCACGGGGAACTCATGCCCTATTCTAGCATTATCCATGGCAGGTGACTAAATCTGCCTAATTCTGGAGTTCATTAGGTTTATATACCCAAGGCCATTTAATTGTTTAGTTCATGTTTGTTTAGAATCTAGGCAGAGAAGACAGTGCTAATTATTGCCTCCCCCAGAAACCACCAACAATAACTACAGTATCACAATTTTTCTATTTCAGAAGACTACCAGATATTGTTAAATCCCTTGCTGAAGTCAAGATACAATTGATACATTGTATCTGCAGCATATCTTTGGTGTATCAGACAAGTAATCGTAACAAAAAAAGTCAAAAGTTCAGTTTTGAAGTCTTAACCTACTTGTTGCTTTAGACTTTCTAACACCATTGCTTTTACTTAACAAATTAAGGAATGAATAGATGATTAATTAAGATACATTATTTTAGCATCTCTTGCCATTTGATCAAACAGCTTTTCTGTAAACATTTTGAAATCTATCCTGCTAAAATCTGGTGTACGTATATGCTTACCTCCAGTATTCCTTTTCCTTACTTTTATATAATCTAAAATGACGTGATCAATTTTCCCTCTCAGGACTTTGACTCCCCCAACCTGGACTGCCACTATTCTCTCTACCTTCTGAGAGTGGAAGCTGTCAGCAAAGCGAGGTAAGAATTGATCCTATCTTCAGCTTTCAGTGGAATGTGCCTTCTACGAGATGGTTTCTATTTCCCTACAATTACTCTCGAGATTCAGTGCCAGTTTTATAATCTGTCTTGGGACAAAGACAATTTATCAGAAGTCATGCAATTATGACTGCACACACTTTCAGCTCAAGAGATATATTTTGGAATTAATTCAAATGCAGTACTCATTAGAACCACCATCCCTAAAATGTAAATAATCTGATTCATGTACCCCTTTTCCATTTATTACGCCCTTTACATTGATACTATCTTGGCTCACAAGCACCAATCCTCCATCTCAGGACTACTGCATGATGAAAATAACTTACTGATAAACCACATGTTTCAAAGCTTCTAAATTTCACCCACGTCTCTGCATGCTTTCAATGCTGTTTTATCTTTTTTTAAAAAAATATTTATTTGGTTGCACTGGGTCTTAGTTGCTGCAGGCGGGCTCCTTAGTTGTGGCTCATGGGCTCCTTAGTTGTGGCATGCGAACTCTTAGTTGCAGCATGCATGTGGGATCTAGTTCCTTGACCAGGGATCAAACCTGGGCCCCCTACATTGGGAGCGCAGAGTCTTATCCACTGTACCACCAGGGAAGTCCCTCTTTTTCTCTTAATATAGGGTAAGTTACTTTATTTGAACACTGGTATATATTATACTCAATCAATCATTAGAAAATTGAGAGTCCTCCGTAATGCAAGATGCTTTGCTAAGGCTGTGGAGGTAAGAAATAGGGCAGAGCGCTTGTCTTCCAGATTTATACTCTACTTAGAAAATTGAGATTTAAAGCATGAAATGTTAATTTACCGTAGAATATGTTAATGACAAAACAAGTCAGAAATGCAAATGTGTGATCAGTTGTCAAGTGAGTGACATAAACAAATGCTAAGATCTCAGAAAAAGATATCTCTGTAGGCTGGACTGGTACTAAAGGCCTTAAGAGTTCTGTGAGACAAAGCTGACACTTAAAGGATGCGTAGGATTTGAATGAGCCATATTATGATATTTAAATAATAATTTGGGTCAGAATAATTATTTTATTTCAAAATTCTGTTTTTTTGAGAATAAATGGAGCCCTTTCTTCTTCTTCTACATACTACAGATTTCTGTATGTTATCCCTTGTAATATGTCAAACACTACATCTTGTTTTCTTTCAGGCCTTCTTTCTCTTAGAATCTCTCAAATTATCTCATCTCTGAATCACACATTTTTTTTCACCCTGACTTTTCTATTCTTTTTTAGTTACAGGAACCACAGGAAATAAGTTTTTACCCTTCAAACACATTGGAATTATTTTGTGTTCCAGGATTTGAAAAACGTAACTACATTTGTATCAATCATTCCTTTGACATAAGCTTTAATCACCAAACATTGCAATATATAGGAATTGGACATGCATGGTATTTGAATGGGTGACAAGCCAACAAATATCCAAAGAATTCTGCCACTGTATTGTATGTTTTACGCTTTGTTAATTAAGAAACCACATTATATTCATCAGCAATTTGAAAGCCAAGTAGATAAAATTTCAAAGAAATATATAGACTATTGGAAAGTGAATGATTTTTATATATACTATTAAGATAGATGTGAAAATATAAGGACCTCTGCTACTTTTCAAAAAGCTCTTCTCTATATCAGTAATAAAAGTAAAGACTATAGCATAAATTATTATTCAATCCACTGAATGCCATAGTTTTCAACAAAACACATGCATGTTTCCTTTCTAAGAATCCTAAGTAAACAATTATAATTTATTTTCCCAAACTATTGCCTACTTGCTACAAAAAAAGTGAGATGACTAACAAAGCAAATATTCCTCTAATTTAAATGTTGTATTGACCTCAAAATAAAAAGAGACCGAGAGAGACCAAAACGATAATTTAATTCAAGTTAGAAGCTACCGTAAGCTCATCAGTCTAAGGAATATATACCACAGATGTTAGCAAATACACAAAGCCAATAAGAGTCAAACGCTACCCTTTAGCAATTCTCTTACTAACATTTCAGTTGGAACTTACAATAACATTTATGATAATTTACTGTATTCTGCTGACTTAAAACATTTAATTGGAAACGATGTGAACCTACCTTCAGAGAATAATGTATCAGATCTGGCTAGATTTGCTTTAGTGCAAAACAGAAGGAGAGGAAGACACTGCATAATGTTGTTGGAAATAGTACCCTCTTTTTATAAAAAGATCTCTTACCCTTTTCAAATAAATAGTATTAAAAAGGGATCAAGACTTTGTGAATTTTCAAATGTAGTCTTAATTATTATCTACTGATATACCTTTTCATTAATACAGCCATTCCTTTAGGAATATCACACTTTGAAAGTGACTGAGTCTTCACAAGAACCTTGTGAGGCTAGGCTCCAATTTTCTCAGGGAACAGTAACTCACAAAGTATATATGGGACTTGCTAAAGTCTAGTTAAGATCTACTTTTATTCTCTTGTTTTTCTACTGCAGTATTGACAACTCTGATCTACTCAAAATAAGAAGCTAGAGAACCCTAGGCTTATTAGGTAAAGAGCATTCTCTGTTTCAGCTTATAATTCCTGACATCTTTAGAAATTATATTTATCCTCCCAACATTAATACAGTAGGTTGGATAATTTTTATATCGATTTTATTAAATATGTAATTTCAATAATTTAAAAGGAAAGAGATTCATAAGATAAATTGGTAACAAAAAGACATCAAAGACTATTTTAATCTAATTAGCAAAAATTAAATTAATGAGGAGCTTCAGTAATTGTATTAAGAGAATGCAATTGGTTTGGCCTTTTTGAAAAGCTATTTGCTAATAGATATCAAGAACATCATAAGTGCATACATCCTTTGACTCAGTAATTCCACTTTATGACTCTATATTAATGAAGTAATGAGAGACACAAGCAAGATTTATAAATTCCTGCCAAAGTATAGTTTATAATAGTGAAAAATTGGGGACAATTTGGTTATACAAATTGGAGTACCAAAAAGGTTAAATATTTATGACCATTAAAATTATGTTTTCAGTTGCTAAGACAGTAGATCTGAAAAGTTCCCGTCAGAAAAAAAAAAAAAAAATGTAACTAACTATGGTGACAGATGTTAACTAGTCTTATTGTGATGATCATTTTGCAATATATACAAGTATTAAATCATAAAAAAAATGTTTTCAAAAAATTTTTAATGACATTGGAAAATATCAAGGATATAACTTTACATGAAAAGGATAATATGCATACAAAAATACACAAATCATATAAAATTATATATATATGTAAAATAAAAATATGATTTGGAATGATGTTTACTTCAGGCTGGGGGATGAAGGGAGATGGAATGAGGAGGACCAGTACAACTAATATGATATTTTGCATGAAGTAAAAAGAAAAAAGATCACTGTAAAGAATGATCCCAATTATATATCTATATTTATATCATCTATATCTACATCTATACCTATATCTCTACGCCTGGGAGGAAAGAGAAGGAAGTTCTATCTTTAGAACATGAATTTTAATTCATTTAAATTTATATTTTTCTCCAATTTTTATACAGCAGTTTCTATAACAGAGAAAGAAGGGGAATATTAGCCATTATTTTGATGCCTCTGAATTGTCTGAACTGTTATCATGAGGATGTATGACCTGGAAAACAAAAATAGTAGCATAATAAAGTAATAACTTTTGGTATGGTAGAAAGCTGGCATATTTTGCACATTATTTATATTATATATTATGTGATACTACAGGATAAAAGTGGCAAGGATTAGTACTTGCCTGAGATAAAAGTATTAATAAAACAAGTTTTAGAAGAAATCCTGTATATAAACAGTTACCATTATGATAAATAATAGTTACAATTAAAATAAATATTAGTCAATAGTCAATTATTTATCTTAACTGCAAGTATTTATATATAGTCAATAAAATTTAGGAAACAAGTAGTTTCTGGAAAAGTAAGTGAATGCATTACTGGAAGAATCTTTTGTTAAGTGCTGATGTTAGAACTAGATTAAGTAATTATCTGTTTCGGAGGCCATTAAAGTAGCTCAGAGGACAATTTAAAAAACCTGATTGTGTGTAGTTATTCTCATCAAAAATGATCTAGTATGATAAAAATTCAATAGATCCCAGGCTGCATGGCACTATAACTGACTTTAAATTAGCATATTTAACTATTGAATTTAGACTGCAGATTTAGTTTGGATTAGGATTAAGAATACAGTAACAAAGTTTGCCATCTGGTGGTCAGTGTGATACAAATCAGATGTCTTGACGTATTATGTTTCTGTGTCAGATTTTGAACTGGGTCTAAAAATGTGAAGACAATATTGGTACTAAATACATTCATGGATAAAATTAAAGCCACAGCAAAGAAAAGTGTATTGTGTGATTTGGTCAGATAACAGCTGTGGCGGGCTGAAAAATGGTCCCCAAAGATATCCAGGTCCTAATCCCTGGAGCCTGTGAAAGCCATTTTATACAGCAAAACGGATTTTGCAGGTGTGATTAAATTAAGGATTTTGAGATGGGGAGATTATCCTGGATTAGCTGGATGGACCCTAAATGTAATCACAGTGTCTTTATAAAGGAGGCAGAGGAAGCTCTGACTATAAAAGAAGCAGCAAGGGCAATGGGGCCAGAAGCCAAGGAATGCAGCTTTGGAAGCTGGAAAAGGCATTAAAATGGATTCTCTCCTAGAATTTCTGCCCTAACACCTTGATTTCAGGTCAGTAAAACTGATTTCAGACTACTGACCTCCGGACCGTAAGAGGATAAGTGTGTGTTGTTTGAAGTGCACTATGGTTATTTGTTGCAGTAGCCATAGGAAACTAATACAAGTGGGACAGAAGCTGAGACTGGATGATCTCAGTGCTATAAGAAGAGGTGTGGAAAATTAACTCTTTCCACTGATTGATCCTAAATATGACCATGTCTGTCAATAAGTAATGTATGTCACCCAAACTAATTTTTTTCAAGCCTGAAAAAGTCATCAAATTCTTCAGGAAGTAACCAAACTGAAAGCACATACAAACTCTTTTCTGTCATAATCCCTGTGATCCGAGTAGGTAACTTAGAGGAATGGAATAGTGAATATATTTCACTCAAGTGTTTAGGGGCTCTTCCTTAAAGTGTGGCAAACATCTTAAAAGTGTACTCATATTTCACTCAGCAATGTATTGTGAATGTTAAATATTAACCAAAGTGAGGAGCTAGCCTGTAGTGGAGGACAGATTTAGAGTAAAGTGAAGCTTGAGATAAAATTCAGTTAAGTTCAACAAAATGAAAAGATATCACTGGTGTGAGAAGTCATGTGCAGCATATTCCTCCCCTTTATTATTTTTATCAATACCTCTACGATTTTAACCAATCCTGTTTTCTGGGAAATGAAGAAGAAAATTTCTACATGTAATGCTAAAAATTTGTATTAGTATTTGAGTCACTGTAGTGTGTACTTAAGGCTTGAAAAATAGAACTGTACGGACTTAGTTTTTAGTTTTCCGGATTCAGAGGGAAAACAGGTAATCTGATGGTCAAGGTCATGGCCAGGTACAAGAGAAACATAAACTGCAGATATTTAAGATCCTTGTTTAGTTCAACAAACATTTACTGAGTACAGATCAGATTCTGGGAACTGTACTAAACATTGAGAATAGAAAGACATGACTCTCTATTTCCTGAACACACAATTTAAATATTCCATGAAAGAGAAATCCACACCACCTGTGGGAGCAAAAGGAAAGGGTCATTTAACTCATACTGGGAGTGACTGGTCAGTGGGCTAGGAAGGCTTCTAGAAGAATTTGAAGAAGAAGGAGTTATCTAGGAGGAGAAGAAAAGCAGAGAAAGCCGGGTTAAGGGGGAGAAGTAGGGAGGGGAAAGAGAGAGAAGAAAGATAAGAATACAATAAGCAAAAGGACTAGAATAGAAAATGTAAAGGCAAAGAGTTATAAATTACAATGGAAGAATCAGTATTTTGCTTTCCTTAGAACATAAAGGAATGTAGTGAAAATGAAGGTAGGTAGGCAAGGACTCACAGTCCGTATCACTAAAAGTGTTCTGTAGGAGATGAGGAATCTAGCTATGTTAGCTTTCATTTTTTGTTTTAAAATTTTAGTGCAAGATACAAAATCTTTATTGCTCATAAGTTATATTTGCTTAAAAATTTATCCTGTGTAACATTTTTTTCTTAAAATTTAAATTATGAAATATATCTTGAAAATAGTACATATAACTCATGTACACAATATGAAGATTATTATTATGGGTTGACTTGTGCCCCCTCCCCGAAAGATATGGTGAAGTCCAACCCTTAGTACCTCAGAATGTAACCTTATGTGGAAATAGGATTGTTGCAGATGTAATTAGTTAAGATGAGGTCATACTGAAGTAGGGTGGACACCCTAATACACTGCAACTGGTATCTGTATAGAAGAATGTAATGTGAAGAGACAGAGACATGAAGAGAACGTCATGTGAAAACGATCGAGGTGATGTATCTACAAGCCAAAGAATGTCAAAGGTTGCCAGCAAACCACCAGAAGCTAAGAGAGAGGTGTGGAACGGACCCTACTTCATGGCCTTAGAAGGAACCAATCCTGCTAACATCTTGATCTTTGACTTATAGCTTCTCGGCTGTGAGAAAATAAATATTTGTTTTCAAACCACCAAGTTTGTGGTACTTTGTTGCAGCAGCCCTAGGAAACCAATATAGTATATAATGATTATCCACGTACTCACAGCTGCTTAAGAAGAGAAGGATCAGTATCTTTGAAGTTCCCATGTTCCCTTCCCAGATTTTCCCATGTTCCCTTCCCAGACTGTATCTCTCTCCTTCCAGATACCTATATCCTGAACATTGTGTTAACTGGTCTCTTTTAATAGTTTTCCATATATATGTGTATTGCTAAACAATATATGGCTTAGATATGCACTTTTCATTTTTTACATGTTGTGTATATCCTGCAATTTGCTCTTCTTGTACATTAGTATTATGATTTTGAGATTTATTCATGTTGATGCCTACCTGTGTAGGTAATTTTTTTTTCTCTCATAATGTTTCACTATATGAATACAGCACAATTTATTTATAAATGGACATCTGTGTTAGTTCCAGTTTTTGCCGTCACAAATAATATTGCCAAGAAAATTTTGTACATGCCTCCTGGCGCACAAGCGCAAGCTTCTTTAGGCTATTCACCCAGGAATTCATGTGTATCTTAAACCTTACTAAGATATCGTTCCTGTAATTTTTTTCAATTGAAAATTTTTGCTTTTTATTTTAAATAAAATTTTACTAATTCTAATCTATCTGAGATTAACTTTTATGCAAGTTAAGATCCTATTTCATTTTTTCCATATGGATAATCAATTATCCCACCATAATTTATTAAATATGCTATCCTTTTCCCACCAATATGCAAATCAAGACATAGATCAAATTTCCACATATTTTGATATATTCATGTGGGGTCTATTTCTGGACTTTCTATTCAATTCCATGAGTGACCTCTCTTTATGCAAGCACCACAGTAAATTTTGACATCAGAAAAGGCAATTCCTTGAAACCTTTTCATCTATTTCTAAAATATCTTGATTTTCTTTCATTTATTTAGTATTAGTTTATTTTAAAATGTTTATATACAATTATATTTTAATGTATATAAATATATATCTATAAGTTAATGCATACGATACATATATCCAGTTAAAAGCATAACAAAATGAACACCATGAATCCATCACCCAACTCAAGAATTATAATGTTACTAAACCTTCCAGCCACCTATGTGTTCCTTTCCTATTTAATTCCCCTGCTTCCCCACTCCAAAGGTAACCACGATTGTCAATAGTTCTGGAGCTTTCTGATGTTTATTAAAATGTTCTCTAGCTGTGAACAGTCCTTTAAAACTTGTTTTTTTCATTTAAGTTTATGTTTCTAACATTTAACCATGTTGTTGTATGAGGCTATAATTTATTTTATCCCCAATGATTTTTCACTGACATATATCAGGTTTCCAAATGGGTTTTTGCTGGCTTCTTTATTCTGTTCTCTTGATCTGTCTATCCCTGTGCAAAAACATGACGCCTTCTCAATTACTTTGGCTTTATATTAAGCCTGGATATCTTGAAAGGCAAGTTATCTAATCTTATTCTTCTCTGTCACGAGTGCCTTGGATATTCTCAATACTTTGCTCTTCCATGTATATCTTAAAATTATCTTTCATGTTCTATAAAACCCTGTTGCAATGGCAATTTCATTAATTCTACAGATCAATTTGAGTAGAATTCATATCTTTACTATATTAAATCTTCCTAGGCATGAAGATATTTCTTTCCATTTAGTTGGATCTTTATTAGTGTCTCAATAAAGCTTTATAAAACTTTATAATTTATACATTAAAATGTTGCACATTTGTTAGATATGTTCTTAAATAGCTTATATTTTTGTTGTTACTATAATTCTTTAAAAATTGCATTTACTATTTGTTTCTTGTGTATATAAATATGAAATTTTCATGTATTTAGCTTATTTTTGGTTACTATCTAACTTTTTAATATTTCTAATTATTTTTCCATAGATTCATTTCGATTTTCTATGTAGACAATTACATAATCTGTAAACAATGAAAGATTTATTTATTTGATTGTGATCTGCATAACTTTAAATTTTTTCTTGACTTACTGCACTGGCTACATTCACCAGTACAATTTTAAACAGAAATGGGACAGAGGGTATCCTTCCACTGTTTACAATTCTTAAAGGAGTGCTTTGTACATTTCTCCACTGAGTTCCGTATTTGCTGTATGTTGGGCTTCCACAGATACTTTTTATCAGCTAAGGGAAATTTGTTTGTATTCCTAGTTTGCTAAGATTATTTTTTTAAATCATGAATAATGTTGAATTTTTTGTATCTATTGAGATGATCATAGGATTTTTTCTATAAATATGATAAACACCAATATTCGGAAGTTAGGAAATAGACAAATAATGAGAAGGAATAATCATAGGGGTGGTTAAATAACCAAAACTGCATAAAGTTATGGATGCTAAAGGAAGAGAGAACTTCAAACAGTAGGAGTGTTCAAAGGTAGAAGACATACCGTACTCCCGATTTTTGTCTCTAACCTCTAACAGCCTGTGTGATTCAATCATTGCTTCTTAATTCCTCTTGATATTGTCCTGACACTAGCAACACTTAAAAAAAAATTCATCTGCTTTATTGAGTTCATGCACCAGTGTTTTTGAACTTAGTCTGGCAACAGGTTTCCATTTCTAAAGGACTGACTTTACTACATAATTCACTTTAATTTCATTGGGCATTTAATTTTCTTGGCCCTAAACTGTTCTGTGCTCCTCATCACTTAGAAGTTTAACAGGAAGACTCTGGCTCTCTTCTCCTGATAACAATTTTTCACAAACAGGGAACTAAATTTTCTGTAGGTTGTAGCTGACTACTGCTTACGAGATGCACTTCTCAGCCTATC
This sequence comes from Aethalodelphis obliquidens, assembly GCF_003676395.1. NCBI lineage: Eukaryota > Metazoa > Chordata > Mammalia > Artiodactyla > Delphinidae > Aethalodelphis > Aethalodelphis obliquidens. Next base: position 30,990,395 of record NW_020837955.1, on the reverse strand, counting down.
AATAGCTCTAGACGGTCCTTACTCTAAAGAACTCTCCTTGTTGCCCGTGTGATTTAGTACCATTATAACTCCTCAAAACAAAATAAAACAAGCAAACAACAACCAAAAAAAAAAAAAGAAAAAAGCGGATACTGCACACATGAGACTGTGGTCTGGATTTGCAGTTCTATTCACATTGGGCAGCTGTGTAAAGTTTTTGTTTTTGATTAAAATCTTATTTTATAACTTGTCACTTTCTGGGTATGCTTCAGTCTATTTGTAACATAACAATGTTACAGATTGATCACATGAGTAAAGAAGAGCTCCAATATCTCAATTCAGTAGCTATGAACTACCAAAGTTAACGATTGGCAGCCTTAGTGCATAGCCCCTAACATTTCTGCCAGATAGTAAAAGGTGTGAGAATATTATTTAAAAGTCTTGATTTTCTTTTTGTTCCTCTGTGTGAGCTGTCCTACACAGACTGTGTGAGCAGAAAGCACAATTCTGTTGATGTGCACTATTGATGGACTTTTTGACATAACCTAATAGAAAAAGCACTGAACAGAATATTGATAGTAATGGTAATTTCTGGATAGCTGCTTTCTTACATTGCTTCTGGATACTAGTGACAACTATAGCATCTTTCAGATTCTACTGAACTTTAACAGTGTGCCATATGCAAGGAAGTTTCATCATGCTGAGACGCCTATAATAGCTCTCCTCTTGTAAATTCAGGTTCAAGGGCATTCAGATTCACCAAAATTCACAAAAATCATAGTGACACATGTCCAGCATTTTACTTGGATTTTTTTACTTGACTTTTCTCTCTTTTAGAGTAGTCTGTTTCACAGCATTTAACTGCATTAATATTAAGCTGGTAACCTCTACATGCCTCCTCTCTCAGGTAGCATTTCTTTTCTTTTTTTTTTTAATGGTTACTCTAGCAGTATATTTAAGCTGACTGTTGTACAGTCAAATATACAGAAACTATGAAAGTATCCATAAAGAGTTAATTCCTATTTCTCTATCACTACAATGTGTTGTTCAATATCCATGTGCCAAAGAGCATAAATCAAAATACTCTGTCTGGAATTTTAAGCTCTACTCAGTGTGTTTCAGAAAGGAAAAGTGGGACAATTTAGACTTCATCAATTATATCACATTAAATTAGCCTCCATCATTGACTTGGCTCAACAGCCTTCATCTATTTTAATTTACAACAAAAAGGACAGCCAAGTACAGAAGAGCAGCAATGACACGGTCAAAGGGAGGCTCTGTCTTCTTAGTTATAAAAAGTGCTTTGCTTGGGTACCAGTAAGATAGCATTAAAGTAAAAACATCTAACTCAAAGGAAGTTTCAAAATAGCATAAAATACAGTATAGCCCATAATATTTACAATCATAAAAACTGATTATAATGGATTTCTATATCTAACGCTAAAAGTAAAATTTTTTACTTTTTTCATTAAGTAAAAAATAGATGATATGCTTGTATTATAAATTCCAACTGTGATATTCTGTTAATTAGGCAGAATGCAACCAGTTCTTTACACTACTCACCATTCTGTTCCTTCAGACATACATATTTCTCATATAAATAAAACAGTACTTTACAAACATTATCGGGTGAAGTATCAGCCTACCCATGACACCAAACAAGAAGACTTAAAACTTTTTAAATTCAGTTAACTGAAATCAAGGCAAATGTAAACAAGAGCCAAGGCAGGTTGTGCTGATTTGTAAAGCAGTTCTTGGCTTTGCAGTTGAATAATAAAGGCAGATAAATAGGGAGGACTTGATCATGTTAACTGACAACTCCTAGAGGCAAAGAAATAGAATACAGAGTATAGAAAGACATATCTTTATACTTCACTTAGTAGAAAACAAGAAGATTCAAGGAAAAGATAAGTACAATCTTAGAAAGACTGTAAGATGATAAGCCTTTGCATATTTAAAAATAGTATATAGATTTGACAAACATTAGTTGAACATCCTATCAGATGCCTATTAGATGCCTCGTACTGCGCTAGGTGCTGGAACTAAAAGTGTATCTCCACAGAGTTTTATAAATGGATAGAGATCTTTAGTGTTTGTGTGTGTGTGGCATTTTATTACATTTGTAAATGGCTGGAAAAACAGAACTCAATCCCTTGAAACTGCATTTCTACCATCCTCTGCCCTCCCAAATAAAGAAAGGAAAAGTGAATCTAATATTTAGCCTAATCATAACAAATGCCTATTCCCATCTCGGGAAATTCTTTTCCAAATGTAGCCTCTTTTATAGTATCTTTGTGTTCCACTCACAACTTTCTTAGTTGTGTTGAAAATCAAATCATGTTTAAGTAAGTTTTACTACTCCCCCAAATATTATTTATTTACTATCAAGAGCTTAAAAAGAATGTCTGAAATGGTGTTAAATGCATACAAAGTGGATATAACAGTATCAATTTCTTTGGAAATGCATTTTATAGGTAAATTTAAAAGTCATGCTTCTTCGTATAACAGTGTTACCTGCATTCTAGTTTAAGCAAGCTATCTGTCTACTATTTCCTTCCTAAGAACTTACCCAATTTAGTTCCACAACTTTAGAACATCCAAAGTTCCACAAGTTTAGAACATAACAAACATCTACATTTGTTATGTAGACATGACATGACAAATCACTAACCCTTTTATAAATCCCTCTATCTTTTGTCCCAAGCTTCCATATTTTTATATTACTGTATCTGTATTAAGCATTTACTTTTAATTGCTTTTTCTTTTTAAAATTATAACATCATATTTTCCCAAGTTTTTATGTAGTTTGTATAATTTCATAATAGCTACTTTGACCTTTTTATAATTCAATTATGTTTCCTGCCTGACCTTTCTAGTAGTGAATTTTATGTTTACTACCAACTCAATGAAGTAAAAATTCATTTTATTTGTTGCTTAATCATTAAACTTCAGAATCCAAAAAAAAAAAAAAAAACACTAACCCTTTCAGCCTTGGTTTCTTTAGCTGACAAATAGGGATAGAATAGCTGCATCATCCACCCAAGAGTTTTTTATGAAGAGCAAGTGAGCTAGTGCAGTTTCTCATGTTTAAATACTTCCAGAACTGCCTTACTAAATTTGTCATTTCCTCCTGTGCTACTATTTATATAACCTTTTAATTTAAATTTACTCACCTTTTTACTGAGATAATTTATTTCAAAATAAAACTAGCACTGAAATGAGGCTTTCTCTTTGGGATTTCAAAAGATAAAAAGATAATTTACAAATGAACATATAATTCAGTGTTATTTAATTCCAAGTGTTTACATATCGCCTCAAACTGCCTTAGCACATTCCACATCAGTGATAGCCTGGTTCTCATATTCTGGGAAACACTCACTGACTTACTTCAAGAACCTAGATTATAAGCACTATAAAAATCTAAGGTATCATTATTAATATACAAATCTAAGATATCATCATTATTAGGTGGTCACACAGCTGTATGGTATTCATAAAAATATTTATTTAACCAGTCCTATTACTAGAGTTCCATAAAACTTAAGTCTTTGTAGTATGCAACTGAATATAACTACTGGGGTGTTAACCATGATGAGGGAAGAGAAACTAATTCATTACATATTACTAATATCAATATATTAGCTACCTGTTTAATGGATGTATGTCAATTATCAGGACTTTGAGAGAATGAACCCGAGCCTAGAACAGACTGACTCTGATTGAAAGCAAACAGTTGAGAAAGTTGAACGAATAGGCGCTACCCAGAAAGGAGGTAATGGCCAGGTTCTGTTAGTGAACGATTACCAAGAGAGGAAAGAGATTAGTGATGGAATGAGGATCTTCTTCACCTACTTCAAAATTTTAATTTTGATCTGATCTTTGGCCACCAGCTTTGCGTATGTGTCTGTGTGTGTGTGTATCTGTGTAGACTGTAGGAGTGGAGGTGGTTACAGGGGTGGAAGTGAGAAGTAGGAAAGTGGTGTCTAGAAAAAGAAAAGTGGCAAATATAAAAAAGAAGTTAGATCAGAAAACAGTATTATGACTGATGTAGGATTTATAATTAGTTTATCAGAAATACCAATATCATTTAATTTACATGTTATTTGATTTTCCATTCAAATATCCTTTTTTGAAATGTACTTTGGTGGTAAAGACATGGGGCTAGGGACATAGGAGGATAAAAGCTGGCAAGGTTCTGGCCCCTTCTGCCCCTGACCCTGTCAAATACAGCAATTTTTCTTGTATTTATTTTACATTTAGAATTGTAAGTAATTTTGGTGCAGATGAAGGGTATTGAAGTTAATCAAAAAATGGGGAAACCAATGTTCTGTTGAAAACTATAAACTAGCCACCAGATAAAAAGATTTTTCTGGTCCAATAGCTTTGCTAAACCTCAGCCCATGTTTGCTCACGTGAAATAGTGGTGCATTTATAGCTATCAGAGTAATGGTAATAACCTGAATTTAAGTACAGTTTCATTTCTGCCCACAATAGGGCATTAAAAAAGAAATGAGTATAAAAACATTTTGAAATAAGTAGTTACCTTTCTGCTATTTAAGTACAGCATTACCAGAGTATCGCTATGAATCATAAAAACAAAGGTTGGTGATTACCCTTATGTGAATAAAACCTCCCCTTTTTGTTCTATTACATATTAAAAATCCAACTAATTTAGGAAAGAACTTTGCACAGACATTGCTCCTCAGTACCTAAATGAATCAAATTTCAATGGTTTTGCTAAGTGCTTTTTAAGAATGTGGCAACTTGGAAGCAATAATGCCTATATATAAAGAGGTATATTGCATTTAAAAGAGGCTATGGAAAAACAAATCCTCTCCCTTACCCATAGATTATATAGTCAAATGATAATGGCCTAGGCATACACTTAACAATGAGTCAAAATATTATTTTCTAAAATATCAACATTTTCTAAAACTACTATTTGGTTTTATAACTATTTTCTACATATTTATGTTGGATCTCAGTTGGTTAGAAAACTTATTCTACAAATTTCTTACAGGGCTATTTTTAAAAAGTGCTTTAACAATCTAACATCTGTTGTCAAATAAAGCCTTCCAGGGCCCATTGGCTCATAAACGTAATAGAGGGGTCTTCACCTGTAACATATCTAGTACAACATGTGCTTAGGGTTCATGGCTCCTGACTGCAACTTTGTACACTGCCAGCACCATATGGCAATTTATTCTGCAAGTTCCTGCACTGTTTTGCTTACTGACAATTATTCCTGAACTCCTGTCTCAAAAGTCTAGTAATGGAAAAACAATTCTGGGTGCAATGAGGTCCTTAAAGCAATAAGGCCCATCTGTTAATAGCCAAAACTTTGATTTACTGTAGTTGAGGGGAATACTGTTTTCTTCAATTGTTCAGGAGTTAGGAATTTAAATTATACTATTCTATTCCACTCTAGAGAAGAATCTCAGAACATTAGATATTAAAAATGCTTCATTGGTGAAGTTCAGAATTTTATACTCATCACTCAATACTTATACTCATTACCCTATACAGTACTGGGCCAACTTGTGTTCCAAATGTAGTAGTCATGGTTTCTATCACTTCTTGACAAACAGGTCCAGAGAAAAATGGAAGAAGAAATTCGGATATCAAGCCATGAGTACAAAATTTGAATTAAACGACTTAGTTGAAAGTGACTTTAAAATTAATCATATGTTTGACATCTGTGGGTTTGGTCCATTGGCTTGCAATCTATTCATCTTACAAATGCTCACTGAGCACCCACTAATGTGCCAAGCAAGCATCACACTAGGTACTAGAGATGAAAATGGAAGAGTCCCGGGCTCTCAGACCTTACATTCCAGAAACAGAACTTTGTTGTTGCCACAAAAATGCAGATTAATAAGAGTTTAGGGCAGCTTCTGCCAGACCTTCCCATTCTGCCTTGAGGACAAAGGGCAACATTTTCATATTTAGGAAAAATGTGACTGAGGTTTCTAAATGAAAATATCTCAAAAAAGGGTCAGACTAGAATGCTCTAAAACAAAGTCTGTAAGGGAGAAATACCTTTTGCTACAAAGGAACCATTTGCAGTGCTGCACTGTTTTCTTCCTTAAAAGGCTATGCTTTGTCTTCAACCATTCAAATATGTGGTTGTCAGTTTTTTTCCCCCATGGGGTGGCATGCCATTAAAAATTCAGAATTAACACAATAGCACTTCCTCCTGAGAAAACAGAACAAATGCTATTCAAATTAAAGGAAAGGCTAAGCTTTTTATTAGAAAGTTATCTAATTATTGTCTTTCACCTTGTGATGCCTTACAAGAATAGCAGAAAGAATAAATTACAAACACCACTCTAATTTTCCTAAACTTCTAGAAATAAACTATATAAGAAACTCATTGTAAAGAATTAAAGATTATACCTCATATTTGGTAAGTAGTTATTTTTATTTACAATAAAACTATGTAGGCCTCCATCATTGTGTAGTTGGTATATAGAAAAGCCTTGCTTTAAGAAATGTGGAGGGACTTCCCTGGTGGTGCAGTGGTTAAGAATCCGCCTGCCAATGCAGGGGACACGGATTCGATCCCTGGTCCAGGAAGATCTCACATGCCGCGGAGCAACTAAGCTCATGTACCACAACTACTGAGCCTGCGCTCTAGAGCCCACAAGCCACAACTACTGAGCCCACATGCTGCAACTACTGAAGCCCACATGCCTAGAGCCCATGCTCTAGCCCAAGCCACCACAATGAGAAGCCCGCGCACCACAACGAAGAGTAGGCTCCACTTGCCACAACTAGAGAATACCTGCACACAGCAATGAAGACCCAACACAGCAAAAAAAAAAAAAAAAAAAAAAAAAGTGGGAAAATTTTAATAATTTAGATGCCAAATATATAATGGAGTCATAAATTGTTTTCTTGGGCTTAACAAAAGCATCAAAACCTAATCTAATATAAAAATAAAGACAGGACTTTAAAAATCACCAAATAATGTATGGATGGTGTTCAATGACAATATTCAATTTATTGCAGAAAACAGGGATATTTTGTAAAATACTTTCGTATTCAATCACAATCTCAATGGTCTACAAAGACTATCTCTGACTTTAAGGTATTATATCATCTGCAAATATAAGATTTCCTTACTTTAAAGTTGAGTTTGGCATAAGATGAGTTACTAAATGGATGGCTGCCAGCATTTTGGATTCACAGACCAGTGATGATGACTGTGAATGTTCCCTGCTATGCTTCATATTAAAGTTTTAATACATCCTTCAAAGGAACTGATCTTGGAGGGCCCAAGAAAAATTAGTTTCTTAGAAATATCTTATTAAGTACATAAATATTATGTAAAACATACTAAGAAAACAATATATCGCCAAGTCGTAGCAAGTTTAAATTAAAAACCTTCAGCTAATAAAAATATGTTTTACAGAAATTACTAGGTTTCTAAAAAAACTTTCCTTTCAATTAAACTACTATATAATTATTAATATAGGTTAACAAGAAAATCTAAATATGGGAACAATTATCATGAACAGTATACTGATACCAGAAGAGCTCAACATGACACATTATTAGATAAAACTGTATATATCGAATATCTAGAATACTAGCCCAGAATCTAATTAGGCTAAAACACATAGGGTCAATGAAAATTTTCTTGAGCAGGATTATTTATATACTATACCTATATTTGTATACTTAATCATTGTTTATGAAATTTATAGTAAGTCTTTTTTTTTTTTTGCGGTATGTGGGCCTCTCACTGTTGTGGCCTCTCCCGTTGTGGAGCACAGGCTCCGGATGCACAGGCTCAGCAGCCATGGCTCACGGGCCTAGCCGCTCCGCGGCATGTGGGATCTTCCCGGACCGGGGCACGAACCCATGTCCCCTGCATGGGCAGGCGGACTCTCAACCACCATGCCACCAGGGAAGCACTGTAAATCTTTTAAAAATATTGATGTTTATACAAATTTCAACCCAGAAATTTGGTTACTAGGTTGTACAATTCTCTATGATTCATCTGAATTTTAATTATGTGTACTTTTTGAGTTTTGGAGGCAAATCTGGAGCATTACAACTTATTTATTACAAATTTTAGTCAAGTATTTTCATTGTTAAATAATCTAGCTAGTGGGGCTGTTGTGGGGTTAAATGAGTGAAAATATCAAAAGGTGTTGAATATGTCAGGCATGTGAAAAACTACTCGTCCTCTTCTTCCAGACACCTTGCTTTTTTACATGATTCCTTTCAATAAAGAAAGCACTTTCTTTCTGTTCCTTACGTCAGAGGATCTTCACAAAAATTCTGCAGGTAACTAGGTTAGAAATGATCATTTCCTAACAGATAATGAAATTAAGTCTCAGAGAGTTTTAAGTGACAATAAATTAAATACTAGGAAAAAGTTTCTTTCTTATTCATAATAATAATTATATAAGTGAGTCTCTTACATTTTGCCTGGTCTTCTAGCTCAGAGTCAAATCTAAAGTTTAATATTTACACCATCATTGGTCCAGAATTCCACAATAGAAAAGATATCTTAGTCTGGAACAATATATGTGTTGGTAAAGTATGTTTGTTCATTTATTTTAGAAACACTTAAGTGATTCTAATATGTACCTAATAAGAGAAAAGAGTCCTACGAGAAAAGGACTATGATTGTTCCCTCATCCCTTTTTTACAGAAGAGGAAACTGTCTCCTGAGAAGGTAAATAACTTGTGAAAGGTTACATAGCTAGTAAAAGCCAGAGTCAGGATTCAAATCCAAGTAATCTCATTGCAGATTCTGTGCTTTTAGTCTTTTTTCTAATAGTGCCTCTGTTGTGATAGTTAAAGAAAGCTGTAGTTCCTATTCTATTCTATAGATTCTTGTAAGAAACAGTATGACTTAGAAGTATAAAGCCGCTTGGAGCTATCAGCGGCCAACTGTTTTGCCCTGTTGGTGGGAGATTTCCACTGGCGACGGCATAAGAACATAAAGGTAGCGAATTAGCTAGCTCCTCTCACATAATAATCTTCACCACCACATCCATTATTATATATTGAGTGCTTACCATATAAGAGGCACATTTCTAAGCAGTTTACTTACAAGTAGTCATTCATTTGATTCTCACAACAACATAGGAAGTACATATTCTTATTTTTCTATTTAACAGATTAGAAAACAAAAGCACAGAATCATAAAGTAACTTGCCTGAGTTCACACAGTGATTAAGTTATGGAGCTAGGCCCTAGGCCCTATATTTCATTTATCCATCTAGCCATCAAAGATAACAAAAAGAAAAACCCAAGAGACTTTTATTCTCACAGCTGGAGTAAGAACAGTGTTAAACATTAAGGCTTAGTCTGAAAAATATTATTACAACAATGAAAGGCTGCACACATAGTTCACACCTTGTTTGGTCATGAATCCTTCATGCTCAACCACTGTAGTACATTTCAGGACCAGAAACAGTAAGCCTGTCTGAGACCAGAAATACCTGCATTTCTTTTACATGTTACTTTTCCCCTTACACAGCAAAAGTAATTACCAACATAAACTGGAGCAGTGGGTCGCAAGGGAGGTGGTAGGTGGAAAGGTGCATGTAAAAAAAAAAATGACAGTGTTTCTTAAAGATACAGTCACTAAGTAAACATATGGGAATGGGTGACAATGAGGGTGGGGAAAAGAGTAGAAAAAATATTCGTGAAACCTGAAAAATTCCCCTTAGTTGACTATGACATGGTGACTGCAATGAGGTGAGGAGTTTTACATAATCAGACAGAGGAGGAGATCAAGATGCTGGAATAGGAGGATGCTGAGCTCACCTCCCTGCATAAACACATAAAAAATACATCTATGCGTAGAGCAGTTTTCACTGAAAACACACTGGAGACTGGCAGAAAGACTCTTCCATAGCCAAGGCTGTGAAGAAAGATCCATATGGAGTTGGATAGGAAGGGAGGAGAGGTGATCAGGTCAGGACCCACGTCCCTAGAAGAGGGCACAGAAGAGGAAGGGGAAATCCTCACCCTGGGGAGTGAGTTCTTTGAAACACATATTGGGCACCCTGGCTCTGGGGTCTGACACTGGGTATAACATTTGTTAACATATATGCACCTAATATAGGGACACTGAAATATTGGGCTGGCCAAAAAGTTCATTCGGGTTTTCATGGCAGCTTAAGGAAAGACCCGAACGAACTTTTTGGCCAATCCAATAAATAAAGCAAATATTAACAGACATAAAAGGAGAAACTTATGATAACAAAATAATAGTAGGGAACTTTAACACCCCACTTAGATCAATGGGTAGATCATCCAGACAAAAAAATCAATAAGGAAACAGTGTCCTTAAATCACACATTAGGTCAGCTAGACTTATTAGATATCAACAGGACATTCTATCAAAAAATAGCAGAATACACATTCTTTTCCAGTGCACATGGAATGCTCTCTCAGAGAGATCACATGTTAGGCCACAAAACAAGTCTCTACAAATTTAAGGTGAGAGAAATTATACCAAGTGTTTTTCTGACCACATGGTATGAAACTAGAAATCAGTTACAGGAAGAAAAATAGGAAAAACACAGAGATGTGGAGACTAAACAACATGTCACTAAAAAACAAATGGGCCAATGAGGGGATCAAAGAGGAAATCAGAAAATACCTGAAGACAAATGAAAATAAAAATACAATTTTCCAAAATCTACAGGATACAGCAAAAGCAATTCTGAGAGGGAAGTTTATAGAGGTACAGGCCTACCTCAAGAATCAAGAAAAATCTCAAATAACTTAACATACAATCTAAAGGAATTAGAAAAAGAAAAACAAAACAAAACAAAAAGCCCGAAGTCAGAAGAAGGAAGGAAATAATAAATATCAGAGAGGAAATAAATAAAATAGAGACAAAAAACCCAATGGAAGAGATCAATGAAACCAAAAGCTACTTTTTTTAAAAGATAAACAAAATTTATAAGTCTTTAGCCGAACACATTAAGAAAAAAAGAGAGAGAACCCAAATAAATAAAATAAGAAATGAAACAGGAGAAATTAAAACCAATATCACAAAGATAAAAAAAAATCATAAGAGAATACAAAAAACAATTATGTGCCAAAAAATTAGATAACTTAGAAGAAATGGATAAATTTCTAGAAACATACAATCTTTCAAGACTGAATCAGGAAGAAATAAGCAATCTAAATAGACTGCTCACTGTTAGTGAACCTGAATTAGTAATAAAAACAAAAACAAAAACCCCAGCAAATAAAAGTCTAGGAGCTGACAGCTTCACAGGGGAATTCTACCAAATATATAAAGAAGAGCTAATGCCTATTCTCAAACTACTCCAAAAAACTATAGAGGAGGCAAAAGTCTGAAATTCATTCTACAAGGCTACCATTACTCTGATACCAAAAGCATACAAAGACACTACAAAAAAATGAAATCACAGGGCAATATCTCTGATGAATATAAATGTAAAAATCCTCAACAAAATATTAGCAAACCAAATTCAACAATTTATAAAAGAGACCATACACCATGATCAAGTGGGATTTATTCCAGGGATGCAAGGATGGTTCAATATCTGCAAATCAATCAATGTGATACACCACATTAACAAAAGGAAGGATAAAAATCACATGATAACCTCAACAGATGCAGAGAAAGCATTTGGCAAAATTCAACATCCATTCGTGATAAAACTCTCATCAAAGTTGGTTTAGAGGGAACATATCTCAATATAATAAAGGCCATTTATGACAAACTGACCGCTAACATCATACTCACTAGTGAAAAGCTGAAAGATTTTCCTTTAAAATCGGGAACAAGCCAAGGATGCCCATTTTCGCCACTTGTATTTTGCTACTTCATAGTATTGGAAGTCCTGGCCATGGCCATCAGACAAGCAAAAGAAATAAAAGGCATCCAAATTGGAAGAAGTAAAATTGTCACTATTTGCAGATGATGTGATACCATATATAGAAAACCCTAAAGTCTCTACCAAAACCTATTAGAACTAAAAAATGAATGTCATAAAGGTGCAGGATACATGATTAATATATGGAAATATCTTGATTTTCTACACACTAATAATGAACTATCAGAAAGTGAAAGCAAGAAAACAATCCTGTTTAAAATCACACACACACGCACACACAAAAGAATAAAATACATGGGAATAAAATTAATCAAGGAGGTGAAAGACCTATACTCTGTCAACTATAAGACACTGATGAAGGAAACTGAAGATGATACAAAGAAATGGGAAGATATCTCACGTTCTGTATTAGAAGAATTAATATTGCTAAAATGTCCACAATACCCAAAGCAATGTACAGATTACATGAATCCCTATCAAAATACCCATGACATTTTTCACAGAACGAGAACAAATAATCCTAAAATGTATACAGAACATTTTATGGAATGTATATACATGTCTAATGAGCTGTGAGTGGAACTGACATCTATCACTTCTGGACCAAAGCAGAGATGTAAATTCTCTGTGAACTCTCTACAGCTGCCTTGGTTGACCAATAAAACTTGACCAGTGAGAATCTAGATGTTGATCTTCTGTTAGTCTAGGTCTCTGAGTGCTACGTAGAAGAGAGGCCCCTGGCTAACTTCCTTTAGACATGTTATGGGGTAAGAAATCAACCACTGCTGTATAAAGCTTGAGATTTCAATGTTAATTCATTATCAGAGCATTACAAAGCATATCTTGACTAATCCATAAATTGGTACTTGGAGTAGGGCACTGCTGTAACAAAAACCTAAGTTACGTGGCATTGATTTAGTACTTAGGTTATAAGAAAATTCATATTGGAAGTTGAATAGATAGCAATCCACTTTATCCAATGGAAAAAAAAATTGGTTACATTCTGTCTTTGATAACTTGGGAAACAGATCATGCACTGAGTGCATTCAAGCTTTAGGAGAAGAGACTGGAAAACAGAGCATTAGTAGAGTGTGTTAACTTGCATCTGTCAAGGTATTAAGGAAAGACCTTTGATCACGAAATAATTAGTCAGTTTGCAAAGAGACATGAAGGAAAAGAGAAAGTCCAAAAATTTGAGGCCTTGAAATACTGAGAAAGCGAACTGCTATAGACCCTAAACAGTAAGAAATACAGCCGAGAAAGAGTTTGAGTGACAAAGGCCCATTAAAATTTAATATTGTGTCAAAGATCACATTGAAGTTATAGCCTTATGCCCATTTTAAAAATTGCTGATCTGATTATGATGCCACAGGGCGAATATGATATAGGGGTGATGCACCCTAAAAATATTTCAATTGGATAAAATAACTTAGAGCAAAGATAAGATTGAAAGCTCAGCCTTTGCACAGAAGTCAGATAGCCTCAGTGCAGCCCCCATTATTTCCAGAGAGTTAGGTATGGGGAGAGAAAGCAGGCAGCAGATCTGAGAATTATGTCTCTAAAAGAACTGTGGGCAGGGTTACTGGTACATGGAACTCACTGTAATCAAATAGAGAAGAAGCCCCATGAGTTTCTGAGAGGTTTGTACTGCCAAAGGAACCACAAATCTGTAATAAAAAAATAATGTTACCATTCAAGACGTAAAATTACCCTGAGGCTACCAACTTTCTTTAAGCAGGAAGTAGAAAGAGAAAGCTTCACAGCCTCCAAGTAAGGTATATTCCACAACACCTGCTTCAGATGTGGCCAAGAAGGATAATAGAAAGGAAGTTCCTTCCTGAGAGTACAGCTAGGGACTACGAGAAACAATTGGAATTCAATTGGGATTCCTCACCCTCACAGTCACTGCACAGTGAGTTTTCAAAATGCTTAGAGACAAGTACCTGCTGCATATCTTCCATTCCTCCCATTTTTGAATGGAAGTGTTTGCTATGTTTATTCCGTCCCTCTTCTACCATTATCCACTGAGTATGGAGTGAACAGAGACATTATCTTTGTAGTTCATAGGTCAGGACCGAGAAAGCCAAGTCCAGACCTAATGTGGAGACTACCTGTTATCACCAGATATCTAGACCTGAGCTAGATGCAGTGATTGGATAGGACTTTTGGGTTGTTCCCCTTGCTGGCATCTATGACATATGACATCCTTAGTGGTATCTGTGAAGTAAATGCATCCAAAGCATTTGACTTAAGATATAATTTCCTTTGGGGAGGAGACAGATAATACAAGAAAATGTTAACTCAAATATTTATTATATTATAGGTACTCAAATGATATTAAACAATTACAAACAATCTCTCTCTTAAAAGAGAAGCTAGACTGAGTTTTCCTAATACAAAAGTAGAGTGGTAATAAAAATATAATTATGATTCATTTTACTTCAGAGGGTTTAATTCATTCTCCCATAATGATTCTCCACATAAGATTCCTTTTTCATATTAATAAAAGTGAAAGTTTATTTCATAATCAATTTTATAAAAACTTCATAGCTTATTTCTTAATCTATAGAGGTTGGTATTTATTGTTCAGTTGTGCTTTTAATATGAGTATGTGTATGGTGGTATAAATTTGTTTCTTAGCATGATATATAATCTTTTGCCTTGATGTGCTTGAAAAAATTAAGTATATGAAATAATGCTTGGTAAAAGCCAATAGAATCACTTCCTCTCTTTCTTGAATTATTATCTTTTATATCCTGCTTAATTAGCTGTTATATAAATGAGCCAGAGATGGTCTCTGTGTATTGGCACTTTTGTTTATTTCTTCATAGGAGGATGAGATCCATTACCTCAAAAGCCCATCAGCACCAAACTCAAATTTTTACACATCCTATTGTTTTAAACATAGCCCAGATGAGCAGATTTTAAGCTAGAGCCTGCCTGCTTTGCACACCGAAGGAAACTGCCCTACATCTGCTAGTCCCAGGCTATTGGTAAGCCCTGGGCTATAAAGACCCAAACCACTGATGCCCATTGGAGCTCTCTGACCTGACCCAGAGACTCCCCAGGTGTTGCTGAACAACATCACCTAGACATGTAAGCTCCCTCTCTTTTCCTCTTCTCCCCTGAAAGTTTCCTTTTCATCTTCCCCTTCTGGTTGGTGGCCCCTCATGGTAGCCTCTAGACAGTCTCCTGCTGTGAAGGACTTGTCAGAGTGCCACCCAAATAAAACTTGTGTGTGCCGATGCCACCTGTGGTCGTATATTTTTCACTAACCGGCCCCAAAATCCCTCGACTCCCCTACACTTACATTTGTAGAGTCTATGCCAGGAGACTAATTATGCATATCAATGACCCTTTATCAGCTTGTTTTCTTTTGTTCATTCATGAACACAGGCATTTATTCAACAGATATTAACCAAATGCCTATTACAGTTAAGACACTATGCTGTGGGTACTGAGAAAATGAAGATAAAAAGAGCATAATCAATTCTCATGGACGCTTATACATTCTAGTAAGTAACCAGATACCAAAACAAGTAATGATAGCAGTGAAATAAGTACTGTTACTGTAGGTAACAGGAACTATAAAAGTTCAGTTATCTTTTGTTTCTACCTTAACTGAAATGTCGGTCACGGTGTTTGCAGAAAAAACAGGAACCCAGGAAAGAGTTCAGTATTTACACATATCTGACATGGATGTTCCCTGTGGGTACCTCCATTCAGCAGGTGCTTAAGTAATCTGACACACACCCCTTTCCACATTGTTATCCTTTTTCTTAATTCTTTCCCCCTCCTCTATATGCTCCTTTTCCCTTGACTCATGTTTGCCTTTTCTCTACCTTTCTTTTAAGACTTTCTTTTAAAAAAAGACTTAATTTGTTTAGAGCGGTTTTAGGCTAAAACTTTCAGTTTTAAAAATTGAGGGGGTAGTACAGAGATTTCCCATACACTCTCTGTCCCCAAATATGCATAGCCTCACCCATAGTCAACATCTCCCACCAGAGTGGTACATTTATTACAACTGTTGAACCTACATTGACACATCGTAACACCTTTCTTTTAAAAAATATATTTGACATGATATAAACTGGCACATTATAAGTTAGAACATTCAGGGTTATGTTCTCAACTTCATGCTTACTGAACTATAGGTAAGTGGAAATACAGACATAGAGAAATAGAGATCTGTCACTCATTCCAGGTCATATATAATTAACCTGCCATTCTTTTCTCATCTGCAAAGTGAAGCTGCAGAAGAATTAGGATTACTTAGTTAACTGAGTAAATAATTCTACTGAATTTTGCATTAACCGTTAAACCAAACATTTGCTCAATAAACACATATTTCCTCAGAAATATCTTTGACTATATTCTTTAATAGGCCAACCCGTGTTCTATGCTCAGCAAAATGTACAATACCTTTACAATGGCTTTTTGCTCCAGACACAATTACTTGGAAAACTTGCTTTCTTTAGTTTTTGTAACCATAGTACATACAACATCCTTTCCTTATTGTCACTGTGGGTGGTTTCACATAGGCTAGGATAAATTTCATCTAAGTTAAGAATTACCCCTTGGAAACTGTAATCAAATGCACTGTTAGCTTTTTGTTCTGGGTTACTAATCACTGAAATTTATGTAGGAACAACTACTCAGGTTTTAGAATTTCCTTCCTTGCTTGTCACACTGCCATGGGTGCCATGGGTGCTCTGGAAACAGAACCCTGGGGTCCTGGGGTGATCCTGACTCCCTGACTCTCTGTTCATCAGCTTCCTAAGCTTTTTTGTCTGTTTGTTTCTTTGTTTTTTACCTTTCATAAGGTTATTTAATTTTTCCATGCCAGATTTTCTTCATCTATGGGATGGGGATAGTAATAACCCAGCTCATAAGGTTGTTATGAGAATTAAATTGAACAATAGGTGTAAAGCACTTACAAGACTAACTGGCACATAGTGAGCACTCAATAAAAGTTAATTATGAAAGTGCTATTAGTGACATCAGCCAGGTGTATAAACACAGCAGGTACAACACAGAAGTCCCTTGATCTTTTGCATTTTCCCATTCTTATTTACTGTAATAAAAATATCTGTGGTGAATAAAATGAACAGTGAACCTTGGAATTTAATATGTCTAGAGGAACATCTGGTAAAAGGACCTTCACTACATACCTTACTATGTATTTCCAGGGAAACAGGAACATAAGGCAAGACAGAAGCTCCTAAAGAGTCCGTTTGGCTTAAGCAAATAAATAATGTGGTCCAGGACAGAAAATAAGATTTCCAGTCGGAAACTAACGAACGTTACATTGTCTTTGGTTCACTCCAAATGTTAATATATTTTAATTTCTGAGTTTTATTGGATTTTGAAGTCAGAGTTGATCATCCCTGTAGTTTAGTGCATCTTTCTCTTCACTATACAAAAATCTATACCTAGAGGTGAAATTTGTTAATTTAAAAGCACTTAATATTCAATCATTAAAAAATGATCAACTTTATACAACAAGTTTAAATTCATGGATGTTATATTTTATAGGATTGTTGTGTTCATATTATAGCTCACATTTCAGGTCTTTTTTCTCCTCCTCAACAGTTTTGATATGGCAGCCTTCATTTTATAAAAATAATGTCAAAGGATAGTAACTGGAACCCCATTTTTGTATATTCATACTATTTCAAATTTGTCTTATACTTTTGAAATCCATGATGCATTCATGAACAAATGATGCAGGTGCAATTCAAGGCACTGTGTCCAACTCAGTTCAATTCAGTACTCATTTGTTGAATGCTTACTGTGGAATATTTCACTCTAGGTGGTATATAGGCTATAGACAAAAAAATAAGTAGCCTTTGTTTTCAAGGAACTTACAGTCTTTCAAAGATCTCTTCTGGAGAAAGCCTGTAAGTGGCAAGTAAACAATTAAGTATTTAGGAAAGTTCACCACAAGACTCTGAGCTCCTTAAGAACTGGGACTACATCTTACTCAGCTTTATATTTCTAGCATGTAGGGGGCATATGGTAGGAGTTCATGTCATGAATGAGTGATTAAGAAAAAAAATGAAGAATTTAGAGGGTATATTACTCAACAATAATCTAGACTTTTCTGCTCCACATAGTGACTTAAGGATCTAGGCTATCTAAATATCAACTGATATGTCAGTGCTTATTCATAACCGCCCTTCTCTGCTACGGCCTGGAAGTGACATATACCACTGCTGTCACAGCCTATTCTTTAGGCTTTAATTAACTGCAAGGTGCCTAAGAAATTTGGAAGAACACATGGACTATTTGGTGAGCATTAGTGTCTCTGCCACAATGCATCACTCTTACTATGATACTCATCACCAAATATCTCTTTGCTTTCTTCTTTGCACATACAGAACTTCACTCACAGGTCTGAGACCTGGGTTGAGAGGACTTGGAGGCTGGGCCCAGTTCGGTGTGTCAACTGAGTGCCTGCATGTGACCTCTTCATGTGGCCTAGACTTACAGCTTGGCAGCTCCCAAAAGGAAGCATTCTGAAAGGAAGATCCAGATAGCAAGTGTTTCAAGAGACCAGAACAACAAGGAAGAAGCTGCAAGGCTTTTTCTGACCCAGCCTTAGAAGAGATACACAACACTTCTGTTGTAAGTGAGTTGCTAAGGCCAGTTCACGTTCAAAGGGAGAAGAATGAGATTCTACTGATCGATAAGGGAGTAGCAACAGTGGTCTAGTTCCCACTATTCATTCCACAAGGAAATAAATGTCATACACATTTGCACTTGAATCTTGATATATATTTTTCCAGTAGTTCTTGGATTCTACTGAGTCATTAGCACTATAATTTTTTATTTAATATAAATTATTTAAAGATGTTTTTATAAACATAACTCCATTTATAAATATTATCTTAGGAAAATCTGTTACAAATTTAAACACTAAGTTATAAATGAACACTTGGCATCTTCTGTATAATTCTATCATCCACTAAAATATAACTTCTATAAGCACAGGAAATTTGTCTTTTGTTCATTGCTATATTACTAGGACCTAGCTCAAAGTTTGGTATATAATAGTTCTCAAAAGATATGCATTACAGTAAATGAATGAATCATTGCACTTATTATATGTAATGTTCTGTATCTGCAGTGGGTTTTCAATGATTCGAGGGAAAGTTTCAATCTTTTAATGTTCTTTATTGCTTAGAACAGTTGTATCTTACATTTATTTTTTATTAATTAAAATCATAAAATATCTCACATGAGAACACATAATGATAAATGTGCATGAGAAAAGAACAAAAATTAATCCCTATGTCACTGTAAGAGAAATTAAAGTCAAGGGCATTTGTATGGAGGTGAAAGTGGAGGTGGAAATAAGGAATAAGGCATCTGACAATTCAAAAAGAGCTCATTCCACAAACCTATGAAGCTCTATCACAAAAAGCTTTCTATCCCTAGAACCAAAAGCTGAGATCTAAGTTGGGTAGGGAGAAAGAGAAAGACATGAAATATATGATGTTTTCTACTGTGGGTTTTGCAACCCTTAGTTCTAAGTGCCTCAGTTTTAATTGCCTGGTGTTGAATGCTTAATTTAATTAGCCTTATGCAAGTTAGAAAGGAAATTGAAAACGTCATTATTGTAAGTTTTCATCAGTGAATGAGCCCTATCCTGGGCTCACTGTTAACAGTACTATAGGTGTTGGCTCATTTGTCTTTCTAAAAGACCTAAGCCTTTTTAGTGCAGAAATTGTATTTAATTCTGTTTTTATATGCAATGACTGGCATATAATCAGATCTCCAAAAGTACTGGCTGAACGATAATAACAATGCAAACATATGTATATATTCTTACACAGACATATAGCCTTATAAAATAACACATTAGGTTATTTATTCAACAAATATTTATGTGAAAGATACTAATCTACACAAAACATATGTATATAAAAACAGAATAAGGTTACGGTACATTGCATAGTTGTTAAAATAGAGAACTTAAGGTTCATTTATAATTGTATTTAGTCATAAAACATATACTCAAAGAATATTTAATTATATCAGGAAATAGTCATAATAATAACTAAAAATAGCACAATACTAAATCATACAGATAGCATGATACTAATATTCTTTTAAAAAAACCCTGGTTTATAGTAGTATCACCCAAAGCATTGGCTGAATGAATAAAACGATACATACATACATACATATCCTTACACACTTACCCTTTAAAATAACTAAGTTAGTAATTCATTTTTGTGATGATTAGCATAAAGGAATGGAGAGATATGCTCTAAAATCTTAGTAGTGGCTATCTCTAGAGCTATGGGTGATTAAGATTTCATCTTTAAACAGTTCTGTTTTCTAAATTTTCAAAAATGAACATGTATTATTTTTACAATCAGGAATAAGTAACTATGTGAGAAAGATACCGTTCAAGGCTTATGGTGTGCAGAGATAAATAAGACATGGTTCTTGTTCTCAAGGAATATATGACTGAATAGGGTAATATTATACCCATAAATATTACATGATAATTGCCACAAGAGAAAGATGTGTGATTTTCATAGGGGTATAGGGGAGAGGGATCACTTACTATATTGGGGATGATTAAGAAAGACTCCTTGGAAGAGGTAGCATTATATTCACATCCTAAGATATAGACAGATTGTGACAGGGAAATGAGGAGTAGAGAAGGTCTTCAAATTCTTCATTAGGGTTTTTGACTTTTGGGATTTTCATTTTGTTCAAAATTTTAAAGATATTTTAATTTTGGTTTTATACCTTTATAAGGGCAGGAATTTATTATATCTCATTTAATATTTATATACATAGAAGTAAGAGAATAAAAATAAATCAAAGTCAACCATAAGGACGATACGAGTTCCTTTTTCAAAATTTCCTTTAACGGTGGGTGTTACATCCCACGAGTTTGAAACCACTTATCCTAAGCTCTGACTTCACTTGTATCATCCTAAACACCTGCTGGGTTTCTCCATCAGAATCCATCCCCATGACACTTCAATAACCACATGCTTTACTCAAGCCTTGGCGAAAACACACATTTCTGGGGCACCTCTTAGCAAATAAGGAGACCAAACACATTGTTTTCTCAAAATCAGTAAAATAAAATATTAACTGGATCGGACACAGGAATGAATAAAGTGAGAAGTGGCAAGATTTGTCAGTGAACTAAGCTGCTGCAACGTAGTGTGGTGGGAGTGGGGAAAAACTACTAAAGCATCACAAACTGAACAAGACTATTTAATTTACTATGAACACACAATGGATCAACAATGATTTAATAAATATAAAAATTATCCAACATAAGTAATTCAGTAAGGAAGTTGGAGACTTTAACAACATGTGACTAGTCTTTTTTTATAGTAATCAGTGTTTACATAAAATGAATGTTTTCTGCCACAGGGAAGGTTACTGCTTTGAAAATCTAAGAAGCTTACATTCTTAACTTCTCAATGTTCAGCTTAAATTTGCTTAAAATAATACTTATTGCTTTGGGTTATTTTTATCCTCTTAATCATTTTCTTCGTACCGATCCAAATATGTTCCATTTTTTAATATACTATTTCCAAAATGTTATAATTTAAGATTTGATATATGAGATTATAAACATAGAATTAATGGGAGATACTTCTATAAGGAATTGCTAAAATAAATTGTGTTCTTTCCAATGGAACATAATAACTTGGAAAGAGAACAGGCTTTTGGAGTCAACCTCAAGTGAGATTCCAGCCCTGAAATTTTCTAGCTGTGTCATCTGGGGCATATCACCTTAACAACTGTGCTCCCTTATTCCCATCTTTAAAATAAGGATTTCAGCATTTACAATGTTTCAAGTTATTGTTAGGATTAGATAATATTAAAACACCTAGAATAATTCCTGGTTGTGGTGCTCATATATGGCAGTAATTTTTATTATCAAAAGGATAATGTATTACATATAGTCATATTGTTTTTATTGACTTATTTTGAGGCTATGACCAAAATATTTACCATTTTAAAAATTTTAAATGTTTAAAATTTTAAATGTTTATAATTTTGAATGTTTAAAATGTTAAAATGTGAACATTTTAAAATGTTCACTTAAAGTGAACATTATGCAAAAATCTAGTGGCATTATCTCTGTATTTTTTGAATAAATCTGTATGTGAAATTTATTAGGCAACGTTTTTTCTCATTTTATTGCCAGTCTCAGCATAATATCATATCCAAAATTAACTCCAAGTACGCACAATCCCACTCAAAAGCCTTTAAGTGAAATATAAAATTTCAGTTATGATTTTCTGGGACAAGAAGAGAGGGTTAACATGACTTGCAAACAAACTTCAGAAACAATCTTCTTTAAACCTCATGCCCCAAAGTACCACTTCCTTTCAAAGTTTCCCCAGTTGCTCCCTCCCTCCCTGTTGAGTCAGTGGTCTGTCTGCGTTCTCCCCTCCCTACACCCAACTACCCATGCCCTCATCTTTGCCTTTACTCGACATCCTTTTAGGAAAACAACGGATCTCTTTTAGGTAGCTTGGGAAGGAGGATTATAGATACTTTGCTTGATACATGTCTTTCTTCAATCAAACTAGAAGGATCTTGAGGCCAAGGATCATCTTTGCAACTCTCTTGAAATGTGTAGCACAATAAATATTTGTTAAAATAATGTAAATTTTTTCCTTTTTCTTATACAGCACTCAGTGAATTGGTAATTGTTTTCTATTATGAGCATCAATTGTGTGCACCACCATCATCCTCACCCTCCTCAACATTATTACTGTTTTCCTCTGGCTATAATCTAGAGCATTTAGCACCTCCACCCTGAGTAAAGATGAAAAGGAGAAAGAATTGAAATGTGTTAATTAATTTTGTCATTTATTAAAAATCCTTAGGAAAACCTTTGATAGGAGATTTCTCAAAAGATTTTAAATAAAAATAAAGCTTCTAAATCATCTTTTGGACACCACTGATCTGCCCTCTAGTTTGAATCAGGGATTAAGAAACTGCCACTTCTGCCAAATGCAGCCTGTGCTTTACCATTACACAATTCCGAGAGTCACTGTCCCACTCTAAGAATTGGCTGGAAATCATCACCGTCCCTTTCCTAAGCATGTTCTGCGGTACCTTAACCTCACTTCTATACAATGCACATTAAAAACCAGTTTAATCCTTAACCCCTTCAGCAAGGTAAAGGTAGAGTTGCTTCTAATCAAAATTAACAATAATATTGCTTTTTATTTGTATGGTATTTTCAGTATCCAAAGTGTTTTTACACTAATTCTCATATTTGATTTTTACAATAATTACAGAGTTAGGTAACAAAGAAACTATAAATCACAAAGGTCAACTCAGGATCATACTGCAAGTAAATGGCAGTGTCAGGGCCAGAATTTAGGTGTTCTGCCTTCTACTCCATTGCTCATTTTACCATATCTCATTGCCTCACTCAAGAAACACATAGAAAAGTTGTGGTACATATAAAAAATGGAGTACTATTCAGCCATTAAAAAGGAGGAAATCTTATCATTTTTGACAACCTGGATGGATCTTGAAGGCATTATGCTGAATGAAATAAGTCTCACAGAAAGAGACAGATACTGTATGATCTCACTTATATGTGGAATCTAAAAACAAACAAACAAAACTCACCAAACTCATAGTAAAAGAGATCAGATTTGTGACTATTAGAGATGCAGAGGGAAGGGAAACTGGAGGAAGACGGTCAAAAGGTACAAACTTCCAGTTATAAGATAAATAAGTACTAGGGATACGATGTAAAACATGATGACTACAGCTAACACTGCATATGATATACAGGAAAATTGTTAACAGAGTAGATTCTGTAAGTTCTCATCACATGGAGAAATTTTTTTCTTTTTATTGTATCTATATGAGATGATGATGCTAACTAAATGTACCGTAGTAATCATTTCATTATATATACAAACCAAACCATCGTGCTGTACAATTTAAACATATATGTATGTCAATGATTTCTCAGAAAACTGGAAAAAAGAAAAAGAAAACAGTGGTTTTCTTTCCTTCTCCTTCATAAAGAAAGATATCTTTTATAGTCAAAAGAAGGTCTTAATTTTTAATCAAGGTGAGAAACAAAAAAGTATCAATCGTTAAATGCTTAAAGAATAACATGTATACAGCACCCCCAAAATAAGATGATTTTAAAGAGACTACTTGCTTAGTAGTTAGTATAATAATTTGTTTTCCCTAGTTAGGATGGTGTTAAGAGTCTCTGGGAATGGAGACAACACATATTATTGTTAAATTCCCAATATCTAATATATAGCAAAACATTATGGGATATGTTATATACAAATATTAAAAATACAACTTAAAATATCAAATAATGGCAAAGGAATCCATTGCATTCTTCTTCACTGTAGGAAAATTGAAATAAAAGAAATGAACAGCAATGATTGGAACTAGTTATGCACAATGACTGGAGCAAATGTACTTTCATTTTCCTTTGATAGCAAAAATGATAACAAAGATATAGAATTTACTATATGATATTCACAATATTAATCACTGATATATATTAACTCAATCTTCATAATAACCCTAAGAGCTATTGCTCCCATTTAGATGAATATTATTTCCGTTTTTAAAGATGAAGAAGCTGAAGTATTCAGAGGGTAAGTAACGTGCACAAAGCTAAAAGCAAGTAAGGGGCAGAGCTGAGATTACAAACTTAGGATGTCTCGCTTCAGAGTCTGAGTTCTTAACCACTATGCTAGTACAATCTCTCTCAAATTATTCTATTTTTTATATAGCAAATACGAAAACTTCTAGGAGTATAACACATTTCTAAATCAAAGAAGAAGGAAATGACAAGTTATGAAATTGAAAAACTGTTAAAAACACCTCTAAGTAACAACACCTCTCCTTGTTCTCAGTTTTTATATTCAGCTGGGAATTCAGTTGAAAAACATAACAATGTATATATGAAGTTCAGAAACATAATTATATATAAGAATTAAATACCTGAAATTTTACCAAAGCTGCAGAAGAAAGTGCATTTAATCAAAATTTTACCTGGTATATCACTGAAATATTTTTGTGCTCCAGTGAATATATAGATGACTTATTGCTTGGCAGAATGTTTCTGGACTATTGTTACAAAGTAATGCTTTGCTGGAAAGCTTTTGCACTTGTATTATGTCAATAAAAAAGTCACTGTAGTTTACAAGGAAGAGATTCTCTCATGAGAGGAGATGATGGGAATATGTCAGAAACACAATGAACCTGAACATAGAATGTCAGTTACAAAAGTGATACATGTTGCAAAGTTAGCACTTACCTTATGATAAGTCATAAATTTCTAAAATTTCTAATAGCTGCAGTGAAATACCACCTTGTTGTGAACTCAAAAAAGGAAATGTAGTGTTTCTATATCTAGATACACTCTAATTCTCGTGTATATCTGCTACATCCCCATTTATAAACATTCTATATTCTCCAGAAAACTATTCAGTTCTACTGGCAATATGAATGAGAAACAAACAAAAATTCAGACTTTCAATGATATAATATGAATGTACTTTAACATAATAAGGGCCACATATAACAGACCCACAGCTAACATCATACTTAGCAGTGAAAAGATGAAAGCTTTTCCTCTGAGATCAGGAACAAGATGAGGACGCCCACTTTTGCCACTTCTATTTAATAAAGTACTGGAATAGCCAGAACTATTAGGTGAGAGAAATAAATAAAAGGCATACATATGGATAGGAAGAAATAAATTGTCTCTGTGTGCAGCTGGCATGCTCTTAATTATAGAAAACCCTAAAGACTCCACCAAAACACTGTTAAAAGTCAACAGTGAATTTTAACTTAGATGTCCACGGACAGATGAATGAAAAAGAAAATGTGTTGTGTGTATACACAATGCAATAGTATTCAGTCACAAAAAAGAAGGAAATCCTTCCATTAGCCACAACATGGATGTACCTGGAGGGCTTTATGCTAAGCTAAATAAGCCAGATAGAGAAAAAAAAAATACTATATGATCTCTCTTATATGTGGAATCTAAAAGAAAATAAGTCGAACTCACAAAAGCAGAGAGTAGAATGATGATTGCCAGGGGCTAGTGGGTGGGGGAAATAGGAAGATGCTGGTCAAAGGGTATGAAGTTTTAGTTTAAGATGAGTAAATTCTGGGGATCTAATATACACCATGGTGACTATAGTTAATAAAATTGTACTGTATATTTGAAATTTGCTAAGAGAGTGGATTTTAAGTGTTCTCACCATAAAAAAACAAGGTAACTATGTGAAGTGATAGATGTGCAACTAACTTGATTATGGTAATAATTTCACAATATATGAAGTCATCACATTATGTACTTTAAATATGTACAATTTTTTTCAGTCTTTTTTTAAATTAATTTTTATTGGAGTATAGTTGCTTTAAAATGTTGTGTTAGTTTCTACTCTACAGCAAAGTGAATCAGCTATGCATATACATATATCCCCTTTTCTGGATTTCCTTCTCATTTAGGTCACCACAGAGCACTGAGTAGAGTTCCCTGTGCTATACAGTAGGTTCTCATTAGTTCTTTATTTTATACATAGTATCAAGAGTGTATATATGTCAATCCTAATCTCCCAATTAATCCCCCACCTTCCCTCTTGGTATACATACGTTTGTTCTCTACGTCTGTGTCTCTATTTCTGCTTTGCAAATAAGATCATCTATACCATTTTTCTAGATTCTACATATATGCACTAATATATGATATTGTTTTTCTCTTTCTGACTTACTTCACTCTGTATGACAGTCACTAGGTCCATCCACATCTCTACAAATGACCTAATTTCGTTCCTTTTTATGGCTGAGTAATATTCCATTATATATATGTACACATCTTCTTTATCCATTCCTCTGTTGATGGACGTTTAGGTCGCTTCCATATCCTGGCTATTGTAAACAGTGCTGCAATGAACACTGGGGTGCATGCGCCTTTTTGAATTATGGTTTTCTCTGGGTATATGCCCAGGAGTGGAATTGCTGGGTCATATGGCAGTTCTATTTTTAGTTGTTTAAGGAACCTCCATATTGTTCTTCATAGTGGCTGTATCAATTTATATTCCCACCAACAGTACAAGAGGGTTTCCTTTTCTCCATAAATATATACAATTTTATTTGTTATTATACTTCAATAAAATTGTGTGTGTGGGAGGGAGAAATTATTCAACACAATAAACCAGGGAGAGGAAATCCCTTGAGGAAAGGTCTTTTTGGTTTGAATGATCAAGACCAACTGCCTCTACTGATACAGTTTTCAACTTGACTGATTTGATGAGAGTCAAAACATTGTTTAAACATCAAAATGCATGAAGACTAAGGAAAAATAAAACTTTCATTATAATGTAAATATATATGTGTGTGTGTGTGTGTGTATGTGTGTGTGTGTGTGTGTGTATATATATATATATATATATATATACAAAATGTGGCCCAACAATTATACTATTAGGTATTTACTGAGTGATTTAAAAACATACATTCATACAAAAGCCTATACACAAATGTTTATAGCAGCTTTATCCATAATCACTAAAAACTGGAAGCTTCCAAATGTGGTTCAACAGGGGAGTAAATAAGAAAGTGTGGTACATCCATACAGTGGAATATTATTCAATGATAAAAGAAATGAGATTTACACAACATCATGAATAAAATTTAAATGCGTTTTAAGAAGCTGGACCCAAAGGTTACACATTATATGATTCTATTAATATAACATTCCAGAAAAGATAAAAATGTAGGGATGGAAAACAGATTAATGGTTGTCAGAGTTGAGGGGTTGAACAGTGACTGACTACTATGAAGCCATACAAAGGAACTCTTAAGAAGAAGGAACAGTTCTCTGCATTACTGGGGTGGTGCATATGTGAAATTATGCATTGGTCAAAACCCAGAGAACTGTACACCAGAAAGAACGAACATTTATGTATGTCATGACAACAAGAGGAACTTAAGTAAGTATGGAAAACAATGTTTTGACTTGAAATTGAAAGGACAGACAAGAAAACAAGACTACTAAACTCCAGTAACTCCAGTTGGCAAATTCATTTCTAACAGGAGTAAATGCTAATCATTCTGAAACTGCTGTACATGTATACTGGAGTTGAACAACTAAGTACATAGATGATGGATGGTGGGAGTCAGGTTTTTCACTGTAAGAGAGGAAAGTCACAGAAAAAACAAGAAAGGAAAGTTCAGATGAGCCCCATGGTGCTGGGTAGAGTCAGAGATATCAGTATGAACTCATGTTTAACTTAATACGCACACACAAAACACGCGCACACAATGGACAGATACAGAAATAATTATAGATATGTATGTGTACATGAGTTAGTAAACATATATTTATTGCCTACCTCTGTCTGCTGAGAGGGCCTAGAAACAATGACACCCCAGTAGCAAAGAAAACACCTAGCATCCAGATCTTGGTTTCTAATTACCACTCTCAATTGAAGGAACATGTGGTGAAATGAGGCAGGAAAATTACATGCCTGGGCTGAGGCAGGAAAAATACAGAATAAGCCTGGAGAGTTTTGTAGCTCCGGAAAGTAAGGAAGTGTTCGAAAAGCAAAAGGATGGGGGTATGTCAAAGGGACACAGGACGCAAAGCACTCCCAATGTCCAAAGCTGGAACAATTTGAGAAACAAAAAAAATAATATAGTTTGTGGTTAGGACTCAAAGTATAAAATACACATGTATCCATACTGATAAAAATTAAAGACTGAATAAACAAATAAATGAGGGAGAAGAAATAAATCTTCCTTACAGAAGAATTCTAAATAATATCTAAATAATATGAATATATATAAATATCATCCAGGAGGTGGGCTTAATTCCTGTCTTATTGCTCTCTTTCTTACCTCCCCACCTCCCCCAGAGTGGGCTACACTTAGTGGCTTGTTTTCTAAAGAATAAAGTAGGGAAATAGAAAAAGAGTGACTTTAAAATGGAGGAACCTGGCAAATAATAGGTTTACCAAATGATGAAGTTTAACATCGTTAGGATCTGATATACGCCCTAACATATGCCCCCATAATATGATGTACTCCCTTAAATGATGTGATGAGAAGGCCACTTCACTTCTTTGGAATTCTTTCCAAAAGTCATAATCCCAGTCTAATCATGAGAAAACATATCAGACAAACAGAGATGAAGGAACATTCTATAGGATACTTGGCCAGTACTCCTCAAGACTGTCATGCACATGAAAAACATAGAAAAACTGAAAACTGTCACAGATAAGAGGAGGCTGAGGAGACATGACAACAATGTGGTACCTTGGATTGGATCCTGGAACAAAAAGAGATTAATGGAAAAACTGACGAAATCCAAATAAAGTCTGGAGTTTAGTTAACAGCAATGTACCAATGTCAGTTTCTTAGTTTTGACAAAGGTAATATGGCCATAGACAATATTAACAATAAGGAAATGGGTTGAGGCATACATGGGAACTCTTTGCACTATCTTTGTAACTTTTTATAAATCTAAAATTATTCTAAAACAAAAAGTTTATTAAAAATTAATATTATTACATTTTCTGTGATATCAAGTTGACAAGCACACCATTGCACTTTTAGCTTTCATTTTCCACTTTTAAGATGAAGAGAGGTGTTATTATTTTGTCAGGCTAAAAACTCTTAAGGTTGCTAAAAAGAGAGTGGTGGTTGTGACAGTCAGTGCTGTCTTAACTCAATATCTACTGAGTACTGGAATGCTTTTAGAACACCATGCACTGTGTTATGCATTTACTGATTCCTATCTTACCACTGCTCAATCAAGCAGTTAATACACCTAATGCTAGGTTTCTCAACTTTGGCGCTGTTGACATTACAGGCCACATAATACTTTAGTTTCTGTGGGGGCTGTCTTAGTCTGTTCAGGCTGTTATAATGAAATGCCATTAACTGGGCAGTGAATAAACAACATTTATATTTCACAGGTCTGGAGGCTGCGAAGTTCAAGATCAAGGCACTTGGCAGACTTGGAGTATCCTGAAGGCCTGCCTCCTAGACAAATGTCTGCTTCTTAGATGAATGTCTTTTCCCTGTAACCCCACATGGGGGAAGGAAGGGATGAGTTAGCTCTCTGGGGCCTCTTTTATAAGGGTTCAGCCCTCATGGTCTAAGTACTTCCCTAAAGGCCCCACTTCCTAATACCATTGCGTTGGGCACTAGGTTTCAACATATGAATTTTAGGGGAGACAAACATTCGGTCTATATCGGGGGGATCTGTCTTGTGCATTGTAGGATCTAGCCTCTATTTACTAAGTGTCAGCAGCATACATTATGACAACAAAACCTGTAGCCAGACATTATCAAGCATCCCCTAGAAGTCAAAGTCACACCCCTACCCCCACTGAGAACCATTTCTGTAAGGCAAGATATTACATATAATCACAGTATATAATTATATAATCACATAATTATATACTGTGATTATATGTAATATACGAAATACAGACAATTAGTTTTCAAAAAATATTTCTGATTTCACAATGGCAATGTATCAGGAGGTAAATTATTGCTGTACAGAACAACACTGTTTCCTTATGAGTTCCTCAGAAAGTATCTAACATTTAGAGAATAGCCAAATAGTGCAATAGAAGGGAACCCTCTTGCACTGTTGGTGGGAATGTAATTTGATAGAGCCACTATGGAGAACAGTATGGAGGTTCCTTAGAAAACTAAAAATAGAATTACCATACCATCCAGCAATCCCACTACTGGGCATATACCCTGAGAAAACCATAATTCAAAAAGAGTCATGTACCAAAATGTTCATTGCAGCTGTATTTACAATAGCCAGGATATGGAAGCAACCTAACTGTCCATCAACAGATGAATGGATAAAGAAGATGTGGCATATATATACAATGGAATATTACTCAGCCATAAAAAGAAACAAAATTGAGTTATTTGTAGTGAAGTGGATGGACCTAGAGTCTGTCATACAGAGTGAAGTAAGTCAGAAAGAGAAAACAAATACCGTATGCTAACACATATATATGGAATCTAAAAAAAAAAAAAAAAATGGACTTGAGGATTCGGGAAGGAGGAAGGGTAAGCTGGGACAAAGTGAGAGAGTGGCATGGACATATATACACTACCAAACGTAAAACAGATAGCTAGTGGGAAGCAGCCGCATGGCACAGGGAGATCAGCTTGGTGCTTTGTGACCACCTAGAGGGGTGGGATAGGGAGGGTGGGAGGGAGGGAGACGCAAGAGGGAGGGGATATGGGGATATATGTATATGTATAGCTGATTCACTTTGTTACAAAGCAGAAACTAACATACCATTGTAAAGCGATTATACTCCAATAAAGATGTTTAAAAAAAAAAAACTTCCAGGAACCTCCAAAAAAACACAAAAAGTAAATAAAGAAAAACTAAGAGTTTAATGTCTAATAACATACACTTTTAAATACAGAAACAGTTAAATGGAGTAGCTTGACACAGAGCAAGGTGCCCTTGATCCTGTACAGGTCACCATTGGATATAATCATTGTGAGGTAGATTAAAAAGTACACAGTAAGAAAAAATTCCTACAAGCGGTTTGGATTCTGATTCTAGGAGTGGAGGGAAGGGAAAAAAATCTGATTTTCTTTTCTATAGCTAAAAATAAACCTTGAAATGTGAAGAGAACAAAATTTTGTATCCAATTATCCATGTGATAATTTTCATGTATTGGAAAGTGATTGTAAACCTTGAAGATAAAAACAGAGTAACTTGGAAAATGCACAACTATTTTATATCTGAACTTGTTTTTACTGCAAAACATTAAATTGTTTCAAAGCTGTATGCTTATTCATACACAAGACAGGATATAAAAAGTTCATAAATAAAATATTGACTCACTATCTTAAAAATATTTTCTTTCTATACATGTATTCTCATAGAAAATTAGAAACAGAAATTATCAAAAACCTACATATTTTCCTTGTAAATAATCATTGTTCACATCTAATAGCATGGCGAGAAAAATGGCATTTGGGATTTAAAATGTTGTGATGATTCACTGCCTCTCTTTGCCTTTGTCATGGTGAAGCTGTTCCCTCTACTAAAACCAAGTTCAGGACATCTGACTATGCTATGGAGATCACAGCATGTGACTGACTGTTAGGCTTACTACAGATTAGTACAGAGAGTCAGCAGGTGCTGAGGCAGTTAGCCACAGCAGCTGGCAAACACTTAGCAACCCCTTTAATGGGGAACATGGATAAAGCGACCAGGAAGGTAAGCTCAGTGAGAACAGAAACCAGGGAAGGATGCTACAATAAGAAGGTTGCCTTTAAATGGGAATATGGTGGAGCACATCCTCCAGAATGAAACTGAGGAAAGGCAGGAGTGGTGGGGAAATAGTATGGACCAAGCAGAGAAATTTCTCAATTAGCCAAGATAGGTGTTAAGATTCCAAGGAAAACGCCTTGGCTGCATCACAATAACATAGCCACTGTGTTAGAAGTGCCTTCAGACCCAGAAAATGAAAGGTACTATTCAGTGTTAGAGGAACTTTAATCCTCAAGCAGATGAATCTCCGCAAGCCCATTCTGTGTGTCTAACTCAATTCAAGTATTTTACATCCGTTAATCCTTGCTGGCATCTCCTCCAAAAAGCTCTCCTAATGACATATGCCATCAAACTCTTCTTTTAAAACCCCTATAAAATTTTATTTTAAAACTCCTGTATAATTTACAAACATATTTTTGCATATTATACCATTGTATAATATGATATAGCATATCATTTGGACTATACAGTTCACTAATTATTTTATTTATACATGTCATCCTTTTCTAGCTAGACTGAATATTCCTTGAGAGTAGACCGTTTATTATACATTCTGAAATCCATAATGTCTACTGCTGTTCTACGCATAACAGGTACTACATAAATATTTTTAATACATTTAAAAATATAAATTATAATACCCAATTATATTATGATTGTATAAATATTAAAGTATAAAACAAATGTTACAAATTGCCAAGATTATAATATATATGTGTAGACAGCATACCACAGTGGTCAAGAGCATTGGCTTCCAAATCAGACTAACTGGATTTGCTTCTTGTTTTGCCTAGTTAGTAGCTTATGACCTTATCAAGTTAATCCAAACTCTCTGAACCTCAGTTTACTCATTGGTAAAATGGGAATAATAATAGGTAATAGAATTGTTGTGTAGATTAAATGAGATAATGTATGTAAAGCACTTGATACAGACCCTGACATATACTAACAATGCAGCAAAGAGACATCCAGCTTAAAAAAATTGTACTAAATTTTAATTTGCATTATAAAAAAATTTTAATCACTTTTCAGGAGCAATAACAGTATATATTTTTTTATTTACCAGTTTCCATGTTTATATTATTTACTTTAAATGTTAACAGAAATTAATCTAATTTCCATCAGCTAATGTTAAGGATATGTCAACTGTTTTCTTTTTCCCTTAAATAAATAAGATTTTCAGTAAAATTATTTTTGTCTTATTTGGAACATTATTTTTTATGATATAAGAAAATCAAGTTACCATCAAGTTAATAATTCTACCCTTGAAATGATCAGTAGCTGGGACTTATCTTCTCCTATCATTTAATAAATAACTATTTTTTGGTGTTTTCAAATTCTATCATGAGGGATAGCATCTAAATTCATAAATCAGATGGTATCCCCAAATCATCAAAAGTCCACAAAATCCTCAAAATATAATGTATTTTTAAGAATATGTGATTATTCAATACGCTTCAAAAGAAAGTATGACAATGGGCTGCAAAGAATACACATCACACTCCCACCAAAATAACATCCCACCACCACCAATATAACTAGATGAAATTTCATTTTAACTGAGTCATCATAGCCAAGATCCATGAACTATATCATGATTTATTGTTATAGAAACTAGATAACTTCTGACCATTTATTAAATTTTAAAGTTTAGCATGACAGAAAACCATGTGGCTGGTATACAGTCTTAATCTAACGTAAACAGACTTGAGTCTCTTGAAATTGAATCAATCAATAAAAAGGAACAGGTGAGATATGGGGCCGAGAAAGCAAACACTGTCTGTACATAATCATCTTACTCTTATTGTGGAACCTATATATTAAGGAAGTCTTTGTCACATATCTCACTGATATTACTGTGGAAATAAGATAGGTTCTTCAATTTGTATTTAATTAAATTTAACCATATTGGTTTTACTAATTTCCCAAACTTATCACTTATTTTTCATTTAATGCATATTAGAAGAGCACTGAAATTATACACGTAATACCAATTCAAAATTATTAAAACTGTTATCTAATGTCTGAGATGGATAATTTAAAAATGTTTCCAGAGATAAAATACATAAAGAATATATATTTGACAATTTTTAAAGACAGGATATAATGAAAGTATTGGCCCAGGATCTTGGAAGAGTTCTGAGGGAAATTAACTCTTTTAGCAGGCTGTTGTTTCCTCTTTCCATCAACTAAAATACAGAAGATCCTATTATTCCCTAGGTAATGTTTTAAGTGCTGAGGATACAAAGAAATGTGTAACATCTGCCTTTTCAGTGCTCAGGCTAGTAGGAAAGAACAATATAAAATGATAATAACAATACTGTTCCTCTCCTACCCTCCCATGAATCTAAATCTATCAATTATTCTCCTTTTCCCGAACCTTTAATACACTCCCCATTGCCTGTTTCCATTAGCATTTAAACCTCCTTAAGACACCTCCATTGATGTACATGCCTGAATGCACATTTACGCGTGTCCTTACATGTGCACATACATCCATCCATCCAATCCATGTCCTTGAGCCACCACCATATCCACCAAAACTACAGCTGTATTTTCTTCCTTGCAGAGAAAAAATACTTGAGAGAGTTGTCTATACTCACTCTCTTTACTTTCTCACATTTTACTTCTCTAATCTGATTTCCATCCTCACCTCCCCATCAAAACTACCTTAGTCAAGGTTTTTTGTCAAATTGTTAATTTCTTTCCCTGAGCCCATCTCAGTCCTTACTTGGCCTTCTCAAAGCATTCTTAAAATGTCCTTTTCTTGGCATACAATACGAAGATATTCTTCTGATTTGCCTACCTGGCTGTTCTATCTTAATCTCCTTCACTTCAACGACCACCTTACATTGACGACTTCTAAAGCCATATTACCAATCCTCATCTCACCCATAAAATTTTGCACTTGCATTAATGGGGTTATAATATAAAATATTATGAGTAATATTAGTTAAAAGATATAGTATTAAAATTATGAAATTTGTTAAGATTTATGTATATAGAATTTATTTGGTAAGAAATGTCATAAAGAGAAAGTTATAATTATGTCATCGCATAAGTTTGGTAACATTTTGTGTTATGTTCAGTTAGGAGAAATTACATGCCTTACCTCAGAGAATTCAGGAAGCGTGTACTGTCAGCAAGATGCTGGGGTATAAACAGAGAAGATGAGAAAGAAAAGAGAGAGTGTTCAAAGCAGAAGTTCTTAATTGGTGGAGTGCCATCCGCAGGGGTATAATGGAAACTTGTCAGGTGTGTGTCAGACTGACCACTCTTACACTGAATGGGAGAAATAGCTGGGCTGCCATTTAACGAACAGAAGCCAGAGATTCTAAAGGCCCTTCAATGCACAAGATACTTCCCCACCTCTAACTGTCCTGATTCCTGCATTACATTCAAATGCCTTACCAACCATTCATTTGTTAATAATTTCTAAGCCCAACACCTAACTACATTTTAATACAAACACTAAGTATGTTTTGCACCGTTACGAGCAATGAATTTTTCAGGAATGCAACTACCATGTATGTTAAGAGAAAACTGTTCTTTGCTTGGTTCCTAACTTTACCATGAGCTGTTCAACCTTTCAGAAAATCATGTCACTACACTGCAATGCTGCTGTTATGGATGAGTCACCAATGAAACAAACCTCTGTCAGCATCTGTAGCTGTCACATTTGTGGTAAATCTATGAACAGATGAAAGCATCTGACAGCTTCATTATGTCTTATAGCACAGACATATACAAACATTAATAGATACAAACATATTCAAATACATATTAATTTCTTCATAAACTACTTTCCTTTTACATCTCTTTTACATTAGGGCATTTTATTGCTTTTTAAAATCATGTGTTGATGTATGTTATATTGGTAACAAGTTTCATTCCATGCCACTAAAGGGGATACTACAAAATATCTGTTATTATGGCATGAAGTTGAGAATCACTGATTCAGATTTCTGGAAGGACAAAAGTGATAAGAGCCAATAACAATGCTGGAGATCAACAAGTACAGCAGGAGGCCTGGCTAATACCAAACAGTAGACATGCTATTCCCAGCTAACAATACAATGAGAAAACCCATGTGCTAATACATAGTATTTAGCAGCAGCAGTACACACGGTCCAGCTTATTTTCACACTTAGCGGATGGTCTAAAGAGGAATTGGGGGAGGAATTTTTGTAGTAGATAAAGGATAAAATCACAAGGCAAAGAATTTTAGTTATAAATGAAAGAAAACACACGAAGCCTAACAGCTAAAAGTGTTCTTGCTCTTTCACTGACATGATCACTGTCAGGGTAAATAAACTGTTTCATTAATTCACATTGCCTCATCATTTGAAGTTTTAAATATTAATATATGGAAAGACATCAAGTCAATTTGGATTACTAGCAATCTGCAACAGTTTGTTGTCCTTATCTTGCTGCCACCTAAAGGGTTGGGCTTGCCCAAAAGGTGCAAAATTAAGCCTCAAAAAATGCAAATCAAAGAAAGTGTTTACAAAATTCTGAAGAGACAGTTCTCATAGAACGAGAACAGTCATCTTGGATTCTACTTTATCCCCTAAAATTTTATTCTTTCCAGCCCCCAAAACTTTTTTCATGCCAATATTTAAATAATAAAAACATAATTTGAATAATTTATTAATAAGAAATATAAAAAGAAACTTTTGGCAACATGTGACAGTTGCCAAGGATGATAAAGATACAACTCATGATCCACTCTTTATAACGCTGTATAATAAAGACATTTTCAACATCCCTTAACAGCTTGCAATAAAATAAAATAATGGCCTTGAAAAATAATACATTTTCTACTTATTATTCATGAATTAGAGACTGAACTATGTTAAGCTTCCATGTCATTGCCTTTGTTCTGATTATCTATTGTAGCTTAACAAACCATACAAATACTTAATTCATAATTTTGTGAGTCAGGAATTTTGGAAGAACTGGAGAGGTGATTCATCTCTGATTCATACTGTGCCAGCTGGGCAGGCTGGGAATGGAAAATCCACTTCTGAGATGGCTTTTTCAGTCATATATCTGGCATCTTGATGCTTCTTGGTATAGTTCTCTCTCCCTACCTCTCTCTCCCTCTGTTTTTCCCTCTCTCCTTCCCGCTCCTTCTAGCCACAGCGGTGGTCTCAGGGAAGACGGACTTTCCGACATGACAGCTGGCTTACCCTGAGTAAATATTCTAAGAGAAAGTATTCTAAAAGACACAAAGTAGAAGGTGACAGTCTCACAAGGTATCAGCCTGGAAACTAGCACAGTGACATTTCCACAGGGTACAATGGGACAAAGCCATCATAGAGGTCACCCTGATTCAAGGGGGGATGACATAATGTCACCTGTCTTCTTGAGTAATGCCAAAGGATTTGTGGTCATCTTAAATCCAACACATCTTGTTTGAAGCAATAATGAAAATTATTCAATTTCCTGTCTACTTCTCATACCTACCTAAACATGAACAGCTACATGTAAAGCTAAGAGCTATATAAAACAGTCTCTTACTACAAGGGATTTAAAATTTCACTCAAAAAATGAAAATGCAACTATAAACAGTTAAAAAACTAGTTTTCCAGGTAATATTTTAAACTAGACAAGGGGAAAATGAGAATGATAACAGTGAGAAACAGGTTTATTACAAATTCAGATTTTCATTCTTTCTACAACAGCAATACCAATCTCTCCCATGTGCAAAAGACTGGAAAACATCCCCTATTTTGACAAAATGTCAATAATACATAGAATGTTTCAGACTGCATATATTGCATTTGGATCTGAGGATAAACACATTTTCAGAGACAAATATGGAGGGCTATTTCACTGTCTCATAGGAGAAACCAGAGATAATCATATTTAATAGTAGCATTCAAGATACATTATCTAAACTTAGAAATGATGCATTAAAAGATGTGATCATGGGCTTCCCTGGTGGCACAGTGGTTGAGAGTCCGCCTGCCGATGCAGGGGACGCGGGCTCGTGCCCCGGTCTGGGAAGATCCCACATGCTGCGGAGCTGCTGGGCCCGTAAGCCATGGCTACTGAGCCTGCGCGTCCGGAGCCTGTGCTCCGCAACGGGAGAGGCCACAACAGTGAGAGGTCCGCGTACCGCAAAAAAAAAAAAAAAAAAAAAAAAAAAAAAAAGATGCGATCATAGGCACATTAAATATTGCATGTGTAGGTGGGCCTCATGAATAATTTTGTTTGATAAACATTAAGGAAACAAACATTTATTTAGTGCTGGCTCTGTGCCAGGGCGCTGTGCTGTATTGCTTTGGAGATATAAAGATTAAAAAAGACACTATCTTTGCAAACAAGGAGCTTAGAGAATTGGTGAAAGAAATGAGTAAGCAGAGAATTCTATAACAGCATGACAAGTCCCACAATAGGGGTAAGCGTGGGCTGCTGTAGGACAGAAGGGAAATACTTAGCTCAGACTGAGGGTTGATATGCCAGGGAAGACCCTCCAGAGGATAATGACAACCTGACAGCTGAAGGTCCGTTACAAGGATATTGTTGTTATTGTTGTTTGAGAATGAAGGCCAGTATGGAGTAGTGGAGGAGTTAGCAAACATTCAGAGGGGCAAAGGTTATGAACAGATCTGAAAAAGAGATATCATGGTAGATTCAGGGCAAACCAGTGTGTCTTGAGGAGAATCTGGGGCAGAAAGACATTTTGAAAGGTATGCCTGGGGGAGATAACTATGATCATATGACTTAGTGCCTTTTATTTGATACAGATGAGTGTGAATTTCATACTGAAAGCCACGAGGAGGCAGTAATGGACACAATAAATGAACACGATAATTTCAGATGAATACTTACATATGCATAGCCACATATATAAAAGCATACTTGTAATTAACCAGTATAACATTTGTGAAAAGTCACATATCAGACAAAGCTCATAAATAAAAGCATATGAAAGCTTTTAAATTTAATGTCATAAATCTGAAGGGTTTTATTTAGGAGCTAAATGTGTTCTTTTAGTTGCTTTCATTTATTAGATTACCTATTGATTTAGTGTTTACAGTTTTACTGTTATAATTATTTTTTGCAGTGACAAGTATAAACTATTATTTAAAAAGTGACTATTACAAAAGCTTCAGTTCTAAGTTTTTCACTAGAAACTGTATAAGTATAATATTTAAATTGGTAATAACAGACTTTCCATTCCACTACATTGAAGGGAAATCTACATTCACTATAAACTTCTAATAATGCATCTATAATAAATAACCAGTAATGATTTAGAAAATAAGACAAACTCAGAAGAAAGTCCACCTTTGTCAAAATAAAATTCAGACAAGTAGCTAACATTTCTTATCTAATGTTCTGGCTTAAAAAATGTAATAGAATAGTCAGTTATAATATAACAATGTAACCATTACAAACAAATATTTAATCTTTATGTGCTTTAGATCTCTTAAAAATAAGATGTATGCTCTCATTCTGATGCTTTGAGACAATATGAGACCTTGAGTATGCTGCTTCTTTAAGGTTTTGCCCTTAAAAAATCAATGACATTTTATTGTCAATTAGCAGGAATGTTTCCATTATTCTGGTTCTCCTAAATGCTTCCTCCATTCTGCAAGTTATCTGGCTGTGTTCACTTGCACTGGCTAGGCGTATTTCACAAACAGATGGAAAAAAGTATGTTATTGATGTACTAGAGACAAAATGTGCATAAGAACCTATTATTGTTGGTCAATGCAAATATTTTCTAGGCATCTAGTTTTTAGCTTACATCACATTTAGTGAATTATTTTCTAGTAACTGAGAATGATGAATGATGTTATCATCTCAAATATATAATGAGAAAATACAAAAGAGGAAAATCTCTAACTCTCCTTAGACTATATCAGTCTAGAGGTAAAACAAAAAGCAATGATTTCTGTAAGGTACTTTTGAAAAGAGAAATGCTATCTTTAAAGCTACGTAAATATGAAAAAATATATAAAAGGCTAAAACTGCAAAGTAATTCTTTACTAACAATGTTTAGGACACCACTTTGTAGCATGAATTTATTAAAATCTATAACAAATTAGTTCACAAGATGGTCCCTGAGTATATAGAAAAAATAAATTCCTATAACTTATTTTATAAAGGTTTTCATCAAGAAAACTATAGCTGTCTTCATGATCACAATGGTAGATAACTAAAGAGCTCATCCTAGTGTACATTTCCTGCTAGTATCATTTGGTTGGCTAATTTAAGTTGCATATACAGCATTTATATATTGCTGCTATATAGAAGAGAGACCAATTCAGCACTAACCAACCATTGATAAGTGACAAAAGAACTATAAAAGTCAACTTCAAAGTAAATAATTAAAGCAAATTGGTCAGAGGTTCCATTTCATCTTCTTATGAATCCCAACAGAAGCACATTTAATAATTCCTAGCAAGATGCTTTCTGTAAAGGGCCCCCGTCTCTAGTTTCTCATAATCTGTATGACCTTCATGAATGCTTTGGTCATCTTTTCAAACATAACTTTTCTTTTAATTCATACCAACTTTGGTAACATTGATCTTCTGCTTATAAACTATGTGGTGATCAATAGCTGCAGTAAGGGGTTGTGGTTAA
The DNA here is from genome assembly GCF_003676395.1 of Aethalodelphis obliquidens. Lineage (NCBI taxonomy): Eukaryota > Metazoa > Chordata > Mammalia > Artiodactyla > Delphinidae > Aethalodelphis > Aethalodelphis obliquidens. The sequence continues at coordinate 30,949,646 of NW_020837955.1, read as the reverse complement.
ATGTTTCTCCATGGCAAGCCAACAGAACACTCAAACTGACTCTTGTTCTGCCTAGAACTAAGGACATTCACTGAAGCACATGTGGATATTCTTAGACAGCACACATGCCACAGGGTCAAACTGAAATATGTTCAGGGTTATAAATTAGGAGATTTACTTCCGTCACTGGTCCAAAAAGACTACTACAGAGAGAAATTATCCAGGTTGGAATAATCAACTAACTAAATGGCAGAAATAGGGACAAGTTAATAATAATAACAAGTCTGAACAACACTCTATTAAGCTTTTTGTCTTATGAAGCAGCATTTAGTACTTTTAAGGTGGTTGACTTAAGTGCGCCATTTAATTTTTATTGGCAAAAGAAAGCAAAATGATAGAACAAGTTAAAAAAGAAGACAAAGCAGCAATCCAGTCCACTTACATTTTATTTTCCTCTTTGGTTTCTTCAAAAATCTTTTAAAATCCACATGGTCAGTTTACCTATTCAAGCAGATACATGTGTGTGTGCGTGTGTGCATGTATGTATATTCTATTGGGAGTTATTTGTTTTGCTTTGCCCATGTCATTAAATATCAAATTACCTCCCAGATTTGATACCTCTTCAATAATTAACAATAAATATCTATTAAGTATGTTATATTCAATCAGTAAATTTGTTTAAGAAAAAGTCTCTGACCAATAAAATTTTATTTCTATATAAATCATGATAAGCAAAGACAAGATATGCAAACCCTCCATGATATGAACAAATAGCATACAGACTGAACTACTAGTATGTTGGACAATAATGTCCAATTACATCCGCTCTGCATACACTAAGGCCTCAAAGTCTTTGCACATACTGGGATGAAGGTCACTGAACTGATTTATTCTGCATGTGCACAGCTTAAGTACTATAATAATGAAATCACGTTCTCTTGGAAGAAAATTGTCCAGTGTTAAGTTGCCAATGGCCATGTTAATAAGGCTTCCTACCTAACTTGGTTGATAGAAGCTTCCGGCTCAAATGCTATTAATTTATTTAGTAATTCTAAAACTCACAAGCGAAAGAAGGAGAAGAGATACTTTCTAAAGAAACATAGATAATTCAGGAGGTCTACTGTTGTTCTTTATAACAATGAGGCTTTTAGTTCTATTCTCTAATTTACTGTCACTTTATCACTGTTATCTTCCACTTTAAGTCTGTTTCTTTTATTGGACTATCTTTTCAGCTGATAATTCATTTAGACTTCTGAAGTTCTATGCCATAAAAATTCCATTTAACTGCTTCCTGAATGGTGGTTAATCTGCACAAATTTTGAATTTGACCTTAATGGAACAGCTTACTCCTGAAGTTATTAGGACATTGGAAAACAGATCATGTCCTTAAAAGTGTACTTATTTTAAAGGGTTTTTTTTTTATCATCCAGAAAATGAACTTTGCACAGACAGATATTTGCAAAGTGCATCCTTTTACAATAAAATGCAGAGTCATTTTCCCATTTGAATTGCTTCTACACAGTTCAGAATCTCACTCAAGCGTCAGATGAGGTGTCAAAGTGCTTTGTTAACAAACTTATTTCCCAGATGTGGACAGAACAGGGACAGCAGGCACAAATGCTGTAACATACCTAACAATTCCATTACAGTTATCTTACGGTGCCATCACATATTTTTCTTCAATAATCCAACAACCTCAGCTGGAAACCTCTAGCAATAACATAAATAAAGGACCATCTGGCTAGAATAATTAAGGAAGGCTGGAAATAAAACATTAATTAGTGCAGTATTCCAAACGACCTTCAGAGGCGTTATTATGAAGTTATATCCAAACAGGTAATCATTTATTTCATGTTGCCGTTAAATTTAACTAGGCATGAATAAATACAAATACCCAAATTTTACTCTTTCAGCAAGGACTACTGACTTAAAATGATAATGATATTACATTTCATTTAAATTAAAGTGACAAATAAATAAGTGAAAAAATGACACTACAAACTTAAAAAATTTGCATAACTTAAATATCAGAATTTTAACATTGAAAGGACCTTTGGAAATCATAACAACTCCTCAATGGATGAGGAAACACAGGCTCAGAGAGATTAAATGATTTTCCCAAGGTCACACACCTAGAGAGGGGAAGAGACTAGAGGCAAACACAGACCTGATTCTCATTCTAGAAATATTCTTTGCCCTGACTATGAGAACTTACATGTAAATGCTCTACACAAAGTGTGGTGGTTGCTATTTTGCCGCTCCACTGAATTAAAACAAAATTTCACAAAACCTGCTAATGTACTAAATTACAGTGCCACATACTGAGATAACACCTCAAGTAATAAATACCTTAAAAGAGTCTGTGCCAGAGATGACTGCTATCCATCAATGGATAAAACTACTCCTTTAAGGTAGTTTATTACTATTTCTCATTCATGAAATGCAGCAGATGTGGATGTGTATCACTTCCAGACCATAGTGTTTAAGAAGCTGGTATGCCTTCTGCACTAAACATTCACTATTCTGCCCACTGGAAGATGGAGGGAATGAGGGAGCCACAGATGGAAGAGAAAGTGGTCCGAGACTCACTATATGGACATTAAACTGGTCCATGAGAGAGAAATAAATTCCTTTGATTACTTAACTTAGCATTTCTACATTATCTAATTAATAAAGGGTCCAAAGCAGATCTGATGGAGACTAATTTTCATGCTATAGCAGCCATTATTATAAGGTATCAGTATATAGTTTCAAAGGAACATTATAATAAGATTTTACCTATTTCTTAAAATCAGTAAGACTTTAAGACCTTTTCAAAACAATTATCCCTTTTATATGTCTTCCATAACTTCTGATACTCCCTTGGCTTAAGTGTGTATATCACGCAAGTTAAAAGTTAAAATACACAAAAGAGAAAACGTGGGCTGGAGCATGGTGCAGAAAAAAGAATATGGGATCTGAAGGTAGGAGTCTGGTTTCTAGCACCAATTTTGCCTTGAGATGCCAAGGACTAAAACATGTCTGTGTTCATCTTCACCATTTCACTCTTCAGCTTCTACTTCAACACAGTTGGGTTGGGGTGGCTCGAAATGAATGTGACCTTCAAGAATAGCTCAATAGCAACTTCAGGCTAACTCCACCCTGAATCACTGCCAGAAGCAAAGGGAAGTAATAAAACCACTAGATAAACATTCAGAGCATGTTGCTCATGTCTGCTTCATCAAGTCTTCCAGCAGGCATACTATGGATCCACATGGTATGACACAGATCTTCTCTTTTTTTTTTTTTTAATTTATTTACTTATTTATTTTTATTTTTGGCTGCGCTGGGTCTTCGTTGCTGCGCACGGGCTTTCTCTAGTTGTGGCGAGTGGGGGCTGCGGTGCACAGGCTTCTCATTTCGGTGGCTTCTCTTGTTGCCGAGCACGGGCTCTAGGTGCGTGGGCTTCAGTAGTTGAGGCACGCGGGCTCAGTAGTTGTGGCTCGCAGGCTTAGTTGCTCCATGGCATGTGGGATCTTCCTGGACCAGGGCTCAAACCTGTGTCCCCTACATTGGCAGGCAGCTTCTTAAGCACTGCACCACCAGGGAAGCCCAGATCTTTTCTTCATAATGTTTGTGGCAAGAACCCAGTTTGGTTACATACCAAAATTCTTAGCAAATCCTGTGGCGCTTGTACGTGCACAAAAAAGGAAAAATCTCAGAGAAGGATTTATATATATATATATATGGAACTAATAATAGTGGGAAACACTAGGAATGGGGTGGGAACTGTGCAGGATGAGGAACAAGGGATGAAGAAAATTTTTCACAGTATTACTTTATTGATGACTTTCTCTAAGAGGGACAGTGTATTTAAATTAAGAGACTACATATTTTTTTTCTCATGAGTAAGTTATAAGTTTAAATAGAGAAGTTACATTGTTTCTCATCTATGTTATAAAATCTCACAGAAGCGTGAATGGACAAGCTGGATATATATCCTCCTGCTACTGAACATGGAAAACATAATAAGCAATGCAGATCTTATTAAGTGTTTTATAGAGTCTCTTGGAAGAATAAACTATTCAGCCTGTACATTAGGCTTGAGTGATGAGGCAAAATCTTGATATCTCAGATAATGTCCCTGATCATAGATTCTTTAAACTCAACTGAGAAATAACATGAAGTGATAATATCTGATTCTGTCTTGCAAATACCTAGTTCAGAGCTGTGAGTGTTTCACTAGAAATTTTAGATAAAATGCTGGGCACTTAAAATGATTTTAAGAATGAGCCTACTATTACAAAGGTTTCCTCAAATAATCATGTACAACAAATGCAGGAATGATAATTACAGTTACCACTTATTGTTTGCTAACATGCCAGAAATGTTGCTTCTAAGCACCTCACACATAGTTTTCTAATTACCACTAAATCCTGCTCAGTACAGATGAGGAAAGGCATTGAGGCATAATAATAATTAACATTTATTTGGTATTTACCTTGGACTAAATTTTACATCCATTCATTTTAAAAATTCTCACACACTGCAAAATAGGTACTATTGAAGCTTCACTTAATACCCATCAACTCTTAAAAGTAGTAAACGGTTAGACAAGGATATGAATACAGGTCTGTCTGCCTCCAAGCCTGTATACTATGTGATGAAGGTTTTGGAATAAAGCCTGAATATGAAAAATTTTGGCTGTATTACCTTGAGCAAAGATACTTCATCTCTTTGAGACTCATTTTCTTCATATGTAAAAACGTGTTCAAAATGCCTACACACGTTATTGTTGTGGAAATGAAATGTGAGAATGTAGCAGTGCATAGAACAGTACAGGGGGGCTCATGGCTGCTACACTAGTTAAGGTAAGGCTGGCTGTTATAATAAAGAAATCCAGCAACCGACTGATTAAAGAACAAAGGAGTTTATTTCAGTATCACAGAACAATCCTAATGTGGTTGGTTGACAGTGCTTAGCAGCTTTGCTCCTGTGGTCACCTGGGACCCCTGTTTCCTTCCAAGTAGTTGGTCTTTCACTTTTCTCAAGCAACAGTTCTCTAACTTTTTGGTCTGAGGACTCCTCTTCCCTCTTAAAATATATTAAGGATCCCTCAAAACTTTTGTTTTTGTGGATTATTGCTGTCAAAATTTACCATATTAGAAATAAAAACTGAGCATTTGAAAAAATATTAATTCATTTGGAAGAGCAAAAGTCATGCATTTTTATGAAAAAATTATTTAACGAAATAAAAATTTGTGAGAAGAGTGGCATTGTTTTATATGTTTGCAAATCTCTTCAATGTCTAGCTTAATGGAGGATGACTGAATTGTCATATATGCTTCTGCTTTCAACATGTTATGACATAATGTTTTGGTTGAAATATATGAAGAAAATCCAAATGCACACATATGTAGTTGGAAAGAAGAGCAAGCAGGCATATTATTTATTTATGTATTTCGATTTTATTTTATTTTTTTTATTATTTTTATTTTTTGCAGTACGCGGGCCTCTCACTGTTGTGGCCTCTCCCGTTGCGGAGCACAGGCTCCGGACGCGCAGGCTCAGCGGCCATGGCTCACGGGCCCGGCCGCCCCGCGGCATGTGGGATCTTCCCAGACCGGGGCACGAACCCTTGTCGCCTGCATCGGCAGGCGGACTCTCAACCACTGCGCCACCAGGGAAGCCCTCAATTTTATTTTTATTAAACAGAAGACACTAGGTTTTATGTGTTATTATTTTTTTAAATTTTGGGGTCAGGATTTTTTGAGGTAAAACTTACATACTGTAAAATTCACCCTTTAAATTACAGTTTTATGAGTTTTGATAAACGCACACAATTGTATAACCACCACCATAATCAAGAAATTGAACAGTTCTATCACATCAAAATATTCTCTCATGGCCGTTTTTTTTAGTTAAGCTCTCCCCTTATGATGAGATACTGATCTATTTTTCCCCCTATAATTTTGTTTTCTCCAGATTTCATATAAATAGAATCAAATGGCACCTTTTGAGCTTACTGAGTTTCACTTTTTTCATTTAGCATAATGCACCTGAGCCTCATCCATGCTGTTGTGTCACTAATTTTGTTTTCTCTCAGTACTGAGTTAGCATTCAATTATGTGGACACACCATTTTGTTCATATATTTATCAGGTGATAAACAACTGGATTGTTTCCATGTTTTAGTGTTTTGAGTAAAGTTACTATAAGTGTTCATATATAGCTTTTGTGTGCACTTAGGTTCTTATTTCTTTGGGGTAAATATGAAGAAATGGGATTGTTATGACATGTGGTATGTACCTGTTTACGTATATTAAAAACCGCCTGTTTTCCAAAGTGAGCATGTGACTCTGCATTCCCAACAGCAGTGTTTGGGAGTTCTAGTTGTTCTGCATCCTTCTCTGGCATTGTAAGGTTTTTGTTTTCGTGTGTGTAGTAGTAGTAAAAATAATATAGTAATAGTAATATAGTAACATAATAATAGTAAAATAGTAATATAGTAATAGTAATAGCGGTAGTAGTTGCAGTAGTATTATATTATTGTCTTAATTTACATTATGCAAGACTAATGATACTGACTATCTTTTCACGTGCTTATTGGGCACACATACATATTCTTTTCTTTTAAGGGGATCTCTTTTTATTTTTTAAAAATTTATTTATTTTTGGCCACGTTGGGTCTTTGTTGTTGCGTGCAGGCTCTTCTCTGGTTGCGGAGAGCGGTGGCTACTCCTCGTTGCGCTGTGCGGGCTTCTCATTGCCGTGACTTCTCTTGTTGCGGAGCACGGGCTCCAGGCATGTGGTCTTCAGTAGGTGTGGCTCGCGGGCTCAGTAGTTGTGGCTTGAGGGCTCTAGAGCGCAGGCTCAGTAGTTGTGGCGCATGGACTTAGTTGCTCCACGGCACACGGGATCTTCCTGGACCAGGGATCAAACCCGTGTCCCGCGCATTGGCAGGTGGATTCTTAACCACTGTGCCATCAGGGAAGCCCTGAATTGTATATTCAAGTCTTTTGCTTATCTTAAAAATTGCACTGTTTGTTTCCTTGCATTTTCAGAATTCTTTACACATTTTAGATATAAGCTCTTTGTCAGATATGTGCTTTGCAAATATTTTCTGCCAGTCTATGGTTTGTTTTCCATATTCATTTAGTAAGTCCAATTTATCAGGATTTTGATATCATATCTATAAATTGGGAGATTGGGATTGACATACACACTATTATATATAAAATGGATAAATAATGGGGACCTACTGTATAGCACAGGTAACTCTACTCAATACTCTGTAATGACCTATATAGGAAAATAATCTTAAAAAGAGTGGATATATGTATATGTATAACTTATTCACTTTGCTGTACAGCAGAAACTAACACAACACTGTAAATCGAATATACTCCAATAAAAATTAATTTTAAAAAACTATGCTGAGCACATGAAAGAGCTGATCGCACACAAAAGAAATAAAATAAAAAACCTTTGTCTGACGTAGGTCACAAAGATTTTTTTTCAGTGTTTTCTTTTTTTATTTATCTTTTAAAATTTATTTATTTTATTTATTTATTTTTGGCTGTGTTGGGTCTTCACTGCTGCACGTGAGCTTTCTCTAGTTGCTGTGAGTGGGGGCTACCCTTCATTGTCGTACGCAGGCTTCTCATTGCAGTGGCTTCTCTTGTTGCAGAGCACAGGCTCTAGGCATGCGGGCTTCAGTAGTCGTGGCACGTGGGCTCAGCAGTTGTGGCTCGCAGGCTCTAGAGCGCAGAATCAGTACTTGTGGCTCATGGGTTTAGTTGCCCTGCGGCATGTGGGATCTTCCTGGAGCAGGGCTCAAACCTGTGTCCCCTGCATTGGCAGGCGGATTCTTAACCATTGTGCCATCAGGGAAGCCCAATGTTTTCTTTTAGATATTTTATGATTTTAAGTTTTAAATTTAGGCTTATAATCAATTTTCAGTTAATTTTTCCCTATGAATGTGAAGGATGGGTCGAGGTTTATTTATTTTTTGCATATTGATATCCAGTTGTTCCAACACGTTTGATAAAGAGTCTAGCCTTTGTCTACTGAAATCGCTTTTCATCTTGGTTGAAAATCAGTTGACAACATATTCAGGTATATTTATGTTCCATTGATCTATGCATCTATCCTTTCACAAATGCCACATGGTCTTGATTACTGCAGCCTTAAAAGGGGGGATTTCTCAACCTCATCAGTATTGATAGATATTTGGGGCTGGATAATTCTTTGTTTGGGGCTACACTGTGCATTGTAAATGTTTAACATTATCTCTAGCTCTATCCACTCAGTGCCAGTAGCAGGGTCCCAGTTATGAGAACCAAAATGTCCTCAGACATTGCCAAATGTTCCCTTTCCCTGGGGGTGCAAAACAGTCCCCTGCTGAGAGAAATTGCTTTAGAATAGCTTTGAAATCAAGTGTTGTGAATCCTCCAACTTGGTACTTCCTCAAAATTGCTTAGGCTATTATAATTCCTTCACATTTCCATATACATTTTAGAATAAGCTTACTGATTCATATTAAAAATATACTGGGGCTTCCCTGGTGGCGCAGTGGTTGAGAGTCCAGTCCGCCTGCCGATGCAGGGGACACAGGTTCGTGCCCCAGTCCAGGAAGATCCCACATGCCGCGTAGCGGCTAGGCCCGTGAGCCATGGCCACTGAGCCTGCGCGTCCGGAGCCTGTGCTCCGCAACGGGAGAGGCCACAGCAGTGAGAGGCCCACGTACCACAAAAAAAAAAAAATATATATATATATATATATATATATATATATATATATACTGGAATTTTGATTTGGATTATGTTAAATCTATAGATCAATTTGAGGACTACTGAAATCTTAACAATACTGATTCTTCCAATTCATGAAACAAAAGCAGATTTCTTCACTTAAGTCTTTGATTTCTTTCATCAGTGTTTTGTAATTTTCAGCACATATTTCATTAAATATTACCTAAATATTTCATGTTTCTTGGAGATATTATAAATGTCACCTTTTAAATTTATTTCAATTTCTCATTGTTCATTGAGAATATATAGAAATACCCTTGATTTTATGTATTGGCCTTGTATCCTCTGACCTTGCTAAACTCACTGATTTTTGAAACTTTTGAATACTATGCCACATAATGTACTCGTTTTAGCTTTATTGAGTTATAATTGATATACAAAAAAGTGCACACGTTTATTGTACATATCGTGATGAGTTGGGACATATGGATACATCCATGAAACCATCACCACAACCAAGGTACTAAAAACATCCATCATCTCTAAAATATTCCTTGTATTCTTGTGTGTGTGTGTGTGTGTGTGTGTGTCTGTTTTGGTAAGGACAATTAACTCAGTATCTATCCAGATCTATCTTGCTAACATATCTTAAAGTAAAATATCACATTTTAAAATATAGATACTGTGTTGTACAGCACATCACTGGAAATTATTTATCTCGCACAAAAGAAACTTCATACTCTTTGAAAAACAATTCCCCATTTCTTCCTCCGCCCAGGCTCTGGCAACCACCATTCCATCCTCTGCTTCTATGAGTTTGACTATTTTAGATTCAGCATATAAGTGGAACCATGTAGTATCTGTCTTTCTGTGACTATCTTATTTCACTTAGCATAATGTTTTCTAGCTTCATTCATGTTGTCGCAAATAGCAGGTTCTTCTTTCTTTTAAGGATGAATAATATTCCATTGTGTACATATACCACACTTTCTCTATCCATTCAGCCATCAATGGACACTGGGTTGCTTCCATATCATGGATATAGTGAATAATGTTGCAATATACATGGCAGTGCATATATCTCTTTAAGACACTGATTTCATTTCCTTCAGATATATAATCAGAAGTGGGATTACTGGATCATATGGTAGTTCTATTTTTATTTTTTGAGGAACCTCCATACTGTTCCAAAGACGTGGTACCATTCTACATTCTTGCCAATAGAGTACGAGGGTTCCCATTTCTCCACATCCTCGACAACTACAACACTTGTTATCTCGCATCTTTTTGACCATAGCCATCCTAACAGGTGTGAGGTTGTATCTCATTGCAATTCTTAGATGATTAAAGATGCTAAGCAACTTTTCACATACCTGTGGCTGTTTGGATGTCTTCTTTGGAAAACAAATGTCTATTCAGGTCCTTTGCCTATTTTTCAGTCAGATTATTTGGGGGATTTTTGCTATCAAGTTGTAAGAGTTCCCTACATATTTTAGATGTTAACCCTTATCATACACATGCTTTACATTTTTTTCATGTTTTGACTGTTTGCATTGCTGCACAGAAACTTTTTAGTTTGATGTAGTCTCACTTGTTTATTTTTGCTCTTATTATCTGTGCTTTTGGTGTCATATCCAAAATATTGCTCCTCCAATGTCGAGGAGCTTTTCCCCTTTATTTTTTTCTAGAAGTTGTAGAGTTTCAGGTCTTATATTCAAGTCTTTAATCTATTTTGTGTTAATTTTTGTGAGTGGTGAAAGACAGCGGTCCAATTTTATTCTTTTGCATGTGGATATCTAGTTTTCCCAACATTTATTGAAGAGACCATTCTTTCTGCATTGTGTGTGTTTGGCACCCTTGTCAAAGATTAATTGACCATATACGAGTGGGTTAATTTCTAGGCTTTCTATTCTGTTGACAAATTTCTTAAATAAGGTGATAGTTCCATTTTAAATTCCACCCCAGAAGACCATTCATAGCTCATCAACTGATTATATATGTCATCAAGTTGAAATCAGATTTTGAAAGGAGGCTGAAATTATTATATGGGCAAATAATTAAAAAGCATTTGTAGATAGATTTGTAATTATCTACAATAATGAATTATCTTATTGTTAAAGCTAACTTTTCAGTAGATTCTATTCCATTTTTAACACATATGTTTCTTTCTTTCTTTCTTTTTTTTTTTTTTTTGTGATACGCGGGCCTCTCACTGTTGTGGCCTCTCCCGTTGCGGAGCACAGGCTCCGGATGCGCAGGTTCAGCGGCCATGGCTCACGGGCCCAGCCGCTCTGCGGCATGTGGGATCTTCCCGGACCGGGCCACGAACTCGTGTTCCCTGCATCAGCAAGCGGACTCTCAAACACTGCGCCACTAGGGAAGCCCCCACATATGTTTCTTATCTAGTTACATTGGTTCACCTTCCAGAACAAAGCAAAATAACAGTGGCTATAAGTAACTTCATTTTTTTCCTACCTTTAAAAAGCATACTTTTTAGCATTTCATCATATACACTGTATGTGTGTAGTTCAAATCATGCCAATGCTGAAACTACAAAGATGAAGTCAGTGAAAAAGTAGTTCAAATTAAATTCTAAGGCCATATATACACTATTGATACTATATATAAAATAGATAACTAATGAGAAGTACTGTATAGACAGGGAACTCTACTCGGTGCTCTGTGGTGACCTAAATGGGAAGGAAATCCAAAAAAGAGGGGATATATGTATACGTATAGCTGATTCACTTTGCTGTACAGTAGAAACTAACATAACATTGTAAAGCAACTATACTCCAATAAAATTTTTTTTAAAAAAGTAGGAAGAGAAATAAAGGGATGGAGAGGAGTGAAAGACTAAAAAAAGAAAAAGAGGAAAAAAAATTCTAAGACCTATATGGTAAAATAACCAAACGTTAAGTGGTGAGAAGGACATTCTTGCCTTGCTCCTGATATTAGAGGGAAAGCATTCAGTCTTTTACCATGAAGTATGATTATTAGCCATAGTTTTTTGTATATGCTCTTGTTTAAGTTGAGGTGATGCTCCTCTATTCCTAAATTGTTGATTTTTTTTTATTAATCATGAATGGATGTTGAATTTTGTGAAATACTTTGCATCAATTTATATTATATGATAAGAGTTTCATTTGCAGCACATTCTTGACAAACTCAGTATTGTCTACCTTTTCATTTTAGCCATTTGGTAGATGTGTAGTGTTATCTCATTGTAGTTTTATTTTGCATTTGTGTAATGACTTATGAAACTGAAAAGTTTTACATACGCTTATTGGGCATTTTGATATTCTTTTGTGAGGTGTCTGTTCAAATTTTACCCCCTTTTCTACTGAGTTATCCATCTCTTCTTACTGATTCGTAAAAAGTTCTTTATATATTCTGAATATGAATCATTTCCCAGATTTATGCATTGAAAACATTTACTCCCACTCTGTAGCTTATTTTTTCACTATCTTAATCACGTATTTTGATGAAGAGAAATTATTAATCTTAATATAACCTAATTCATTACTTTTTCTTTTATGGTTAAGATTTTTATATCCTATTTAAGAAATATTTGCCTACCACAAGGTTATGAAACTATATTTTAATAAGTAATAAACATTTTGTTTCCATAAAATTTTGTAATGTGTATTTAACAATACATCTAAAATATTTAGAAGTATAATCTATCTAGAATTGATCAATTGCATGTACTATTTAAATGCCTGAGAATAATGTTTATTTCTATGTAGTAGAAAGATTAAATAGTTTAAAATCTTTTAGATTAAGCATTTTTCTAAATTACATTCAAATAGTAAAGGATGATGATGATTTTCCAAAAAACAATTTTACTCAAATCCATTGGCTTATGTAGGATATGGCTACGCTAGGTTTAATGGACTACTAAATTACACGAATTTTTGACACCTTATTTGCTTACTGTCTGGTGGTCAGTTAAACTCATTGTTCCAGTATGAATTCTATCAGCCATAAAATATGTTTCCTTTTACCAGAATCTAAGACTATCAAAATCCCAGTATATGTATCATGATCCTTTGAACCATTCTGGAAATAGGTCAGGGTTTAATATGGTTGATTGAATTCAGGTGCCATTACAGACACTGATGAATTGCTACTGTGCAGCATGAAATGGAAAATCTGTTTGATTGTAGTTACTTAGAAAATGGCAAGGATAATTTGGCAAAGATAGTAAGAGTACAGAATAATCATAGTGTGTTGTATATATCAAAATTTGAAGTGATCTAAGACATTTTATTGGATAAAATTAGTTTGGCTGACTTTCACTGTCAATTTTAATTTTCATTGTCTAATTTTAATTCTCAGATCTTGGTATCATTAATATTATATTATCAAGATATTATATAAAACACTTGCTTTCCCCCCCTTTTCTCTATTATAGTAATGATGACAGATTTTAGATTAAAAAATAAAGACAATAAAGGTAAATTTCTTTTACAATAAAAAATCTTTACCCACAGCTAATACCAAATATAGACCTTCTCTCATGTCTACCATGGGAAATATGAAAAGCCTCTTTCTAAGGCGTCCCTGGTGTCAAAGTACCTCAGGATCTCTATCTATGTTTGATTATTTCTAGAGTATAAAGAATTTGTTGCTAAAAGTATTAATGAGAAAAAAACATATTAGCTCATGTTTACAGTATCTACAACTTTTAAAATGCATATGTCACACACCCGATGCTAATAATAAGCTACCAAACATTCTGTTTATGTTGGAAACAATTAAAAACAAATGCAAGTAATCATTTGTTAGCATTACTGACTGAATTTATTTTTGAATCAGAGCCCATGGTTATAAGTTGGCTACCAAAACGTTTCCACTCATGCCTCTGAAATGACTCTAAAGCCTATAGAAAGAAAAGAATGTTTGTTTCCTTACAGTGTATGTCTATAGACCAAATTCAAGCACACAGAAAGAAACTGTCAAAGATGAGTCCCAAAAGAACCCAACCTACAAATTTATAGTGCTAAAAAATACTTACATTAGCATAGACAGAACTAAGACTCAAAGATCTTCTGTATTTCACGACAGAAGTTGTTTTCCGATTAGAGATATGTGAATTTTTGCAATGAATAATGGACTAGAACATTGTCTCTTAAAATTTTAGCTTTCAGGCCTAAGGTTTGTATTTATAATATTGACTCAGGATTTTAAAACTTAGTTTTATATTATTCATGTACTGTGGCTTATCAAAAAACTGTATGTGTATGTGATAATCTCACTATACCTACTAGGATTTTCTAGTGTGATAAATAACAAAAAAATGATAGGACATATTCCATCACCAGATGCATATTCCCTTTGTATTAATGGTTTTTGAGAACTCTAAAGAAATACCAAAAATATCACAACATGTAAAATTAGGTGTCTTGCTAATATAAATAAAATCAGCTAGATATTTGAGTGAAATAAGAAAAAGACAGTTGATGTCCTATGTCAAATTGATTCTCAAAAACTATAAAATGCTCATTTAAAGAAACATCCTATTTCTCATCTCTATTTTTACTTTGAATACAATTGGTAAGGAGTTCTTATTTACAGTCAACTTGCTTATTCACTGAAGATCACAGAAAAATAATCTAGCATTGATTTTTTTTCTTTCTTTCTTTATCCCAGCCATAAAGATATGGTGCTCCTTTCCCAGTAACATTTATTGGATTCACACAATTGCATTCATTTCCAACCTCATAAGCCTGTAGTATTATTTATTACTTCATATCCAGAAAACTGGACTACCTACTTATATGGTCTCCTTGCCTCTGCCTAATCCCTAGAAATCACTTATTTCCATGGATTTATATAACACTATTAACTGTTCTCCAGAAGTAATTCTTCCCTTCTTCCTTATAGTACTAGAATATGCTGCAGGAAGAGGGCTGCACAGTAAAAGCCCATATTTTCCATAGTGCTTTGCAACTAGTATTTAAATTTTGAGCAGTGAAATGTGAACAAATTGATGGGTACAAACACTGACACATATTCCTTAAAAATCAATTTGAAAAAGTTCTGATTTCTCATTTCTCATGGTCACATGGGCTGGAAGGTAGGATGTGGTGCTTGAGAGCCAGCTGCAGCACGTACATGAGGCCAACACCCCAGAACACAGAAGAAAATGAGAGAATGGACCCCAGTTGCTGGAGGAGCTTGCGGAACAGTTTCCTGCCTGCCCTGAACCACTCTCCAGCCCTGGGATACTACAGTAGACAAACACATTTCTATCATCCTGTTTTTTGAAGGGTCTCCATTACAGCATTCAGCCTGTACCCTAAATAATACAAATAATATAACTTATATGTGTATGCTATAAGAAATTAAGATGTGTTTACTATAATTCTGTTACACAATTATACCATACATGATGCTAATGTTAATGAGTGGGATAAAAAAGTTGTTCTTGAGGAACTAATGCACCATTACGTAAGTGCTATGTTTTCCAAGAGATCTTCCCACGTCATCTTTTAGCAGAACTCGCTCTAGAATGAGAAGTATCCACACAGCAAGGGGTATGATTTTTCAGGAAATGTGCTGATTTAAACAGCAGAACTTCTTTGGAGAACATCAAATTGTACTTGCTTATATAAATCCTATTAATCTGAGAACAAGAGAAGCAGAAAAGGGCTAGAAAATCTTATATTTTCATTATACAATGAAATGACTACAGGATTATAGAGGCAGATGGCAGGCACTTGCTCTGTGACACTGGGAAAATCACTTTCAATCTAGGAGTCCATTTCCTCTATTAGAGGCTACCTCGCTCACTCTACTGTGGTATGAAATGATAACATGCTTGCAATGGATGAAAGATAATGATGTAGCCCAAGGATACTGGCCAGTTGCTCAAGTATATCTTTTAGCAGGGATACCTCAACTGGCCTAATATAGAACAACTTCTGGCCCTTGGTCTCATAAACCCCAAAAGTTGTTTTTTTTTTTTTTCCAAAAGTTGTTTTTAATCAATGTTGTAGAAGGACTCAGTCCTGGAATAACTGAATAGAAATAAAATAGCTATTAGAATAACATTTACTGACTACTAACTTTATGCCAAGTACTGTTCTAGGCAACTTAACACGGATAACATTTAATTCCCACAACAACTAAATAAGAAAGGTTCTATAATTATTATCCCTTCATTACAAACAAGGAAACTGAGGCAAAGAACTTAAGTGGCTTTTGGTAACACAGCTAGTATGTGACTAAGATGGTAACTGAACCCAGACAGACAGTCTGCTTCCAGAGCATACAGTCTTAACAAATACACCATACTGCGTTATCAGAATCATGCCTCAAAAAATACTGAAAAATAACATAACACTCAAATTCCTTAATTTATATTGAGAAAAAATTGTCAGGTACAATCAGCAGTTTTGTCAGCCTGAAAAGGGGATTCTTTCGTTGAACCCATGCTATTTGGGAAATTAAATCACAATGAAAATATAGTGTGATAAGCATTATCATCTGAAGAAATGAAGTTTCTGCCACAATTGGAGGCATTCCTCCCTGTTGCTAAGTGGACTAGATCACCATTTTGTCAGGATATCTATAACCAGTGCTCAGTCCTAGAAACCCACTAAAAATGGTCTCAAGGTGTTCTCCTCCTTTCAAAATATGATGTGGTTTTTGGGTTTTTTTTTGTGGTACGCAGGCCTCTCACTGCTGTGGCCTCTCCCATTGAGGAGCACAGGCTCCGGACGCGCAGGCTCAGCGGCCATGGCTCACGGACCCAGCTGCTCTGCGGCATGTGGGATCCTCCCGGACCGGGGCACGAACCTGTGTTCCCTGCATCGGCAGGCGGACTCCCAACCCCTGCACCACCAGGGAAGTCCTCAAAATATGATCTTGATCATGTCAGAAGGTGTCACCATCTTAGATTTGATAACAGCTCTGTATGCCACAGATTTAATACATTACTATAGGCAGACATTAACTAGATCTCTTAACAGGATCTCTTGATTATGACTTTGATGCTTTGAAAACTCCTCAGGCAAGTTATTACTTCAATGTGGTATCAGCACATCTGGCTTCAACGATTATTTGTTTATTCAATCATGTTTCTGTTGAGTTCTGGCATTTCTGAGTGTCTCTCCTACCTAATCCCTTACACTCACTTTGTCTTTGTGTATCTATATTCTATTATTCTAATTATACTGTAAAATCTTTGTTAGCAGAGCTCATGTTTTACACTTTGTAATCCCCATTTCATTCTCCTTCTTGCAATGCCACTTTCCTCCTTCTTTGCTTAGCTAACTGCTATTTGTTCTTTAACATTCAATGCAAATATCTCTATTTCTGGGAAGCTGTACCTGATCCTTAGTCATACTTAGATATACCTCTGGCACTATGTCCCCCATAATCAGGATGTTTCAAGTTCAAGAAATGTAATTCCATGTTCAGACTACCATAAATAGTAAAGACATTTATGAGGTAGTTCGGTCTTCAGGGTTGGTTGAGCCAGTCATTCAATGACGCCATTAAGGACTCAGTTCAGTTCTGACTCTCTATTCTGCAGTCTCCAGTGGTGCTTCACAGAAGACTGCTGGTACCATTTGGGGAACACATTTCCTAATTCATTTCCATTGGAAAGAGATCAACTTCCTATGGCTTTCATTTTAGAGTGATAAAACTTCATTTCCAGAACCCCTCAGTAACCACTCCTGGGGCCTCTCCTGGCCTAAAGTGACTTAGGCTTACCCATCCTTGAAAAAAAAATTCCTGGCAAAGGAGGTAGGGTCCCATGGTTGATTTAGACTAACCACTTGGAGTTGAATGGACACTGGTGAATATACACTACACTCCTATAGCATTCTGAGCCCACCTCAATATTAGCACTTATCAGACTGAACTTCAATTGTTGATTTATTTATGGTGGCTCCACACTAAACCTTAAGCTCTTTCATGAGGGTAGGGACAGTGTCATATTCGACTTTATGTTCCCTCTGCCTAGCACAGTGCCCATGACACAGCATCTATATAACTGTGACTCAATGAAAATTATAGATTAATAAGTTTAAAAGAGTATAGATAATTCACAATTTCTATTGTATTTAGCTTAAAATATTTGTAAGATTAAACATATAAGCCAATGGAATATAAATGAGAGTCTAGAGATAAACGCATACATCTATGGCAAATTGATTTAGGGGCTAAGGCCATTCAGTGGGGGAAAATAGTGTCTTCAAGAAATGGTACTGTGGACTTCCCTGGTGGCACAGTGGTTAAGAATACGTCTGTCAATGCAGGGGACACTGGTTTGATCACTGGTCCGGGAAGATCCCACATGCCACAGAGCAACTAAGCCCGTGTGCCACAACTACTGAGCCTGTTCTCTAGAGCCCACGAGCCACAACTACTGAGCCCATGTGCCACAACTACTGAAGCCCTCGCACCTCAACAAGAGAAGCCACTGCAATGAAAAGCCCGCTCACCGCCATGAAGAGCAGCCCCGGCTCGCCACAACTAGAGAAAGCCTTTGCAGCAACAAAGATCCAATGCAGCCAATAAATAAATAAATAAATAAATAAGGAAATAAGGAAATGCTACTGGGACAGCTGGATATCCACATGCAAAAAAAAAGGAAAAAATAGAAAACGTCAGACCAGTAGCCTACATGAAATACAAAAATTAAAGTGAATCAAGGACCTAAATATGAGGTAAGACCATAGAACTCTTAGAATAAAACATAAGGGTAAATCTTCATGATCTTAGATTTCTCAATGAATTCTTAGCTAGGACACCAAAAGCATAAACAACAAAAGAGAAAATATATAAAACAGACTTCACCAAAATTTAAGACTTTTATGCACCAAGGAAGATTTGCAAGAAAGTAAAAAAACAACCTACAGAATGGGAGAAAATATTGCAAATCATATATTTTATAAGGGCCTAGTATCCAGAATATATTACAATAACAAAAATACAAACAACTAAATTAAGAAATGGGCAAAGGACTTAAGTAGACATTTCTCCAGAAAAGATACACAAATGGCCAAAAAGCTCATGAAAAGATGCTCGAAATTATTAGTCATTAGGGATGCAAACGCAAACCACTGTGAGATACCACTTCACACCCACTAGGATAGCTGTAATTTTTAAAATGGAAGATAACAAATATTGACAAAAATGTGGAGAAATTGGAACATTTATACATTGCTGGTGGTATAAAATGGTTCATTTTATACCGTGGAAAACACTTTGGTAATTCCTCAAAAAGTTAAGGATAAAATAATCATATTAACCATAAATTCTGCTCCTAGGAATATAGCCCCAAAGTGGAAAACTGGTACTCAAATATATGTACACTCATGTTCATAGCAGCACAATTCACGACAGCCAAAAGCTGGAAACAATACAGATATGTCCATCAATGGAAAAACATTTTGTGGCGTACACATACAGTGAAATACTACTGATCATGCTACAATATGAATGAACGTTGAAAACACTGTGCTAAGTAAAAGAAACCAGACACAAAGGCCCATATGTGTGATTCCATTTATATGAATTATTCATAATAGGTAAATCTATAGAGATGATTCAGGTTGGTGGCTGCCAGGGATGTGGCCAAGGGAGAGGTGTATGGGAACAACTGCTTAATGGGTACAGGGTCTTATTTTGCAGCGATGAGAAAGTTTTGAAACTAGATAGAGGTGGTGGCTGCACATCACTGTGAACGCTCTAAATGACACTGAATTGTTTACTTTAAAATGGTTAATTTTAAGTTTTGTGAATTAAAAATTTTTAATTGACTCGTTTATCTGCCTAATTATATTTCTAACATCAAGGCATGAAATATGGAGGTTATAAGGAGGCAAGAAACATGTTAAACATCAGAATTGGGAAATACATTATGTGCCAAGAATTTTCAAGAGTGGCTATCAAGAGCATGCCATATTCACTGATGATTTCTCCATGTGGAAATGACTCCTATTCAGGTGCTAGAACAGAGATTCCCTCTTATTCATATGTAAGCTAAAAATAATGTCATAAATTGAGTTAGAAAAAATATATTTTTATATTATTTCTATCAATCAGTGATAAAATATCTCCCTCTGTGACATTTCACTTATTTTTGTTTCAAATTAGACCCAATTTAGTTTGTGCACTCTGAGAAACTGATTTGCAAGTGAATCACTAATATCAAATATGAAAAAGATGAAAAGCAGATTTAGTAAGAACTTAAAAATTTAATTTGCTGCCTGTCTAAGGGAACTTAGTAAAAATTTTCCAAGGGCTATTAGAAAATCTATGGTTTTATCTCATTATTATAACAGTACCAAATATGCCAAACATGAACCAGAACATATTGAAAAATTACAAAAACTAATTCATGGACAGATGCTTAAGCAATACAGAGACCAAAAATAAATCATTTGAGCCAAATTACTGTTAATTCTAAGTATAATTACAAGGACAGCTGATGCTTCAAATGAACCTATGGTGCTTTGGCTACTGGGCAATTTATAAAATATAATTATTCCTAATCCTTTCCCAAAACAGCAATTGATACAGGAAAACAAACTATTTATCCCACAATTTATAGGTTATAGATGTCATCATGTTTAAGTTTTCTTTAATTATAAACAATATATTCTTAACAAAACTAGTGTATGTGTGTATATGTGTCTGTGTAAATGATGATTGATATATATCCGATCTATTTAAGAAGGGTTTATCACTATTGGATATCTTGTTTCAGGTCAGTACCAGTCTCAGGTGGCACAAAGATATACCATGTAGTAGGAATTATTATTAATAAGATATTTGCTCTGCAAGGCAGGCTGGGGCAAATTCAGGAGGTGAGAGAGAAAAATGTGGAAATCAGTAAATTAAGGGAGCATAGTAAGGGAGCATAGTAAGGGAGCATCAGTAAATTAAGGGAGCACAATGTTTATACTAACAGAGGGGAAAGTTGGGATGCTGGAGGGACTTTGATAAGGGGCATCGAAGTTTACTCTGGAGAGAGAAGAGCCTGTTCATTCAAATAAAAAATATAAGAACGCAGGGTCATCCCTCACTGTCAGCATCCAAATCCTTGAACAAATTGGTCTCAGAAGAACAATGTCCAGGAAACTAAGGGATGTTGCAATTATCCTCCCAGCCTCACTCTTGGTAACACAAACTGGAAAGTACCACAAATAGCAGAATAAACGATGATTGTTAGAATATCAATCCAATAGGGGAAACTTTTGTCAAACACTAAATGTATATGCAATGATATTAGTTACAGACGCATTGCATAGGTGATTGCTTAAAGCAGTACCCAGTTTAAACGTTAGATTGTGCTACATTCCTTTCGATAAAGTCACATCATTGTGATGCTGAATTTTCAGCAGTTGCTATGATAAAAGGCAAGAATCACATGAAAATCAATACGGAACAGGACATTTGCATAAGCACAATCTGATTCCAAGGCTTGTGAAGCTGTGCAGTCTCCAACAGGCATATACATCCCATTAGTAAGTGACAGGAGTTATTTACAATGAAATAAAATATTAATTTTTCTTTTACTTTGCATGTATTTTTAAAATAGCTGGTAAGTCATTAGACTATAGATACCTGTTAAGCTGTGTGAACCTATTAACTGAACAAAGTAGGCACTTCTTTTAGCTTACGAGAACTGTGAAACAGTGACTAAGACTCTAAAGGTACTAGAACAGAAAAAAATTGGGAAACTTATCTTTGGAAAATATAGCTCATATCACACGAAAGTTTCCTAAAACAAATTTTAAAAAAATACTTGGCAATAAAACCCAGTCAATTAAAAGAGAAATCAAAATAAAAGAGTCAGCTGTGGTAAAAGGACTGGTAGTGTGTGTCAAATCCATCAAAACATATAACCAGTACTACCCAACCACAGGAATTCATAGAACAGAAGGTGAATCTTACAAACCAGTACAATATAAAGAATATACAAATATCAAAATTGGGAGGATGGGGGAGGGGAGATGTGAAATGCAGATAAAAGCACTAATATTCTCTTTTATCAAAGCAGCTAATCAAAAGATTCTCTATCATAAAGTTAAGAAATTCATTTGATTCCAAAATCTTAACATTTTTCATAATTTCTTATTTTAATCTCAGAGGAATATTTTAGGAATTAATATCTCTCATGGTAATAAAATTTTTGAATTTCAGGAATTATTTCACTTTCACTTTAGTTTCCATTTCTTCTATTGAAGTAAAGTAAAATGAAATAAAATTATTTTCCTCAAAGTAGCACCCATTGTTTACCATAAATCCTTCTGCCTGCCTGTTGGTCTTCCTCCCTTACATCCCTCTTCTACACTTATGGATGGAAAAATGCCTGGAAAGATTTCCAGAATGTTATGGATGATGATTTCTAGACAGAGATATTTGGATTCTTTTTTCTTTCACTCTTACATTTTTCTTTTTTGTTTGAATACTTTCAATAAATATGTTTAATAATTTTCAGCAGTAATAGCAATTTTTCTTAATTAAAAAGGAGAAAAACCACAATTAAATATTTCAAGATATTATTCTGAGTGTGAGAATATGGATAATTATTTCCTTCTTTGTATTTTTACTGTATTTTAAAAATATTCCAAAACAAAAAAATTCAGGTAATCCCAAATTTCTATCAGCTCAAGAAATTTGCACTTGACATTCCTCCTAGTTTCAAATTTATCTACACAAACACAACTTCTAGGTAAATTCTTTTCTTGAATTAATTTTTATTGGAGTAGTGTGGAATGTTGTGTTAGTTTCTGCTGTACAGCAAAGTGAATCAGTTATACATATACATATATCCACTCTTTTTCAGATTATTTTCCCATATAGGTCATTACAGAGTATTGAGTAGAGTTCCCTGTGCTATATAGTAGGTCCTTATCAGTTTTCTATTTTATATACAGTAGTGTGTATATGTCAATACCAATCTCCCAATTTACCACTCCCCCCACCCCTTTCCCCCTTGGTAACCATAAATTTGTTTTCTACATCTGTGACTCTATTTCTGTTTTGTAAATAAGTCATTTGTACCAGTTTCTTTTGGTTCCACATATAAGCAATATTATATGATACTTATCTTTCTCTGTCTGACTTACTTCACTCAGTATGACAATCTCTAGGTCCATCGATGTCGCTGCAAATGGCACTATTTCATTCTTTTTTATGGCTGAGTAATATTCCATTGTCTATATGCACCTAGCTAACTTCTGATCATCAGTGTATGTGCCTACAGAAGGCACCTGGCTTGAAGAACAAAACACATACTGTTTCAAATATATTAATACTTTTCTCATTAAATGTAACATCCATTAAAACTGTAAAGTACCATATATGCTGATATTATGAACTTCATGATCTTACTGAATTTCTGCCCAGATCTTAGGTGGAACATGTGATTTTGTTTCTGTCATTCAACACAGCTTGTTTCCCAAACCCTCGCTTCACAAAGGATCACTTTGAATTTCAAAGGATATATGCTTTTAAATGTAACATTACAATCATAAAACCATTCCCTGAAAATATTGCAGTCTTCTAAAGGGGATTAGGAAGTAGTTCTGGTTACAGATTCTAAAGATACAGCAGACGCCACTTTGAAACTGTGGGGACTTTATGAAAAGGAAACATATCTTGTGAGAAAGAGTAGAATTATGCACACAAAGGTAACTTCTTTATCCCCCCCAATTATTTCATGTAATAGCATCACAGAAAGTACTTTTATGTATAGTGTGCTTCACACAGTAGTGTGGCAGTAAATGTTTAACAATCAGCTCTCCAAAAACAGAGGGAGAGAAGCCCAGGTTTTGCATAATTCTGTGGTGTAAATACTCCTACTATGGCCCATTTCAAGCTCCCAAAGTGATATCACTGAACGCTGAGTTAGGAAAAGATGGACACAATCTCCTACAAATCAGCTCCAGCCAGCTCCTGCAGGCCACTGTCACACTGCAATTATATCTTATGCTTATCAATTACTTAATAACATGTCTAAACATATGTCATTCAAGTAATAACATTCAAGTCATATATTCTAAAAACTATGAAATACATGTCTGTTGGTAACAATTTACTTTGCAATAATATATTAAAAATTGAGGGCTCCCCTGGTGGTGCAGTGGTCAAGAATCCACCTGCCAATGCAGGGGACACAGGCTCAATCCCTGCCCAGGAAGATCCCACATGCCGCAGAGCAGCTAAGCCCGTGCGTCACAACTACTGAAGCCCACGTGTCACAACTACTGAAGCCCGTGTGCCTAGAGCCCGTGCTCTGCAGCAAGAGAAGCCAAAACAATGAGAAGCCCGCGCACCGCAACAAAGAGTAGCTCCCGCTCGCCGCAACTAGAGAAAGACCACACGCAGCAACCAAGACCCAACACAGCCAAAAATAAAAACAAATAAATCTATTAAAAAAAATTGATTCTGAAAAGGACCTTAATAAAATGTTATTTAATATTTTGCTGTCTACCTTATGAAACATAATTTAAATATGTAGTTGCAAAATATATTAGGAGGCATTTCATATTCTTACAGAATTATCTAATATACATCCTCTTTTCCACGGCTTGAGGTGTTTAAATTTTTTTATTCTATGCTTATTATGACTTTAGTGGGTACTGAGCATTTTTGCCTTTGTGGGTCACTTCCTCCATAAAAATATATTTTAAAAAAGAAAGAAATTCAGTCAGGGAAATGGAAAAATTGTATTTTATGACTGCATTGATATAGAAGCAAACATAATCCTGGCTGGATTCATTTTTATATATCCATTATGATAATTTTTTTCCTGATTTTGTAAAAAAGTAAATTAAAACAGTTTTGTGAGCCCTCAAAAATATTCTGAGTCCTAGGCACTGTGCCTACTGTACCCAGTGGATAGCTTAACTCTGGTTGAAATGTAGCAAATTTATAAACATTGTATTGTACTAAGTATTAATTATTTTTAATTACTAGGAATCAGAGAAAGTGCATAGCACTCCTTTATATCTACCTTTTCAAGCCTCTTATTATTTGTGTCATCTCCTTTTTCTCTTTAACCACTTTGCTAATCTCTCTCATCTATTAGTCTTTTAAAAAACTGACTGGGGGCTTCCCTGGTGGCGCAGTGGTTGAGAGTCCGCCTGCCGATGCAGGGGGCGCGGGTTCGTGTCCCAGTCCGGGAGGATCCCACGCGCCGCGGAGCGGCTGGGCCCGTGAGCCATGGCTGCTGAGCCTGCGCGTCCAGAGCCTGCGCTCCCCAGTGGGAGAGGCCACAGCAGTGAGAAGGCCTCGTATCTCAAAAAAAAAAAAAAAAAAAAACTGACTGGATCTGTCTACCAGGGGAAATTTTTTAAATTTTTGTTACCAACTTTATTATTTTCTTCCCTCTACTTATTTGACTTTTTATTTTGTTCTTCTTAAATTTCTTGCATTCGATATACAGCTTATTAATCTCTACCCTGTGAGGCTTTTTTTTAATACAAACATTTAAGCCTACAGATTTTTCTCTAAGCACTGCTTTTGCTATATCTCACAAGTTTTGATAAGTAACATCTTCAGTATCATTCAGCTCCACATATTTTCTGATTTCTACATCAATTTCTTCTTTGTCCCATTAGGCATTGTTTGCTTTTTAAAATTTTTCTAATTCCTGGAATTTTTAAGTTAGATTTTTTAATGTTAATTTCCAACTTCTGTGCACTAGAGTAACAGAATGTGATTTGTACAAAACTGACTCTTTAAAACATCCTGAGACTTACTTTTTGGCTTCACATGTAGCTAATGTTTATAAATGTTGCATCATGTGTACTTTAAAATCTGTTTCTTTTTTTTTTTTTTTTGGAATCAAGGTTCCACATATCTCAATTAAATGAAGATGACTCATTGTATCATCAGAAATTCTCTTTCCTTAATGATTTTTATCTGCTTGATGTGTCAGTTGCTAAGTTATGCTAAAATTTCTCACTGATGGTAGACCCTAATTTTGTCATTTTGTTAATACACTGAGGCTATGCTGTTAAAGGATTATAGATTTACATCTAATATACCCTTCTGATAAAGATAATCATTAATATTAGAGATTTTGTAGCTTTATCAATTGAAATGCTTTCTGTTGTACACCTTATTTTATGATATTAATACTACATCAGTTTTCTTTTGCTTAGAATTTGCTTGGTACATTAGCAAGGGCTGTGTCAGGAAACAGTCTGCCCACTCAGTCAGGTAGTGGGCTGAGTTTATTGAAAGAATTGTTTAAGGAAAAGTGGGCAAGACGAAGAGAATCGTAATCTTAGGTGAGGAATAAAAGGGCAATTTAAGCTGCAAGGTTCTAGATGTTACTAGAACCCAGAGATAAGCTGTAGCTATAGATGGCCATATTACAGGAGTTGTAGCTTTTGGTAGAGGGGCACAGCAACTGCCAACCTATGGTCCATCAGGAAGGAAGCTGGGAGAACAAGTACGCTGACCCTTGTCTAACCCTCTAAACTCCTGCTGGTGTCTGCTACTTGTCGAGCCCATCAGAAGACAGAAGGCAAGGGGACCTCGGGATGCACAGAGCTGGGGTGGGAGAAGCAAACATGTGGCGAGACACAGAGAGGTTGAGAATGGATCTCCAGAGCCAAACGGCTCCTGCATATCTGGCTTAACATTTTCCAGCCTCTTATTTTCAACAGTTCTATCTCTTTATGCTTTGGGGGTGTTTCAGGGTAAAAAATTTTCCTTTTATTATCCAGTCTGATAATCCTTGTGTGTCACCTACTGAGTTTGGAGCATTTACATTTATCCTGTCTACTGTTATAACTGGATGTACTTTCTATGTTCCATTTTGTTCTTCTTTTTTGTCTCATTTAAATTAATGAATTCCTCCCCCATTCTCCCTACGATTCCATTTGTTTTTCTCTACTGGTTTAGAAGAAAACCAGTAGAGAAAAATTTATTATTTTATTGGCTAATCCAAATATTTTGACATGTATACGTAAGTCTAATTTAAATGGATTTCTTTACCTACCTTCTGAACTTTGTAAGGCCTTAGAATTCTTTATGTTGGATCGATCTCCCTCCTGACATACACATTATTATTGTTGTCCAATATTTTAGCTCTATCTTTTCCAAAATATTTTTAAAATCTTAGATATTTTAAGTAATTAATTCTAATTTGCATTTACCAAAATAGACTTTTTCATTTTACATATCTGAGTTTTAACATATGTACAGATTCTATGAATTTTATTACATGTAAAATATATGTATAGGTAGTTTTAAAACAATCAGGATAGAAAACAGTTCTATCACCTGAAAAAACTCCCTTGTGCTGCACCTTTGTAGTCACAGTCTCCCCTGACACTTCCCCCAACAAACATTGATCTGTTCTCCATTCCTGTAATTTTTACTTTTACAGAATTCCATATAAATGGAATTATACAATATGTAATTTCTTGAGGCTGTTTTTTTTTAACTCATAATAAATGCCTTTCTTGTATGTACCAATAGTTCATTCATTTTTTCCCCCTGAGTTATATTCCATGTTTGGATGTATCACAGTTTGTTTACCATTTATTTATTGACAGATATTTGTGTTGCTTACAGTTTTGGGAGATTATGAATAGAGTGCCTATAAACATCTCTGAACATGTTTTCGTTTGAAAGTAAGTTTTCATTTCTCTAGGGTCACATGGTATGTCTATGTATTACAATGGTTAGTAACTTTTCAGAAATACCCACATATTACATTTCTTCATGCATATCAGATATTCCTTTCCCCTCAAGTATACAGCTTTTAGAGTTTCAATTAGTGAATGATCTGTTGGTGTCAAACTCTCTTAGTCTTTAAACATGTCTATTTTGTGTTTATTCTAGAAAGATATTTTCACTGGGCATCGAGTTTTAAATTAATTTATTTTTCAATTCTACAAGTTCTATTTGGTTATGTTTCAAATCTGGTAGGTTACTTATTATAGTTTTCTGTTATTCCCATATTTTTTCAAACTTCTTTTTCTTTCTTTCAGAATAGTAAGCAAGGCTCTTTGTAATATGTGCTCTATGATTCCAATATTTTAAATCTTCAGGTCTATTTTATTCATCTATCGTTTATTCTGGTTCTTGCTCATGGTGTTTTATTTATTATGTGTTTGGTAATTTTTGACTGTGTGCTGCTTATTTTCCTTAAAAAAAAAAGTTGGCAGATTCTTTAAAGCTTGGATCAAGGTGTGCTCCTTTATAGAAGATTTCCTTCTTCTTCTTCCAGAAGCTGCTTTAAACTAAACTCATGGTTCAAGATATTTTTGGATCATGCAGGTAATTAAGGGGTAGCTTGTGGGTGGAAAATGGTGGGAATGTTACAGACTGACTTCCAATTAACCCTTACCCTGAATGTGCACATCCCTCTGAGCTACCACCTTAAAATGGAGAGCATTTTCTATGGACAAATGCCAATAGGGCAAAACTTCCTCAATGCTTGTCTACTCAGCTCACTGATGCTTTTAATAATTAAAAAATAATTATCTAGTACTTTAAAACCCAGTGGGAAGATTGGTCTGATTAACCTATTCTGTCAATAGAGGTCCCTAAATTATCGGCCCTGATTTTTTGTATTAAACATTATTCTAAGTCACAAAGTATGATTAAATAATGTTAATCAAATTAATATTAAACAAAAGCTCTTTGTGTCTATGTGCATTAGATGAGAACTGATGGTATTTAATTAAATACATCACACCATTTAGCTATTTAAAATTGTGCTTTTTGAAATCAATAAAAAGGATGTTATAAATATGATACTTCTTCCCTCATTACATAAAAGTTTGCATTAGAATAAAAACACCTGAAAGACAGTAGACTGAAATGCTTCATGAATATACTTAAGACATAAACTAAATCTATTGAATTATATATTCATAAAAGGGTATACAGTAGCCATTCTATTAATTTATAGTTTCTAATATGTCTACCTCTGTTTAATTTTAAATGCTTTATTTTGTTAGTATCCAACAAATGATATGTGAAATAGAATCTAAGTACCTTGATATAAAATTTCTCTCCAAGTGAAATGTATATATTTTACAAGCTCAAAAATGCCACCTATAATTAATAACTGTACATTAGAAATAATTTTTTGCCAATATTCTTATTATTTTCTTTCTTTATGTATAATAATCTGCTTTATGTTATTATGTATAATAATCTTTCTTTATGTATAATAATCTGCTTATTTAACAACTCAATCTCATGCACAATTAAACAATACCCACAGAGGTATACAAATGTCCAATCCAATCAGTCCCACCTTAATAATTTCTTTTTTCACTATTTCATTGTATCATGGAGTATATAGTAAAAAAAAAAAAAAAAAAAGTCCTTTGAAAACTACTGTGCTGTTTGGAGAGGATATATATTTTGAAACTCTACATTTGTATAATACATCATCTATATATTTGAAATTTTAAAACAAAGTTAAGTGATTATATTTGTTATTTTCTTTTCATGATAATCTTCATTAACTCAAAATGTTACAATAAAAAGTCTTTATTCTATCATTTTGAACGCTGCTTAAGTATATAATCAAAATTGATGATATTTAGCTTTACTCTGTTAAAAATAGAATTAACATCAGATTCCATAATTCTGACATCCAATCCCCTTTAACAAAATTGCTAACTAAATAATTTAAGTGCTTAAACAAGACAAGCACTGTTCTAAGAACTTTACATGTAGTAATTTATTGTTCACAACAACTCCATGATGTAGGTATTATTATTTTCCTTAATTCATAGATTAGAAAACTGAAGGACAGAGATGTTTAGTAACATGATTTGAGCTCAGACATACTGGCTCTAAGCAGCCATGCTATTCTAACTCTCTCTATTAAAGATTAATCATAACCCAAATTAATTTACTTATAAAAATAAAATTATAAAAGTTACAACTATCACTTTGAGAAGTCCTCAGGAAAAATAATGAAAAATTCTTGATGAGGCTTTGGCTCATTATTTCTATAGAAATAAAGCTACCAAGAGAGAATGGAAGTCTTTTGTAGACAAATAGATTTTATAGTGCTAAACAATTTTCACAGAATTCAATTGCTTTCATTTGTTTATTAAATTTATTCTATTTGCTATTCAAATTTGGTTTTACTGCAAGTTTGGAAAGACAATATAATGTACCAGAAAGAGAAGTTAAGAGCATAGTTTCTGGAATAATGACACCCTGGTTTGCATTCTGGTTTCTCCCTCAATAGCTGTGTCACGTTGAGTAGTTGCATAGCCTCTACAAGCCTGATTTATAAAACGGGGAAAATAATTTTATCTACCTCCCAACCGTGAAGGAAAAAAGCGAAATACGGTTTTTAAGAAGGCGCTTAGCACAGAATCCAGCATATTAAAAGGTAAGTAATTTTATAACTTTTGTCAATTATCTTATGTCCTCCTGCTTAGACTCTTAACATCTCACAAGATCAGCATACATATGCCCTATTGTCCCAGTCTGTGGATGCAACTACTGGCAGGTCAGAGAAGAGTTGCTTTCTTTGGATTTCACTGTGGTCTGCACCAGCGCTCACTACACGCATCCTGGCTACTCCACTGTCAGATACTCAGTGTGCTCCATACCATAACAGGGACCAGGGAAACTAAAGAAGCAGTAATGCTTGTGGAGAAAGCTATATAATTTTGGTAGAGAAAAGCCTTGATAGCCTTACTAAAATTATACACCATTTTTTAAAAATTCAGAATTTTCACCAAACATTACTCATAGTAATTAGTGTTATTTCATTTTATAACATTAAAATAAACATTTCAACTTAATTTCTATTTTTAAATGTATCTGTTAGCTATAAAGTATTTATGTTACTAGTAAAGGACTTATATATATTTATACATATCTGTAATTCATGTTATCCAAAGAATTAAAAATTTAAAAATAATTCCCAGTAACTACTACCATTTATACACAGTAAATCAGACAAAAGTTTGGAGCAATTTTTTCAATTTTGTCTACTGAGATTTTAAACTGTTAAGGAATTCATTACCTCCAAAAAGTTCAAATCATATTTTTTTGAAAGTAAAAGCTAAGAAAACTAAAGTGTGTAGCTTTAACCTGTGGGCAGTCCACTGAACCTAATCCTTTTAAGGACTTAAGTTTCCATAAAAAAACCAAAAACAAACAAACAAAAAAAACCAAACTTCAAACTTCCAACAATGGACATTCTTCTATTTAGTAACAGTAATATATATTATTGGTATACAATGCCTTTTTACTTTATAACTCTTTAATTAATAAAAAATCTAGTTACTGTCCATATATCACAATTAGAATGGCTGAAAATATGAATGCATATTTTTTGTAATAACTTTGAATTCACTGTCACATATATGAGCTACTGTAATATATGGTTATAATAAACTTTTGTCCAGAAGTATCTACATAAGCATGTAGCATTCAGGATCCTGTTTTTTTACCTACAGGGAGCTTTCAAAATCAAAATTCTGACACAGAACTTAACAGTTCAGGTATGGTTTTCAAATTACCACTTGGTGCTACTTTATGGATCTTGAGGATTTTAAACAGCAGAGTTCAGATTTCCAAATTATACATTTTACTCTTTTAGATGCTTCATTGTAGAAGGGTAGTTATAAGTAATGGAGTTACTTTATGTATATAACATTGCTAATAATACAGAATTTAAAAGATTTACAGAACCTACTTTGAATAATACCACTGGATAGCATAACTCTGAATGAAAATTATGTCCTTAAAAAGTCTAAAATGCTATGGGGAAAATGAAAGACCATTTATGACACATAGGTAGATTGTAACTGGAAAGACGGTTGCCATTAAAACAATAGCATATGCTGGGTTCTATTAAACCAATAAAATGAAATTATCCCGTGACAACACTTGTAATCAATATGTACCCTACTCAGTGAAATGAGATCAACTATAGTAAATGAAAATCTGCAAACAATGGTATTTCTTATCTGAGTAAATATTTCCCTTGGAAAATATCATACGGATATATGAAGGAGGAATAGGGTTGGCAATGAGCCACTGAAGTTTCATGAGCAATGAGGTGACATCACTTAGGGTGATGATTTAGAAAGACTAATCCGGAAGCAACAAATATTTAATTCCAGTAGTGGTAACTTTGTCATTCTATAAAAACACAATGTTATATTTATGACAATGCTATGGAACCTTCAAATTCTCAATAAATATAAACAAATACGAATGGAATAGAAGGAAAGATACTGGATTTGCAGCCAAAAAGCCTAGCTGTTTGAGCCTAGGGTATTAACATCCCTGAGTTCAATTTCCTCACCTGTAAAATGGGGGTAACATTTTCTGAAATATCTACCACACAGAATTGTTATCAGGATGAAAATACATATTGCCTGTGAAAGCAAGTTCTAAACTTTAAAACACTATATAATAAGAAATGATTACTGAATAAGTAGAATGAATGATTGGCTATCATATAACAATTATTATTTTATAAAATACTTTTCCTATTCATTGAAATCACAAACAGAAAGAGAATTTAAATAGATTAGAGAAATCTAGAATCCTACCTCTGTCATATTTCATAAGTAGCAAGAAAAAGAACAAAAGAAATGCCGTTTTATTTTTTTAAAAAATAGAGAAATCATAGTTGATTATTTAAAATAAAATTAGGTTAAAAATGACAAGTTCTTTAAATTGCAATATATATTTGCCTTAAAATTTAAAGAGTACCTAAGAAACTTAAGGAAACAGGCTAAGACAGAAAATATACTGATTAATAAACAAATGGATGAAAAATACAGATGAATCTCATTATTCTGACCTTGAGTAAGAAGTCATTGGGAGGGACTTCCCTGGTGGCGCAGTGGTTAAGAGTCTGACTGCCAGTGCAGGGGACACGGGTTCGAGCCCTGGTCCAGGAAGTTCCCACATGTCGCATAGCAACTAAGCCCGTGCGCCACAACTACTGAGCCTGCGTGCCACAACTACTGAAGCCCATGCACCTAGAGCCTGTGCTCCACAACACGAGAAGCCACCGCAATGAGAAGCCCATGCACCGCAACAAAGAGTAGCCCCTGCTCACCACAACTGGAGAAAGCCTGAGAGCAGCGACAAAGGCCCAATGCAGCCAAAAATACATAAATAAATAAATAAATAAAATTTAAAAGAAATAAAAAAGAAGTCATTGGGAAATATCATCCTGCATTAATACATTTAGCAGTGCAGGAAGACAATGTCCCTCACACTTTCTCACGCATCACTGAACTATAACAAATGCTGACAGTTAGAGAGCATATCTCTAAACATTATGACACCATCTTCATGACAGCTAAAAAAGAAAGCTGAGTACAATCATTGTTTCATATTTACTACCACAGGCCTGGCTAGAAAATATAAAAATAAATTGATTTAAAGCATTTGGATAAACATCTTTAATTCTGGCACTTTAGGGGAAAAAAAAGGTGGGTGCATTTGTTTAGTCTTTTACCAGCAGCAATTTATCTTCAGGTCTTATGTATAATACTATCATAGACACATTTATTTAAAAAAGAGTGTTCAATAACCTTGCTCCATTACAAAGCAATTCATGACAAAGGTCTTTTGCAATAGCAATAATATTTGCATAACTGCAAGTGCTGAAAAAAAAAGCTTGAAATGCTACAACCATATTCCAAGAGTTTTCTTCTTCATAAATTAAATTTTCACAAAAAGCACTTCAAAAAGTCAATATTTTATATCTGAAATTTGTTACTTAAACATTAATTTTTAATGGAATATAACATTCTCTTGTAGTTTGAAAATGAAAAGTAGATAAGAACACTTCTCAACCAATTTTTTTTGATTGAAAATATTGAGCAGAAAGGGATATATATATATTCAGTGTGGCACTAAATTAACCATGCAGTTCTCATTAATAGTTTTGGTAGCTGTGCATTTAATTCTATGAGTACCATGCTGGAAATGTACATTCCTAGAATCAAACATGCAAAGCCTAATCTGTATAACTGATATCTGAACTTTTGCCTCTCAATTAAAGGGTCTCTGTGGAAAGTATTTCTGAAAAACACATTGTACATTTGCAAAATGACAATCCTTGTCATCTCTAATACATTTCAATTTATTCCAGACCAATCAATGTCAGAGAATGGATCTTGGACTTTTAACACATGAGGTTATGATAAACTCAGGTCAAAATACCCTAGTTTTATGTTTTTTCCCTCCCATTTTTTTTAACATCTTCATTGGAGTATAACTGCATTACAATGCTGTGTTAGTTTCTGCTTTATAACAAAGTGAATCAGCTATACATATACATATATCCCCATATCTCTTCCCTCTTGCGTCTCCCTCCCACCCTCCCTCCCATTTTTTATTCAAACCATTATGTATGTAAATTTCTTGCTAGTGTAGAAAGGATCATGACACTCAAATTTTTATTTAGAAAAACTAAGTTTTATAGCAACTCAGTCTATAGAAATTAAGATAAAAAAAATTAGAAAAAGTTAGCATAATATAAAGGAATTAAATACTTTGATGAATGAGATCCACTGATACTTTACCTGTGGATTTCTGTATAACATACTGAAAGACACTGCTCTACCATGGAAGATGTTTGAAATATAATGATGAGAGTTAATATTTAATCTATGTAAAGGTGTATCATTAAAATATTCTCTCTCTCCTCTCTCTCTCTCTCTCTCTCTCTATATATATATATGTATGTATTTGCTAAGTGTAGCTACAGAATGTTCTCTTATTAGCAGTTATGTTTGTACATTCTTAGAGTTAAGCCTAATCCATCATCAAGATCTAGCATATTATTTGCAAGTAAGCAAGGCAAATTACTACCATCAAATGGAGAGGGAAACTAACAACCTGTTCTATTTCCAGTGATCAGAGCTAGTTTTCCTGGTGAACAAGACAGCAACATTGAACCTAGAAAAACTCTGTGATCCAAGGCATTATAAGGAGACAACTGTGGTAAATATAAAAATATTACAAAATGCTACAATTCTTTATTACTTAGAGTCTTTCTGCACAAAGCTCACAATTGAAGAGAAAAATCTTTGATAATATATATTTTAGATACCAGTTTTAGAAACCAAAT
The DNA here is from genome assembly GCF_003676395.1 of Aethalodelphis obliquidens. NCBI lineage: Eukaryota > Metazoa > Chordata > Mammalia > Artiodactyla > Delphinidae > Aethalodelphis > Aethalodelphis obliquidens. Next base: position 30,914,856 of record NW_020837955.1, on the reverse strand, counting down.
TGGAAATACAATTTTTTAAATTAAAAAGCAAATTAAGATTTCCACATCTGGCTATGATTGAGTTACAGAGATCAGATTTATCTTCCTGCCAGAAACAATTAGAAAAGTGGACAGAATATATGAAAGAATCGCTTCTAGATATTGGACAATAGGCAGAATAGTACTATGATTCCTGAGAGAAGAGAAACAAATGAAGTGAGCCAACAATTGCCCTGGTTCTCTGTCTGGTGGGATATCACAGCCTGGGGAGCAGGAAGTAGTAGTACATCCTAAAGGAGAGCCGACTTAAGGAGTAAAAGACCTAAGTTCAGGGAGGCTGAAGTAGCCAGCTGTAGGGCTTCATTCTGGAGAGGAGGGATGCATGCAGAAAAGGAGCTGCAAATGTCAATATCTTTAAATTTCCACTGACTACTATAAGGAATAAGGCCAGACAAAGAACAACCAAAGAATAGTGACTTGCAGTTTTCTGAACTCAGAAAGGGCTGGAAGACATTTGAGCTCCAACCAGCCAGGGTGTTGAGTCTTTGCTGGTAACTCGGGGTACTCAGTAGAGAACACAGAAAGCCAATACCTTAGTGGTCTGAATCCTAGAGAAAAGGCTACTCTGGACGGCTCTAATAAAGCTCAAAATAAGCCTCAAAAGGATTAAATCTAAGCACAAGTAACTTAATTGCCTACCAAAATAAAACTCACCTATTAAACGCTTATTTAAAAATCATTTATTAAAAAAAACAAAACCCAGATAGTTAACAATGTAAAATATACGTCTTGAATTACTAGACAGGCCAAGAAGCAGGAAACTGACCAAAATAAGGGACAAATAAATCAGTGAATAAAACCATACCCAAACACAGACATCCAAAGAAAATGACATATTATGCGCAGATGAACAGAAGAAAGACAGAGAGTAAACTTAATCTTTTTCATCAGAGACTATGAACTTTCACCCCTTTAAAAATGCCTTTCCTGGGGCTTCCCTGGTGGCACAGTGGATAAGAATCTGCCTGCCAATGCAGGGGACACTGGTTCGATCCCTGGTCCAGGAAGATCCCACATGTCACAGAGGAACTAAGCCCGTGTGCCACAACTACCGAGCCTGTGCTCTAGAGCCCACGAACCACAACTACTGAGCCCACTTGCCACAACTACTGAAGCCCGTGCACCTAGAGCCTGTGCTCTGCAACAAGAGAAGCCACCGCAGTGAGAAGCCCACACACTGCAACGAAGAGTAGCCCCCACTTGCCACAGCTAGAAAAAGCCCGTGTGCAGTAACAATGACCCAACACAGCCAAAAATAAATAAATAAGAATAAAAATAAATAAATAAATTTTAAAATGCCTTTCCTTTGCCTTCCTTGCATAGTCAAACCATACTCCAAAATTAACTTGAACTGATCATAGACTCAAAACATAAAAGCTAAAACCATAAACTAGAAAAAAACTTAGAAGAAAGGTTTTTGTGATCTTTGAATAAACAAAGTTTTCTTAAATAGTACACACAAAAAGCACAAACTATAAAAGAAAAAAATTCATAAAATTCATCAAAATTAAAAACTGTATATATTTTGCAAGACACTAAGAAAATTAAAAAGCAAGCTTTTAGGCTTGGAAGAAATATTTTCATTGCATAAACCTAACAAAGACTTGCATAGAATATACTAAGAAATCTTACATCTCAATAAGATTAAAAATAGTTTAATGAGCAGATTAAAGACAAACTTGACAAAAGAAGTTATACAAATGGTACATAAACAGGTGAAAAGATGTTCAACATCATTAGCCAACAAAAATGAAAATTAAAACTACTATAAAATCACTATAATGACTAAACTTAAAAAGACTGACAGTACTACATGTTGACAAGGATGTGGAACAATTAGAGATCTCGTATATTGTTGGTGTAACATAAAATTGTTCAGCTATTTTGGAAGAGAGTTTGACATCTTCTGACAAAGTTAAAACAGACATTTAGAGTAATATCCAGAAATTTCACACCTAGGTATTTACGCAAGAGTAATAAAAACAAATGTCCACTAAAAAAATTGTAAACAAATATTCGTAACAGCTTTGAAATACAATTCAGCAATAGAAGGGAACAAATGGGTGTCATACACAAAAATACTGATATATCTCAAGATCGTTATGCTGGGTGAAAGAAGCCACAAGAAAACGTACTGTATGATTGTATTTATTGAAACTCTAGGAAAGAAAACTAAAATTTATAGTGAGAGAAAGCACATCAGTGCTGGTTTGGGGAGAGACTGTAAGAGGCACAAGGGAACCTTTTGAGGTTATGAAAATATTTTTTATCTTTATTGTGGTGGCAGATAAATGAATGCACACTTTTCTTAAAATTCATTAAACTGTACAGCTAAAATGGTGTACTTTATTATATATAAATTATATTTTAATAAAATTGATTTTTAAAAACACTACCTAACATTGTACACAAAAATAAACTCCAGATGGATTGAAGACTTAAATGTAAGACCAGACACTATAAAACTCTTAGAGGAAAACATAGGAAAAACACTCTTTGACATAAACCACAGCAAGATCTTTTTTGACCCACTTCCTAGAGTAATGGAAATAAAAACAAAAATAAACAAATGGGACTTTTTTTTTTAAAGCTTTTTTGCACAGCAAAGGAAACCATAAACAAGACAAAAAGACAACCCTCAGAATGGGAGAAAATATTTGCAAATGAAACAACAAAGGATTAATCTCCAAAATATACAAACAGCTCATGGAGCTCAATATCCAAAAATCAAACAATCCAATTAAAAGATGGGCAGAAGACCTAAACAGACATTTCACCAAGGAAGACATACAGATGGCCAAGAGGCACATGAAAAGATGCTCAACATCATTAATTATTAGAGAAATGCAAATCAAAACTACAATGAGATATCACCTCATGCTGGTCAGAATAGCCATTAACAAAAAATCTAGAAACAATAAATGCTGGAAAGGGTGTGGTGAAAAGGGAGCCCTCCTGCACTGTTGGTGGGAATGTGAACTGACACAACCAGGAAAACAGTATGGAGGTTCCTTAAAAAACTAAAAATAGAATTACCATATGACCCAGCAATCCCACTACTGGGCATATACCCTGAGAAAACCGTAATTCAAAAAGAGACATGCACCCCAATGTTCACTGCAGCTCTATTTACAATAGCCAGGACATGGAAGCAACCTAAGTGTCCATCGACAGATGAATGGATAAAGAAGATGTGGCACATACATACGATGGAATATTACTCAGCCATAAAAAGAAATGAAATTGAGTTATTTGTAGTGAAGTGGATGGACCTAGAGTCTGTCATACAGAGTGAAGTAAGTCAGAAAGAGAAAAACAAATACTGTATGCTAACGCATATATATGGAATCTAAAAAAAAAAAAGACAAAAACTGGTACTGATGAACCTAGTTGCAGGGCAGGAATAAAGAGGCAGACATACAGAATGGACTAGAGGACATGGGGTGGGAGGGGGAAGCTGGGGCGAAGTGAGAGTAGCGTTGACATATATACACTACCGAATGTAAAATAGTTGGCTGCTGGGAAGCAGCAGCGTAGCACAGGGAGATCAGCTCGGTGCTCTGAGATGACCTAGAGGGGTAGGATAGGGAGGATGGGAGGCTCAGGAAAGAGGGGATATGGGGACATGTGTATGCATATGGCTGATTTGCTTTGTTGTGCAACAGAAACTGACACAGTATTGTGAAACAATTATACTCCAATGAAGAGCTATTTAAAAAATAAAATAAAAAAGCATTTAAAACAAAAACAAACAAACAAATGAAATTAGCAAATTGATATACAGCAACAGTAGTGTAGATTACAGATTCCAGGGAGTTCTATAGAATGCTTCTGGGCGAACACTAACTCAGAACTATTTTAACAGTAATTCTAGAATGTCATTTGCCTTTTGCACTGTATGGACATTTGCACTGACGGTGCAAGAGCAATGGTGGGTAAAACTGCTGGGACCTTAGCACAAATCACAGTGGCTCCAAACTACTAGTAGTCATTGAATTTCACTGCCAAGTCCTTGCAGAGCAATGAAAAACAAACAAACAAACAAAAAACAAGTTCACTTAAAATTTTCCTTGATGTATCAGTAAAAATTACTAAGCTTTAAAAATGTCAACTCTTGAGTGCATAAAATGGGAAGTATGCACACAGCATTTCTGCTGCATAATGAAAGGTCTCCCAGAAATGCACCTGTGTGACTGAGTTGCAATCTGATCTACCAGCCTTTCTCATGGAGCACCATTTCTCCGTGAAGAATGAAGACAAACTATTCAGACTGGGTATTTTGTAGACATTTTCCCAAAAAGGAACAAAAGTCTGCCTGTCACATCAGAGGAAAATAACTGACTGTATTTGTTGGCAATGATAAAACAAGAGATTTAAGAAAATTTCATAATTTGGGGAAAATTATATCATACACTTATAGCTTCCCAACATTTAAAGACTATTTTTATTATATTGGTGGTGATATTTTTTGATATTATAAAATGAAATGGGTCAATATTTAGAAGACCTGCATAACTCAGTGAAACAGTATTCTCCAAGTGACCAATGCATGATGCTATAAAATTATGCATGGGTACAAAGATTTCACTGCTATATTTTCAGATTACATATGAAACTAACTTCAAGAAATTATCACTTGTCAGGCTTTGTTGATCTCTGAGATGTATTATTTTTAATATTACGTATTAAGAATAATAATATTTAAATTAATATTCTAAAAAATAACTGGATTAATAATATTAACTAATAACTTCATACTACCTTAAAGGTTGACCAAGAAATTTTTCACATACAATCTTATTTCCTATTGTCTATCATGTTAAATGTCAATTCATATGACACTCACAGGTATCCAATACTATCCTAGTTCTACCTTTTCCCCAATTCAAGTCAAGTAAATCTGCCCACTCATTGAACCTGAGTGTTCCTTCTACTCCTTTATATTAGCCCATTTTCTCTACTATAAAGTGTTAGGTGACACCATTAAGACAGAAAAAAACATAAAGACCTTCCATTTGTTGCTCCTTTTATTTATTTATGAATGCCTTTGTGTTTACTACGTGTTGAAAATAGTATTTGGACATATGTTTAAATGGTAACCTATGCCTACTAACTCAAAGGAGAATAATAGGTAATTCAGGTGTGACTCATTTCCAAATACAAGCACAATATAAATATAAACTATTAACACTGTTCCTAATAGCACTTATAAATCATATCTGTTTTCTAGTTATGAGATCACAGAGAGAAAAAAAAAACTGATGGAGAACTTAAAGACAGTGTTATCTCTAGAATTGTGCTGGAGTACTCATGATCACTGACTGCCAGATATACTAGTGAAATTCTCACCCCATCAGGTAGCTTCACAATAAATATACTGACATTTTGATTTCAAATTCTGATTATCAATCCTTGATGCTTCATTATAATTAAATCTAATCTTTCAAATTGAGAGCAAACTGTAACATTTCAAGGGAGCAATAAATCAATTCATAAAATGTTGAGTCGTAAATATAAAAATCTCAACAGCCACATTGCTTTTTTCATGTCTAAAAAGATTCGGGACTTCCCTGGTGGTACAGCGGTTAAGAGTCCACCTGTCAATGCAGGGAACACGGGTTCGAGCTCTGGTCCGGGAAGACCCCACCTGCCGCAGAGCAACTAAGTCCGTGTGCCACAGCTACTGAGCCTGCGCTCTAGAGCTCGCGAGCCACTACTGAGCCCGTGTGCCACAACTACTGAAACCCGTACGCCTAGAGCCTGTGCTCTGCAACAAGAGAAGCCACCGCAATGAGAAGCCCACGCACCACGATGAAGAGTAGCCCCCGCTTGCCACAACTAGAGGAAGCCTGCGCTCTGCAAGGAAGACCCAACGCAGCCAAAAATAAATAAATAAATTTCTTTTAAAAAGATTAATTAAAGAAAGTTGCAAATGAATCAAATAATGTGACAGCCGAATCTTAAAAATAAAAAATTGCTCTGCCTACTAAATAAAATGAGTAAGGGTGTAATGTATAAGTGTTCAAGGAAATGAAAAAAAAACCTGTTTATTTTTTTTGCATAAAAATTGAGCTCTTCACTCTTGCTTTAATAATTTTCTTAACATATTAACCAAATAATAATTTAAATCTAAAAATGAATAAAGTACCAAAAAAGGTAGTACAGCAGTTTTAAATAGCTATTTTTACTAGATAAAATATAATATTACAAATCTCATGGTGGTCTCTATTTAGACAAAGTAAAAACATTTCATTTATGCTTGAGATTTTCCATTTGGAAATGGATGATATTACATAGATTATATCAGTGTCTCATATTTGACCCTTTTTAAATTAAAAAAAAAAAGGGATGAAGGAAGGGGAAATTTTTTCAAATGCCCAGAGTAGCCAGATATTATTTTAATTAAAATGCTGGAATAGTCATTATTTTGAAGAGGACTGTGCTTGAGAAGGGGCTGAGTGGACCTTCTGTGGTACAATTCTTTATGTAAATGTATATGGATGGTGCTTTCCTGGTGGCACCATGGTTAAGAATCTGCCTGTCAATGCAGGGGACACGGGTTCGATCCCTGGTCCGGGAAGACCCCACATGCCACGGAGCGACTAAGCCCGCGAGCCACAACTACTGACGCCCGCGCGCCTAGAGCCCATACTCCACAACAAGAGAAGCCCCCGCAGTGAGAAGCCCGCGCACCGCAACGAAGTGTAGTCCCCGCTTGCTGCAACTAGAGAAAGCCTGCACGCAGCAACGAAGACCCGACGCAGCCAAAAATAAATAAATATTTTTTTTAAAAAATGTATATGGATGATGGTTACACAGGAGTCTTCATTCTGTGACAATGCATCAAGCTACATACTTCTGATTTATTTATTGATTTACACAGATTAACAGTTTAATTTTTACAGATTAAACCTCAACAGATATAGTCCTTCACTTAATAAATAACTAATGAAGAAAAGATTTTTTCTTTTTAATCAAAGAAAGAGTTGCTAAGCATCCATGACTAGAGACTTTAAAAGGAAAGATGGCTCAAGAGCGATGACACTTAACTTCTAAGAACTCTGCTTTGATTTGGAGCCATCAATCGCCTGGTGACCTCTTTGGGGAACTAGAGGATTTCATGAAAATAGGATTATGAAGGAATTACTTTCTGATCCTAGAGTTCCTGGTGAGGAAATGCAAATTAAGACACATCCAGATTCACACTACCTAAGACTCTTCATCTAATTCAAAATTTCAGAATCCTTAAAAGTTTATGGAAGCAAAGGTGAAATTTCCCCAGAAAAAACAAGAAAAGGGCCTAAAAATCAGCTAACACTTAGCTTGTGTTTATAATAAAAGCAAATCAATTATATAATATGTAATATTTAAGGGGAGATACAAAGTAGGTAACATTTTATTTATGATATATAATTCATATATGACTATATATAGTACTTAGAATCTTGAAGCATTTTTTGCATTCAGATATTAAAGATGGGCTAAGTGTTTCTTCCTCTTCCAGGAAGAATTATAAATCACTCACAGTCATATGAAAGTATAGTTTTATTCATTCTGAACCAATAAAACTAAATATGAATCATGTTACAGCTGATATAAATACAGCAAAAACAAAGATATTTGAAATCTTACTGACCAAATTATACATTTTAGAGTTTATTTCATAGCACGGTATGAAAACCAATCTCTCTTAGGTTATTTAAATAGATTAAATAAAAAATATATTTTTTTGAATAAAATAATCACATACTATCGGGGGCGGAAGATAAGACAATCAATTAAATCTTCTTTGTAAAATAATGATAATATGTATGAACAAAATATCTATTTTATAGGACAAAATTACCCATTTTACAATAATCTCAGAATGATTACAAGGAAGTGCTGATACTAATTTTCTTTCAATGTAAATTTTAGATATAATTGTTAAAACTCTGTCATTAAAATAGAGATGTGTTAGAACTGTTTATGATATAATGTTGATTAAAAAATAATGTAAATTTCCATATATACAATGATCCTAACAACATATTAGGTACATATGTGAGTACACATCTGTGGTAAAGTGATGAGACTATTATGATTTGTTTTGTGTTATTTTCAAATTTTACTTTAAGGCATATTATTTTTCAACATAAAGGAAAAACTTTAAACATTGGAACACTGATACATGGTTTACTACTTAGAGATGTACTACTAAAATAAACCTGTTAGGAATCTGTCACTTGATTTGCTGATAAACTGTGGAATAAAAATGGAATTCAGATCATTTATGTAGCCCCATGCCAAACTCTTTGCTCCATGAAATTTATGGAATGCAACACATTCAAGCATTTGTAATATTCTAAAATGGCAAATGAGCTACTGTTTTTTAATGGGTCTTAGACAAATTACTTTATGAAACAGAATCATACTGTGCTTGATTTAGAAGCTAAAACAAATTTCAAAAATACTGATTTTCCAGATTCTCATAATCAATTTTCGGTGTTGCATCCTCAATATTATCAGCCCACGTTTGAAATAAATCTTTAACTCCATTATAGAATGGAACTGTTTTTCTTTTAAGACTCTCAAATATAACAATAAACCACACAGAATATCTTAAAAACTGGGAGTTGCTCACTGATACAGAGAAAAAAGGCTCATATTTTCTTTCTTTTCACAGCAGATAGAATTATTGATCACAAATACTCCTCTTGCCACCCAATCTTCCCCGTCATGTGTCCTGGGAGTATTCTTCCCAACCTATTGATTTTGGACTTTATCATGTTATTTGCCTTGGTCAATGAAATGTGTGCAGACATGATATATGTCATGTCCTAACAGAACTTTAAATGCAATTACACAGTTTGCCCTCTGCCATAAGAACAGCACGTCCTCTCAGATGGGGGGCTGCCCCTGCGGTTAAAAGTCTTAGGATGAGAAGACCATGGAACAGACTCACAGTCAATCTGCTGCCTGGAGCAGGGCCACAGTTAACTGTCCCCGCCGCCATCCAGTATGAGCGGTTTTGTTAACTACTATGATTTGGGGGTTGTTACTAAAGAAAAAACTGACTACCCAAAAAAAAAAGGTACCGAAAAGTTGGGTTGTTACCGGAAAGTAAAATATTTAGCATTGGCTTCAAAGCTAGGAGATACGAGGACGGTATACTTGGAGGCTGGAAAAAGGAAACCCTTGTTATATAGTGTCAAAACAGTTGGTAAATCTCTAACATTTTTTTTTTAATGTATAACAAACCGTTTAACGTACAATCAACATGTGATTGTGGACAACCAGTTCTCAAAGGACAATATTACTAATGTGAACTAGTTATTACTGCTAAAAATAATAAGCTAATACAATAAAGAAGCAAGCTCAGAAAAGAATTGTCATGTTTTCAGGAAAAGATGAAAGAGAAGTACTAAAGCAAAGTACTAAAGCAAAGAACTTAAGATCATGATAAAAATAGGACGACACTGAAGTTACAAGCCTGTTCCACATGAACGAAAGTACAATTCATGTGCCGGAATAAGCCTACTAATCTTGTCAGGACAGGCACTCATGTAAAATTAGTCTCTGCATCTCTGTCTGAAAGAAGCACTTAGACCTTTTTAATTTTTGTGGCCTATGAAAGGAAATGATTGTAGTCATTTAACAATCAGACTCTTTACAATTCAGATTTATTTGTAAGTCTAGTGGAGTCAATACTTTCGACTTAACTAACACAACAATTAAGTCATTTATTTTGCTATGGTACAATACATTCTATACTGTGAGTTTCACATCGCTAGAGTAAACTGCTGTATTAGAGCTCTTTTTTTTTTTTTTTTACAGAGAACCAGCAAAGCTATGTCAGCTATAATTTAGTTTCACACACAAAATGATAAACAGCAGCAATGGAGATGGCGTATTGCCAAACGGAGTTGTCTGATAAGACTATTACTGACCATGGACTCCTGACCTTTCTATTGGAAGGTTAACAGCCTCATCTCTCATCAATAGCCACTCTGATATTTTTGATTCAAAAGACTTTGGGAAAAGATTATGTGTTACATAAACAAATTGAATTCTAAACAATGTCATTCAAAGTTAAAACCAAAAATGATAACAGATGTTAAATCTTTGTCAAAAATTATTGCCAAAAACATAGCCACAAGTGTGTACAGATGACCTAGGCCCAGGAAATACTTTATCCTAAACGCTCAAATAACAAAGAAAAGTTAAACTTCCTTTTTCTTTCTGAAATTCATCTTTATACAATGAGAATTTGAGACCAGCTGTGTGAGGTCTGGAGCTCTTACACAGTTACTGTCAAAGGGCCAGATATTAAAATATAGTCCCTATGACAATTCAATGTGTTTTTTTCATTAAGCAAATAACAATCCAGTGACAAAGCAAGGCTATAATGATAAAAGACTGTGAATAAATATGATAATCTCCATACTGATCTAGGTAGCCCTTTTGAAAGATAAGGACTTTTTGCCCAAAGAGTAATTGATTTTAAATATATCTTTTAAATATTCCTCAAGCTTCATGTAACTAATAACCATTGCAAACATTTCCTTGACATTATTGGCAGAATTTAGCTTATGCTTTATAGATCATAAGTATGTTAATAATCTTTAAGGCATTTTAATGTATTATGTTATAGTCATGGCATAATTTTATCCTAAACTATTCATTTTTCCCAGTATCCACCATCACAATTCATAGATATGTGTACGTTCCTTATATTTCTTACTTTGCTCGCCATTTCTCTACTGTTCAATTTAATGTCAGATGGAAGGATAGAGTCATAACTTCTTTAGTAGTCAATATTAATGGTCTAATCATCTGTAAAAATGCTCTACATGAAAAGTGCTACAAATGTAAGGAAATAACTTACAGTTGTTTTAAATCTACCTGAATTCTACATCTAGGATGTCTGCAAAAATATAGCTGTGGCAAGTAGATGTCATTAACATGCAGAAAGGAAAAAGGTTTCTAACACTTGGAAAACACTAGTGGAAATGAAAATGGCTATGTGATCAACAATGAAAAGAGAGTAAACCACATTATAAAAAGGTTGAAAAACACTCCAGATGTCAACAGCATTAAACCTTCAGACATTCAGATAATAATAAATGCAACAATGTACACAGAGTTTGCTTCTCACCTTGATCCTAGTTAGGGCAAAATTCTGACACCATTGTCTGCTTCACTGCAAATGAACATGAGCATTCTTTAATGCACTGCATCCTGTTTTAAAGGTTTTACTACACACATAATTGCTCAGATCTCAGTTCTAGCTTAGTAAACAAAATGACTTGAAAGTGGATAGCCCATTAGCACTATACATTTTCCAAACTCAACATTAAGTACAGAAAGATAAATATGTACTACATGCTCTACCTAAATCACTTTCCAAAATCTGATGTTCTAGAACAGTGTAATTTATATATTCTTGACATAAAGAGTATTTAAACACTTTCCATTAAAACAATGAGTTTAACACGTTCAAGAAAAAAAGCAGCAATGTTTATTACAATTCTTTTAAATGTTATCTGTATGTTACACTGAATTATTTTCTTTAAAACTAAGCCAAACCTAAAGAGCTGTATATTGTTTGAAATACTATGTCAATAATTCTCCACAACTTACAGCCATTTCAAAATGATTTATAACTGCTTTTTTAGCAATTTTATTTAATTAAGAGATATTTCTAAGTGTACACAAAGAAAATAGGCTATGTCTGAGATGAATATGCAAGGAAAGAGATGGAAAGCTTTGTCTTAGCACACTGTGAGTAGAAAAATCGTTAGTAAAGAACAGGATTGAGTAAACTCTAACTGGCTTTGATGCTAGCAATGACCAGGGGATTTCTGGGGCTACTGGAAATCTGCATATGGAAATCAACTAAGAAACATCTGGCATCCAAGGAACATAGAGTTTAAACGTGATTAGGATAAAAGAAAATGGTATAGTGCATTTAGCAAGGAATTTCAGCTAGATATTCAGCATAGGTTGCAGAAAAATTATAAAAGGTTGAGAAGGTAGGTTTGTCATTAAAATACTCTTGATATTTAATGATATACCAGTTACTATCTTTTGATTTAAGTACAAAAACATTTAAGTATAAAAACAGGAAAAATAAATTTGAAAGAACTTGTTTCAATGTAATAATATTGGCAACTATAGGCATTTTTCTTGAAAAGTGAAAAAAGCATGTTACACTAATGCTTTATATATATATAGATAGATAGACATAGATAGATATAGATATTTTGCTCTAGTTAGATTCTTATAAAAATTAGGAGAAATGGCATTATAATTTCATAAGGAATAATTGAGATAACCACTTTCCAAAGACAATACTGCCTTAAATGATTTTTCTGATTCTGTTTCCAATTTTTTTTCTGCCTGTCATTACTTCTATCATCAGACACAGAAGTATCTTTTCACTTCATCTTTCAACTCACACTTCCACATTGGATGTTTCAGTATTTTTAAAACAATGGGTATTTTACATCTTCCAGTATTTTCCAATGCTACTTCCTCTACCTATATTGACACTGAATAACAACATCCTAACCAATTTCTCCACTGAGCAAATGCCTGCTCATTCTTGATAGCTCAGATGGTGCCTATTTGGTGAGGCCTTTTCTAACTACCCACGCTCCATCTGGTGGTGAAACTTAGCACAGTTTGTGTATTCCCACTTTGTGTTTGCGTATACTTGCTCACTGAGCTGTGAGCTAGCTCCCCAAAGACATTCTGACCTCTGCTCTTAAAACAACCCCTGGTAAACAACATTTAACATTCACCCAGTCCTAGGGTTTAAATACCATTTTTATGGCAATAATTTGCAGACTTACATATTTAGCCCAGACCTTTCTCTCTGGAAACGCAGACCTATACATCCAACTGACTTTATGTCCAACTGCCTATATGACCTCTCCCCTTGAACATCTACTAGGCATCTCAAATGTAACAAATCCAAATGATGTTTTTGATTGCTGCCTAACTCCCCTCCCTGCATTTTTTCTCTCCTAGTTCTTATCATTTCAGGTTATGGTACCACCATATATCCAGCTGTTGAAGATAAAACTGTGGGTGGTATAGTGCAACCCAGTCTTTCTCTTTCCCTCACCCATTACATTCAGTCTCAGCAAGTACTATACACTCTTCCTCTAAAACAACTCCTTAATTTACCTCTGTCTCTCCATCTCTACTACCACCTACTTAGTCCAAACCACTATCATCTCTTCATGGGCTATGACTCTAGTCTACAAATTGGTCTCCCTACTTTTGCTATTTATTCCCCTATAATCAATTCTCCACTCAGTAGCTAGAGCTTTCTGATTTTCTTTTATTTTAACAATTTTACTTCAATGTAATATACATACCATAAAATTCCCCATAATGTATAGTTCAATGAATTTTAATATATTTAGGGAGTTGTGCAACCATCACCATAATACCTAATATTATAACTTTTCCATCACCCAAAAAGCAACCTCTTGCCCATTTTCAGTCACTCTTCATTCTCACATTTAGGCCTAGGTAGTCTCTACCTACTGTCTTTTCTGCACATTTCATATAAACATAAGCATACAATGTTTATTTTGTGTCTGGCTTCATTCATTATCATTTTCTTTATTCCTTAACTAGTAGATGGGTAACTGAATTGTTTTCACTTTTCTGGCTATTATGAAGAATGCTGCTATGAACATTCACATATACATCTTTGTGTGGATAATTTTTTTCATTTTCCTTGGACAGATACTGAGGAGTGGAATTGCTGGGTCATGTAGTAACCCTATGTTTAACATTTCAAGAAACTTACAACTGCTTTCCAAAATAGCTGTACCATTTAAATTCCCATCAAAAATGTATGAAGGCTCCAATTTCTCCACATCCTTGCTAACACTTGTTATTGTCTGCCTTTTTTATTGTAGCCATCCTAGTGAGACTGAAATGTTTTGTTTTGCTTTGGTTTTTGCGGTACGTGGGCCTCTCACTGTTGTGGCCTCTCCCATTGCGGAGCACAGGCTCTGGACGCGCAGGCTAAGCGGCCATGGCTCACGGGCCCAGCTGCTCCGCGGCATGTGGGATCTTCCCGGACCGGGGCATGAACCTGTGTCCCTGCATCGGCAGGCGTACTCTCAACCACTGCACCACCAGGGAAGCCCTGAAATGGTATTTTATTGCATATGTGTACTATTTATTTTTATTGCATATGTGTACTATTATGTTTACTATTTTACCATATATTTACTATATATGTATACTATTATATGTTTACTATTTTTTCACTGTGGTAAAATATATATGCCAAAATCTGGCATCTTAACTCCCTCTGAGCATAAAATTCAATGGCATTAATTACATTCACAATGTTGTGTGACAATCATCTCTATGTATTTCCAGTATTTTTCATCACCCCAAACAGAAACTCTGTACCCACTGGGATCCATGCCCCCCAGTCTCACTGTGGTTTTGACTTGAATTTCCCAAACGGTCTTGATGGCGAGCATTTTTAATGTGCTCATTGGCCATTCATATATATTTTTTGGAGAAATGTCTAGTCAAAGCCTTTGCCCATTTTTAAATTGGATTATTTGTCTTATCATTGAGTTGTAAAGATTCTTTATATTTTCTGGTCATTATACCCTTATCAGATATGTGATTTGCAAGTATTTTCCTCCAGTTTTGTGAACTGCCTTTTCACTTTCTTGATGGTGTGTTCTGAAGCACAAAATTTTTCCATTTTGATGGAGTCCAAAGTATTACTTTTTTCTTTTATAACTTGTGCTTTAGGTGGTATATCTAAAAAATCATTACATAACTCAAGGTAATCAAGATTTATTCCTGTTTTCTTCTAAGCGTTTTATAGTTTTAGCTTTTACAATTTTTGTCTATGACCCATTTTTTTTTTTTTTTTTTTGCGGTACGCGGGCCTCTCACTGCTGTGGCCTTTCCCTTTGCGGAGCACAGGCTCCAGACACGCGGGCTCAGCGGCCATGGCTCACAGGCCTAGCCGCTCAGCGGCATGTGGGATCTTCCCGGACCGGGGCACAAACCCGTGTCCCCTGCATCGGCAGGTGGACTCTCAACCACTGCGCCACCAGGGAAGCCCTATGACCCATTTTGAGTTAAATTTTTTACATGGTGTTGAGGTAAGGATCCAAATTCTTCCTTTTGCATCTGGATATCCAGTTGTCCCAGCAAAACTTGTTGAAAAGCCATTTTTCCATAATTGAACTGTCTTAGCAACTTTGTCAAAAAGCAATCAATCACAAGTCTAAGAGTTAATTTCCCAACCCTCAATCCTATTCCAGTGATCTATAGGTCTATCATTTGCCAGTATGACACTATCTTGGTTACTGCAGCTTTGTAGTAAGTTTTGAAATCAGGAAGCACCTGTCCAAATTGTAAGCAAACAAATGATTTTTCTTATTTTAAGCCACTAAGTTTTTTGAGGTGTTGTGTAATAGTTTGGTGCTTAAAGCAACAATGCATTATCTCTCACAATTCTGTGTGTTATCCAGGAAGTTCTGCCCCACTTGATGTTGCCTGTGTGCTGAGATGGTTGCAATCAACTGGAGGCTCAATTGAGAGCTCACCTGGGCTGAAAGGTCTAGCACACCTGCATATTCTGCCTCAGCTGGAGATGACTGGAAACTCAGTTGAAGCCATTGTCTGGTGGTGTTGGTTCTCCCTGATATGGGCCTCTCAGTTGAGGCTGCTTTAATACATGGTGGCTGGGTTCCAAGGAGTGTTTCATAGTGATCTTCCAAGATGGAAGAAGAACTGCCAGCTTAATTAAGGACTAGGCCACAAACTGGCAAAGCATCACTCCAACCATGTTTGATTGGACAAAGTAATCAGAGCCTCACTGGAGAGTCAGGATAGAAAGGGTATACAGAGGGTGTCAACATCTGGATATATAGGTCATTGGGGGGTCAACAAAGTAATAGTCTACAAAAAATGTAAACATGAAGCCATAACATTTCTAGATGAAAACATGGGAAATTTCTTTATAATCTTGGAGTGGGCAGTCTTTCTAACTCTGAACTCAAATTCCAGAAGCCATAAAAGAAATTTGAGAGATTTGACTACATTAAACATAAACAACGTCTTCATATTAAAAGAAAAATAAATGAAGAATCAACAGCAAGCTGGAAGACATATTTACAACTCATACCAGAGGGAAAAAAAGGCCAATCTCCCTAAGCATAAAGAATTTCTAGAAATAAATATTTAAAAAACAACAATGTCATAGAAAAGTAGGCAAAGAACACGAAGAGTGAAGGAAAAGAAAAACAAATGTCCCTTAAACATAGTAAAATATTCTTGACCTTACTCTTATTCAAGAAGTCAATGATCCAAAGTTTGACAACACACTCTTCCTGCAGTTGGAAAAACGTTGCACTAAAACTGTACTTTCTGATAAAAGCTATAAAAATTACAAATGTGATTACCATTAAGCCAGTAATCCCATTCGGAATTTATACTGTAGTTATAACTTCAACACATATATACAAAGTTTCAAGGACTAAATAAAAGCAAGTGTTATTTATAGGGTCTAAACAACCTAGGGTACGATCATTCTATGAAATACTATACACCTGTAAAAAAAAAAGGGAATAAAGAAGCTCTGAAATGCAAAGATATTCAAGTTATATTGTTAAATGACAAAAGTTATGTGTAGCAGAGGATACACACTACATTTCTTCATTCTAAGGTATGAATTTTTTCACATTTTAATATTTCTGACATTGTAATGCACTTTATAATCAGTATCAGGTCACAGTTTAATTGCCAGCATTATTTTTTCTTGGTGATACATAACAATGCGCATTATATTGCATGATGTCTCAGGTTTGAGGAAATACAGAACTACATTATTTTGTATAAGAAATGAGGCAAAAAATATTACATATCTGCATATGTTGATATTTGTATTAAAAAACTTGGAAGGACACATAACAGTTCTCTATGGGAGCATAGGCTGAAGGGGTGGACAAAGTTATAGTCAGATGTGAAACTTCTCAATTTATAAATGTTTATTTTCTTCTGGTTTTTGAACTATGTGAATGTATTACTTATCTAAAAATTAAATTTTATTAAAAAATGCACTGAAAAATCAATTTTAAAATATTGTTCAAAAGAGTCTACATTTGCTTTTTAATCACTGCATCATATTCTTGCTAAGATAACATGTGAATTTTGGCCAAACATTAAGAACCTGCTGAGAGCTTTATATTTAGAATCTAAATTCTGGCAAAAAAAAATTATGAGGTAACATCCAGTTCCTATAGACATTATCACTATGTCTTTATGGTCAATACTAACTGAAAATATTGGTACCAAAGTATTGTTGCTGTAAATTAAAATCTTTAATACTACAACAAAAAGCTAAAACAGACTTCAGTAAACGGATATCCTATCTTCAACGGATATGCTTTATTTTGTTTAATGCTCCTGTACTCAGATTATTAAGATCACTTTCAATATTAAATTTTTCACATAAAAAAAGATGAAGCCAATTAGAATTTGTTCCATTTCTTGTGAACTTCAATATTCACAAAAGACTTACCATAATATCCTTTTTCCTCTAATGAAATAACACATATCACCAAGATTTAATAGCTTGCACAAAGTGTGCTGGCCACTTACTATGTATGACAATAACCTCTGCCAGACGCGATTCTATGCACCCACACTCATAAAAAGTTATTCCACCGTTATCGTTAACTGCCAGCTTTCAGCGCCAAAGTCACCTTCATTTGAAATCCAACAAACATTTATCTTAAGAAAAATAAAAAGTAATTCTAAGCACAATAATGAGGCATATTAAGTAGAGTAACAACTAGATAAAGGATGACAGTACTCAAGCTGCCACCAAATATTCCACTCATCAAGTAGCAAGACTATAAAGGTTTTATAAAGGTTAAACAAAAAGGATTCACAGATATTGTGATTGTTAACTTATTATGTATTATTCTCCTTGCAAGTGCTTCCTAGAGAATTTGTCTGGTTTTCACCATCCTCATTAAACTTACTGTTATTAAAATGCCTCCTAGTTGTTCACTAATGAGCAGATAATTTGCTAATTAGGAGATGTAAAAAATTAGTAAGTCTTAACAAAATAAGGAAAAAATATGTTCTTGCATTGATCTCAAATTACACCTTAACAAAGACTAAGTAAGTATATGATTTTACTTTTCAATTAAAAATAGACTAAAACTATCAACAGAGACATCAAAGTGAAATGAATCTTAACAATTCTTTATCTTTTAATAGACTGTTGGCATGCACAACATCCCTGACCAATTCCCTGATACATACTTTTAATTTACATTTTCTTGATAAAATTGATCCATCAAACAGAATGAAGTAAGTCAGAAAGAGAAAAACAAATACCATATGCTAACACATATATATGGAATCTAAAAAAAAAATGGTTCTGAAGAACCTAGGGGCAGGACAGGAATAAACATGCAGACCTAGAGAATGGACTTCAGGACATGGGGAGGGGGAAGTGTAAGCTGGGACAAAGTGAGAGAGTGGCATGGACATATATACACTACCAAATGTAAAACAGATAGCTAGTGGGAAGCAGTCGCATAGCACAGGGAGATCAGCCCGGTGCTGTGTGACCACCTAGAGGGGTGGGATAGGGAGGGTGGGAGGGAGTCACAAGAGGGAGGGGATATGGGGCTATATGTATACGTATAGCTGATTCACTTTGTTATATAGCAGAAACTAAAGCAATCTAAAGCAATTATACTCTAATAAAGATGTTAAAAAAATTAAATGAAAAACAGATTTAATTAGCAAACCCCAATTTTTAATTAATCTCTGAAACAAAATGAGATGTTTCAGTGGAAAAGAAATTACCCAAATACATCTCGAAGAATTATTAAAACAGTAGTCCATTTTACCACAATACTAAAGAAGAAAAGGAACAGCAGTCCAAAAAAGCATTAATTCTAATTTGTAAAAATTTAAGATTACTAAGCTATTATCCAAGGAATTAAAATTCTGGAAAATAATTATCTAGACACATAAGTTTCCAGCCAGCACAAGATTCTACTTTCAATCTTTAAAAACCCTAAGAACTTTTCGGAGTTTTAAAATGAAATGCAACAATTGTTTACCCAATATTGAGCAGCTGCTAAACAATGTGTGTTAAGCAAATAAGATGTTCTTGACAAATACTTTTCGTATGACCTAGCTGACAGACAGGTACACCATTTACCATGTTTTCTCCAAAACTGGATTTCAGCTGCCAGTAATTGATGTATGGTTCACCAACTGATGTGCAATTAATTGGCTGTAAATGTGTTGATGCCCTCACTTTTGGGGCAGCCTCCACGGGTCTGTGTCAGAGCCTCTGGGCAGGATGCCTACATTCACAATAAGTCTTCCCTCTTACCTAGTGTATCTTACAAACTTATCCTTTTAATGTGTGCCTGACTTGAAATAGGCCAGGTAGCATAGTATGGCAACAACAGCACTATTTCTAGTACTGTTTTTATAGTATATATAAAAAATGCAATAATTTAAATACTTTGACAGTTTCACTTGTTTCAAATGATTGATAAAAAAACCTATAGTAGTGCATAGAAGTTACAATTTAGCTTCCTTACACATTCCATTCAGATTCCTCAAATATTCATAATAGTCTCTATAGTATCATGTAGCAACACAACTGTTCTAAAATAATAGTGCATTTTAATTAGATTTTGCATTTCAAAGCATTTTCCATATAGCAAACAATTTTATGCAACTTATATCAATACCCTAAGATAAAAGGATAGCCAAAGGTTATATGTAAATTACTAATTATCTAAAGGAAGTAAACTGATTTACTGCTTAATTCATGTTAGCTCATCTGTTAGGCAAATTACTATTCTGAAAGTAATAATAAATTGTCCACAGCTATTTATAATGATATAATACAAAACCAGCCTAAAATAATAGTGTATTTCTCTCATTTTGATTACAAAACTATGGGCTTCATATAGAATTGTTTAAACAATTATGTATGGTTTTTGAAAGTCAAAGATGATGTCCCAATTATAAACCTCTCTGGAGTCCACCATGTCAGTACTTCAGGATGTAATAAGAATAAAGAAGAAGTTAATATTTTTAGTGAGGCACTGTAAAAGGAACAGACTAAATAGGATCTTGCTAACCTGTATTTTATAGAAACTAATGTTATTTTACAGTAATAACTTGGAATTTTAAAGAAAAATACACTTTTATACGAGTAGAAAAATTGATAGAGAGCAATAAATAAAAATAAAGATAGGATATTAAAGATGAAGGCAGAGCAATTGCCCCCCCACCCCGAAAAAAGATAGTCAAAGGGAAATTTCCAATATACAAGTGATGACTTCTGGATTTTTAATCACAATCTTACATAATTTACTTAAAAATACTGACCATGTGTAGGTTTTAAATTTAGATGTTGGGACTTCCCTGGTGGCGCGGTGGTTAAGAATCCACCTGCCAATTCAGGTGACACGGGTTTGAGCCCTGGTCTGGGAAGATCTCACATGCCATGGAGCAACTAAGCCCAGACACCACAACTACTGAGCCTGCGTGCCCTAGAGCCTGGCCACTGCAGCTACTGAGCCTATGTGCTGTAACTACTGAAGCCCGTGTGCCTAGAGCCCGTGTACCATAAGAGAAGCCACCACAATGAGAAGCCCACACACCTCAATGAAGAGTAGCCCCCCCTCACCGCAACTAGAGAAAGCCAGCGTGCAGCAATGAAGACCCAACGCAACCAAAAAATAATAAAAATGATAATACTAATAAATTTAGATATTACCATACTTCAAATTATTAGCAGTTGGAGAGTCTGTGTTTCAAAATCATTGTAAGTCAATTTCCAAAGCAAGGAAATAGGGCCAAGGTAAGTAAATACAAACTGCTCTAAATGCACTAGGTGGAAGACCAGTACTTGAGTGCCATAAGTCTGTACCACCCTTTAACACAACGCTATTGTACGAACTTATAATTGCATGATATAATTACTATACAATTATATAGTCTTTCTACACCAACATAAAACTATTTACATATAATTATTTTTTAAATTTAAATGCAGGAAAAATAGTAGAAGTCAAATTTTCTTATTTTCCATTTAATATTTCCAAGAATTTACAACATAGACTAAAGCAGTTTGCCAGTATTTTAATTTAACTCTCTAAGATTATAATTTAGCTTTCTGTGCCTTAAATTTCTTACTGAAATCCTTAGTAATTTTCCTTACATGATTATTATTATAAATTTCCTTACATGAGTAAGAGCAATGAGTTTTTGAGAGGTACTCCGCTGGGGTGTGGTTTTAAGAATTATTTCTCGGTATCAGAAAGGGAATGTAAACAAACAATCCCTTTTAAAATTGCCTCAAAAAGTAATAAAATATTTAGGAATAAAACTCACCAAGGAGGTAAAAGACATATGCTTAGAACTACAAAACATTAATAAAGGAAACTGAAGATGACTCAAAGAAATGGAAAGAATATCCCATGCTCTTGTATTGGAGGAATTAATATTGTTAAAATGGCCATACTACCCAAAGCAATCTACAGATTTAATGTGATCCCTATCAAAATACCCATGACATTTTTCACAGAACTAGAACAAGTAATCCTAAAATGTATACGGAACCATGAAAGAAACAGAATTGCCAAAGCAATCCTGAGGAAAAAGAACAAAGCAGGAGGCATAACCCTATCAGACTTCAGATGATTCTACAAAGCTAGAGTAATCAAAACAGCATGGTATTGGCACAAAAACAGACATACAGATCAATGGAACAGAATAGGGAGCCTAGAAATAAACCCGCACACCTATGGACAATTAATCTTTGACAAAGGAGGCAAGGATATACAATGGAGAAAAGACAGTCTCTTCAGCAAGTGGTGTTGGGGAAGTTGGACAGCTACATGTAAATCAATGAAATTAGAACACACTCTCACAACGTACACAAAAACAAACTCAAAATGACTTAAAGACTTAAATATAAGACAAGACACTATAAAACTCCTAGAAGAGAACATAGGCAAAACATTTTCTGACATAAATCATACCAATGTTTTCTTAGGTCAGTCTTCCAAGACAATAGAAATAAAAGCAAAATGAACAAATGGGACCTAATCAAGCTTATAAGATTTTGCACAGCAAGGAAAGCCATAAACAAAACGAAAAGACAACCTATGGACTGGGAGAAAATATTTGCAAATGATGTGACCTACAAGGGCTTAATTTCCAAAATATACAAACAGCTCATACAATTCAATAACAGAAAGACAAACAACCCAACCGAAAAGGGCACAGAAGACCTAAATAGACATTTCTCCAAAGAAAACATACACATGGCCAACAGGCACATGAAAAGGTGCTCATCGTTGCTAATTATTAGATAAATGCAAATCAAAACTACAATGAGGTACCTCACATCAGTCAGAATGACCATCATTAAAAAGTCTACGGATAATAAATGCTGGAGAAGGTGTGAAGAAAAGGGAACCTTCCTACACTGTTGGTGGGAATGTGAATTGGTTCAGCCACTATGGATAACAGTATGGAGATTGCTCAAAAAACTAAAAATAGAGTTGTCATATGATCCAGCAATTCCTCTCCTGTGCATATACCCAAACAAAACTATAATTCGAAAAGATACATGCACATCTATGTTCACAGCAGCACCATTTACAATAGTGAAGACATGGAAACAATTTGAATGTCCATTGACAGATGAATAGATAAAGAAGATGAGATACACACACACACACACACACACACACACACAATGGAATACTACTCAGCCATAAAAAAAGAATGAAATAATGCCATTTGCAGCAACATGGATGGACCTAGAGATTATCATACTAAGCGAAGTGAGAAAGAGAAAGACAAATACCATATGATATCACTTATATGTGGGATCTAAAATACGACACAAATGAACACACCTCTGAAACAGAAACAGACTCACAGACATAGAGAACAGACTTGTGGTTGCCAAGGGCGAGAGGGAATTATTGGGAGTTTGGGATTAGTAGATGCAAACTATTACATATAGGATGCATAAACAACAAGGTCTTATTATACAGCACAGGGAACTATATTCAAAATCCTGTAATAAACCATAATGGAAAAGAATATGAAAAAGGACATATATGTGTGTAACTGAGTCACTTTGCTGTACAGCAGAAATTAACATAACATTGTAAATCAACTATACTTCAATAAAATTTTAAAAAAGAATTATTTCTCAGAATTAATAGCTAAAATGGTATCCTGGAATTCTTCAAAAATCTCTTTGAAAGAATATTCTAAGTGCATGACTTCACGATAGAAATAAATAGTAAAGAGAAT
Source organism: Aethalodelphis obliquidens (assembly GCF_003676395.1). Taxonomy (NCBI): domain Eukaryota; kingdom Metazoa; phylum Chordata; class Mammalia; order Artiodactyla; family Delphinidae; genus Aethalodelphis; species Aethalodelphis obliquidens. Next base: position 30,891,450 of record NW_020837955.1, on the reverse strand, counting down.
AGTAAAGAGAAAGATTAAAAATGGTCAAAATGTGATATACCACAAAAATATTAGTTTTACATTTTTGACTCCTCATTATTAGATATGCAATATTACTTTAAAAAAGTAATAATTTAGAATTATAAGAATTACTCAGAATTTTAAAGTTAAATGTTAAAATCTTCCAAACAGGTGTATATAGTATGCTATCATTAGAGTAAATAATAAAGGGAAAAAGGTATGTTCACAGTTACTTGTGTATGCATTAAATAACTTCAAAAGAATACAAAAACAAAAATCCCTGATAACACTGATTGGCTCTGGGAAGGAGACAATTGAGTAATTAGGGAACAGGGGTGCAAATTTTGAATTCTGAAACACAGACATATCACTTATTAAAAACAGATATTAAAAAATGCAAACAAGGGAATAAAAATGATGTTTGATTTGTTAGCAATGTGCCCAATGTTTACTTCCAGTAAAGAGAACTGACTTAAATATTCTCTTCCACTATTAGAATAAAATTTTGTGAAATAAATTACCAAAGAAATGGAAAACATGTCTAGAAAAAAAAGGGAGGGGAAAAGTCGTGCTTGTCCTTAGTTACTCAAGGAACAGAAACCGTTTGGCCACATGAAATGAGTTTTCATGAGCTATGGGAATAAAGAATCAAGCTGTGATTGCCTGTCCTTGTTCAAAGTATTGGTTATAATATAACAGTGATTTCAGACTCAAATAAATTAATATACTAAAATAGCTAACACTTTCAATATTAGAGTCATTCATGTTCTATGAATACCATGTTCATTCAATACTACTCTAATAGTGGCTTTCCTAGATATTACAATTAAAGTATATGAATCATTTCAGTGAATGACAACAAACCAAATTAGACCACAATTATGCGGATATTAAAAGACTTCAAAAATAAATAAATGCAATATACTATGCAGCAAGAATACCAGGTAATTTCTTGATAATGACAGTATGTGTCAAATGCCAATTTAGCATTATTTCCAGTACAGCTGTGACTCTTGGGGATGAGAAAGAAAAGAGAATTGCCTCTCTAACGGGGACATCAAATTCAAGCAGAGGAGGCTTTTTCAAATTATACTATTTTGAAATGTCCTCTTTGATTGAGAATCCCTATTACAGTAAACCACTACTGGTGATGGAGGGTGCACAATATCTAGATGTTTCAATTTAATACTGTTTTTATGTTCCTTATAATGTGGTTGAATTATTGGGAAAATCAATTCTGCAGGATGCTGATATTAATAAAAGCATTTTTATTTTGAAATAAAAATACTAAGTACATGATTGAGATAACTATATACTGTTAGATAACTAAACTAATTTTGGACAATTAATAAGGAATGCATTACAGTAACCATGTTCAGTCATAATTTAAAATAAAATTGCTAGAAGCAGATTTTCTAACCAACTAGAATCAGTAGAATGTACCTTAAAAGTTCACAAAGAGAAGAAATTTTAGCTCATAAAATTATACATAGTGCTTAATTATGTATTAGGCTTAAATGTATATATAGGGACTTCCCTGGTGACGCAGTGGTTAAGAATCTGCCTGCCAATGCAGGGGACACGGGTTCGAGCCCTGGTCTGGGAAGATCCCACATGCCACGGAGCAACTAAGCTCCGTGCACCACAACTACTGAGCCGGCGCTCTAGAGTCCGCGTGCCACAACTACTGAAGCCTGCGCACCTAGAGCCCGTGCTCTACAACAACAGAAGCCACCGCAATGCAACAAAGAATAGCCCCTGCTCACCGCAACTAGAGAAAGCCCTCACGCAGCAATGAAGACCCCACACAGCCAAAAAATAAATAAATAAGTAAATTTATAAAAATAAAAACTATATATAAATGCCCAAGTATTAATAGTATACAGCTAGCAAAAAAGTATGCAGTCGGGGGATGGGGAGGACACTGTAGGAAGGAGGTAGGAGGTAGGCAGAGGGATCCTCATATACAGATGTGAAAATTATGGCATATTCTTAAGTGCGACAATTCTTTTATTTTAAACAATTTACAAAATATGAATGATGTTAATATGGAATGCTGGTAATACTATCACCCATACACTCAGCTTTTAATGTGCCAAACCTGGATCTGAATACAATTCTGAGAAATTCTATTTCCATCATTCCACAATAATTTATGCAATACAAAAGATCATATACCTTGAAATAATATCTTTTACTTTAAAAAAGATATTATTTCAGCAAAAGCAATGCAACTTCTGATAAGTCAAAATTCTTTTACTAATCAAGTATTTAGATGTAAGAGAGAACATACTAGTCCCTAGTCATCTAGCAGGTGTAAATAAAACAAAAAATAGATGTTTAATTCTGTTTCCTTTTTACATTGACCCACATAAATGATTGTAAATGAGAAGCATCTATGTTAGACTTCAAGAATATGATACAATTTACTTGCTTTGCTGTACTATATTAATGAACATTCCATTTACATTACAAAACATCAAAATTAAATAACCAGTTTAAATGTGTGTGCTTGTTTTGTTTAAGTTCAATCAACTATATGGTTGCCTTATCTACATGATTCAATGAGGGCCATCCAGTGCACAAGTGGAAGGATTAGCTTTAGACTGAAGCACTGAAAGTAAATTCCTCTACAACAAAAGGCAGGAGCGTAAAGTATATACACTCTGCCCCACTGAAGCAAAAAACCTCTTAAGAGTTATCTACACTTCATGCTTTAAGTTCTCTCTTCCTCCTCCTAACCTCTCTCTCTCTCCTTTTTTAACAGCTATTTTGAGATATTCATATACAATACAATTCAGACATTTAAAGTGTAAATTAAATGGTATTTAGTATATTCACAGAGCTGTGCAACAGTCAACACAATCTAATTTTAAATATTTCCAATACCCCAAAAAGAAACTCTGTACCTATTAGCAATCACTTGCTATTCAGCCACCCCTCACTCCTCACCCACCAGGCACCCCACAGCCCAAGACAACCACGAATTTTCTGTCTCTATAGATTTGCCTAATGTTGTCAAGGTTCATGCATTGTTACAGCATCTATCAGGACTTCACTCTTTTCTAATACAGTGTAACATTCCATTTACAAACATATCACACTATTCACTCATCTGCTGAAGGACATTTGGGATGTTTTGCTTTATGGCTATTATGAATAATGTTGTTAAAAATATTTATGTACAAGTTTTTCTGTTTATCTATGTTGTCATTTCTCTGAGGTATATACCTAGGGGTGACATTGCTGGGTCATAAGGAGACTTTAACCTTTTGAGAAATTGACAGACTGTATTACAAAGTGGCTGCACCATTTTACATACCCAGCAACAATGTATGAGGCATTAAATTTCTCCACATCCTCAATTTATTACCATTTATTATTAGTGATAATTGGTGATACTTATTGATGAATATTGGTAGTTAATGGTGATAATTACTGGTGAATAATAACATATATCATTGCTGATCATAACCATCCTAGTGGGTGTGAAGTGGTATTCTGTGGGTTTTATTTCTATTTTCCTGGCGGCTAATGCTGCTGAGCACCTTTTCCTATGTTTACTGGCCATTTATATATATCTCATTTGGAGAAATGCCCAGTCATAATCCTTTGGCTATTTTTAATTGAATCATTTGTTATTTTACTGAGTTGTAAGCGTTCTTTATATATTTAGATACAAGTCACTTAGATAAATGATTTACAAACATTTACTCTCATTCTTTAGGTTGTCTTTTCACTTTCTTGATGGTTTTATTTGAAGCACAGAAGTTTTTAATTTTGATGAATTCCAATTTATCTATTTTTTCTTTTGCCACTTGTGTTTTGGTGTCATATCTAAGAGGACTTTTCAAGGTCAGGAAAATTTATTCCTGTGTTTTCTTCTACGGATGTTTTAGTTTTAGCTCTTACATCCATGTGTATTGTTCCCTCAGTTTTGTGGATGGTGTGAAGTATCAGTCCAACTTCATTCTTTTGCATGTGGCTATCCAGTTGCCCAACATCATTTGTTGGAAAGACTAATCTTTCCCCAATTTAATTGTCTTAAAACCCTTGTAGAAAATCGACTGACTGTAAATATAAGGGTTTATTTCTGGACTCTCAATTTTATTCTGTTGATCATATGTCCATCCTTATGCCAGTAAGCTCACCAAACTGATTAATGTAGCTTTGCAGTGAGTTGAATTTAGGAAGTGTGAGTCTTCCGGCTTTGCTTTGGTGATAGAGTCTTTCCCTCTTTTCCAAATTGTTTTAGCTATTTGGGGTCCTCTGAATTTTTATATGAATTTTAGGATTCTCTTGTCAATTTTTACTAAGAAGCCAGTTGGTGTTTCGATAGGGATCATGCTGAATCTGTGTGTGTATCAGTTGGGAAATATTGCCATCTTAACAATATAAAGTCTTCCAATCTACCAACTAGGAATATCTTACCATTCATTGAAATCTTTTAAATTTCTTTCAACAATGTTTTGTAGGTTTCAGAGTATAAGTTTCATACTTATCTTCTTAAATTTGTTCCTAAGTAATTTATTCGTACTGATGTTATTTTAAATCAAATTGTTTTCTTAATTCTATTTTCAGATTGTTCATTGTTTGTGTATAGAAATATAACTGATTTTTGTATATTGATCTTATATTCTATAAGTTTAATGAAATCATTTATTAGTTCTAATAATCTTTTGGTAGTTTCCCGAGGATTTTTATACGAAAAACATGTCATCTGCTAATAGAGATAGTTTTACTTCTTTCCAATCTGGACAGCTGTTACCCCATTTCCTTGACTAATTGCCCTGGCTTGAACATCTGGATACAATGTTGAACAGAAACGTTAAGAGCTATGTGTTTTTCGTAGACACCCTTTACCAGGTTAAGCTTGCTTTCACTCTTAGTTTGTTGGGTGTTTTATAATGAAAGGGTTTGGCTTTTTTTTTTTTTACCATCTATTGCGATTCTCATGTGATTAGTGTCCTTTATTCTATTGATATGGTGTATTGTATTGACTGATTTTCATATGTTGAACCAGTCTAACATTCATGAGATAAATCCTCCTTGGCCATACTGTATAATTCTTTCATGTGTTTTTGTTTTCAGTTTGCTAGTATTTTGTTGAGGATTTTTTGTGTGTGTATTCATAAGGGATATTGGTCTGTGCTTATGTAGTAGTCTGTATTTGGTATCAGGATAATACTGGCCTCACAGAAAGAGCTGGGAAGCATTCCTTCCTCTTCTATTTTTTTGGAAGAGTTTGTGAGGACTGATATTAATTCTTCTTTAAATGTCTGGTAGGATTCACCAGTTAAGCCATCTGAGCCTAGACTTTTCTTTGTGAAAAGTTTTAAAAATAATTTCATTTTATAATAGTTTTAGATTTATAGAAAAATTGCAAAGATATTTCAGAGTTTCAGTATGTCCCATACCCAGTTTCTCCTATTAGTATCATTTTGCATTAGTATGGTATATTTGTGACAATTAGTGAACCAATATTGATATATTATTATTAACTAAAGTCCATTTTTTATTCTGTTCCAGGATCCTTTCTAGGATATTACGTTACATTTAGTAGTCATGTCTCCTAAAGCTTGACAGTTCTGATGAGTACTGATCAAGTATTTTTTTAGATTCAGGTATTGTTCTTCAACTAGGACTGAGCTAATGTTTTTCTCATGATTAGAGTCATGGGTTTTGGGGAGGAAGACCACAGAGATAAAGTCCCATTCTTATCACATCATATCAAAGATACATACTATCACCATGACTAATCTCTGTTGATGTTGACCTTGATCACCTGGCTAAGGGTGTGTCTGCCAGACTTCTCCACTGTAAAGTGACTCAGTTTAACTCTTTTTATCCCATTCCATACCGTGCTCTTTGCAAGGAAGTCACCATGTTCATCTCACACTTAAGGAGTGTGCAGTTATGCTCCACCTACTCAAGGGCAAACTACCTACATAAATTATTTGGAATTCTTCTGCATGGGAGAACATCAATTCTCCTCCATTTATTTATTTATTCAATAACTTGTTTATATCAGTATGGGTTCATTGATATTTATTTTATATACCCACTTACCATAAAATATTACTTTATTTTATTGCTCAAATTGTTCCTATTTTGATCATGGGAGCTGTCTCTAGTGGCTCTAGTATCCCTCTGACATACTCTCATCATTGTAGTGTTTGTGTGTGTGTATGTTTGTTTGTATATTTGAACAATTCCTTACATTCTGGCACTACAAGAAACTCCAGGCTCAGTTTGTGTATTTCCTTTCCCAGTCTGAGAATCGGCCAATTCTCCAAAAATCCTTGGTTCCTTTAATTGAAAATTGTATTAGAAAGCAAGATCTGGGTGCTACATGTGCTTGTTGCAGACAGGACATTGATCCATCTAGTGTGAAATTTTTAAATTACTAATGCAATCTTTCTGCTTGTTACCGGTCTAACTCAGATTTTATATTTCTTCTTGAATCAGTTTTGACAGTTTATCCCTTTCCAGGAGTTTTCCATTTCACCTAAATTATCCAGTTTGTTGGCCTACAGATGTTCATAGTGGTGTACCCTTAGAAGCCTTTTTATCTCGAGAAGATCAGTAGTAATGTTGCCTCTTTCATTCCCAATTTTAGTGATTTGAATCTTCTCTCTTTTATTCTTGGTCAGTTGAGCTATTTTGTCAATTTTGTTGATCTTTCAAAGAACCAACTTATGTTCATTGATTTTCTATGCTGTTTTTCGGTTCTCTATTGCATTAATTTCTCCTCTAGTCTCTATTATTTCCTTCATTTTCTGCACGCTCTATGCTTGGTTTATTTCTTTCTCACACCACCCCATCATCCATCTAATCCTGTTACTATCTTCAATATGTACTCATAATCCAATCACTTCTTGCCATATCCACTGCCACCTCCTGATCTGATCCATCATCATCTCTCACCAGGTATGGTAATAACCTACTTACTAGTCTCCCTGTGTCTACAGGTGTCTATCTGTAATCTAGTTTTAACACAGCAGCATAATTATCAGTTTAAAAGCAGATCCTTTTAGCTCAAATCACTTAACTCCTCTGTGGAAAACCCTTCAATGGTTTTCCATCTCTCTAAGAGTAGAAGTCAAAGCAGAGTTTCAGTGCTAACGGTGCATATTACAATCAATTGTGGGCTTAAAAACAGATACATCAAGCTGAGCCTCAAAGAAATTCTGATTTATAGGTCTGATGGGGGTCGAGTAGTGGAGTGGCACTCAGGGATATATAAATATATTTTTTAAGATCTACAGGTGATTCTAAAGGACCGGCTAGATTGAGAATCACTGTGTTAAAATGGATATGGAGGAGGAAAAGAATCCTAGATATACAGGAGTTGCTGTCACTAATATGAATGCATAATATATTGCTAATCATTCTTTTTTTTTTTTTTTTTTGCGGTACGCGGGCCTCTCACTGTTGTGGTCTCTCCCGCTGCGGAGCACAAGCTCCAGACGCGCAGGCTCAGCGGCCATGGCTCATGGGCGCAGCCGCTCCGCCGCATGTGGGATCTTCCCGCAACGGGGCACGAACCCGTGTCCCCTGCATCAGCAGGCGGACTCTCAACAACTGCGCCACCAGGGAAGCCCGCTAATCATTCTTTATTTTACGTATCAACAAACAATAACTGCTAACGTTTTTTTAAGTCTGGTAAGTAACAGGCAGTGGGGTATTTAGAACGTATTAACTCATTTAGTACTATAAACCTTATAAAGTAGGCCCTACCATATTTTATAGATTCTAAGACATACTTTGTTTTCACATTTTAATATCTCTGAAGTCTGACGTGTCTTATAATCAATGAAATTGTACAATCACTACTGGCCAGATGGCAGTTATGATATAGTTGTCATTGCCTGCACAGACACAAACTTGATTACTCTAGTCAATGGTACTACGTGAAATAAACAAAACGTTTTTTTCTTAAGTCAAAGTGATTTATGAAAAACTGGACTATGAACAAGTTTTGGTAATACCTTACCCAATTTATTTTGCTTTTACTTTCCTTTCAATGTATATATATGTTGATATACAATAAAATCTATACCTAAGTAATTCTGTAAGAGTCCTTTGAATAGTATAAAACAAATATTCTTAGTGGCAAGAGAGCCATAGTTAATTGACAGTTTTTTCTTTCTAAGTGGTACGTCAAATGATTGATTTGTGTTATAATATTACAGAAAATGTTAAGGAAAAATAAGTTGATACTAAGGCCATTAACTGCCAAGATAGACATTTATTTGAGCTCATTATTTAATAATGATTTTTAAAACTTCTTGCTTTTTGACCAAGGAACATGTTTTATGGAAAGCTTTATCTAGATATTGCAATTTTGACCATTAAAAATAAAATACAGATTCTTAAATTACTAAGAAATTGTACAAGAAGTTTCATACAGTACCTAAATTAATTAATTTTAATTTTTCCACCCGAAGTAACATTTTCTCATTACTCTCTTCACTCTGTGCCCACTCTCCTCTCTCTAAATAAGTTGGGTGTATTTCTAAAGAGGTACAGTAACTTACTTTGTAAACAATGCTGCATTACATTAATAATATTTAGATGAGAACCCATTTACCACAAATTTAGACTCTCAGAGATGATTTTTATCATAAATTGTTGACTCATGACATTTCCTTAGTAAAGTATAACTTAATAATATTAATTCTTTTCTGTTTTTTTGTGCCCATGAAACAGAGGAAAGAGTTAATCTGTTTGCCTTAAGAAAAGTAGTTTGTCACTCAGAGCTATTATTTATGGGGTTTAGTTTATTATTTTTAATTCAAACTTCAGGTTGATTATGTTAAATTCAAAGTTAGGTTTTATGCTGCGTGACTGTGAAATGTGCAGGAAAACAGAGCATCATGAACACAAGATCAGTTACTCATTGGACATTGACTTATCCCAGACAATATTGTTCTTATTGATTTTTAAGCATTAGAGATGCATACTATACTATGAAGTATAAGCAAATAATGTGGTAACAAACTATATTAATATATTTTTTATTCTTTAAAGAACTGTAAAGAGAATAAAAGAAATAAAAGTTCCTGGTACAGGAAATATAATCATTCAAATACACAAACCCACTAGTAATATGAAGTTGATTAATATAACCTTACCTTTGCTTATGGGATCTATTATTCTACAGATTTTCCAACTAGATTTTAATGGAGGCATACTACAGTTAAACAATCCAAAATATATGGGAATAAATGTTGTTAACTGAAAAAATTAACTTCTTATAACTATTAAGATATGCATGATATTTTCACTTATGTTAGTCAAATATAAGATTAAATACCTTTATTACAAGGAGCAATTATAAAATTTTAATGGGTTTGTGCCTTTAATACCTATTAAAAACACATATTTTAGTTTAAACATGAAAATTATTAAGTATGACGATGCTATTTAAAAAGTCTCCTTTTGGGCTTCCCTGGTGGCGCAGTGGTTGAGAGTCCACCTGCCGATGCAGGGGACACAGGTTCATGCCCCGGTCTGGGAAGATCCCACATGCCGCAGAGCGGCTGGGCCCGTGAGCCATGGCCGCTGAGCCTGCGCGTCTGGAGCCTGTGCTCCACAGCGGGAGAGGCCACAACAGTGAGAGGCCCGCGTACCGCAAAAAAAAAAAAAAAAAAAGTCTCCTTTTAATATATACCTGGCTCTAACAAATGTTTTTGTAATGTAATGACTATTTATCTAAACTTCAAGGTGCCTTTGAAACTCAAGGTTTTCAAGACCTCTGTAACAAGCATAAGCTATAAAAATAAACTCATCCTTCTCATATTTTATAATATTTCCACTGATCAATGTCCACTTATTGTTTCCATTAATTAGCACAGCATCCCCTCCACACACATGCACACGAAACTTTCTTATTTTTAATAGGGTTATCACAGAAATGGGTTTCGAGCTCCCATATGAAGAGGTAACATTAAAATTAAGGTCCTTTATAGTTTCATTTTTGTGTTTTTAAGGGCCCCTGAATTCAAGGGGTATTATTCAAAGGCATAACATTATTAATGGGCTTCTGATATTAAAATTATAACACAAAAAATGTACGTGTGTGTTTATGAGACCCAAACCTTCGAACAGTTAAAAACAAAAAAGCAATATGTCTGGTTTAATTAACACAATATATTTTTAAAATGTCTAAAGATTATTTTCATTTTAAAACAGTCCTTATATTTAGAAAAGCAAGTAATACAATTCCTATAACAAAATTACAGAAATACCAAGAAGGAAGAATCCTTTAAATAACCTTCATTTACTGTTAAAGATAAACTGTCATTCTACTACTCATAGGGGTCCTCTGAGGTTTACAATAATTGATGTCTTAATGCTTTGGAGAAAGTAACATCTCCATATAAAGAAAAAATATTGAGGTATTTTCCTTTGAGGAATATTAGTGTTAATCTAATAGTTAAAACTGAATAAAGAGAGATAAAAACACATTTTTACCCCACTTACATAAAGTCTATAAATGGGATTATCATATTAGCTACAACTGTGTAGTTAAAAGTCATTGGGTCTCTAAAACCAAAATGGCAATCTTTTAATAATATAAAAATTATTAGCTAAATAGATGTCTGGTAGCCATCAAAATAATATCAACTTTACTTTGGGCATCAACATATGAATGGTTTCTAAGACATTTAGAAATCTGTATTTAAAAGACTTAATAAAATTAAAAATGATAAAATTCCCCATAATATTTTTTAACATGATATTGTAACATGACATGACCTCTCAACAGGACAGCTTTTGTATTTTGGTAAAGGAAGCAAATTAAATGCAAATATTATTATATTCTTTAACAAAGATTCATTACCTGGAAGACTTGGAAAGAAGGACATTAAATTGAGGATTATCAAGAGGACATAGTAACATTTAGAACCACAGATTAGAACTGGCCCAGAGGTCCCTAATCTAGTTCTTCCTTCCTTCCTATTTTTCCTCCATTCTCACATGTGCAACACATACTTAGATTTTGACTTCTAATCAAAAAATAAATTCATATTTGTATTTTAAAAATTAAAGTAGTATCAGCTGGCCAGAGCTTCTGATAATATGCAATAAACTACATACTACACTGAGGTGATATATTAACCAAAAGCGATTTGTCATTTTGAAAAGTGTGGAAGTTTCATAGTTAAATGAACAATTCCCACTATTTTTCTCAAATATTTAATAGTTTCTAAACTTTAGTCATTACATATAAACATTCCTAGAGCTCTAGGAACCTCAAACTGAGAATAAGTTATATAGTACGATGCCTCTCTTTAGAGGAAACTGAACTCAATTAGACTGCTTACCCACCTAGTTAATGGCAGAGTTGTACACAGATGTTTTCACAATTCTATCTTTATACAGTTACATTTTATAAACTTTAGAAATCAGATATTTAAATATTGCTAGTCATAATGAAGTGAGAACCCAGGCTCCCTGATTGAGCCTAACTTCTTTTCTAATGATAAGAGGCATAAATATTCACTTGCTCTACTCCATTATGGAATGTTTTCATACTGCCTGACTACCACTTGTTTTTTCCTTCCTGAATCCATACTTTTACCTTAATAGATTGTCTAGCATGTATAGAAGATTGTTTATCTCCACACAGAATTCCACTTTTTGCAAAATATTTATATATTAATATTTTAAAAATTCCTTTTATATTGGATTACATTTTATCATAGGACCATACCAAGTAAATTGTCAGTGATGTTGCACTGCCCACGTATAGAAAATCAGAGAGGTGGAGAGAATTAGGGTAAGTAATTTATTTGCAGGGGAGTGGTGTCAAGTTTGCAAATACATTATAGGTAGGCACTGGATGTTTGAAAATAGGAGAGTAATTAAGAAGAACTCATGTCATTTACTAATTCTATAATTTGGAGTATTCTGGATTGTTTTTAAATATAATCTTCTTATATGTAGAAAACAAGAAGGTAAGTAATTATATCTCTGCTATACATTGTTTCACAAAATTAAACGTATAAAAATATACTGGGAAATGCAACAGCAAATAGAATGCTAATAATACTAATATTAATAGTAATAGACGGACATCTCTGGTTGCACAGTGGTTAAGAATCCATCTGCCAATGCAGGGGACACGGCTTCGAGCCCTGGTCCGGGAAGATCCCACATGTTGCACAGCAACTAAGCCTGTACACCACAACTACTGAGCCTGCACTCTAGAGCCCACGAGCCACAACTACTGAAGCCCGCACACTGCAATGAAGAGTAGCCCCCACTCGCCGCAACTAGAGAGAGCCCGTGTGCAGCAATGAAGACCCAATGCAGCCATAAATAAATAAATAAATTTATAAAAATAAAAAGTAATAGAATATAATAATATTAATAAAAACAGAAACGCTTTTTCATTATATGAGGTATAGAACCATAAATCTACTGCACATTTAGGATCCTCATATTATTATATTTCTTCGCTCCTTTCAATTAACTAATACATACAAAGTTAGGAAACTATATTTGTTTAATATATTTACATCATCAGCTGTTGTTCTGTAAGAGTATTACTGTTTTTATCAATTTTAAGATTATAAGGGACACACATGATTAATTCTGATATAGAAATGTATCAAATTGAGGTGTAATTCAAACATACTTGGATTATCAGATACCCGTGAAAAAGATCTGATTACCAAAAAAAAGAATTCTACAAGATACAAACCAAAAATTAATATTTATTGCTCAGAATATTGTTTTAAATTTTAAGTTATAAAAATAATCTTTTTATAGTATAACTACCTAAATTAAAGAGATTGCAGGTTAATCAACAAAATTAATATTGGTATCCACTATAAATTCTAACACTATTTAAAAAAAACTGCAACTAACCAATGCTTCTACAGATACTGATTTAAAATGACAGTGGCAAATTTTGCTCTAAAGCTTAAAAAATACTAGATTGACTTGCTCAATCTTAATAAATGAAACTGATTTGAAAATCTCTATTTGAAAGGAGGATGTCAATTAAGGAATACAGATCCATATGTTTGCTTGAATCTTTAAACTAAAGATTAAGTAATATTACTGTTACCTCTCTCCGTCGAGAAGCCCAACATGTTTGTTTGATCTTCCACACCACAGCGGCCACCAGTAATAAGGATAAAAAACAACTAGAAAATAAAACACAAATAATTTTTGCTTAAAACACTTGCAATGTGTCATGAAATGATAAAAGAGTATGTAGAGGACTTAAAAATATATAGAAATAATCACTTTGCCTTGGTAAATATTCAAGCAAAACAGATAAATTAGAAGTTTGTAAAACATTCTCAAGTAAAAGCAAAGTACACAGGTAGAAAAATTATTTATATTCTTTAATATATATTATAGTCTATCTTTCAGATTTTCTCTGTCAGAAGGAATGTAACTTTATAATTCTATTGGTTTTATACAGCAATAAATTTTTTTAGAATTGCTACTGAGTCATAAAATCTGGCAATTTTATAAATTTAAATATCACACATTTATTCATTTTACCTTTATTAGCAACTATCTTATATCTGAGAATATTCCTGTAGTTCTCAACTGAAGGTGATTTAGCCCTCCCACCCATCCCACCACTGGGACATCTGACTATGTCTAGATACATGTTTGATTATCACACTGGGAGAGAAGTGCAACTTGCGTCTACTGAGTGCAGCCAGGGATGCTGCTAAACATCCTGCAATGCACAGGACTGCCCCCAACGACAAAGAATTATTCTGTCCAAAATGTCAGCTCTACAGAAGTTGAGAATCCCTTGTATATGCTAATGTTTAAATTAAGAAATAATTCAATTACAATGTATATACATGTGGTCAATATGTATTAGGTACCATATGCGATAGACTATGTAACAGAGGATACCTTTTTAGCAGTAATTTGAGACTGACAAATCTCAAAATAACAGATTTATGTGAATCTGGTTAACCAATCCCAACCAGGCATTACTGTTTCTTTTCCCTTCCTTTGCTCTGTGGTCAAAGATTATGCTATGAAAAGACCCAGAAATGAGCAGAACAGTGCCACTATAAATTCACTGGTCACTGACCACTACCAAAAACCTGGTCTTCACCCTTAACTGATCATCCTTGTACTCATCAATTGATTCACTCATAAGCAGTGTAAATGTTGACACTTTCTACTCTTGTCAAATCCTTAATATATTTTTTCTCCTTGCCTCACTTAAAGAAATCTTAGAATATCTTTCAATGATGCTGACAATGACATGGATAATTCTAGCACCCATCCACTGAGTGCTAAACACATTCCAGATACTGCGCTAGATACATCACACTGATGACTGGGTTTAGTTTTATACGAACATTTCCAGATAGGATATATATTATTCTTATTTTAGAAAAGAAGAATCCAATGCTCAGAAAAGTTCAAAGTAAACTGCTTAGAGTCACACAGGGAGTTTAAGTGGTAGAGCCAAAATTCAAAACGAGCCTCAAAGCCTCAGACTCTTTCCTTCCCATCTGTTGGGAACTCTGAACTCTGAGCTTGCACACTATGTCATAACAGTTGTTTTCCATATTCCCCGGTATCAACCACTGAGGTACCTTACTGCTTTTTACATAATTATCTTTCCCTCTAGTATTTATAAACTCATTCTATTTCATCTAAATTTAAATTTTCAGAAGTGCTCAAGTCCCACATCACCTAAAAAATAAAAAACAATAGCCCTATTTTATTAACCCTGTAGCTTCCTCTAGTTTGTTGAGCAAGTGGTCCATGTAGCCACTTCCATGTCAATTTCCTCATAACCTAGTCTTATTTAACGTCTTATAATGTGGTATCCAATTTGTATACTAATAAAAATGTTAACATTAATAATTAATGTTTATATACTATGCAACATTTTAGTGGGTACTTCCTCATCATGACTTTCTAAAAATTAAATAAACTAGTCTTTTCTCTATCAACTGTCTTTTACTTCTCAATTGACAATACCAACCATCCATCCTTTAAAACCCTTCTGAACACTTTATTTTCTTGGCTTCCTTCATCCTTCTTGACACACTATGGAGTCAGTGAAAGTAGACTGCATTCCTGATTCCT
Source organism: Aethalodelphis obliquidens (assembly GCF_003676395.1). Lineage (NCBI taxonomy): Eukaryota > Metazoa > Chordata > Mammalia > Artiodactyla > Delphinidae > Aethalodelphis > Aethalodelphis obliquidens. The sequence continues at coordinate 30,876,354 of NW_020837955.1, read as the reverse complement.
TGTTTTAAATTATGGACATTCCTGAAAATTCATTCACAAGACCATGCTATTATCTATTCTTGCTCTCAGAAAAAGAGCTCAGTTATTCTCATGGCTTCAACTATGACCTCATTTGGAATCATTTCCAAATATAAGTCATTTAACCTGACAAAATGAGAGCATCTTATCATTAGAAGAGATCGATGACATTATTTAGTTCAGACTCCCTCCCAGGAAAGAAATTCCCAGCACAACTCTGATAGTGATCCGGTTCCTAATTAAATACACATTGTAGCTTCTGCTGGCTCATAAGTTGGTGAATTTTATTTTTAGCTAACTCAAACTATGAAAATTTTCTGTTAAGCTGTCTTTCTAACTTTTATTAATCAGTGCTGCTTCTGTCTCTGGGTTACACTGAATCAGCCATTTCCTTCTTCTATATTCTAATACTTCTTTATATATTTGAAGACTCTTCTTACATGATTCCTTCTAGTCCACTGGTTCTCAGGAGAGTTTTGCCCTCCAGGGACATTTGGCAGTGGCTGGAGACATTTTTGGTTGTCACCACTTGGTGGACATAAAGTGGGATGCTGGTAAATATAGTACAATATAGAGGTCAGTCTTCCTCCCCACAACAAAGATTTTCCCAGCCAACCTGCCAATAGTGCCGAAACCCTGTTCTAGTCTGAATTACTGCCACAGCAGTTACACTTCCCTTGTTATATCCAAGTTAACAATTCAACTGTTGAAATATAGTAGTGAGAATCGATACTTTATATATAGTCCAAGGATCCATTTATCTGAATTTAAGTCTTACCATAATACCTTAAGAATTTTAACAAGAGAGATAAATATCACCTCAAATCTACCATGTCCAAACTGTACTCCTGAATAACATTCATAATAAAAGTAACTAACATCTATTGAGTAATATGTACCAAGCACTGTGTTATATGTTTTACATGCATTAATTCTATCATTACCACAATCACACATGATATACTGCGTATTCTGTTATGTACTCATTTAAAAGATGAGAAAGTTGAGGTCATGGAGAGTTTACATAAATTGCCTAAGTTACAAAAGTCTTAAATTGCAAGTTCTCCCCTTTCTGCTGACTTCTTGTCTCACCATTACTTTCCAGGTAAAATGTAAAAACACATTCAATTTTATCATCCCTTATATTCAGTCAGATACCGTATCTTGTAAACTGTTTCTCTCACAGTGTCTGCAGTAGTAGACAATAGTACACATACCAAAATTCATTTACATTTAATAATTAAACGTAACCTAAATACCAAAAAGTATTTTTATTTGACAATTCGTAATTCACAATATCCTCCCCCCAAAATAGTTACATGATCAAGATTCAGTTTAGGACAGTGAAGACTTGCTGAATTTCTCCACAGGGAACTTAAATTCTTTCTGATCTAAATTTCACGACACAAGTGAAGAGTGTCACTTTTATAATGATAGAGGAAGCCAGTATAAAATTTTTCAGTTTTCACGATTTTACCTCCTTGAGAAGAGGAGATATACACTTTAGGAGTTTGTTATGTTTTCTATGTAAATTCATATTAGGCTGGTAATAAAAAGAAAATATTCTTCTAATAATATACTATTATAGGAATAGATATGGAATTATACCAGCAGAGACACTGAGAGTTTAAACTAAAGGGTAAAGAGAAAACAAGATGGAATGAAAGAAGGTTTTCAGGCTTCTTGGATTCTATGGGATGGGAACATAGAGCTATTCAGTTGGAAGCAGGCTTTATCCTTTAAGAAAAGGGAAGAACGACCCAGAAGGGAATCAGAGACCTTTCGGGCTCCCACTCCCACTACAGGCCCAGGGGGCAAGGATGGATCCTCCTCAGTTTCAAAGGGTGGAGTCTCTTGGGTTTTACAGGACCAGGATACCCCCACCAAGAGCCTTGGTGCCAAGGCTGCAGCACAGTGCTGCAGCATCAGGGCCACCTTGCCAAGCTAACGTGGCAGGGCCGTACCACAGAGCTATGGGGTGACGTCCCTCAGGGGACCTGGAGGTAGAGCACTGAACCAAGGAGGGTTATTCTCAAATCTTTAAGTTTGATGGGATTAGCCTTCCTTGGGACCCATCGCCCCTTTCTTCCTCTACTTTTCTTCCTTTTGAAATGGGAATATCTATTCTATGCCTATACCACCGTAGTATTTTGGAATCACATAATTTGCCTGGTTTCACAGGCTCACAACTAGAGAGGAATTTTGCCTCGGGTTAACTTGTACCCCAAATCTCACCCATATCTGATTTAGACAATATTCAGATGAAACTTCAGACTTTAGTGTCGATTCTGGAAAGAATTAAGCCTTTTGGGATTGCTGGGATGAAATAAATGTACTTTGCATGCAATAAGGACATGATTTAGGGGGCTAGAGGCAGAATGCTACAAATGTTCCTCCAAAAGTTGTATGTTGAAGCCCTAACCCCCAATGTGATTATACTTACAGATAGGAAATTTGGATGTAACTAAAGTTAAATGAGGTCATAATGGTAGAGCCCTGAGCCAGTAGAATTAGTGTCCTCATAAGAAGAAACACCAGAGAGCTTGTGCTCTCTCCCCAAGCACTTGTACCGAGAAAAGGCCATGTGAACACACACCAAGAAGGCGGTCATCTACAGGCCAAGAAGAAAGCTCTCACCAGAAGCAAACCATGCTGGCACTCAGATCTTAGACTTCCCAGCCTCCAAAACTGTGAGACTATAAACTTTCTGTTGTTAAAGTCACTCAGTCTGTGTTAGTTGTTTACGGTAGCCTGAGCAGACTAAGACACTCCCCAAAGTCAAAAGGAAGAATAACTTCCAGGTTTGTACTGGCCAGGGCCCTGGCTACATTTCTTTCTGTTTTCTGACATACACTCTGTTGTGCATCAGCTTTATTCTCAGCCTTGTTTCTCCCTTAGAAACAAAAACGAATGCCGCAGTTCCAGACTTCTATCACATACCATTATACATGCCCACTCTTCGCCAATCACTTGGCGAATTGAAGGGTATGCACTTACTGGCTTTAGCCCATCCATGAAGCTGGTGAGGGATCAATTCCTCCCAAATTGAATCCTCACTGAATAGCCACATGGAAGCAGTTAAATGAAGGCTGGGAAAGACTCCATAAAATCTACTTCTGCTATCATTTATGTAAAATTCATAGAAAAACACCTAAATGAACCTCCCCAAAACTGGTAACAGATTTACAAATCTAAAGAGCACATTTGATAACTCCTCAATCCTTTCTTGAAATATTTTACAGAAAATAGAGTGCTCTAAAGCCTCCTTGGCAAAGTATTAAAAAGGCAAGGAACATATAGTAAGGAAGACCTTCCTGGTTAATTACTCCTGTTACAAATCATGTACCTGGATAAAACCTTAATCTCACAAACTTGCACCAAAAATTATAAAGGTCAATGTATACAGTGCTCTTTTCTACACTCAACTTTTATTTAAAGCATACCTTTTGAAACCATGTAGTCAGGATAAAAGTTTCAATTACAAAATTCCCTTAATATTTTTAAAGTAGTAAATGCTCTTCTTAAAAAGCTTTCCTAAAGCACTAATGCATAACACACATAGAGAAATCATAAGTATACAGCTCAATGAATTATCGCAAAGAAAATATACCCAGGTAACCACCACCCCAGTAAAGAAATAGTACTTTGCCCATCCCTATTCATCAGAGGTCACTAGCATAATGATTTTTAACACCATAGTGTGTTTCTGCCTATTTCTGAACTTTACACAAATGGAATCCTAAAATATTCATTCTTTTGTTTCTAGCTTCTTTTGTTCAAAACTATGTTAGTGAATGCCATCCATATTGTTCTTTTAGGATTAGTTTGTTCTTTTCATTGCCCCATATTCTATTATTTTTAGGTATTTGGGTTATTCCAAGGTTTTGGCTATTTAAAACACACTGCTATAAATATGCTTAACATGACCTTTGATGGAATGGAATTGTTGGATCACAGAGTATGGGTAAGCTCAACTTTAGAATACAGTCAAATTGTTTTCAAAGTTGTTGCACCAACTTCTAGACTACCAGAAGTGTCTAGAGTTCCACATCCACTCCAACATTTGATATCATCTATCTTGTTCTTTTTAGTCACTATAATGGGTGAATAGTAAATAGTATTATATTGTAGTTTTATAATTTGCATTCCCTGATAAAAATTAAATGGAGCACATTTTTATATTTTGTTAGCCACTTATCCTTTTTTGTGAAGTGCTTATTCAAGTCTCTTGCCATTTTGGGGGGCGGGGAGTTGAGTTTTAAGACTGCATTTTATTGATTTATATGAGTTATATATTGTGACAATAGGGCCTTTATCCTTTATATAGGTTGTGAATATTTTATACTACTGCATGGCTTGACTTTTCACAATGTTAATGACATCTTCTGACAACAAAAATTGTTAGTTTTACTGTAGTCTAATTTTACTGAAGTGCTTTGTGTGTCTGTTTAACAAATTTTCCCAGTTCTAAAGATGTGAAGAAGAATTCTCATATTACCTTCTAGATGATACTTCATTGTTTTTCCTTTTCTCCTGGTATTTATTTTTATGATTAGTATGAGGTAGGAGTCAAATGTTACTTTTCTCCATATGGATGGTTAACAGATCCAACACCTGATAAAGTTTTTCTTAAAGCTATAAATAAATATTGACAGACAGCCCTTGACTTGCTAACCACGCTGAAGAATGGCGCACTTCCATCACAGCCCTTTCTGCTGTATCAAATTTACAGAGGGACTGAGGTCTTATTTGTATCTTATAGAAAATGTTGATATTCTCTATAGAGATATTTTACTTTAGACATCTGTAGGCTGTGCTTACAATGTACCCAAAGCTTTTTCAGTGCTATTTGAGTCTGCCATGTGGGTTCAGTCTGGGGCCTGGGCAGAGTTCTAACCGTTAGCCGCTTCTCAAATTCTTTGGTATACTAATTACGATAAGAGCCTCACATGGAAAATCCCAGAAGTTCAACTTTGTGTGATGGCTTTTCTCTCTCTGTTATTTCCCAGACTTTTTCTGGTTCTCTGGGCTTCACTTTTCCATCCTCTGGCCAGAAACTACCCGCTTCTGTGACTGTGCCACATTCTGCATTGGGAGGACAGAGAAGAGGGAAAAGCAATGGACTTGTATTGACCCTCTTGTACCTACAGTTCCGTGTTATGTAGAAGATTCCCAACCCTTGGAAATTTGGCTCTAGCAGCTTCCTGGCCGTTTTTGCTGCAGCCAATGTTCCTGCTTCAAGACTGTTTGGAATTGGGGGTAAGTATTTAAAAAAGAGAGGAAAAATTGGGGGGTGGATCTCCCCTACTCTCTGAGCTTCAAGGGCTTCCTTTTCCACAGCACAAGTCAGAACTAGAGTATTTTTCCAGGATGTTTTCCGCATTGAGGCTCAAGGCAGGGGATACTGGAGGAATAAATGGTTAACTTCCAAATATTTCAGGGTGCTCTGAATTCTGCTGTTCTTCCCTGATCTGCCTAATGATACTTACTTTTCACAATTACCAGATAGATGCCCATGCATATCATCCAGGTTTTATAGTTGAGACCCATGGGACATAAAGAGAGATGTATGTTTATGTAGTGTTTCCTGGAACTGGAAGCCTGATGGTGAATGGATTTTTGACAGAGCTGCAAAGGCATTTCAAAAGAGAAAGACCAGTCTTTTCCAAAGGCTGTAAAGATTGGATATCCATATGCAAAATAATGAACCTTGACCTATACCTCAATCATAAACAGTAACTAAAATGGATCATAGACTCATAAACAAAAGATATCTGAAATGGATCACAGACTTAAATGTACAATGTAAAAGTACAAAACTCTTATGTGACATTGAGTAGGCAAAGAGTTCTTATATGACACCAAAAGCATAACTCATAAAAGAAAAAAAAATACATTGGATTTTATCAAAATTAAAACATTTTTTTTTCTCCACAAAAGACACTGTTAAAAGAATAAAAATACAAGTCAAAGTCTGGGAGAAAATTATATCAAATCACACTTCTGGCAGAAGATTTACATCCAGACATATAAAGAATACTCAAACCCAAGAATAAGAAAACAAACAATAAAAAATAGGCAAAAAATCTGCAAAGACACTTAACCAAAGAAGATAAAAGTGGCTAATAACTATATGAAAAGATATTCAATGTCATTAGCCATTAGGGAAATGCAGATTAAAATCATAAGATACCACCACACACCTATTTGAATGGCTATAATAAAAAATACTGACAAGACCAAGCACTGAGGATGTGGAACAACTGAAACCTTCATACTTTGCTGGTGGCAAGGCAAAATGATACAGTCACTCTGAAAAATAGTGGCAGTTATTATAAAGATAAAGATACATTTGCTATATGATTCAGCAATCCCACTTCCAGATATTTATCCTAAAGAAGTGAAAACTTATGTCTGCACAAAATCTATACAAGTATGTACCTTGTCCACGGCAGCATTATTCATAGCTGCTGAAAAGTATAACAATTCTTATCAAAGGGTGGATGGATAAACAAACTTGAGTATATTCATACAATGGAATACCACTGAACAACAAAAATGAAATGGACTATTGATGGAAAAAACCAACTTGAATAAATCTCAAATACAGTATGCTAAGGGAAAGAAACCAGTCTCAGGAGGTTACATACTGTATGATTCCATGTATATGACATTCTGGGAAAGGCAAAACTATAGAGACAGGGTACCAATCTGTGGTTGCCAGGGTTTATGGACGAGGAAAAAGCCTGACTGTAAAGGAAGCCCTATGAAGGATTCTTTGAGATTCTGGAACTGGTCTATATCCTGATAGAGCTGATGATTACAAGAAACTATAGAGAGGAGCTTAAAGATGGCGGAAGAGTAAAACACGGAGATCACCTTCCTCCCGACAGATACATCAGAAATACATCTACATGTGGAACAACTCCTACAGAACACCTACTGAACGCTGGCAGAAGACCTCAGACCTCCCAAACGCAAAAAACGCCCCACGTACCTGCGTAGAGTAAAAGAAAAAAGAGAGACAAAAATAGGGACGGGACCTGCACCAGAGGGAGGGAGCTGTGAAAGAGGAAAGGTTTCCACACACTAGGAAGCCCCTTTGCGGGCAGAGACTGCGGGTAGCAGAGGGGGAAGCTTCGGAGCCGCAGAGGAGAGCACAGCAACAGGGGTGCGGAGGGCAAAGTGTAGAGATTCCCGCACAGCGGATAAGGGCCGACCGGCACTCACCAGGCCGAGAGGCTTGTCTGCTCACCCGCCGGGGCGGGCGGGGCTGAGAGCTGAGGCTCGGGCTTCGGTCGCCGGGAGAGGACTTTGGTTGGCAGTGTGAACACAGCCTGCAGGGGGTTAGTGCACCGCGGCTAGCCGGGAGGGAGTCGGGAAAAAAGGTCTAGGAACTGCCTAAGAGACAAGAGACTTTTTCTTGCCCCTTTGTTTCCTGGTGCGCCAGGAGAGAGGATTAAGAGCGCCACTTAAAGGAGCTCCAGAGACAGGCGTGAACCGCGGCTATCAGCGCAGACTCCAGAGACAGGCATGAGACGCTAAGGCTGTTGCTGCCGCCACCAAGAAGCCTGTGTGCGAGCACAGGTCACTATCCACACCCCGCTTCCGGGGAGCCTGTGCAGCCTGCCACTGCCAGTGTCCCCGGATCCAGGGACAACTTCCCCGGGGAGAACGCACGGCGCGCCTCAGGCTGGTGCAACGTCATGCCGGCCTCTGCCGCCGCAGGCTCGCCCCGCATCCGTACCCCTCTCTCCCCCCAGCCTGAGTGAGCCAGAGCCCCCCAATCAGCTGCTCCTTTAACCTCGCCCTGTCTGAGCAAAGAACAGACGCCCTCAGGCGACCTACACGGGGGCGGGGGGGGGGGGGTCGCGGGAAGGGCAAATCCAAACCTGAACCCCGGGAGCTGTGCAAACAAAGAAGAGAAAGGGAAAGCTCTCCCAGCAGCCTCAGGAGCAGCAGATTAAGTCTCCACAATCAACTTGATGTACCCTGCATCTGTGGAATACCTGAATAGACAACAAATCATCCTAAATTGAGGAGGTAGACTTTGGGAGCAACGATATATTTTTCCCCCCTTTTCTCTTTTTGTGAGTGTGTATGTGTATTCTTCTCTGTGTGATTTTGTCTAGCTTTGCTTTTACCATTTGTCCTATGGTTCTGTCTGTCTTTTTCTTTACTTGAAAGCTTTTTTTTCTTAAAAATTATTTTTTATTTTCATAACTTTATTTTATCTTCTTTCTTTCTTTCTTTCTTTCTATTTTTTCTCCCTTTTATTCTGAGCCTTGTGGAAGAAAGGCTCTTGGTGCTTCAGCCAGGTGTCAGGGCTGTGCCACTGAGGTGGGAGAGCCAAGTTCAGGACACTGGACCAGAAGAGACCTCCCAGCTCCACGTAATATCTCCCAGAGATCTCCATCTCAACTCCAAGACCCAGCTTCACTCAACAACCGGCAAGCTACAGTGCTGGACACCCTATGCCAAACAACTAGCAAGACAGGAACAGAGACCCATCCATTCGCAGAGAGGCTGCCTAAAATCATAATAAGGCCACAGACACCCCAAAACACACCACCAAACGTGGACCTGCCCACCAGAAGGTCAAGATCAAGCCTCATCCACCAGAACACAGGCACTAGGTCCCCTCCACCAGGAAACCTACACACCCTCTGAACCAACCTTAGCCACTGGGGACAGGCATCAAAAACAACGGGAACTACGAACCTCCAGCCTGCGAAAAGGAGACCCCAAACACAGTAAGATAAGCAAAATGAAAAGACAGAAAAACACAGCAGATGAAAGAGCAAGATAAAAACCCACCAAACCTAACAAATGAGGTGAAAATAGGCAGTCAACCTGAAAAAGAATTGAGAATAGTGATAGTAAAGATGATCCAAAATCTTGGAAATAGAATGGAGAAAATATAAGAAACGTTTAACAAGGACCTAGAAGAACTAAAGAGCAAGCAAACAAAGGTGAACAACACAATAAATGAAATTAAAAACTCTCTAGAGGGATCAAAAGCAGAATAACTGAGGCAGAAGAATGGATAAGTGACCTGGAAGAGAAAATAGTGGAAATAACTACTGCAGAGCAGAATAAAGAAAAAAGAATGAAAAGAATTGAGGACACCCTCAGAGACCTCTGGGACAACATTAAACACACCAACATTCGAATTATAGGGGTCCCAGAAGAAGAAGAGAAAAAGAAAGGGACTTAGAAAATGTTTGAAGAGATTATAGTTGAAAACTTCCCTAATATGGGAAAGGAAATAGTTAATCAAGTCCAGGAAGCACAGGAGTCCCATACAGGATAAATCCAAGGAGAAACACGGCAACACACATATTAATCAAACTATCAAAAATTAAATACAAAGAACAAATATTAAAAGCAGCAAGGGAAAAAAAACAAGTAACACATAAGGGAATCCCCATAAGGTTAACAGCTGATCTTTCAGCAGAAACTCTGCAAGGCAGAAGGGAGTGGCAGGACATATTTAAAGTGAGTAAAACCTACAAGGAGTAGGAGAAGGAGTAAAACCTACAACCAAGATTACCCAGCAAGGATCTCATTCAGATTTGATGGAGAAATTAAAAGCTTTACAGACAAGCAAAAGCTAAGAGAATTCAGCACCACCAAACCAGATTTACAACAAATGTTAAAGGAACTTCTCTAGACAGGAAACACAAGAGAAGGAAAAGACCTACAATAATAAACCCAAAACTATTAAGAATATGGTAATAGGAACATACATATCGATAATTACCTTGAACGTAAATGGATTAAATGCTCCAACCAAAAGACATAGACTGGCTGAACGGATACAAAAACAAGACCCGTATATATGCTGTATACAAGAGACCCACTTCAGACCTAGGGACACATACAGACTGAAAGTGAGGGGATGGAAAAACATATTCCATGCAAATGGAAATCAAAAGAAAGCTGGAGTAGCAATTCTCAGATCAGACAAAATAGACTTAAAACAAAGACTATTACAAGAGACAAAGAAGGACACTACATAATAATCAAGGGATCAATCCAAGAAGAAGATATAACAATTGTAAATATTTATGCACCCAACACAGAAGCACCTCAATACATAAGGCAAATACCAACAGCCATAAAAGGAGAAATCGACAGTAACACAATCATAGTAGGGGACTTTAACACCCCACTTTCACCAATGGACAGATCATCCAAAATGAAAATAAATAAGGAAACACAAGCTTTAAATGATACATTAAACAAGATGGACTTAATTGATATTTATAGAAAATTCCATCCAAAAACAACAGAATACACATTCTTCTCAATTGCTCATGGAACATTCTCCAGGATAGAGCATATCTTGGGTCACAAATCAAGCCTTGGTAAATTTAAGAAAATTGAAATCGTATCAAGTATCTCTTCCGACCACAATGCTATGAGACTAGATATCAATTACAGGAAAAAATCTGTAAGAAATAGAAACATATGGAGGCTATACAACACACTACTTAATAACCAACAGATCACTGAAGAAATCAAAGAGGAAATCAAAAAGTACCTAGAAACAAATGACAATGAAAACACAACGGCACAAAACCTATGGGATGCAGCAAAAGCAGTTCTAAGAGGGAAGTTTACAGCTATACAAGTCTACCTTAAGAAACAAGAAACATCTCAAATAAACAACCTAACCTTACACCTAAAACAATTAGAGAAAGAAGAACAAAAAACCCCCAAAGTTAGCAGAAGGAAAGAAATCATAAAGATCAGACCAGAAATAAATGAAAAAGAAATGAAGGAAATGACAACAAAGATCAATAAAACTAAAAGCTGGTTGTTTGAGAACATAAACAAAATTGATAAAACATTAGCCAGACTCATCAAGAAAAAAGGGAGAAGACTCAAATCAATAGAATTAGAAATGAAAAAGGAGAAGTAACAACTGACACTGCAGAAATACAAAGGATGATGAGAGATTACTACAAGCAACTATATGCCAATACAGTGGACAACCTGGAAGAAATGGACAAATTCTTAGAAGTGCACAACCTTCCAAGACTGAACCAGGAAGAAATAGAAAATATGAACAGACCAATCACAAGCACTGAAATTGAAACTGTGACTAAAAATCTTCCAACAAACAAAAGCCCAGAACCAGATGGCTTCACAGGCAAATTCTATCAAACATTTAGAGAAGAGCTAACACCTATCCTTCTCAAACTCATCCAAAATATAGCAGAGGGAGGAACACTCCCAAACTCATTCGATGAGGCCACCATCACTCGAATACCAAAACGAGACAAAGATGTCACAAAGAAAGAAAACTACAGGCCAATATCACTGATGAACATAGATGCAAAAACCCTCAACAAAATACTAGCAAACAGAATCCAACAGCACATTAAAAGGATCATACACCATGATCAAGTGGGGTTTATCCTAGGAATGCAAGGATTCTTCAATATACGCAAATCAATCAATGTGATACACCATATTAACAAACTGAAGGAGAAAAACCATATGATCATCTCAAAAGATGCAGAGAAAGTTTTCGACAAAATTCAACACCCATTTATGATAAAAATCCTCCAGAAAGCAGGCATAGAGGGAACTTTCCTCAACATAATAAAGGCTATATATAACAAACCCACAGCCAACATCATCCTCAATGGTGAAAAACTGAAACCATTTCCACTAAGATCAGGAACAAGACAAGACTGCCCACTCTCACCACCATTATTCAACATAGTTTTGGAAGTTTTAGCCACAGCAATCAGAAGAAGAAAAAGAAATAAAAGGAATCCAAATCAGAAAAGAAGTAAAGCTGTCACTCTTTGCAGATGACATGATACTATACATACAGAATCCTATAGATGCTACCAGAAAACTACTAGAGCTAATCAATGAATTTGGTAAAGTAGCAGGATACAAAATTAATGCACAGAAATCTATTGCATTCCTATACACTAATGATGAAAAATCTGAAAGTGAAATTTAAAAAAACATTCCCATTTACCACTGCAACAAAAAGAATAAAATATCTAGGAATAAACCTACCTAAGGAGACAAAAAGACCTGTAGGCAAAAAATTATAAGGCACTGATGAAAGAAATTAAAGATGATACAAATAGGTGGAGAGATATACCATGTTCTTATACTGGAAGAATCAACATTGTGAAAATGACTCTACTACCCAAAGCAATCTACAGATTCAATGCAATCCCTATCAAACTACCACTGGCATTTTTCACAGTACTAGAACAAAAAACTTCACAATTTGTATGGAAACACAAAAGACCCCGAATAGCCAAAGCAATCTTGAGAAAGAAAAACGGAGCTAAGAAGAAACAGGTTCCCTGGCTTCAGACTATACTACAAAGCTACAGTAATCAAAAGAGTATGGTACTGGCACAAAAACAGAAATATAGATCAATGGAACAGGATAGAAAGCCCAGAGATAAGCTCACGCACATATGGTCACCTTATCTTTGATAAAGGAGGCAAGAATATACAGTGGAGCAAAAACGGCCTCTTCAGTAAGTGGTGCTGAGAAAACTGGACAGCTACATGTAAAAGAATGAAATTAGAACACTCCCTAACACCATACACAAAAACAAACTCCACATGGATTAACGACCTAAATGTAAGGCCAGACGCCATCAAACTCTTAGAGGAAAACATAGGCAGAACACTCTGACATAAATGACAGCATGATCCTTTTTGACCCACCTCCGAGAGAAATGGAAATAAAAACAAAAATAAACAAACGGGACCTAATGAAACTTAAAAGCTTTTGCACAGCAAAAGAAACCATAAACAAGACGAAAAGACAACCCTCAGATTGGGAGAATATATTTGCAAATGAAGCAACTGACAAAGGATTAATCTCTGAAACATATAAGCAACTCATGCAGCTCAATGTCAGAAAAATAAACAACCCAATCCAAAAATGGGCAGAAAACCTAAATAAACATTTCTCCAAAGAAGATATACAGACTGCCAACAAACACATAAAAGAATGCTCAACATCATTAATCATTAGAGAAATGCAAATCAAAACTACAATGAGATATCATCTCACACCAGTCAAAATGGCCATCATCAAAAAATCTACAAACAATAAATGCTGGTGAGAGTGTGGAGAAAAGGGAACCCTCTTGCACTGTTGGTGGGAATGTAAATTGATACAGCCACTATGGAGAACAGTATGGAGGTTCCTTAAAAGCCGTGTTTACAATAGCCAAGACATGGAAGCAACCTAAGTGTCCATCAACAGAGGACTGGATAAAGAAGATGTGGTACATATATACAATGGACTACTACTCAGCCATAAAAAGAATGAAATAATGCCATTTGCAGCAACATGGATGGACCTAGAGATTATCATACTAAGTGAAGTAACTCAGAGAAAAACAAATATCATATGATATCGCTTATATGTGGAATCTAAAAAAAGGTACAAATGAACTAATTTACAAAGCATAAAGAGTCACAGATGTAGAAAACAAACTTATGGTTACTGAGAAGGAAGGGCGAGAGGGATAAACTGGGAGATTGAGATTGACATATACACATTACTATATATAAAACAGATAACTAATAAGGACCTATTGTATAGCACAGGGAACTCTACTCAATACTCTGTAATGACCTATATGCGAAAAGAATCTAAAAAAGAGTGGATATATGTATATGTATAACTGATTCACTTTGCTGTACAGCAGAAACTAACACAGCATTATAAATCAACTATACTCCAATAAAAATTTAAAAAAAAAAAGAAACCATACATATTTTAGAATTCATATGGCTGTATCCCCCCAAATGGAATTTTACTGCACATAAATTTTAAAACACTTTACAAAGGAATGAAAGACAAAACAAAACCAAACAAGAAATAAACCAGATACCTCTGAAGAAAAAGTGACTGCAATATAATAAATTTGTGGAGAATAATATGAGAGGAGGCAGATAATTTGGCCTGGTTTCAGAGGAACTTGTAAGTCTAGTCTGAATCATATTATAAATGTGAAAGGAAGCTTTTAAACAATGGATTCTTATAATTCAATTTATGTTAAAAAATCACTTTGGTTGTTTTGAATAAAATAGACTGATAGACAGAAGGAAGAATCAGGGCTTATGTAGGGGATTAAGGAAAGAGAAATGTATTTAGTTAATTCCCAGGTATTGAAGTTAGGTTAATAGTGGTAACCGTAACTGAGCTAGAGAATACTAGAAAAAAGAGCTGTTTGCCAAGACAGCAAGTTTAATTTAGGACATGTTGATTTTGAAGTACTAGGCAATATTTTAGTGAAAGAACTAAGTTTCAGTCTATAGTGTTCCAAACCTCAGCACTAAAAATTAGACATGGAGCACTGGTTTAGCTAAGTTGCAATAAACTTTGTGCAATTACTATTTTACTCAAGCTATATTTGATATTTTGGTTTAAAAGAAGAGTTGGGATCTAAATATCTGTTTTCTTCTACAGCAAAGCCAGGGAGAGAATTCCTGAAGAAACCTCCAGTATAATAAGATGTAATTTATGGTTTCTACTTAGAGAAATCTATATCTTAAGGCCTCATTTCTATTAACATATCCATTATCATAATCTCACTTTTGAAAAGGAGGACTTCTATTTTTCATTCTTCCCAGAGTTCTTCGTTCTTGCGCCATTTAAAAAAATTTTTTTTTATACCACATACTCCTTCTGGGATATGCCACTTTGATGTAGGCATTCTGTTACCAATGATTTCGGTTTACTTCTCTCCCTGTAGGGAGTTACATCCTTCCTTTTTCTCTTCTGAAATATCTTCATGGACAACATCATTGTTTCATTTGCCCAAATCTTGATCACAGTGTTTATTTTTCATTATTCTTCCCACTCACATGCTCACTTCTGTAGGGTCATCTTTGATTATCCTTGTTTTTTAATTGCTTAACTCCTAATTTTTCTTTCTTTTTCTATTCTTTAAATTCCTCTAATTAATTAAAATCCTTTCTGGATCCTCCAAAATAGCATCATCATCTCTTTTGGCACTTTATATGCACTAAGATGGCTATAGTAAAAAAGAGATAAAAAGAAGTGTTACTGAGAATATGGAGAAATTGGAACCCTCATACATTACTGGTGAGAACGTAAAATGGCACATCTTCTTTGGAAAATAGTTTGCCAGTTTCTCACAATGTTAAATCTAGAGTTACTATATGACCCATCAATGCCACTCCTAGGTATATACTCAAGAGAAACAAAAACGTTATCGCCACAAAAAAACATGGACACAAATCTTCATAGTGGCGTAATTCACATGAGCCAAAAAGAGGAAAACACCCAAATGCCCATCACTGAAAAAGGAGAAATAAAATGTGTCATATCCATACAACGGAATGGTATGTAGCAATAAAAAGCAATGATATACTGATACATACAACATCATGGATAAACCCTGTAAACACTGTGATAAGTGACAGAAGCTTGTCACAAAAGAACAAATATTGTATGATTTTAATTAGTATATGAAAATGTTCAGAATAGGAAAATCTATATACAGGAACTAGATTAGTGATTGTCTAAAACTTAGGGTGTGGGAGAGGGATGGGAAGTGACTGCAAATGGGTACAGTTTCTTTTTGGGGTGATGAAAATGTTCTAAAATTGACTGTGATAATGGCTACAGAGCTATTGAATTGTGCACTTTAAATGGGTGAATTGTACTGTATATGAATTATATCTTAATAAGGCTATTTTAAAAAATAAAATTAGAAATTAGAAAATGAATTTAAAATTAGACAATTGTATGTAAAAGTGAAAGTTTCGAATTTTCTAGTGTTCTTATATGATTCCGGAGTAAAAAAAGACACCGATTAACATTATTACTGGTTAGGAAAAATATACATGTTAAAATTTTAGGGCATTCATTAAAGAAAAAATTTGAAATGTATAATTCCTAAACTGCTAAAAGGAAAAACAATTAAATGATATTAAAAGGACATTCAATTTAATAGAAAGCAGGGGAGAAGAAAAAAAGATTGCTTGAGAAAGCATTTTAAAAGGTGAAAAGATGGAGAAAAAAATTAAAATACAACAATAACTGCAATAAATAGAAATTCACTAAATCTGTTTCTTTAAAAGTCAGAGATGTTCAGATTATTACAACAGGATAAACAATGTCCAGATATTTGTGATGTACGTGAAACACATTTAAAATCTAGTAAAATAAAAAATATTGAAAGTAAAGAAATGAAAATAGATTTACCATGGAAATTCTAACAAAATTATATTATATCTAAGTTTATATAAAACAAGTTATAAATTAAGACAAAAATTTCAATAAAGACATAGAGAATTCAAAATGGTTAAAACAACAATTCAACTCCACTCTTAATAATGGATAGGAACACCAGACAAACATAAGTAAGGAAACAGAGGATTCGAACAACAAAATAAACCAACTACATTCAATGGACATATGTAAAACACTATTCCCAACAACAGGATACACATTCTTCTCATGTGCACATGAGATATTGTCCAGGATATACCATATTTTAGGTCACAAATTTTCTCAATAAATTAAAAAAAATAGATATCATGAAAAGTATCTCCTTTAACTACAGCAGAATAAAGTCAGAAATCAATAACAGAAGAAAACCTGGAAAACTCACAAATTTGGGGAAATGAAACAACATACTCTTGAACAACCAACAGCTCATAGAAGAAATCACAAGGGAAATTAGAAAGTACTTAGAGACAACTGAAAATGAAACAGAACATAATAAAACTGATGGGATGCAGTAAAAGCAGTGCTAAGGAGGAAATGTTTAACTATAAATGTTTACATTGAAAAACAAGAAAGATCTCAAACCAACAACCTGACATTAAACTTAAGGAACTAGAAAAAGAACTAAACCAAAAGTTAGCAGAAGGAAGGAAATATTGTAATAAAGATTAAAACAGATAAATGAAATAGAAAATAATAGAGAAAAATCAACAAAACCAACAGTTGGTTCTTCAAACCAATCAACAAAATTGACAAACCTTTGGCTAGATTTACTAAGGAAAAGAAAGAGAGAAGATTCAACTTACTAAAAATAAATATAGTATAGATATTACTACTGATCCTATGATAATAAACGGGATTTATTAGAGTGTACTATGAACAACTGTACACAAATTGTATAACCTAGATGAAATGGACAAATTCCTAGAAACACAAAACCTACCAAGACTGAATCATGAAAAAATAGAAGGAGTGAATAGAACTATGACTAGTAAGGAGATTGAATCAAAAATCTCCTGACAAAGAAAAGCCTGGGACCTGATGGCTTCACTGATTGATTCCACTAAACATTTCAAGAACTAATACCAGTCCTTCTCAAATTGTTCCAAACATTAAAGAGTAGAAAACAATCCCTAAGTCATCCTATGTGGCCAGCATTATCCTGATACCAAAGTCAGACAAAGACACAAAAAAAGAAAAGTACTAATATCCTTTTTGAACAATGATGCTGAAAAGGGGAAATTTTTTTAGAAGAATTATATACTATGACCAAGAACGATTTATTCCTGGAATGCAAGGATGGTCTCACATATGAAAAGCCTAAATCTAATACTCCATATTAACAAAAAGAAGGGGAAAAACTCACACGATTATTTCCATATCCATATGAATTTTAGTACCTCAAGGGACCCCAAGTAGCCCAAAAAATCTTGAAAAAGAGCAAAGATGGAGGACCCACACTTCTTGATTTCAAAATTTACCACAAAGCTACAGTAATCAAGACAGTGTGATACTGGCATAAAAATGGACGAAAGACTTAAACAGACATTTCTACAAAGAAGATATATGAATGGCAAATAAGCATGTGAAAAGGTGCTTATCAGCGCTAATAGTTAAAGAAATGTACATCAAAACCACAATGAGATACCAAGTTGCACCCTCTGGGATGGCTGCAATCAAAAAATAAAAAAAAAAAAAGAAAGGAAAAAGAAAAGGAATAAAGAAAAAGAAAATTACAAGTGTTGGTGAGAATATGGAAAAACTGGAATCCTTGTGCACTGCTGGTGAGAATGCAAACGGTACAACTGCTATGGAAAACAGTATGGAGGTTCTTAAAAAAAAATTAAAAATAGAATTACCATATGACCTAGGAATTTCTCTTCTGAGAATATATCCAAAAGAATTGAAAGCAAAATCTTGAATACGTGTTTGTACACTCATGTTCATAGAAGCATTACTTACAATAGCTAAAACATGGAAGCAACTCAGGTGCCCATAAACAGATGAATAGATAAACAAAATGTGGTATATACATACAATGGAATATTACTCAGCCTTAAAAGAAAAGAAATTCTGACATATATCACAACATGGTTGAGGTTTGAGAACATCATGCTAAGTGAAATAAGCCAGTCACAAAAGTACAAAAATTATATGACATCACTTATTATAAGATACCTAGAGTAGTAAAGATCATGCAGACAGAAAGCAGAATGGTGGTTGTCAGTGGCTGGGGAAGAGGAGATAGGGAGTTACTGTTTAATGTGTATAGAGTTGCAGTTTTGCAAGATAAAAAGAGTTCTGGAGATGGATAGTATAAATAGCTGCACAATAATGTAAGTGTACTTAACATCACTGAATTGTTCACTTAAAAATGGTTAAGATGGCAAATTTTATATTATATGTATTTTACCACAATAAAAAAATTGAAGGGAAAACCACAAAAATTCATAAGAAAAATGGAAAATTCTAACTTGTTTGTACTAAAAAACATAACATTAAAGTGGAAAATATTAAGGCAATCCATCACTGTATTCACACTGAGGCCACACTTCCTGAGAGCTGTTCTCAGTCAATGACTGAGCATGGCAGTAATAGTGAGGAAGGCCTAATCCTGAGAGATGCATAACTCCTCTGTTAGAATACAGAGTTTGGCTCGAGGACTCACCATTGGTCTTGTCAAACTTTCAGGCTCTTTCATTCAACTTTCCTTTCTTCCTGCTCTACTTCACGAAGGTCAGATTGGCACCGTGGTCTAAAAGATCCCTCATCTTCTCCCTTGCTCTTTCCCTCACAGGAGTTCCCCCTAATACGTTTACTGCATGGCTAACGCCATTTTGGTCTACTTCTCTGATGACTTGTGGTCTGAGCAATCAGGAGGTAAAATGGGGATCTGAAACTGGCTCACTCACTATTTGGCAGGCTAAAGAGAAACCATCCATGTTGCTAGATGAGACACAGACAGTCCCTGGAAGAAGGCTTCAATTGCTAAAAATTTCACCAGTGGTGACCTGGGGAAAATGCTTTCAAAAGAGAGTGGAGCTGGCTGACTACTGCTATGTTTGTATTGACCCTACAGAGGGATAATGAGAGACTGAAGGCCACTAATAAACATTACAGGCTACATATACGAGCTAGAGAGTCTCTTTTATAGCTTTAAATCAGGCCCTTACCTCTTGACAGTGGAGGAGCCAATATGAATGAGCAGCAGACTGATGATCTAACTGTTAGAACTGCAGAGCTCCAGAGATGATAGACTGCTCAGCCAAAGCAGTCATCTTATGCAAAGACAACGGCCACTGTTGGAAAACTGGAGCTCTTGAAATATGGGATAGGAATACCTAGAATGGACTATCTAGATAGACGTTTCTGAGGATGTTGGTTCTATAACTCCCGTTTCTAGTAATAGACAATAGGGTCACCCCCCGTAAAGGCTGCCACCACCTCCTCTCCTGATTGCTAGACTAATAACTGAATTTAATGACAGAATAATGCATCTTGGCCTGAAAAGAAAGGGAAAAGATTATATACTTGAAAAAGCTGCAAGAATTGGCTAGCATGTACTGGCAGCAGCCAGGAGATCATGTCAGGAATTGGAATTTGGTGGTATTTGATCAAGGGGGGATGGAATGTAAGCCCGGATAAACAAGAATTCATGAATTTTGGTGCAGAGTCTCAGGACCAGGTGATATAATACCCTATGGAGGACTCCAGGGGATGGGGCAAAACTTGATGAGGAAGTGATTCTTATAAGCCTGGAAAAAGCACTGGCCAAGGCAAAGTGAAATGCAAATGCCTGAGTTGCCCCAGAAGATGAAAGAGAAAAGAATAAAAAAGCTGACAGGAGGGAATGTACCGGAATTGATATATTATGTAAGGCCGGTAGATTACTTTCTATGGGACGTACCAGTCACCAAGGCCATGAGAAATTTGCTACTGAAAGGGGCACCAGCTTCACTAAGAAGTTCACTGGTGGCTTTCTTCTGCAGACCAGAGCTGACAACAGGAGAGGCAGTGACAAAGGGAGGTGTTAAGTGATGGGGCCCCAAAGGAAAAAAGATCAAGGGTCAGTGCCTAACTGACAGAATCCAGGGTCTACAATGAGGATAAAGTTCAACAAGACTGGAGGAGCAGACAAGGGTGTTGGCCCACAACGAGCTGTGGGATGATTAATAATGGATGGTATCTATCTCGAGAGGCAAAATAGATGGGCAGCCAACAACGGTGCTATTTAACATTTACTTTTGTTGTAAGTAGGAATGGAGGAACAAAGGCTGAGGGTTGTTGCCAAGAGAAAATCATGATCCTCTGCTCAGCTCCCAGATGAGTTAATTTACAAATCCAGAACCCACTGAATAGGTGGCTGAGTCCATAGAAGAAAAGACATTTTGAAACATCTTGGAAAGTGTATAAAATGATCCCCAAAGGGACCTGTGTATGATCCTTTACAAAGAGCCCTGTGTATATTTGGGTATATACACAGGTATATACACGGGTATGTACACAGTGCAAGAGGAGTAAATAGATATTTTGATTACTATAAGACACAGGGTTAGAGATCACAGAGATACCCAAGGACTAAAATACCATCATGAACCCTTGTTAGACTTGGGGTATCTCCAGGGTCCAGGTAAGAAATTCTGGCTAAATTCTGGATCATAGTGGGCCAACTGTGTCTATGCATCCACCCAGTGATAAGTTCTCTACTTCTCAAGTGTATAATTAGAATTTATGTACAAGGTGATTAGAGTAACCCCTACATTGCATCCCTGGCCTGTGGGGTAAGATCTATCATAGTGGGAAAGATCAAGTGGCAACCTCTGAAAATACCTGCCATCTGGTCAAGATGGTAAATCAAAAACATTATGTAATTCCAGTGGGACAGTGAAAATTAGAACCACCATTAAAAATCTAAATGGTATAGGGGCAGTGGTCCCTGATATATCTCCATTTAATTTACCAGGCTTATTCTTTTAAAATTCAGATTCACACAGACTTACTTTTCCATTTTACATACCAGAAACAAGTATTTATTTTTAAAATAATTCCTTTCAGTTTTCTCATCATTCACTATATTATAGTACACACTCTAAAAACAACATCCTTTAATTCTAGATATGAAAAGACTGAGATTTAAAGATGCTAGGTGACCTACTTAAGATGGCACAGAAAGCTAAGAGCAGAGCCAGGCCATGCCTATAAGTGATCTTCCTAGTACTGACTCAATTATGTTTACCACCAGAACTATGCCCAATATAAAAGTAAAAAACTGACACAAAGTTTATGAACTGGCCTCCATCAAACCATGGCTAAACTGAAAGGCTGACACATTCACCTATGCTACTTCAATAACTCAGAGACAGCAATAGCAGTAATAGCGGCCTGATTGAAGGATGTCCATAAATGCTGACCAGTCTAAAACTCTCTTTTAAAATTTAACAGTGGCTTTATTTAAAAAAATAATAAACTTAAAAGTATTTGTGCATTTTCTTTTCTTAACAAGGAGACAATTAGAAAACTGTCTAATTTACATTTTAATACTGAGAAAAATTTAAATGATAAAAAACCCATTAACTATACTTTATCTCACGTGATGCTTAGAATATTTTATATTACTTTGTCCATGATGACAATATAATAAATAGGATCATCTCTAAGACATGGTACACATTAACACTAGCTTTCTTTTACTTAATAAAAGAGTTATTGAACTTAAACATGCACACAAATTCAAAAGCTTAAAATAAAACCCTAAACATTTAAATAATTTACATATATATTCAGCTTTGTGAATTTTTACACAAAAGTAAACTTTTTAGCATATTAACATCCACATTATTCCGTCAAAAACTTTTATTTTTATGCATTAAATAAGGCTCATTCATTTACAACTTCTAATACTTTTCCAAAAACATTGTAACCTAATTAATAGGCTTAATATCCCTTAATATTCAGAAGTACGAAATCAGAGAACGTTAAATATATTTAAGATGTTTCCTCGGAACTTCCCTGGTGGCGCAGTGGTTAAGAATCTGCCTGCCAATGCAGGGAACACGGGTTCGAGCCCTGGTCCAAGAGGATCCCACATGCCGCAGAGCAACTAAGCCCATGCACCACAACTACTGAGCCTGTGCGCTAGAGCCCGCGAGCCACAACTACTGAGCCCACGTGCCACAACTACTGAAGCCCGCGCACCTAGAGCCTGTGCTCCACAACAAAAGAAGCCACCGCAATGAGCAGCCCGCACACCACAGCGAAGAGTAGTTCCTGCCTGCTGCAACTAGAGAGAAAGCCCGTGCGCAGCAACGAAGACCCAACACAGCCAAAAAAATTAATTTTAAAAAAAGTTGTTTCCTCAAATTTCATTTTTAAGGGACAAATTTAAAGTATGAATAGACTTTGCACATGTTAGTGATAAATATGATTTAGCGTTAAATTCTGGAAATTAATACTTTTTAAGGGACAAATACAAACATGATTGTTTTCAGAGCAAAGTGACCAACATGGCAAGGATTTTGACAACAAGAAGTGAATAAACGAACAGAGAATGTGTAAATTGGAGAAAAGAGTTTAGAAAACCAGAGGGCTGCAAATGGAGATGAGAGAGATTAGACTTGCTATGTATGAGCCCATATGGGTAAATGAGAAGAGCTATTACAGGGAGGCAGGTTTCATCTCAATTATAAAGAACAATTAGTTATCTGAAGATAGAAAATGGTATCTCAAGAGATGGTGTGTTTCCTGTCATTAAAGGTATTCAGGCATAAGTTAGATCAGGGGTTGGGCAAATTATGTCCACAGGCAGAATTCAGCCTAGCAGCTGTTTTTATAATAAAGGTTTATTGGAACATAGCCACTCCGATTTGTTTCCATACTGGCTGAGGCTGCTTTAGCACCACAACAGCAGAGTTGTTTAGATGCAACAGAGACCTTATAGCCCACAAATCTTGAAATATTTACTAACTGGCTCTTTACAGAAAATGTTTGCTAACTTCTGTGGATAAGGTATTAGGATTGTATGGTGTCGTTATAAGATAACCAATAATGGTTACTTTGGTCTTGAGGAAAGTGCTTGGCATATCATCTGTGTCAAGGACTTGGTTTAACAGGTTCTTTGCTGTTCAGCGCAGCCCGGACAACTTGGTGAGTGAAGGTCAAAATTACATGCACTGTTTGTAAAGTTGTGTGCTGTGATGTGGGGCTATGCCTGCCAGAAGGAGGCACAATTGTCTAATTTACACAAAGGCACCTAGTGGACCAGTATAAGCGGTACACATCATAATCATGTTAACAAAAATAACATTCTTTCTAATCCAGATGATCTCAGGTGCCATCACACAGATATTCTACCACTAAAACTCAGCTGCTTCTCCTCGCCCAGTGTTTCTTTATTTACATCCCATGGAAATGAAAATAGATGTTCTACGAAGAGAGCTTTTAGGTTTTGAGAAATGCTACAAACTCCGTCCTCTCTTTTAGAAAGATACACTGCAAATTAACATATTAAAAACTGTGAGAAAAAAAAAAAACTCTGAGAAGTAATGTCAGTTAAAAACAAACCAAAAAAGCCCTATTTAACTTCAGTATACACAGCATTTTCCAAATGTATTTAATTATGTAACACTTTTTAATGAACCTACTGTTAATATCTCAAATAACTAACATTCCAGGAAACTATGCTATATCCTAAGTCATATTTAGTACTTCTAGATTATAAGCTCTCTGAGGGCAGAAAATACATACTTCTTCTCATGCCCTACAGATTTCATCACATTGCTAAGCACATATAATAATTACCTAAGAAATCCAAGAAATAATTGAATTGATATGGATTTCAATGCTAGGAGATGGACCTAATCAATACAGTGAATGCACTGTTAATTTTATTAATTAAAACAGGCTTTAATTACTTATATGACAGGGGAACACAGGGTTATCATCCTCTTTCCACTGAATCAATTAGCTATTAAATAGTACTACAGCAAAATAAACTTGCAAAAGTATATGTCAAGTATGTTTCTTCTGCTCTGTGGTATATATTTAAGTATATAAAACTATTCAAGACACACTGTATCATATTTAAGGTTAAAGAACTGATAAATTACCTAACAGATTGATAGAACATACATCAGAACATAGGTTTAACAAATTCAAAGTCAGTAAAAGCAAATTACCTGAAGAAGGTGACAAAAAACTGCACAAGATCCATGATTGTATTGTGTTGTGAGAATGCAATCTGAAAAATCAAAATAAAAGAAAGTTTGAAACTTACTGAATCTATGCTCTTCTTCAAAGTGGTGATGTATCATGGCATTTGTAAATACAATATTTTTAAATCATCAAGAAATTTGGATCACCATATTATAAATCATATGTGCTGGAATCAAAATTTCATTGAGAACGCCTAATATAACCAACTGCTGATGACCTTTGCACAGGCTATAACATTAAATGGCTTAAGAAAACTATTATATATGGAATCTAAAAAAAATGGTACTGATGAACCTAGTGGCAGGGCAGGAATAAAGACGCAGACGTAGAGAACAGACTTGAGGACACGGGTGGGGGGGGGCGGGGAGGGAACCTGGGATGAAGTGAGAGAGTAGCACTGACATGTATACACTACCAAATGTAAAGTGGATGGCTAGTGGGAAGCTGCTGCATAGCACAGGGAGATCAACTCCATGCTCTGGATGACCTAGAGGGGTGGGATAAGGAGGGTGGGAGGGAGGCTCAAAAGGGAGGGGATACGGGGATATAGGTATACATATAGCTGATTCACTTCGTTGTACAGCAGAAACTAACACAACATTGTAAAGCAATTATGCTCCAATAAAGATGTGAAAAAAAAGAAAACTATTATAA
Source organism: Aethalodelphis obliquidens (assembly GCF_003676395.1). Classification (NCBI taxonomy): domain Eukaryota; kingdom Metazoa; phylum Chordata; class Mammalia; order Artiodactyla; family Delphinidae; genus Aethalodelphis; species Aethalodelphis obliquidens. The sequence continues at coordinate 30,851,207 of NW_020837955.1, read as the reverse complement.
AATTACTTCAGTAATGCATGCTAAGACTTTCACGTGAAATCCTACGCCATATTAAATGTGCCTAAAACATGCAGATGAGTTTCTTCATCTAATAATTATCACATTTTTCTATCAATACAATTGATAATTGCTTGTGTGCTGAAAAACTTAATTTCAACTGTATTAAGGAAACTGAGGGAAATAGTTTTTCTTGTATATTCTTGTCTAGGGAAGCTGCATACAACTATTTTGTTATAAACCCCTGCAAGAATAAAATACATCACCTCAGTTTATATTTTCATGTTAATGAATTTTGAGAGGAGAAATAAATCAATAAGCTAAAATTGTTCTCCACTTTTGTTAACATTATAGAGATCATACTGTAACACGTTTCTTGAGGAAGTATTATATAGTGTACTAGTCAATAATGTAGCATCTGAATAGAGAATATCTATTTAGATACAGAAATAGAGAAAATCCAACTTTTTCACTTGCTAGATGTAAATATTTTAGAAAACTATTTAACCTATTTTTGTCCCATATGTGAATGGCAATAATAAGAGCATCTACCTCATGTGTTAGAGAAAAGACTAACTCAATTAATAGAAATAAAATTATTGCCATAATATCTGGTATATAGTATAATACAGTAAATATTATACTTTTACATCATGTATAAAGGAGCTGGTCAACATAAGTGAATTTTCCCAGATAGCTGAAGCTCAACAATTAAGTTCTTGAAATCTTCTCCTTTAATAATCTTCTATGAAAAATTTTCAAAAACATGTAATACACTTTCCACTTCCAGTGAAAATGGACTAACAAGGACGAGATTTCTCTCTCGTCTTACAGAACTAGAAAACTATACAAAATGTATGGAAAAACCATATTCAGACATTAGACAAAACACAGAGGAGGATATAATTCATGAGTGAAGGAAAAGAAAGGAAATGAGTCTCACAATTGTCCCAGCTTTCAGGGCAAGGAATTGAAATGGCATTCTAAAATAAGAAATATTGTTTCTTACATAAAATAAAGAATTACAGCCAGTCGAGAAAATGGTTAAATTTTTGGTATATACATGAAAGCTTAAATATAATAACATTCATTTCCAAAAAGCTTCTAAGCATTTGAATAATTACAGAGCATTTATACAGACAATGAGGAAAGACAATTGCTGTAGGAGATTGGTTCTAGGTGAAAATGTTTTAAAAGATTTAAGAAAAAACATCTTTTAAAATGGAAAAGATACAGATGAGTTTTCTCTCCAGGTACTGTCCATGAGAGTATCTTAGAAACAGAGCATATCAAACAATATTGTCAACAGTAACTTAAATCCATGGAAAGATGATTCTGAACACAGCAATTGAGAACTGGATAATCTTCAAAAGGATAATTATTTTGAAATCATAGTTAATGAAATTGGTTTAAGATAAATTGGAATAGGAAGGTAACCTTAGACCGTGTTGAGAAATATCTAAATGAAAAAGAAGAAAAAGGACTTCAATAAAGGCTTGAATAAATTAGCAAATGTATGGAAAAGAGAAAAGAAAAAAAAAATAATACATATAACATAAAATAAATTAAAAAATAAAGGAATAAGATAAAGTATATAGAAGCAATTGCACTAAATGTGAACAGTCTGAATCCTCATCAAAAGAGAGAGATTTCCATAGCACATTAAAAAGCATAATTTAGCTTTATGTTTTTTATAGAAAGCACATCTATAGCAGTGACACACTTATATCCAAAATATAAAGTATTGTGGAAAAAAAAAATTGGCTCTTAGAAACAACAACAATGAAGGCATGAAGGATAATATCAATAGCAAAGTGAAATTCAAAATCAAAATCTGGTCAAATAAAATGTATAAGGCACAAAAAATGAATAAAAATAATAAACCTATATGCACCAAAAACACAGGCCAAATAAGTGAAAACACAATGTCTGGACTTATAAGGAGAATTAGATAACATAATTACAGAATAAATTTTAATATGTATATCTCTTTAATAACCTATCTGATAAAGCAGACAAAAATTAATTTATTCAGTCATTCAAATCATGAAGAAATATTCAAAGAAATATTGCTTAAGCAAGCTCTGTTCTAGGAGCTGGTGACAACCTTGTAAATAGGACAAAGTCCCTGGTCTCTTGGAGTTTGCATCCCAATAGCAGGAGGCAAAAAATAACCAGGTAGACTCATAAGTGGATTATCATAATTTTCGACAATGGTAAGTGTTCTGAAGAAAAACAAAGTGATGTGATGCAGTGGAAGGATATGTAGCTAGTTGAGATTAGGCAGTTAGGGGCAGCCTCACTGAAGACATGATATACGAGCTGGACATACAAATAATAAGAGTGGTAAAGCCACACAAAGATCTGTCAGTAGAGGATTCCAGGCTTAGGGAATAGTACACTTAGGCTAGAGCTGTTTGAGAAACTGAAGTCACAAGAGCTGGAGTACTGTGATCTAGGGGCAGAGAAGTTAAAAATAAGTTCAGAGTGACAAGCGGGGGTTAATTCACCTAGGTCCTTGGCATGATAAAAAGTTTGGGACATGTTATAAGGCCTGAGCCATGAAATGACATGATCTAACTCTCAAGAAAAATATCATTCTGGCTGCTGGGTGGGAAAGAGATGATAGAGGAAAGCAGGGACATTCGATTTTCCTAGTTATGACGTGATAGTAGCTTGCACAAGAGTAGTAGCCATGGAGGCAAAACCAAGTTGATGGGCACATAATTTAGAGTGAAAAGTGAGAAGGCTTGGTGAAGATTGGATATGACTCATTTAAAACTTCTAAGAGGATGTTCAGGGCCACCGCATTATTAGAGCTAACAACAACAACAAAAAAGTGAACAATTAAGTAGGAGGAAACCAGGAGAGTATTGTGTCAAGGATGCCAAGGGAAAGGAATCTTGCAAGAGGAAAGTAGTGGCTAGTTTTGTTGGTTGAGTAAGATGAGGATGGGACTATGACCATTACATTTGACAACATCGACTTCGTGGGTAACAAACAAATGCACTTTCAATGAAGGGGTGGGAATGTTAATCTAAACAGAGAACATAAGACGAGTATGTAATGTGAGGCAGTACAGACAGCAACTACAGACTGAACTTCCAGAAAGGTCTGTTAAAAACAGAGCAGAAAGAATCAGGAGCATATAAAATAGGAAAACAAATCTTTTGTTAAATCCACAGAGCATGTAGAAAAGTAGACAGTGTACATTATGCAGAGAAACTACTTAAAAATTCCAAATGGTAGTGACTTTATGTACTATATTATCAGATTAAAATCAAAATTAAAGCTATAATTTTGGATATAATCAAAACAAGTTAACTATTTGGAAATTAAGAAATATAACCTATGAGGCCGAGTTCTAGGTGGACAGTGCCAGTGGTAGCATAGTATTTTAATATCCCTGAGTTTCCACATTAAAAAACAAACTCAGTATCTATCTATCTATCTACCTACCTACCTATCTATGGCAGGTAAGCTGCAGAAAGAAAATACATAGAAAACAATTTCAACAAAGTTAAGTGAAAAATTATCCTCCTCTTGAATGCCGAAACATGAGCAGGTACGGATAAACCACACCACCAGACACATATGGTACCAGGGTCCGTGAGGGAGTAAGAAGAGGGAATCAACAGGAAAATCCAAAAGGCATTCATTGGAACCAGGCAGGCCCACTGAATACAGAAGGTAAAAATGTAAGTGTTTTTGCCTAGTCCAAGAGCATATGAGTGCAAAGGGTCCTTGAGAAGTTCCAAAAGGAGCTAGAACAGCTTGGGCCACATGAATTTTCAAAAGCAACCAGTCAAATCTCTATTCCAGGACAGGCTCCATATTGAGGAAAAACTGTTGGAAGTGAAATCAAAATTGAGCAGAGCGAGAAAATGGAAACAAAGGAAAAAAGTTCCAACTGGGGAGAGGAACAGAGCCAAGACATCTTTAAAAAACAAGTGATACATTTTGGGGGGAGGAAAAAATACATCTATATTCAAATATGGGTCTTGCCACTAATTTCTTTGCATACTGTCAATGCAAATCATTATCATCACTCTGATTCTTTAACCTATAAAGGGTTTTGCATTCCTTCAAGATAAGTTACGCATAAACAGTGGGAACAGCCAACAGTGTTAAAATCAATTTAGACTGGCAAAGTACATGATTCAAGCTGGTACTGCAGAATTTTATTATGGTTTGCTTGCCCTTTCTGGGTCCATACAGCTAAGTAACTTGGGGAAAAAAATCATGTTTTGAGGCAAGTAAGCAAAACATAGACCCAAATGAAAGTATCCACAATGTCTTGCATTTTTCCCAAAGAATATCTGAGTAAATAAAGCAGTCAAGTGAAGGATCTACGAGTTACAATCATGAACGAAAGCACTAAAACATTCTGAAACTTTAATTGTATTATCTATATGTAACTGATCTGTTAATATAATTGTACTCAAGAGTAAACGTAGATGGCACAAGTAGTCTCTATACTTAGCATACCATCTGGGCTCTGGGGACTCAAGCTAAACAGCATTTGATATTGGTTGTTCAAATGGAAAGTCAGCATTACAATGTGTTGTGCAAATCTTTTTAAATGTTTCTCCACCTGAGACTTTCTATAGGAAGTTCCACAGGAGATAGCCTATGGAAGATACTGTTTCAGACAGTCCGTCATCAGGCACAGGCATAAAAATGGAAGGCAGATACAAGGAGATTTGGTCGCATTGGTGAACAAGACCAAGCAAACACTAACTCAAGCAGATTGTCTCTCAATATTCTCTCTCTGGAGTGTCAAGGTATTCATCCATCAAATATTTCACTGAATATCGATTATATTCTGGGCACCATGTCAGGTTCTTGGATATATCAGTGAAAAAAAGATTCTTAGTGGTTGTGGCAGGGTAGACAGAAACAGTAATAACAATTATAAATTATATAGTGTTTTAGAACTTGGTAATTCTAATGAAAAAAAACCATTAAAAGTATCCTATTTTCTATATTAACATATGTGGGATGAGAAATCACTCCTTGGTAACTAAAAACATGCAGAAGTACTGAGAAAAGACAGGAGAAAAAAGCAGGGGTAGCAGAAGGAAATGATACTAGCATTAGTTGCAAATGTATCTGACTATTTTCTCAGCATTTCTCTATCTAGGAAGAGCGTCCAGCAACTCCAGGCCCCTTCCAATGAAACTGAAAGACCTACAGAGACAGGAGTAAGTACAGACAAAGGGAGAGCATTCTAAGTGATACTGGGCAACTGGTCTTCATGTGGCTGGCTCATTCTCATCTAGAGCTCACCTCAAATATCATACTTCTCTAAGACAGTTATATAAAGTAGCTGCCCTTTTCCTTATTCTATACTCTTGTGTAAACCTACTTCTTTTTTATTTCAGTCTGAAATTATCTGATTTATTGGTTGATCATTAGTTAAAATATCTTTCACCATTAAAATGTAAACTCCTTGAGAATAGTAGCCTTGCTCATAATGCCCATGGCACTATTCCAGTACCTAGAACAGTATTTGGTACATAGTACATAGTAAGCATTTAATAAAAATTTGCTGAATAAATGAATAACGATAGCAAAATTCAGCACAAGAGTATTCTTAGGACTTCATATATCCTTATTAAGAGCCGTGAAAGGAAGGAGGTACAGATGTTATTCTGAGAAACATTAAAAAATTATTTATTTATTTGAATTTCTTTTATAAATCAATAATCACAGACTATAAGTACCTTCTAATTTCAGATCATAAAATACTATTTTCCCCTATAAAATTTACATACGTTGTAGAGTTCAGATGGTATGAAAAACATGCATTTCTGTATAAAATGTTTTTGTTTATAATCACAGAAAAAATTTTATAATATTTACCATTTATAATTTTACCTACAATGTAAATAATTGGAAATCAAGGTACCAGAAATGGTTTCTTAATGTGTATTTTTACCTCAATTTCTTAATTTCAACGATAAACATTTTTAACTATGTTGGCTTCTTGGAATTTCTTTCAGAAGGTGACTTAGTTTAGACTACAATCTTCCTGTCCAAAACAGAACGTATTACCTGAAACATTATTTTTTAACCAATGGAGGAGAAAAATGAGATTGCTTCAAAAGAGCGATCACTTGATCAATTAGCTAATTTTATTTAGGAAACAGTGAGACAAGTCGGTAACAACAAATACAACACTACACTCACAGTTTCCCTGAGAGTGCATCTCTAGAGGACACGGGACATTTCTGACTCTAAAATCTCTAACTGTCTAATTAGAAAGATTTCTATTGGCTGGTGCTATGGCTATAAGATGACTCTTTACATCCCCGTGAAAAATATGAAAATTTATTTAAGTCGAATTTAAAGTTAGTTTTAAAACTTTATCCAGAAAAATGCACTTTTGAAATTCTCTTTTCTTTAATGATTTTTTATTCAAGTTATCCAATATCATTTAAAGAAAATTAATCAAAATCAGGAAACCAATGAAAGCTTCACAATATCCTCGTTTTCCCCATGTTTTTAAAGTGCCCCAAATAACCGATAAACTGGCATGCTAAAAATCAGAGTGAGCCAAGACTATAGCAACAGTGATATTTTGTCCATTTGAGCTTAAACGCAAATTCATATTGAAAACACGTCCAAAATCTAAAACCTGATTTAAAGATGTGCTATATTTTTCATTAACATAATGACCAACATTTTGAATTTATGATTTGATGAAAAAGTTGCATTAAGTGTGCTTGGAATAGAGAAGTAGATTAATAGCTTGATATTTACCATAAAATGTCAGATTTTGTAAGAGAGAAAAAAATATTCTTATGATGAAGGACAAATTGGTGTGTTTGTGCAAAATGTCAGATTGCCATAAACTCTGATATAACACTGAGACATAAAAAAGTGAAAATATGAAGGGATATGCTAAAATGATCAAATTCATCTAACAAACTGAAAGTACAAGAGAGGTTCTTCAAACCACTATTTGGATTATAGTCCTTCAAAATGATGACATAAAAGCAGAGGTAAGTAATGGAAGTTAGTCATCTAGTCACATCTCAAAGAAAACTGGGCTATGTTTCAGGCAAGCAGTTCAAAACCATATTAGGTCTTTATCTATTCACTTTTAAAAATAAAGCAGACTGGGGCTTAAATTAACTATTACTGAATAAGATCAACTATGATAATCTATTCAAGGTAAACATAAATTTCCTATAGATATTTAATCTACTGCTTATTGATAATATAATTTGTATCATTCCTGATAAATATTTTTTTTAAATACAGTTAAATGGAAAATGGATGATTTTTAAAAGACAATAAAACCTAAGAGGAACAAATATACTGGCCAATTCTGCATAAATACTACACAAATTACTCTGACTATGAATCCTTGAATATTGTCTATAAAAATTTAATGGGTTTAATTTTTTTTAGAGCAAATAAATGCCTTAATGAAGGCACTCATCACTTTCCTGCTGGTTTAATGCAAAAACTTAACTGGTCTCCCTGTCTTCAACCTCATAACTTTCTGGTCACTCTTTACCCAGCTGACAAAATGCTCTTTTTTTAAAACTGAAGGAGTTTCCCATAATTCCCCTCATCAAAATTCTTCATTTCCCCACTTAAATTTCCTCAGTGTTTTTCCACCACTTTTAGCTTGGCCTCCAACTTCCTTGACATAGCACTAAACGATCTTCAAAATTTGGACCTTGCTTCTCTATGCAGAGCATTGACACTGCAGTCTGATCTCGCTCCATACATTATCAACCTCTGTGCCTTGTTGCGCATAAACCGCTCCCTCCTGCCCTAACCCCTTCTTCTCTGGGGTAACTTCTATCAAAATGATTCATTTCCTGGCAGTTCTAGATCCTGTTTTTTGGCCCACAATTGTATGTCTGTTGCCCCTACCATACACTTTTACCACAGTACTACTGAAAAGAGCTAACATTTATTAAAGTGCTTACTATTGCCCAGGTGCTGTGCTAAGTGCTTTTCATACACTAATTTATTTAATCCTCAGAATAACCCCATAAAATAGGTAATGTCATTATATTCATCTTATAGATGAGGAATTAAAGGTTTATAGATTACCCAGGCAACAAGCAGTGGAGTTAAGATAGAAATCAATGCATTCTGAATCTAGTTCTTAAGTTCTACACTTTTGTACCACCAATTAATCACAGTACCCTGTGATAATTAGCATAGCCATCTTCTCTTTCCATTTGATCTCAAGATATTTGAAGTCAGGCATTACAATGTTCAGCTATACATTCTTAGCAACTAGCAAAGAACCTAGCATTTTTACTTCTATGTGTTTAGTGGATGAATTGCAGTAACTACTGGAGATGTATATCTTAATGTTCTAAATAGAAAGTCTTAAAACAGTTTCATTTTACTAAAGGTCAAGCTGCACAGGAAAACAATTACTTTTACATCAAGATTATGTCAGTTAAAATACATAGAGCTTTCAAACTACATGTCCAGAGAGTACATCTTCTTTAAGTTAAAGGATATTATTTTTTCAAAAACAGTATTGTTATGTGTTAAAAAATGAAACCAAACCTTTAAAATGAAAAGACAAAACTTTGCATTTGTAATGCTACCTGTTCTTGATTATAGTATTAGCATACTTATGAGGTTTCTTGAAGAGTTTCAGGTTTTAATTCAAGATATAAAACTGCAAGAGCAATGGCTAAGTCTATATGCAATTTATGCTTGTAACACCACTTTCTATAAATTACAGTTTTCTTCACAACCTAGCTCTTCCTCTATAATTTAAGTGAACAAAAGGGAGCTTCCTTTTATAGAGTGATGTTCACTAGACCACCTACATCATTCAGTCCTACCTCTAAAACTTCAGAAACCAGGTTTATGTCTATAAACCTCAAAGTAGCCAACGGTCTTAGTAAGGCATGTGGTACTATTCAAATGTCAATTTTTCATACATATGTACTACTACTAAGTAAGTAATAAAACCATCTGCATTCAAAAAGGCATTAATATAATAGTTGTTAAGGAAACAACTAAAACAATAAAATTTCAAACAAAGAATATTTTCTATACACATCTGATTTTGGATACTTTGAAGGTTAATTCTCTGTTCTCTTCTCTCCATTAAACCTAGACTATACTAATGGACCAGAATGCAGTGAGCAAGGTGCTTTCCAGAAGAAAGTGCTTTTAAAGATGATTTAGTAGGTCCCCACAATTGCTCTGATGTTTTTGCTTCTATATGGATAATTTCCAGTTTTAAAATACATGAAGAACAATGGCAACATAGAACTTAGGTTTCATTATAATAAAACAAAATTTTAAAACTCAAATTGAGGGGTCATGACGTTGCAATAAAAAAAAATCATGAAGTAATCATATGGTTATTTGATGTAGTAGAAAATAGAGTTGAAAATTATGGGATGTTAGATAACATAATCACAGGAGTTTTTCTGGTAAGTTTTAGAAATCTTTTCAACTCTTGTCTTCAGCAGGCCCTTTACCCCCCAGAGCGCTAGGCAGAAAAAAATAATGGGCAAAGGAGATTAAAAAAAAAATTAAATAGGTCAACTCTATCCATATTATATTTTAATATTATATAATCTTTAAGTATTATTTTCTTAATCATTGGTAAGTATAATATTTACGTTTAATCCATAAATTCAATATCCTTGAATGGACAAATTCACTGAAATGCACAAACTATCATAGCTCTCTCAAGAAGAAATAGATAACCTAAATACTACTATAACTATTAAACGAATTAGATTTCTTGTTTAAAACCTTCAAACAACACAACAAAAACAACAAAACAAATCAACTGTTATCAACTATATATAATCAACTATAGGCCCAGATGGCTTCACTGGAAAATTCTACATTTATAAGTAAGAAATAACATCAATTCTACATATCCTCTTTTAGAAAATAGAAAAGGAGATAACACTTTTATTAACATTTATTTTATGAGATCAGCACTACTCTGATAACAAAACTGGACAAAGACGTAATAAGAAAAAGACATCTAAAGAGAAATATCTTTCATTAATATAGAAGCAAAAATCCTCAATAAATATTAGCAAATTGAACTCAACAATGTATAAAAAGGATAATAAATCAGGACTAAGTATAGTTTATCTCAGAAATGCAAACCTGGTTCAACATGCAAAATTAATCCTCGTAATTTACCAAGTTTAAAGACTGAAAGTGAACTACCAAAGGATCAGCCCAACAGATGCAGAAAAAGTATTTGAAAAAATTCAACACTAATACTTGATTTAAAAAAAAACAAAAACCCTCAGTAGAACAGATATACAAAGGAGCTTCTCTAACTAAAGAGCTTCTTGATAAACCTTTAGCTAACATGATACTTAATAAAAGATGAAATATTTTCCCTTTAAGATTGGAAACAAGGCAAGGATGTCTGCTTTCACCACTTCTCCTCAACACCACAATGAAGCTCTTTTCCAGTGCAATAAAGCAAGAAAAAGATATGGAAAGAATTGGAAAGAAGAAATAAAACTATGTCTATTTGTCAACAGAATGATTGTTAATCCCCAAAACTAATATAAATATTAAATGAATTTAGCAAGTTTGCAGAATACATATTAAAGTTACAAAAATCTATTGCATTTCCCCAACATACAATGGTTTGACTTACGATTTTTCAACTTTACAATGGCATGAAAGCAATACGCATTCAGTAGAAACTGTACTTCAAATACTGAATTTTGATCTTTTCCCAGGCTAGGGATAAATGGCACGATAGTCTCTCGTGATGCTGGGCAGCAGCAGTGAGCCGCAACTCCCAGTCAGCTGCTCGATCACAAGGGTAAACAACCAACAAACTTACAAACATTTTGTACCCAAACAACCATTTTGTTTTTCACTTTCAGAACAGTTTCAAAAAATTACATGAGATATTCAACACTTTATTATAAAATAGGCTTCATGTTAGATGATTCTGCCCAACTGTAGGCTAATGTAAGTGTTCTGAGCACATTTAAGGTAGGCTAGGCTAAGCTATGATGTTCAGCAGGTTAGGTATATTAAATACACATTTTTACTTATGATATTTTCAGCTTACAATGGGTTTATTGGGACATAACCCCATCGTAAGTCAAAGAAGATCTCTACTAACAATGAACAACTAGAAATAGGAATAAAAATTATGCAATTTATAGTATTAAAAAACTATAAAATTGCTTAGGTATAAGTCTGATAAAATATATACAAAACACACATAGAATATTACAAAACCCTAATGAAAGAAATCAAATTAGACCTGAATAATAAAGAGATGTACAGTGGTATGAATTATAAGACTCAACAGGATTATAATGTCAATTCTCCCCAAACTGATACATAAATGCAATGCAATCACAATCAAAATCCCAGAAGGATTTCTTGCAGGAATTTTTTTAAAAAGGAGATTCTAGAATTTATATGCGAAGGCAAAGGCACCAGAATAGCCAAAACAATTTTTGAAGAGAAAAACAAAGTTGGAAGACTCGCACTGATTTAAGATTACAAAAAAAGATTTAGTGATCAAGGCAGTGTGAACCGATGAACAAACAGACACATAGATGAATGGAGCAGAATAGAGAACCTAGAAATATGTGTACAAAACAGAATCAACTGATTGTGACAAAGGTTCAATGATAATTCAATGAAGGAAGGATACACTGTTTAATAAATGGCGCTGGAACTATTAGACATCCAAATGCAAAATGTAAACATCAGCTCATACCTTTAAACTTATAAAAAGTTAACTCAAAATGAACATAGGCCTAAAGTAAAACTTAAAGTTATAAAACCTATAGAAGAAGTCAAAGGAGAAAATCCTCATTATCTGGGTTAGACAAGGATTTCTTAAATACAACATCAAAAACATGTCCATTTGCGAAAAAAAATTATTGTATTTGGCGAAAATTATAAACATCTGTTCTTTGAAAGACTGTTAGGAAAATGAAAAAACAAGACATAATGTGGGAGAAAATGTTTGCAACACACGTCTGAGAAAAAAACTTGTAAGGAAAATATATAAAGACTTCTCAAAACTCAATAAAAACCAAATTAAGAAATGGGTGAATGTTTGAACAGACAGTTCACTAAAGAAAATATATGGATAAGCACATGAAAAAATGGTTAACATCATTAGTCTTTAGGGAAACTCAAATTAAACGCAACAAATTACCACTCATATCTCTTATAATAGCTAAAATCAAAACAACAACAAAATTGGCAATATCAAGTACTATTGGCAATGAGAGAAACGAGAACTCTAATACACTACTAATGGAAATGCAAAGTTGTACAACCATTTTGGTAAATAGTCTGGCAGTTTCTTACAAAGGTAAACATACACTTACTGTAGGACCTAGCTGTCTCACACATAGATATTCCACGAGATAACTGAGAACACATACACAAAAACCTGTAGGTTAACATCTATAGTGGATTTATTAACAATTGCCCCAAACTGTAAACAGCCCAAAACTCCATCAACTGGTGACTGGATAAACAAATCCATTCCATGGAATACTACTAAATAACACAAAGGAATAAAATGTTTATACAAGGGTAATTTCCAACTAAATACACACTCTATAATTACAGAAAGGCAAATCTATAGTGATAGAAAGCAGATCATTTTTTTCCTAGGACCTGGGGTCAAGGAGGAATGACTAATAGCAAAGGGATGCAAAGAACTTTTTGGTTGATGAAATGATTTTATATCTTGATTGTAGTGGAGGTTACATAATTGTGTGTAATTGCCAAAATTCATGAAACTGTGCACTCAAAATGGATAAATTTGATTTGTGTAAATTACATTTTAATAAAGGTAAAATTTTTTAAAATACTGCTGAAACAAAACTGCAAGTCTATAAACTATATGGTACAAATTTCATGACATTTTGGAAAAGTCAGAATGTCAAGAGGTTAGCTGAACTACTCCATGGTACTGCTGCCTCAGCATCCATTTTGTGCAGGCCATGCAGCCTATCAGGGTCTTAAACTGAAATTAGCCCCCCATGCAAGTGCATGCCCAAGATAGCAGCCCATAGAGTCACAGGTAAATTTAAGTTCCCTACATGACTGTGCCAGTGACCACGGTAAAGTCTTCCTCTACCTCCCAGGGCTTTCCCCTTGTGTGACCCCTAGGTAAGACCCTTGAGAAGCTTGACAAAATCCCAGTGTTTCTGGTTTGAATTGACCACTCCAGTCTTAGCCTGGTAATCCCAAAGTGCTCCACACATGAACCCTAATAAAGGCATGAGCCCCAAGTCCTGTTGCTTCCTCTGCCTGTACCCTGCCTTGACCTTCCTGTATGGCCCCTGGAGGCATGCCATATACCTCCCCTAGGACTTTTTAGTAATAAGCTTTTCCATTTCAATTTCCTTATGGTCTTTTGTTGAACTACAGCCACCATCCAACTTCCCAGAGCTCTACTTAACAAATGTTAATTAAATAGAGTAACAACGCAAAATTACAAGAAAAGAAAACAGATCAGTGGCTGCCAAAATTGGTAGTGAGGAGAAGGGCTGACTACAAATATACCCTATAAGGGATATTTGGGGAGGGATGTAAGTTTTCTATAATATGATTGCAGTAGTGGTTATACACCTGTATGTGTCAAAACCTAAAGAAATGAACAATAAACTGATAAGCAAATTTTTAAAGTGAATAAAAATTTTACAAAGCCATCTTAGATAAATACAATGGCTAATTTTATATCAAATTATTGATTATAACAATAAGTGTAAATAGCATTAATTCATCTTTTTAAGAAAGACATTTCAAATTGTTTCACAAAGCAAGACCAGACTAAATGCTGCAAAAAAGAAAAACCTAAAATAAACTGATTCAATAAAGCTAAAAATAAAGAGATAAAGAAAATATTATCAGGCACATGAAAACAATAAAGAAAGCAAAGACAGAGATCCTGATATTAGACAAATTGTAAGTCAAGCCAAAAAGCACTAAACTTGAAAAGAAGAGCACTTTTTAATGCTAAATGCCAAAATTCACAGCAAAAATATAATACTAATATTTGAAAATATATTACTACCACCACCACCGATAGACCAAATAACACAGAAAACATTGTGTGGAGCAAAACTACAAGAGAGGAGAGGCAACAGAAACACACTAATTAAAAGAGACTTTAATACAACAACAATATAGCACACTATACTATTTAATCTGATTACAATATAATAAAACTTGAAACTAAAAAAGAAATACTCAAAACAAAAGGGCCCTTCCACATGGAATTTTTTTTAAATTTCTAGTAATCAAATCCGAGGTAGAAGAGGAAAAGGCAAATCAAAATTATATGATTTCTCAAAAATAATGAAAAGAAAAACACTACATAAAGGGATCTATGAGACATATTTAAAGCAGTAATCAGAAGTACAGTCATAGCACAAACACTTTAACTAATAAAAATGAAAAAATTAAAATAAATGAAATAAATCCCCAGTTCTAAAATGTATAAAATGAGCTATAATGTAAACTAAAGCAAGCTAAGGAAATAATAAAGAATATTAAATGTAAAAGTAAACATTAATGATGCAAGAAGAGAAGAATAAGAGGTCTAATTAAATCAAAATCTTATTTTTGAAAACATAACAAAATAGGAAAACCACTAGGTAAATTGACCAAGAAAACAAGGGAAAAAACAAAAATATACTAAAAAAGAAATGAGAACAGGGAAATCACCATTGAAGGAGAAGAAACTAAGAGACTAGAGACTACTTTTCAGACTTCTATGCAAAAATTTAATAATCCCTTTAAAAATATAGAGCATAAACAGAACCGATTCCATGGAAGAAACAGAGTAAGTCCCTCCAAATAATTTAGCAAATAAAATATAAATGCACAAAAAGAATATTTATTGCTACATTTTTTTTAAAAGCTTCAAATTTCCAACTATACACAATGAAACCGTATGATCTGATGAAAAATTATTTTAGTTTTAAAAATAATAACAAAGATTACATAGAAACAAAATTGCTCCCTTTTATATAAACACATGGCAGTCTATAACATCAAATTATATTATGATGGCAAATATATAAAAATATCTATGAGGTTAATGACAATGCATTAAAAATTTTAAGAGTTTAGATTTCAAAGGAAAATTAATGACTTTTTAAAATTACTACTATAAAGAAGTGAGAGAATTCTTTACTTAGATTTTTTTTTATTTATAAAAAGATTGAAAATGTTCTTTATAAGTCATTTTCTTAGAAAAATATTTTACACTTAAGCTATCTTACCTAATTCAATTTTATTGCTTATAAAGAATAGCATTGGTAGTAATATTTTATATAAGGAGTCAACAAACTTCTGTATAGAACCAGATAGTAAATATTTTCAGCTTTGTGAGCAATATGGTCTCATTTTTACTACTCATCTCTGACATTATAGTGTAAACTTGATATGTCTTCCTTCTCTGAATCTCTAGAACATCTGTACCTATCATAACCAATCTTATTTTGTAGCTGTCATAAAAACTTACCATTTCTCTCTATAAGAATACGTGTCTTACCGCAGACGTAGAGAATGGACTTGAGGGCACGGGGAGGGGGAAGGGTAAACTGGGACGAAGTGAGAGAGTGGCATGGACTTATATATACTACCAAATGTAAAATAGATAGCTAGTGGGAAGCAGCCGCATAGCACAGGGAGATCAGCTCGGTGTTTTGTGACCACCTAGAGGGGTGGGCTAGGGAGGGTGGGAGGGAGGGAGACACAAGAGGGAGGAGATATGGGGATATATGTATATGTATAGCTGATTCACTTTGTTATAAAGCAGAAACTAACACACCATTGTAAAGCAATTATACTCCAATAAAGACGTTAAAAAAAAAAGAATACGTGTCTTAAATATTTTATATATTCTTCACATTTATATTTTCTGATAAGCAGAATTAATATATTAGTTGAGTAAATGATCAAATTGATTAACAATTTTCAATACTATTTCTTGAACTTGTGCTAACAGGTTTAATGAAAAGAGAGTCTTAAAAGGAAAAAGTATTTGAAAATATATATGACAAATTCCTCAAGCCTACAACAATTTGGAAGATAGTAATAACAGCAGATAATAATAATAATTATTATTAATTATTATAATGTGTCCTTTGATTTAATTTGGGAAAAAATTATACAAGGAAATCTTTCCAGCACATGTATATTATAACCCTTACTTTTCAAACCATACACACAAGATAAAACTTCCTGTTGACTTCAATACCTGTTTCTCTAGTAGCTTAGCATCTTATTTTGTGCTCAAATGACTCATCTTCTATGTTCAAAATACTAACACACTTGTGATAAAAATTTACAAACATCACCATTAGGATTCCATTCTTTCTCTACTTTGTTCTGTATGACTTAACCATTATTAGTAAGAGGATATCACCTAGACTATGGAAATTAGATTTGCAAATTGAAGAATGATCCCTAGCATCATTCTCATTGAAAAAAATCAAATCTAAATTATGACATCAGTTTGCAGATTGACTTAATAGTGTATTACCAAATCCCACTTACTCAGAAACAGGTAATTTAGATTCAATCTAATTTAATTTAATTTAAACGGTGATGTATAAATGTTGATGAGCAGCACTATTGTAGGAGAATATAAAGTACTAACGTTCAATGCACTCTTTCTGTTTTTCAAGTTATTAGCATTGCAGTTATAGTAATAATTTTTTTCTTTTCTTATTGCCAAGATTCAATTGCATGGCATTACAAGTCATAAAGAATGTGTTACCAAAACAAAATCTCACTCTGGAAATTGATGCAAATCAACTCAACAGCATGATTCCTAACATTACAAAACCAAAAAATTTTTCCTGGTTAATTACTACATTATTCACTTACTTATCACAGAACACTGCTATGTGTCTTACAGTCACAATTAACAAGTTTTAAGGATGTCTGAATGCTAAACTGGTTGGCAATCTAAAATACACTATAAAAAACAATGAAGAAAATTTGTTTAAAATTAGAATGATTTACTTTTTTAAAAATTTATTTATTTTATTTTTGGCTGCGTTGGGTCTTCGTTGCTGCCCGCGGCCTCTCCCCAGCTGCCGTGAGCAGGGGCCACTCCTCATGCGGTGCGTGGGACCCTCATCACAGTGCCCCCTCTGCCCACCCCTCTTGCTGTGGAGCACAGGCTCCAGGCACATGGGCCTCAGCAGTTGTGGCACGTGGGCTCAGCAGTTGTGGCTCGAGGGCTCCAGAGCGCAGGCTCAGCAGTTGTGTCGCATGGGCCCAGTTGCTCTGCGGCACACAGGCTTTTCCTGGACCAGGGCCCAAACCCGTGTCCCCTGCATTGGCAGGTAGACTCCCAACCACTGCGCCACCAGGGAAGCCCTAGATTGATTTACTTTAAATGGAAACAGCCTTCTTAAATGTATAAATTGATCAAACAATATGTTAAAATGGCAGAGGCCCAATGGCCAAAAGAGTCTGATTAACGGTGTACAAACAGCCACCTACTTAAAAATGTCCTACTCTGGTAGACATATTATGTATTTGACAGAAAAAAATAATCATTATCTTGATTTCTAGAATTCTATGGTAAGAATAAGATTTATGATACTATAAGAATTAAGCCTTTACAATACATATAACTCAATAACAGAGTAAAAAGAATGGTATAATACTTAAAAAAAATAAAATCCTTAACAAAGATGTTTATTCCTCAAACATTTTCATGAATATTAAAACAAAAACAAATTATGGAGCCAGTGTATTTTGGCAGCAGTAATGCTTTTAGAATGTCGTAATCTGCCTTTTAACTTAGCAATTATCACAATCTCTACCCATGTGCAGTCTTTATTACACAAGGGCGGTTGGTCATGTAATTCACACTAAAACATTCTATTGAATAATAAAAAATAATAATAATAAATTTTAAAATGTAATGGGGGGTTTCCCTGTTGGCACAGTGGATAAGAATCCACCCGCCAATGCAGGGGACATGGGTTTGATCCCTGGTCTGGTAAGATCCCACATTCCGCGGAGCAACTAAGCCCGTGCACCACAACTACTGAGCCTGCACTCTAGACCCTGCAAGCCACAACTACTGAAGCCTGCGTGCCTAGAGCCTGTGCTCAGCAACAGGAGAAGCCATGACAATGAGAAGTCTGTGCACTGTAATGCCCCTGCTCGCTGCCGCTAGAGAAAGCCCGCGCACAGCTACGAAGAACCAACACAGCCCAAAATTTAAAATTAATTAGTTAATTAAAAAATTAATGGGATTACTGAGGAAAGGGACAAAAGATAGGTAAAAAACAAAAACATGTTTAATAATACAACTTGTAATAAAATATACATTACTGAAGAGAGAAACTACAAATATTTCAATGAAAATGTAATACAAATATTAACATTATTTCAGTCAAGACCTTTACTTTATAATAAAATCCAGTTTAAACAACTTTCCATTTATTTTTACTTTTACCTCAAAATCTAAGGATCAATAGACAGACATGATAGATAGATGTATACAGATACACACACATATTTTTACCTAGATAAATATAATATCCCATATTCATTGACATATGTATTTTTATAATAGTTCACTATTTACCAAAAATATTTGAAATGGTTTGCTTTCATCTACTCAAATTGCACTTAAACTATTGGTATTTCAGCAGCTCTGACTTTTCCAGAAAATCTACTGCCTACCTAAAACAAAATATGCAAGTGACAGTAGCTTTAAAATCTCTAGTGAGAAACTTTTCATTAATCAAAGACATACAATTACTATAAGTACTCTAATAATTAAGTGGTAAAAAAATTTTCTTATCTATGTAAAATGTAAAATCTTACATTGTGATTAAAAATTATAGAATCATGAAGTACTATAGATAGAAGGCCACATATATCTTCTCTACAATATTTAATTTTTTTTAAAGTCTTTACTGAATTTGTTACTATATCGCTTATTTTATTTTATATTTTGGTTTTTTGACCAAGAGGCATATGGGATCCCAGCTCCCTGACAAGGGATCAAACCCGCACACCCTGCATTGGAAGGCAAAGTCCTAACCACTGGACTGCCAGGGAAGTTCCCTTCTCTACAATATTTATGATGGTAATAAAGTCTCTACTTAATTTTGGTAGTGGAGTGCTCACTACTAAGGCTGGAAAACCATTCTTCTCGACAATTCTATTCATTAGAAATTTTGCTTTAACTTGCACTATATTTCTCTATAATATCTATTGACTGATGTTAATTCCAACCTCTACAGTTCCATAGGAATAGTTAAAATTCTAGTCCATGTAAAAGTTCCAATTCATTAAACTTTATTCATATGATATAATTTACCTCTTCTGGATGTATCCCAGTTTGTCAATGTCCCTGTGAATATGCGGCAACTAGTACTGGATATCCTCTATATGCTTATAATACAATGGAATAAAGCTGTTTTTCTTGTTTTGTTTTGTTTTTTCTGGTATGCGGGCCTCTCACTGTTGTGGCCTCTCCCGTTGCAGAGCACAGGCTCCGGACGCGCAGACTCAGCGGCCATGGCTCACGGGTCCAGCCGCTCCGCGGCATGTGGGCTCTTCCCGGACCGGGACACGAACCCGTGTCCCCTGAATCGGCAGGCGGACTCTCAAACACTGTGCCACGAGGGAAGCCCTAAAGCTGGTTTTTGAGAAAGGATCATAGACTATATTTTTGGACATGTTAGTCTTTGAAATCCCTACTATACATTCAAGTGGGCATATCAAGAAGATAGCTAGATATGCAACAAGTCTAGTGTTTATAAAATAGGACTGGGCTGAGGTATAAATTTTTAAATAACAGTTTTCTAGTGCCCTGAAGATTTCCACCTTAGACACTTTCAACATCCCTTCTACCACCTGAGTCGTTAGGTCTGACACAGACTGAGGTCTACCTAGCCTTCCCCATATGCAGTACTTTTCAGAGTAGCCAATATCCCTAGGCCCCCAAATTTCAAATTATCCCCATAAGTATACTAAAAAATTAAGGGAAAATATGAACCATGTGAAAGGAGAATCAGAAAACATTTGAAAAATAAAATAAATGAAATACAAAGTAGAATGGATGTATGAATACAACAAATTAGCATGCTGAAAGAACAGACTGAGGAGGAGGGAGAGAAAAAAGAAAATTTAAAAGATATTCGAGATAGAAATAGAAATGTGATCAAATAATAAGAATCTCAAAATAGCAAAGAATAATGGAATGGAAGAAGTACTTGAAGGTATAATGGAGATACGTTTCCTTGAATTAAAAAGAAAGATGACAAAAATCCTTCACCTATACACATTACAGTAAAATTAAATAATATCAAATTAAACCAAAAAATTCTTACGGGAGAGAAGAGAAAGTTTCAGAGAGAAAGAGTGTATCACATAAATAATAAGAAATAGAGTGATGTGGCACTAATTTCTATAATTTAAATCTAAGTTGATATTTTATCAATAAAATATATATCTAGTTTATAAACCAGCTAAGAATTACTTTACAACTTCTTCACATTTGAAGGCCATTTCAGTTTCACATGACTACTTTTAGTGAGAATCAAGAATCTTGCATTTAAATAATATTTAACACTGATTAAGCACTTACTACACATTTTGACATGTATTATCTTTTTAACCTGCAAAAGTATCCTAAGACAGAGGGGTAGGCAAAATTCTAATATGGCCCCCAAGATTCCCAGTCCTTGATGTACACACCCTGTATATTCCTTCCCCTGAAACTGTGAAAATGATGGAAGTCACTCATTAATTTGGTTACATTATATGGCAAAGGTGATGGAATAGTCACTCCCATGATTATTACATTACGTCAGACTCCACTTTGGTAGACTGAAGAGAAAAATTTTAAGCAAAAGAGATTCTACACCTGGCACTGAAGAAGCACCATGCCATGATGTGGAGAGGGTCAGGTGGCAGGGAATGGCAGTCAGCTTCTAGGGGCTGAGATCATACCCTGACGGAAAGCAGCAAAAAAAAGTGGGGACTTCAGTCCCACAACCCCAAGGAACTGAATTCTGCCAAAAACCAGTGAGCTTGGAAGCCAAGTCCTTTTGCCACAGATGAGAGCCTGACTGACACCATAACTGCAGCCTGGTGAAACGCTGAGCAGAGGAACCAGCTATCTGTGTCCAGATTCCTGACCCACTAAAACTGTAAGATAATAAATGCATGTTGTTTTAAGCTGATACATTTGTGGTAAATTGCTACTTAGCAAGAGAAACTAATAAAGGTAGACCCTATTATCATCTCCAGTTTTGTATGTGAAGAAATTAAGGTACTGACACACACACAAAAAAAACTTCTTCTCAATCATACACCTTGAAAATGGAGAATGTAAAACTGATGTAGTCTGATTTAGGATCTGTGTTCTTAATACCTACTCTTAATACCTACTCTTTACAGCCACCAGAAAAGCAAGCAACTGTCACCTGAAGACACAGATTAAAAACATTCACGGAATAGGCATTGATGAAAAATACTGTATATAATTTACCTTGCACCAGGTTAATTGTGTATTTTAAAAACACAGGAAGCGAAGCCTCCTTTCTCACTTTAATAACAACTGCATCATTTCCTCAGTCAAATCTGTAATATTTTCCTAATATAGGCAAATATCAATTTCAGAAAGATATTCTTATTCCCTAGATACTGATATACTTTTATCAAGGTTACCTATGATTGCATATATTTGTTGATTTCTGGTCACTAGCAAACACCTCCTGTCCCAAAAAGGAATTATTTTATTCAAATACTTGTTTTCTTATTGGGGTAGTCAACTCTAGTCTTTTATCTTCCAGTATGGAAGCTAAAAAAGCTCTTTCTGGGAGATTTTTTTTGTCTTCCACCCTCTGGTACAACAATGGAATAGACAGGTGACCTAAATTTGCCAGTCAGGCTCATTCACCTATGATTTTCAGATCTTAACTGAGTAATATGGATGAACTGAAAAAACCATGAGACTTCATTCACTAGAGTAGTCATGCTTAGGTAAGAATGTAAAGCACTTCGTAACTGAAAACTTCTGGGACTAACAGCTTTCTGCCTATTGTAAACCAGATTATTTATTCTCCCTTCACACTGTTAGCAGCATGTTATACTAATAATACTTTTTCCATCTGTTTGTTATCGGAGATAGCTTCTGTTCCTTACAAAGAATCTTAACTAACAAAACTATTTACTATACAATTTCATTTTTGGAGAAGAAAAAAATGTTTTGTTTTGTTTTACAAGAAGCCTTGTGACTATTTATAAAGATGAGGGAAATCCTTTGTTGCACTAATAAACTATCTACATTACATGCTAAGACTTTTCAAAAGAGTACTATCAGAAAGCATATATTATCCATACATCTCTCCCTCAGGAGAAATGCATTACTCATCTCTTAATTTAAAAACTATTCATTGAATTACTTCACCTAAGTGCTGGGGACAGTTTCTACTATAACAGAGTTTTGAGGCTAATAGGGGATAAAGAAGTGAAACAATAATTACAACAGAATGTGATAAGCTGAAGGATGTAACAGTTTAAGAGGAGAGTTATGTATAAGGCGAAGTTATATTTGCACTGAGACAAAGGCTAAGCAATAGTCAGGAGGTTAAGACAACAAAGGTCATTGAAAAAATGCAGAATGTAAAAATGCCCAACAGAGACAAAGAAATCAGAGTAGACAGATGTTGGGGGAACTACAAGTAATTTGGTATGGCAAGAAGTAGAGATAATAAAGACAAAGGGAATATTTCATAAAAATAAAAGGGTCAATACAGCAGGAATATTAGCCAATGTAAATATTGTATAAAATAGTGCAACTGCAAAGAAAAAAGAAGAAAATCTTACAGTATTGAAACAAGAAACAAACAAATCACCAAACATAGTTGGAAATTTCAAAAACACTCAGTAATTCACAGAAAAAGTAGAAAGAAAATAAGGATACAGAACACTGAGCAACACTATCAACCAAATATTCAATTAACATTTAACGAATAACAAACAACTGCGAAGCATACTTGTTTTTTTAAACACATATGGATTTTCAGTAAAAGCAACCATATTCTGGGCAAAAAGCAAACAAACAAAACTCGAAACCAATAAATCTATAGGATTAAAATCATACATAGTTTTCTCTGGCCACAGAGAAAATTAAATTAGGAAATAATGAAAGGAAGACACCTGGAAAATTCCCAAGTATTTAAGAATTAAATAAGACACTTTTGAATGACTCATGAGTCAAAGAACATATCTCAAGGGAAATAAGGAAATATTTAGGTGTGAATGAAAATGAAAATAAAACTTTTCAAAATTTGTGGAATGTGCCTAAAGCAGTGCATTGAGGGTAATTTATAGCCTTAGAGGCATATAAAAGAAAAGAAGAAAATTCTGAAGTCAGTGATCTAAACTCTCACTTTAAGAAGCTAAAAGAAAGTTAATTAAACTAAATTATTTAAATTAAACTAAACATTTTGTTTTCAACCGTTATATAAGCAGGTATAATTCTTGTACTACTTTTGGTTGTAAGTTATCAACCTAATATAGATAAGTAAAATAGAAAACATTTATTTTAAATGTTATGGGAAATTACAGAAAGATTTAAACAGGTGAGATATATGTAAGAAGATAAAAACACTTTCACATACCAATGATGATAATGGTGCTGAGGAGGGAGAAATGGTGATCACCTATCTACTGCTTATTGCAATATTTACTGTAGTATAGGCATGGTTCTATTTTACATAATTATGTCATTTAATCATAATGATAACCCTATAATGTAAGCACTACTGTCTTCATTTTATAGATGAGGTAACTAAAGCTAAGATAATGGAATAATTTAACTGAGGTCACAAATGGGGGACAGACAGATTTAACAGAAATCAGAGAAAAGTAGTTCAGAATAAAAGAAGTCGGTGAGAAATGCTACAAAGAACTGAATAGCATTAGGATTAACAAGTATCCATTGGCATGGTAACTACGACATTATTACTGACAAGCTGACAGGTATAGTTTAAAGCTGTTTTGCTACATACTAGCGGTCTGATTTTCAAAATACATGACATAATACAAATAAATGGTAGCAGCATGTCATTATAGCGATTGAAAAATGTGGAAATTTTCTGGAATTCTAGAATTGGTTTCCAATCGTACTTACAGTCTGTTTTCTGCTCTCTTTCACTACAAATGTGTATATATAAAGGAAGTTGTGCTCCTGTGAATGGCAAAGATGCCATCAATTTCTTCTTAATATTATCCTTTTTTTGTTGTTATGGCAGTGTCCCAATATTAGTTCAGTATTCAAAATCTTAGCAGTGTTATACGGATCAGTCCCACATGTGTGCTGCCTAGTCGGCAGTATGAGACCTGGGCAGATGTCTACCTAGCCTGTAATAGGTATCTTTGGTATCCTACTTCTCAAAGACTTTGGTATCCTAATTAGGATCAGTTCCATTCACTAACAGGTCAGGGGTGAACCAAGAAGTTAATAAGCAGCTTCATGGGACCGATCATCTGAATTCTTACCTTCTGCTCTTTCCTCATACTTTCTGGTTACCTGGAAACCTCCTTTATAGTCCACTGGCCATAAGCTGTCCATCTCTGCAGTTGTGCAATGGTGGCAGGAAAACAAAAGAGGGCAAATAAAACAGTGGGGTTTAGCCCCACCCTCTGGGAGTTGTGTCTCTATCAGAGAAGAAGGCTCCCTGCCCTCAGAGTTGGGACTTTGCAGCTTCTCATTCCCAGTGGCTTTTGTACCACTACCACATGACCACTGAACTGCCTGACTACTGAGGCCCAGGAAAGTGGAGAAAAAGGAGAGAAAAAAAATGGTGCGTATTTCCCATCCTCCCTGAACTTTACGAGTTCCCTTTTCCACTCTTTAGGCCGAAAGTAGAGAGTTTCTTCATCTCACTCTTTCTGCACCACAGTGCTCACTTCTGGGTCTGGGGCCAGCGAATTCAATGGGAAAAAATGTTAATCTCAACACCAGTTCAGTGGTACTTTGAATTCTAGTATTTTTTTCCAATCTGCCTCCTGATAATTACTTTCAGAGACCTCAAATTGCTATATCATGCATTCTGTCAAGATTTTTTTGGTTGTGTTCAGTGAGAGAAAGGTCAACATGTGTTTACTACTCCATCTTACCTCTTATGTGGAATAGGAATGCTTCCAAGGACTAGTCCAACAAATAGTCTTTTATTAGTTTTTATTAAAAGTTCATGTGTACTTCAGAAATATGTCAATTCTGTCATCCTTGGATGCTATATTCTCTCTTTCTCTCATGTATATACACACACAATTATATCTATTGTGCTGCATCAATCTTCTTTTATTTTAGTGATACAAAGATATTTTATTCCTCCTTATTCTATTAGCAAATGAGAGTTAAAAGTGGGTTAAAGCAGGGGCGTCCCTAACCCTGGGGCCATGGACCAGTATCGGTCCGTGGCCTGTTAGGAACCTGGCCGCACAGCAGGAGGTGAGCGGCAGGCTAGCAAGCAAAGCTTCATCTGTATTTACAGCCACTCCCTATCGCCTGAGCTCTGCCTCCTGTCAGATCAGTGGCGGCATTAGATTCTCACAGGAGCAAGAACCCTGCTGTGAACTGCGCATGCGAGGGATCTAGGTTGCGCGCTCCTTATGAGAATCTAACGCCTGATGATCTGAGGTGGAGCTGAGGCGGTGATGCTAGCACTGGGGAGTGGCTGCAAATACAGATTACAATAGCAGAGAGGTTTGACTGCACAAAGACCATAATACATCAACTGCTTGCAGACTCATATCAAAACCCTATCAGTGAGTGGCGAGTGACAATTAGGCTGCATCTGTTGTCAGGCTTTATAGTGGCAAGCGAGTTGATGTACTTCAATTGCACAGCTGCATCTGGTGTCAGGCTTTAAGTCAGAATCCAATACTTATTTTATTCTGCTCGTAGCCCGCCCATTATTTTATTTACCACTTCTGTCCGCGCCTCTTTCCCACACTGTGCACTTGTCTCAGTCACAGTTTTGGGAAGCCCACAAGCTAACTCTAGCCAAAATGAGTAAAAAACAAACGTCGCTGGAGAGCTTCTTTGAAAAGGGGAAAAGACCCAATGATGAGACAGCAGAAGACTCTGGCTGCCAACAAAAAGGAAGCTGCATTTAAAAGAAAACACCAAGAGTCCTACTTAAATTACCGGTTCACTGCAACAGGTGATTGACATTCTCCAAGCCTGCTTTGTAAAATATGTGGTGACCGGCTATCCAACGAAGCAATGAAACCTTCAAAACTGCTTTGCCACATGGACCAAGCACCCCGCATTAAAAGACAAGCCTTTGGAGTTTTCAAAAGAAAAAAATGTGAACACAAAGAACAGAAGCAATTATTGAAGGCCACCACTTCATCAAATGTGTCTGCACTGAGAGCATCATTCTTAGTGTCTAATCGCATTGCTAAAGCTAAGAAGCCTTTTACTACTGGTGAAGAGTTGAGCCTGCCTGCTACTAAGGACATTTGTCATGAACTTTTAGGAGAGGTTGCAGAAAATAGCAAATCAATCAAAGGTACACACTTCTAGAGAATCAGGTAATCTCTCAGAGAACTGCTAAACAGCACCTACCATAATACTGTTAAGTTAGATGGGAATCACTTTTGCCTAATTCAAAATTTTAGACAATTTTCTAAAACCACCTCCCTTCAAATCATAAATACTCTTCAAAAGGTATTCTTCAGTCCCCCAAGAAGGTGATTTCACGGTGTTTTCGCCTAATTCATACACATGGGTGTAGCAACAGCAAGAATTGTTAATCAACACACATACAGTCTCCTTGTACGCTTGCCAACAAATCTAAAGCCACTTGGTATTAAGCCACTAAGTCAAGAAAGTTAATTTCTGTCTTGAGGTTCCTTAAGGTATCTAGGACTGGGTATTCAATAGCTTCTATTTTCATGAAGATTTTTTATCCGATCTTACTTTTTCTTCTGTTCTGAGGCTAGAAACCAAATCTAAGCAATCTGTCTCCGCCAATTCTGTCTTCAGAGCCTAACGAGTTAGTGAATTATTCTTCCTCCAAAGTCCCCCAAATCTGCTAAGGATCCAGATCTTCCAGGAAATTACCCTGACAACTGCATGTAAGACTGGGACACTAAAAGCCATAGAACAGTTACCAGACAAGTCTTCTAGAAGGCTGTTTAGGTAATGATTGCACATATTAATACAACGCTTTTTCCTTAGTAGTGGGCTTATTATATCTGACTAAAGTTATTCTCAAATTCAACACACAAGGGAATGCTTTAATTGGACAATCTGTTGTCCAATTATATTCTGGAAAAAATGAGGACACATACGTATTAAAACTATGCAAATAGGGCTTCCCTGGTGGCGCAGTGGTTGAGAGTCCGCCTGCCGATGCAGGGGACACGGGTTCGTGCCCCGGTCCGGGAAGATCCCACATGCCGCGGAGCAGCTGGGCCCGTGAGCCATGGCCGCTGAGCCTGTGCGTCTGGAGCCTGTGCTCCACAACGGGAGAGGCCCCAACAGTGAGAGGCCCGCGTACAGCAAAAAAAAAAAAAAAAGAAAGAAAAACTATGCAAATAACCACATTGATATAAAAGTAAAGAGACTTCCACTCTTTAAAAAAAAAAAGCATGTATTCCTGAATTCCGTAGGATCACTGAGAGCAAGATATCATTCAGAGTGTTTTATTTATTTGGCATTAGCAAAGATCAAGAAGAAAGAGAAAGGCCTTCATCGTATTATCTATCAGAAAAGAGAATATTAAAAATGATACCACAATATTCCCACCCAAAATCCCATCCACAATTAAAATTTTCTCATTAGTTCATGTAGCCCTATGTATTTAAGTATTATTCCATTGGACTGTGAAACAGCAATCTGTTTTCATTAACTTCACACATTTTGAAGCTACATTTTGGGCACATACAGATTCAGGATTGTGCCATCTTTCCAGTGTATCTGCTACCTCTTTATCATTGTGAAACATACCTCTTTAACTCTAGTAATGACTCTTGCTTGAAAGTTTACTTTGTGTGATCAATAGTTTTCTTTTGGTTAAGTTTGTATAGCATACTTTTGGTATACTTCTACTTTCAACCATTTTGAATCATTATATCTAAAGTTTGTCTCCTTTAAGTATCAGGTTTTATTCAATCCTGTATGACAGTTTTAGGCTTTTACTTGGTACATTTAGACTACTTAAATTTAATGTAATTACTGATATAGCTAGGTTATACTTATCTTCTTACTATGTAATTTTTATTTGAACCACCTTTGTTATACACCATTTTTCTCTTTTCATACCTTGCTGTGAGCTCATAAAATATTTCTATTTGTCAATTCAACTTCTCAATCAACTTATTTCATTCCTTCCTTTCTTCTTCTTTAGATTTACCCTAGAAGTCATAACAACTAGAGACTCTTAAGATTTATTACTTTTACCATTTCACTGATATTGCTAGCACCTTAGACTACTTTAGTTCTACTTACCCCATTGCTCTTTGCATTACTTTCATCATCTATTTGTTGTTCTACAGAAATTTAAACTCCATGAGCTATTTTTTAATCCAGTATCCATTTAAATTTACCAATTCTGTTATTCTTCATTTCCTCTCATGTTTCAATGTTTACATCTGAGATCATTTTAAAACTTTCCTCTGCTTAAAGTCCTCTCTGTAGTATTTCTTTTGGCTCCAATCTAATGTCAGTAAAATCCTTCAGATTTTTTTGTTATTGGAAAATGTACTTATCTGACCTTGATTTGGAAAATGTGTTTGTTGTTTATAGTTGACAGATATTTTCCGTCAGCACATTTTCTCCCCGCTAGTGGTTTCCATTGAGAAGTCACTTGTTGGTCCTGGGACAAGTAGGCTAGTCTAAGCGTGAAATTCTCATGGAAATGGCAGGAAGGCAAACGGAAACATGCAAGTCCTCTTAGGTTTTAGGCTCAAAACTTGCATATCCACACTACTGCCTCGTTAAATTCTTCTCCATCTTCCAAAGCTCTTATTATCCCACACCACCACCCCAATCATTCTACACCATCACTTTTCTGCCATACAATCTGGTTTCCAGCGATTAAAAAAATCTGTTTGCTCCCTGATGAAAATTCTTTCATTAAACTTTGAAAACCCATCTCTCTTGACCAGAATTCCCTCTCATACATCTGGTCCATGAACTCCTATTCATCCTTCAAAATCTTGCTTCAATATAACTCTCTCCAAGATGCTTCCCTGCTTCAATATCACCTCTGTAACATTAATAAAGGTGGATCTACAATTTAGACTCTCCAGTTCGCAAACACCATTCACATTGATGTTAGCCACAGTGAATAGCTCAGATAACATTTTATGACTGAAACAAAACCAAAATATGTCCCTGAAATTTTATATAAAGGCTCTAGGAGAAAGTCTTTTCCCTTTTCTGTCCGGGATGACTAAATTAGGATTCTATAAATCCAACTAAAATAGAATAGAATACAGTCAACATACTTTGTGAAACAGAACCTACAAACAGAGAGGGAATAATTACATTAGCCAATTCAAAAATTATTTACATAACACAGTGTAAAGAATGTCAAGGGACGCAGTTTTAGGTAAGATGGTCTTAAGAGGAGACAGAGTTCCTGAAGTTCCCAGAGACATTTCCTTTGGATGCTCTGTTTTTCTAAGTCTGTAATATCCCTTGTGTTACTTCAAAGCTAATTTAGAGTTGGATTTCTTTACCTACAACTGAAAGAATGCTGATTAACATATTTTATGAGCTACTTGAGGGCAGAAACTACTTTGTGTACCATTTTATCCCCTAGCAAAGTATTCTGTGTGTGACTGAAATTTAAGAAATATCTGCTGGAGAGTGTAGCCAAAAATTTTTATAAATGTTCAATATCCACCCCACTTCCATAGGAAGCACGACTTTATATTAGCCTTTGACTGAATAAATACAGAATTAAATACTAAGTAAATAACAATCATTACCATTCCTTTTTATTTTGTTAGTTTCCTGCAGAAATTTATCAAGTTCTATTATCATGCTAGTAAGTTTCATCCTATTAATAGCAATATTAGACCCAAATTGGATCAAGCCAAATGAAATATTTTTCTACTTTCTTACATATCAGTAAAAACTTCTCCTAATTCATCTAATACTTTTTAAATTGATCTGTTAAATCTGTTCAAACATATATGGGAACATTATAACTGAAAGTAGTCAAAAGAACTGAATAGGAAAAAGTACCACATAAAAGTATGAAAATACTATTGACATTAATTAAAGCAAAATCTATGTGAAATGTTTGGCTTACAAAAAGGATATGATACAAAGATGTTTTGTTATGCAAACAACAAATAATTAAATAACTCTTCATACATTTTTTATGCTATAGCATATAAAAAAGAATTAAATTACAAGTAGAAAGTTCTAAAGTAACTTGAAGTGTTTTCTTTCAGCTGTACACACAAAGTGCTCTCCCTGTGTAACAAGTCTACCGAAGCAAATATTTTATAAAAGTAAAAATGATCATAAAAGTTAAATGTTAATTTTTATCAGAAACCATTTTTGCTTGTTTGAAGCATCACTGATATAACTTTGTGAAAAGAAAAGAGTGATTTTTATCTTTGGACAGAGGATTCTTGGTACCTCATGGTCTGATGGATATTTTTCAACAGGAATTGGGTTTTTTGTATTTTTTAATTTCAGCTACTTTTCAAAATAACTGCCTCCATAGAGTGTAGTTTGTAAATATTTATGAACAATTTCATCTATGGATTGTAAACTTTCTCATAATTTGCAGCTTCTTGGAATTTGCAATAGTGTGTGCTGAGGAAATCTAAAATATATAGACATATGTCTACAAACTGACTGCCATTTATCTGAAAAGTACTTGAAAACTTAAATACAAGCTATTCATTAAAACAATTTACAAGTAAAAGCATAAAACACATACATAGTAACAGTCCCATCCTTCAGCAGAACAAATTTATGGCTACCATATTAATCCAATTACCATTCAGACTCAAAATTAAATGTAGGATTTCTACTTCCTTCCAAAATGGAGTGACAGGGAATGGATTTATCCTCCTGCCAAAACAACTAGTAAAGCAGACAAAATGTATGAAACACTGGTGTTCAGGTATTGGATACCAAGCAAGGCAGGACAATGATCTCCGAGTAGAGAAATAATGAGGTAAGCCTTCTAATGCCACAGATGATTGTGGATTTAAGGCTGGATCAAAAGGAGAGTGAACACAGGTGCAGTCCAAGGTGTAGCCAAGGTGGCTACAGTGTACAAGACAGTGTACTGGAGAAGACAGAACTGCCCAGAGTCCCTGCGAGTCTTCAGGCGAATACTACTTACTGGTGAAGAAACTATCCAAGGCTGGAGAAAGAACCATATGAAAGGAGCAGAGAGAAGAATCCTCAAAACTCACATAGGGTTGGGAACAGCTCATGGTCCAACCAGTCAGAGATGGATAACCTGTAATTCATGTCTCACAAAGTAGAGTACCCAGAAGGGCAGTACCTCAGGAATGGAAAGATTAACCCTAGACTAAATTATGCTTTGTTCCTGCCGATCAAAGCACAAAAATAAGCCTTGAAAAGATCAAATTTTTCCAAGTAAATTAACTCCACTGCAGAAAAAAGCTAAAACTTATCTATCAAAATTAATAAATACCTAGCACCCGAAAAGGTAAAACGCAGAATGTCTGGCATCCAATCAAAATGTGACTCATAAGGAAAGGCAAAATAAAACAATAGGAAAAAAACCTCAGAAATGACACAAATGATAGAATGTGCAGACAAGGACATTGAAAGAGTCATAGTAACTGTAATTCCATATGTTCAAGATGGCAGAAAATCGATGGACCATGTTAAATAGAAACATTTTTTCTAAAAACCTTATCAAAATTCTAGAAATAAAAAATATAATGTCTGAGATGAAAAATACACTGGATGAGATTAATATGAGATTGGATAATACAGAAGAAAAGATTAATGAACTTGAAGATATAAGTACCAAAAATATCCAAAGTGAAACACAGAGAGAAAAGAAAAGAATGAATAAAAACCAAGAACAGAGCATTAGTGGGCAAAGGAACAATTTCAAGCAGTTTAATATACATACAATTGGAATTCCTAAAGAAGAGAGAAGTGGGAAAAAACAGAAATAATGGCTGAACATTTTCTAAATTTCGTGAAAACTATAATTTTATGAATTTATGAAGGTCAGTAAAACCCATGCACAAGAAACAAAAAACCCCACACCTATACACATCATAATCAAATTGGCCAAAATCAGTGCTAACGAGAAAAAAATTTTTAATGCAGAAAGAGGAAAATGAGCCATTACATACAAAGGAACAGTAAGGTTAAACACATTTCTCATTAGAAACAACAGAAACCAAAGGACTGTATACAGAAACATCTTTAATTAAAGGAAAAATCTACAATTTAAAATTCTTTAACACCCCCCCAAAAAAAAGTGAAATAAAGATTTTTTCAGAAATACAGCCAGATATAATGCATTGTCAGCAGATCTGCACTAAAGTGTTAAAGGACGTCCCTTAGGCAGTAGGAAAATGATACTACATAGTACACACTGCTATATTTAAAACAGATAACCCACAAGGACCTACTGTATAGCAAGGCGAACGCTATGTTATTCTGTAATAACCTAAATGGGGAAAGAATTTGAAAAAGAATAGATAAATATATATGTATAACTGAATCACTTTGCTGTAGACCTGAAACTAACACAACATTGTTAATCAACTATGCTCCAATATAAAATAAAAATTAAAGAAAAAAGAAATTTGGATTTACAAAAAAGAAAAAGAAATGATGAATATTGGAAACAGTAAATATGTAGGTAAAAGAGAAGATGTTTTCTTATTTTTAATACCTTTAAATAAAACTATCAAAAATAGTAAAAGCGTAGTGTGAATTTTATAATACATGAAGTAGTAAAATATATTCAACAATGGCACAAAGGTCGGGGGAAGGAAATGAAAGTACACTTTTTAAGGTTAATACACAAAAAGTGAGTGATGTAATATCTCTTACAGACAATGAAAAGTTTAAGATGTATATGATAAACTATAAAATAATCACTAAAATACCACAACAGAGTTGTAGCTAATAAGCCAACAAAAAGGATAAAATTAAATCATAAAAAATGCTGAATTAAAAAAATATGGCAGAAAAAAGGAAAGAATGAGCAATGAACAAATAAGAAAAATAGAAAACAAATAGCAAGATGTTAGATTTAAACCCAAAGACATACAGTAATACCTCAAAGATACTGTAGGTTCAGTTCCAGACCACTGCAATAAAGCAAATATTGCAATAAAGCATTTCACATAACGTTTTTGGTTTCCCAGTGCATATAAAAATTATATTTGTAAAAAAAAATTATATTTGTACTATACTATAGTCTGTTAAGTGTGAAATAGCATTATATCTAAAAAAGTGTATTGTGTTGGCCAAAAAGTTCATTTGGCTAATGAATATGTTGCTAGATAAAGTTCTTGATGAAAATGAAAAACTGTGTCTTTTATTTTTACTTAAAACCAAATGAACTTTTTGGCCAACACAATACATACTTAAATTTAAAAATTCTTTATTGGTGAAAATGCTAACCATCATCTGAGCCTTCACTGAGTCCTAGTAGTAACATCAAAGATCACTGATCACAGATCACCAAAACAAATATAATAATAGCAAAAAAGTTTGAAATATCATGAGAATTACCAAAATGAGACACAGGGACACAAAGTGAGCAGATGTTTTGGGAAAATGGTGCCTATAGACCTGCTCAACTCAGGGTTGGCACAAACCTTCAATTTGTAAGAAATGCAGTATCTGCAAACTGCAATTAAGGAAAGCTCAATAAAATGAGGTATGCCTGTAAATATATATACGTTACACGTACATGATTTAGGATTGGATGAAAAAGACAATTATATGCTACCTAAAATAAATCCACTTTAAATATAAAAGCACAAATAGGTTAAAGTAGAAGGATGAAAAGTAACATAGCATTCTAGCAGTAATTTTAAAAAGCTGGAGTGACTTTGCTATTAATATTTGGCAAAATAAATTTGTATTTCTTGTAAATAAATTTTAAAGCAAAGAATGTTACCAGGAATATAGAAAGTAATTTCCTAACAATAAAGAGGTCAAGTCACCAATTCATCAAGAACACATAAAAACCCTAAACATTTATCCATCTAAGTAAGAGAGCTTCAAAATACATGATGTAGAAACTGCTAGAACTACAAGAACAAATAAACTAACCTACAGTAACAGAGATTTCGACGCTCATTTTTCAAATTGACAGGGCATCAATGTGGACACTAGACGACTTGAAAAAGTGATCAACCAACCTGCCCTAATTGGCATTTGTACAAGACTTCACCCAAGAAGAGGAGAACACACCTCTTTTGCAACTGTCCAAGGAATATTTACCAAAATAGATTCATATCTGGGTGCTATGGTCTTCGAAAGGTGATTAGGTAGGTCGTGAGGGTAGATTGCTCATGAATGGGATTAGTGCTTCTATAAAAGCAGTCCCACAGAGCTCCCCACCCTCTTCCATCATGTGAGGACACAGCAAGAGGGCACAGGCTATAAACCAGGAAAAGGGCCATCACCAAAACCTGACCATTCTGGTGCCTTGACCTTGGACTTCCCAGCCTCCAGAACCGTAAGCAATGAATTTCTGTTGTTTATAAGCTACCCAGTCAATAGTATGTTTTCATAGCAGCCCAAATGGACTAAGACACTAGGTTTATTCATTTTCTATTGCTGTAGTAACCAATTAACACAGTGTTAGTGGCTTAAGACAATTCATATTTACTGTCTTATAGTTCTGTATGTTAGAAATCTGAGAGAGGTTTCAGTGGACTAAAATCAAGGTGTCAGCAAGGCTGCATTTCTTTTTAGAGGTTCTAGTGAAGAATCTGTTTCCTCAACTTTTGCAGCTTCCAGAGTCTATATTCCTTGGCTCGAGCCCCCTTCCTCCATATTCAAAACCAGTAATGTTGCTTCCCTCTGACCATTCTTCTGTAGGCACATCACCCTCTGACCCTGACCTCAGCCAAAAATGGTTACATTAAGATTCATGTAGTTAGGTTGGTCCACCCCAGTAACTCAGAGTAATCATCTTAATGTCCTAAACTTAATCACATCTTCAAAGTCCTCTTCGTCCATGTAAGATAATATACCCACAGGTACCAGAGATTAGGACGTGGTAACCTTTGTGGAGCCATTATTCTGCCAAAAACACTGGACCATAAGTCTCAATAAATTTTTAAAATTCAAATCAAAAAAAAATTCAGATCATTCAAAATATATTCTGCGACTACACTGGAATTAAATTAGAGATAAGTGACAGAAGCATTTCTAGAAATTCTCTAAATAGTTGGAAATAAAATATCCCACTTTTAAATACCCCACTGATCAAGGAGGAAATCAAAAAGGAAATTAGAAAGCATTCACCTTAAGACATCAGAAAAAGAAGAGCAAATTAATGTCAAGGAAGCAAAAGAAAGGGAGTAATTAGAGAGAAGAAATTAATGAAATAAAAAATAGAAAAATAAATGAAATTGATAACTCTCTAAGCAGACTGACCAAGAAAAGAAAAAAGGAGAGGGGAAACTAATTACCAATACCAGGAATTAGATGACATCAGTGGATGATATGTGAATATTGTTAAAAATCTTTTGCCAATAAATTCTACAAATTAGATAAAATGGGAAAGACACAACTGAGAGACACAAATGGACAGAGCTCGCTCAAGAAAAAATAGATAACCAGAAAAGCTCTCAATCTATTAAGGAAATTAAAGTTGTAGTTAAAACATTCCCATAAAGAAAATCACAAGTTCAAATTCATTCAATGTTGAATTCTACCACAAATTTAAGAAGGAAATAATATGGATTCTATATCAATTTTTTCAGAAAATTACACAGGAAGGAATACTTCCCAATTTATTTTATAAGGCCAGCAGTACCATGCTACAAAGTCAACAAGATTATAATAATAGAAAACTACAAACTAACATGCCTCATAAACATAGGTACAGAAATTCTTAAAATTTTAACAAATCAAATGCAACAATATATTAAAGGTATAATACAAAATGACTAAGTGGAGTTTACCCCTGATTAGTAAGGATGGTTAAACATTCAAAAATCAATGTAATTCAATTCTATTAGCAAACAGATCTCAATTCAAATAATTTTACTATTTTACGTTTAAAAATGGAAAGTTTATTACAGTTCTGTAAACAAACACACATACTCATCTGCCTTAATATAACATATCCCATAGGACTAATGTGATGATTTTACTCAAAGACTAAGAACTGGGCTCTACCTATCTTGACCATCACGGTTATTTTCCACATTTTATTATTTTGGGAGAGTAGGATATTTTAACTTCATTATTCAAATTCTGGTTTGGCTTCCAGAATATATTACTAGTATGATCTCAAAAGAAAATCCAATTTAGAAAGTTAATTTCTAACCATTAAATATTCATGAACATTCTAAAGTAACTGTGTAATTTGCTTAAAAATAGAATTAGATAACCATGAAATAAAGGGCAGGAAACAATAAAAAATGTAACAATTCTTTCAATTTTAATTACTATTTAATAAGCTCAAGGATGAGCCCTTTTGTTACCTTCAATCATAATCTGAATGAAACAAGTGAAATCCGATTAACATTTCTATATAAATCTTAGAAAATGAAATGATATATCCAGCATCCTCAAAGTCAAAATTCTAAAAACCTACAAGGAAATATTTCTGGCATTCTTTTTTTACTATATTAGCATCTAATTCAATCACAATGAAGAAGTAACTTTATCAAATTAATTTCTATTACTATTTACTGAGTAGTAATTTGTACTAATATTTCTTGAACAGGTAAGTAATTTCCTTAACTTAGACATGGAATCAACCTTACAATAAGAATTTTTCCAGCAAATAAGTGATTTTTACAAATCACTCAGTGCTCTCACAAATCACATAGAAATTAATATAAATAAAACATGCAAAATTTTCTATATAAAAGAAGAGTAAATGATCTGTAATTTTTTAAAGATTATAAAACATAATGGCTCAGCACAGAGCTTGGCACACGTGAGCTATTTAGTAAACTAATTTGAATTCATTCTAATCAAACAATCATAAAAGGATGAATAAATAAATCCCAACATTAAAACACAGACTTTTTCTTTTATAAAAGCGTAAATTAAGTATGACCTTGACTATTTCAACATAGAAAGAACATCCTAAATGTTCCTAGCAATAAATCAAAAGCCTTTAGCAGCCTATCACTAAACACAATGAAAATGAAATATACAACATATATAGAGTAGATAAAGAAATCAATAGTGAAAGGTAGTGAGCCTTAAAGAATTAACTATTAGGTACTGCTAATCCTAAATTTTTAATGAAGGTTTGAATTATGTTCAGTATATAATAAAGATTACTAAACACAGCAAATGATTTAAAGTTCGACTGTAAGAAAAGAATATCTATTTGACCCTCAAAGAATAAAATTAATCAGAAAATACAAACAATGTAGTTATTTCAAGTTTTGATGCATTTTTAAAGAATATAATCTCAATGAAAATTAGTACATTCTTTGGTTAATTCAATATTATTTGTGTAAACGTTTTTTACGAAGACATTCATCATCACAGACATTCACTGTATCCTTTGTATGGAGGGTCAATACTTGTTTTCATATTGCTCAAAATATACAAATCTTTATCACCTCTTTGAACAAAAACAGCATTCTTTTTGTAATGAAAATACTCAGTGGTCATTAGATTAAATACTATTAACACTTACCTGTATTTTAATGGGCCATGAAAAGTTGCTGACGTACACATAGAAAGTAATGTTTGGATTGCTTCTAAAGTTAAATTTTTCATAGGAAAAACTATCTCTGTATTCTTTTATATTAGTCTTGGAAACTATAGGAGTCTCCTCCCCAGATATTGTTCCAGCTAAAATGTAAATAATAATAACAAATTTAAATAATTAATATTAGGAAACAGGTATCTTTATTAACATAATATATACATATATATGATATTTACTTAATTTTTGTAACTATACTTATAAGAACATAACTATCCAAATAAAGTCATGTTTTACAACTTAGAATGATGAAGAAAAAAGAAAATGAGATTTGTCATACATATTGATATAATGGAAACAGATTTAGTATAAAAATTATTTTTTACAATGATTAAGTGATACACTGATTAAGTGCTACGTACTAGGCACTGGCTTAGAGACTTTATATTCTATTCTAAAAATAAATTTATCCCAGAGATATTCCAGCTCTGTTTTTCAAACTGAAAACTGAGCCTCAGAAAGATTAAGACACTTGCCTTAAGTTTATAGCTACTGAACAGTAAAGTCCTTTTTGGAACTCAGGTATATAAGGCTTCAGAAACTGAGTTTTTTCTACTTCTCCACAGAGCCTTTCAAAACAAATCAGGACATATTTCACATGTCTCAATCCAATTTAAAAACGGAAAAGAAATCAAATTTTTTTGTTTACCACAAATTGAACCACCACTACTTTGAATAAATTGGGAGGATATAATTTAAAATATGAGTTAAACGTTCAATTAGTTAAACACATATTGGGTACTCAATAAATATTTACTGAAATTAACCAAATGGAAGAAAGAATTTCCAACAATCTTACCAAGACCTCCACCTTAACAGTAAAAATAAATAGGATACTGAGCAACTGAATTAATTTCTAACTGATGACCTCTTCCAAAATAACCTTGGATGCTTTTTTAAAATGCAGATTTCCTGATGACATCTTCCAAACTGATAAATCAAAATTTCTGAGATTTGGTTCTGGGAATCTGAAGGTTACAAGTGATGTCTTGCATATTAAAACCACTGTTCTAAAGTGATTACACAGGTTTTATGTATTTATGTTGACAAATTTTAAAACTCTTGTAGAGTCAGTTTATTATTCAGAATTTCAAATTTACAGTACAAGTTATCATGAATTCTTATTAATGAAACTCACAGAGCCAAGATTTCACTATATGTTTGCACTATTGGAACAAAATATCTACATAATTGTCTAATCTTTTCCACTTTTACACATGTAATATAAAATCTGGAATTGCAAAGACCTCTTCACTCTTGACTTCTGTTTCCATTATTCTACATATTAAAATAGCATAATAACCTAATTTTAAGAAATCAAATATGGATTTCTAAGGATCCACATATTTTATTTAAAAAGCTTCCAGCACTTTTATGCAACAGTGTATCTTTTACATAGAAAGTAGAAAGCAATAGAATTTCCTAAAATGTAAATATAAAACGGTGAGAATACTTTTTCATAATACAGCATACAGATTTGTACTTCTTCTTAGTTATGTTCCTTAAAAGTTAACAATTTCAACTTATAAACCTTATTATGGAAGAACTATTAAGTGCAGGGGTTTTTTACCCTCTCTCAGCACCAAAGCTGACAAAGGTAGAGGGTAAGCTTAAAAATAATAGATAATTTGGTAATTTATCAGCATATACAGAAAAAATTCACTGTCTTATATCAATAGTAAAGTCAATAATTAAATTTATAGCTTCAATGGTGAATCAAGTAATTGAAATTTCAGCCTCTTTAGTCATTAAAGAAGTAATCTATCTTAATTAAAATCACAGGAATTCATAACACTGTCATAAAAAAAATTGAGTAGTGTAAAATGTTGTTATCTACCTAATTTTAACTGAATTAGGGAGAAAGTTAACACTGTAATGAAGCTTTATTAATAATGCTACTTATTATTTTTACCTGAAACAGCAGGTATTATTATATGCATAATTATGGCATATAGTATATATATGCCATATAATATTTTTTAATTTCAATTATTTAAATTAACATAAAAGGTCATAGAACACCCTACGTATAGGAACAGAAGTGAAAGACACATGACAACAAAATTCTCTTACCTGTTGAACCAACTGACCATGTAATGTTGAGATTAAAGTTGTTTGATGCATTAATTGAAATATCCAAATTTTTGTTTGACTGCCAAGAAAGAAAATATTGTGGTTAAAAAAATCAAATTATACTAGATAGATATGTGTACTGTTTTAATTATGTCCATGCTATATTTCTCAAACTGTAAACATCATGTCAATACTCAAGAGAGAAAGTGTCGACGCCAATTACACTTTTTTAATGAAAAAATATAGGTGATAAATTCAAAGGTATATTTAAAGTTCCCATTTATCTTCCCTACTATGATCTGGCCATCCCTATGTAAGCCAGAGGCTGCTACAATTCAATATTTTAGCAATTGTGGCTTCGTATTAATCAAGTCAGGTTCATGAGGCAACAAAATGAGTTTATAAAGACTGTGCATCATTGAGTCAGGCGACCTGGGGTTCAAATCTTAGCTCTTTAATGTACATGCTGATTGATATAGGGAAGGTTACCTCTCCTTCCCGAAAATCAGTTTCCTTATCTCTGAAATGGGGATTTCATGACTTTCCTAAAGACTTTCTTGTGAACATTAAATAAGATTCTTCATCTTCTTCCTTACCAGGGGACTTCCTTCCACGAATCAAGAAGGCATGATTGCTGACCTCTGAGAAGGGGTTGATTTTTTTATTATTAATGGAGTGGTTCAAAAATAGTTGCTTTTCTACAAAAACAAAACATGGTAGAAACAATGTACCCCTAAGAAAACTTAAATCATTATTTTTATCTTGAAGTCACATCTTCATGATTGTGTGTGCCTTATTTTGGGTCAGGGAAATGTGAGAATAACTGGTATTATTGCTAGAAAGGTCACACAAAATTTGCAACTGATATAGGAAACTATAGAACTCTTCTTGAATTTTCAGTTCATCCTCTCAAGTTTAGGCATTACTGAAATATGTGGTACCATAACTAAAGCCCTATAAAATACATTTAAGGTCAAGGAAATATACTGGACTGGAAGAGGTAATACTGTGACTACCACAGTAAATGAAAAATTAGTCATTTAGAACATTATTGTTAGATGTGGATAAATTCAGCAAGATATTATACAAGAAACTACTCCAGAAATTGTTCACATGAAAGCATTGGCTGGAGATGATGTACAGCGGGTTAGAATTATATCTGTTTTCAAAATATAATAAATGCATAAATAATGTAGGTACCTATTTTTTTATTTTTTTGTAGGATAAGTAGGAAACCCAGACCAATAATCCATTTTAATTTCAGAAATTGTTCCAAGTTGAATTCCTCTTTAATTATAAATTGTATAAATATAATTATAAATTAGTTATAATGATGTTACAAGCATCCTTGCTGGCACTTCTCATGATAGTTTAGTGTCCTTCAGTTTCCAAAAACATGTGTCTGGGCTCTTGGCTTCAACTGAACAACACAGCAGAAAGTAAAACTGAAAGCTGTGACATTTGTGAGAATTCAAGTTTTTCTGGAAATTGAAGGAGGAGAGGATAGCCAAGAGAGAAGCAAACCAGAATTATGGCTAATCTGAGCCTATGTGTATGACATTATGGATCATATTGGAGAGAAGGATTACTCACACCCACATTGTGAGTCAGATATCCCACTTATATTAAATGTCTTATATCCTCAATGAACTCTATAAGTACCATTAAACATTCAAGAAGCCAAAGGTAAAGACTAAATTCTGATTCATGCTGCAACATGGATGAACATTGGAAACACTGAAACATTAGGCTAAGTGAAATAAGCCGAACACGGAAGTACAAATGTTGTATGATTACACATATGAGGTACCTGGAACACAGAAACTGATCGAGAATGACAGAGAAAGTAGAATAAAGGTTACCAGAGGCTGGGGGTAGGGGAGGAATAGGGAGTTATTGCTTAATGGATACAGAAATTCTATTTGGACTGATGAAAAATTTTGATGATGGATTGTGGTAATGGTTGCATAACACTGCAAATGTACTTAAATGTCACCAAATTGTATACCTAAAAATGGTTAAAATTATAAATTTTACTTTACGTATGTTTTACCACAATAAAAAAGAAGTCTACAGTGTTTACAAGGCACTTACTAAAACATTCTTATTATACAGAAAATGTAGTTTCTGACATTAATATGTCTTTATAAAAATACACACCATCAGTGAAGAGAGTATTATGCTTGTAAGAAGACATCCTCAAAAAGCCTTATTTAAAAGTCAAAACTTTAAATGTAGTCCCAAGAATGTAGGCATCCCTTAAAATCTAAGGAATAAGGAGTATTTCCCTATTTTGGGGAAAGAGGGCTCTTACTTTATTAGAAAATGAAAATTTAAATTATACTATTTTTTGGCAAGTTCAGTAAAATATTTTAGAGGAAAGAAGATAGCGAATGCCAGGATACATTTTGAGGTTTCACCTATTTGAAAAACTATTAAAATATATGATACAGATTTAGTAAGCTGGATTAATGTATACTAAGAATACAGCATTTGAGAAAGAGTGACATCAGCAAGATGGTGGTATAGGAAGTCCCAGCGCTCATCCCTGACAAAAAGAAAACAATTTAACAATGATAGATGGACCAAAACACTTTTTTGACAGGACCAAAATCCAGTTAAGAAGTTGCAGGACAAAAAAATGAATACAAAACTGAGAATAGCCACATTATAATGGGTAAAAAGAACAATGTCACTTTACCAAGGTCAGCACCTCCCCCAAGCCAGCACAGCTCAACATCAGAAAGATCAACTTGGCCAATGACTGCTCCCTCAGGGGAAAGAGAGAGTGTAGGATATATCCAACATG
Organism: Aethalodelphis obliquidens; assembly: GCF_003676395.1. Taxonomy (NCBI): domain Eukaryota; kingdom Metazoa; phylum Chordata; class Mammalia; order Artiodactyla; family Delphinidae; genus Aethalodelphis; species Aethalodelphis obliquidens. The sequence goes on along the minus strand of NW_020837955.1, from coordinate 30,808,388 downwards.
ATTGTCCTTTAATTGTACTGCCCAAAGGACCTATTTCTGTCTCCACTATGACAGAGAGCACTGAGAGAACAAGCATGTGTGGACATCTGACATCAGCTAAGAGAAAACAAACAAAATGTGGGTGGCTCACTAGAGCCAACATGACTCAGAGAGATTGGGAGAAGGTGCACAACCCTGAGAACTTCTCCCCCAGAAGAAGTTGTTAAAGGGTACAAACTTGCAGAGTAGGTAAATCCTAGAGATCTAATGCACAATATAGTGATTATAGACAACAAATACTGTATCATAAACTTCAAAGTTGCTAAGAGACTAGATTTTAATTATTGCCCCTCAAAAATTACAATTATGTGACATGACAGAGGTGTTAGCTCATGCTATGTTTGTAATCATATTGTAATATATGCACATATTAAATCAGCATATTATACAGTTTAAACTTACACAATGCAATATGTCAATTACATCTCAATAAAAATATTTTTTTAAAACCTAGCATTCATATAACTCAGATAAAACAGTTGATTTAGAAAAAATATAATGAAAACATACTACTATGTAACAGTATATTTTTAAAAAAAGAAAATATATATAAGATAGCCTGTGTTTTGAAGCTTTGGGTTATATTTTCAAAAAGACTACTCCCAGTTTCAGAACGTAATTAAAAGCATAAACACTGTTGTAAGCCTGAAAAATAATAGAAATAATGCATAAATTGTAGGACTATTTACAAAATCTGAAATATCAAGCTCACAAATTCTGTGAATCACAAAGATAACTAGGTCTTACGAAAAGAAAAAATTAACAGGATTAGTCTTTCTACAAAAGCCCTACAGTGTGATAATTCTGAGAAGAGGTACAATTACAATGAAAGATGATGAAAAGCTGTATCCATTGATATTTTAAAAGTTAAATTATCTTCTCACCTGTTCTGGGTTTGCTATGAAGTTTATGGCAGTATGATGGCGATCATCTTCCTGTAATAAGCTGAATGTAAACTGATAATCAATCAAAAGGCTGTCTGTAGGGAAAAAAAATACAATCCTGATATGTACTTTTAAAAATTGACAAAAGTTAGGTGAATATATATTGCACATCAGATTTGAAAATTATTATCATTAATTCTTAGTGGCCTATTCAAGACTGGCAAACTATAAATCTTTGTTATCAAGCAACAAAAAGCAAAATATAGATATGAAAGTAGTCCTAACGCTTCAAAATTCTATTTATTACTTCTCTTGCTATTATAAAGGTTCTACAAACACTGTAGTCATTCTGGAAACTACACAAGAGAATAAAATAAAGTCATCCACAATCTTACAATCAGAGAAAAATACAGCTATCACTTTGGTGCATTTTATTCCAGTTATAATTCTGTAGATAGAAAGACAGGGAGACATTTTGGTATCCTAATTTCATAAAATCAAAATTCTTTGAAAACATGAATTTTAATAGCTAAATAATATTTCATCACATGCCATAATGCATTTACTTGGACCTATTATTGTAGTAATTTTTACTTTCAGCAGTTTTTAAATGACTCTGTGATAAGTATCATTCTACAAAAGTGACTCTTATTAACAATTGGTAAAAAGAATTCAGTGGTAAACATTTTTAAATTTTGTCCATGTATAATAATACTGAAACCAAGGTGAAACATTTAAATGTTATAGGTCATGAATAGCTTCACGTGTTGTGAGTGAAGTATCACTCATAATGTTAAACTGCCACCTTTTATGGATCAGAAAATAAAGGATCAGAAAATAAAGGAATTAAAACATAATTCTGAACCAGTTCATGTAGGTCAAATCTGAAAAAGCCTCCCAGAATAGAACAGAGATGAAAATCACTGAAGAGGAATATTAGACATACAAATTTTCAACATATGCAGGGAAAGTGTTATTAAAAGCAGACAATCATAACAAATTGAAAGGAGCACATATATGTTAAATATATGATAAAAAATCTGTTGAAGATTCAAACCTAAATGTTAAAAGGAAATGCCCTGCATAAAAGATAAAAAGATATTATTTGGCCATAAAGAAGAATGAAGTACTGATACCTGCTATAACATGGATGAACCTTGAAAACATTATGATAAATAAAAGAAGCCATCACAAAATCTACATATTCCATGATATCATTTATACGATATTTCAGAGTAGACAAATCTTTAAAGAGAGAAAAAAGGTTGCCCAAGGCTAGGGGAAAGGAGAATGAGGAGTGGCTGATAATATGTACTGGGTTTCTCTTAGGAGTGAGGAAAATGCTATAAATTAGATAGTGGTGATGTCTGCACAACCTTGTGAATATACTAAAAAAATCACTGAATGTACACTTTAAAAGAGTGAGACTTTAGGTATATGAATTATATCTCAATAAAGTTGTTATTAAAAAAATAGACATTCAGGCATATCCATATGGGCATGTGCACACATGCGCGTGCGCGCACACACACACACACACACACACATATTCATACAAACAAATTAGTTATTTAGAAAGCAAGATTAGGCAAGATGCTAGGTGATCTTGAGTAACAACATGTCAAAAGACAAGAAACTGAAGCAATATTTTATGAAATATATATACTCAACCATCCCGTCTACATAGAAAAACAACATAATGATAACTCCACATAAGCAAATGCCCTAAAATATAAGATCTACATACTCATCCTGAAAAAAAATTATTTATACAAATACTACAACTAAGAGACAAATACAGATATGGAAATAGCATAGCAAAAAGGTCTGTCAGTGAACAGATGACAGATTTCAAGTTAGAATAAAAGAAGAAAACAAAGTTAACTTTCTTATGTCTAAAATCAGATTGTTGACAAAGAAATATAACACAACTAAAAAGCTACTAAAATAATAAAAAATTTCAGTATGTGGCCAGATATAATGTAAAAATATAAATACCTACAGTTCTTATTTGGGGGCTATTTTAACACAAAAAACCCACACCACCTTAATTGCTATAACTATATAGTCAGCCCTAACATCTAAGATCTCCAGACCACTTTCAATGTATATCCTCTGCTTATAATAAAGCTGTCCTGAGAGTACAGAGTATTCGAGTCCTATAAGCCTTCTTGGAACTTGAACACAACGTAATTAATGCATAATTAAAGTACACGCAGAAATTGAAATCAAGAATGATGTCAAGAGAGATAACAGGCAGGTGAAAAAGTATTAAACGGATAGAAGATTAAATGGGCCGCACAGGATTTCAGTGCAAGGCAGCAACAAGGAGAGGTAAAATATTGCTTCAAAGGAGATGAAATTTTGCAGTGAGTAAAGAAAAGCGGTTATTTGTCAAACTCAAAGGAAGAAAGGTTGATACTATTTCTATGTCTAGATTCTAAGGGGTCGATACTGGGAAAGAAAAAACAGTCAACACTTCCCCCAAAGAAGAGTCACATTTCAGGATACAAGTTTCTGTTAAAGTAAGATAGTAGAGTTTCAAAAAGAGAGTAATAATATACTTGGTGGTTTAATTTAAAAAATAATAACATTTTTTAAAGGAAAGAAAGATTAATGCCCCAGAACCAAGAAGCATACTTAGCTCCCAGGTTCTTCTTTCTAAACACCATTCTCCAATATAAGGAACCATGGCTTCTTGGAAAAATGGTTGATTACAGGGCTAGGGCTGGAAAGTACAATATGAGTCTGAAACTTCTTATAGTGTCAGAAAATAAGGAAGTACTCAGAGAATGATAGAGTCTTGCCAAAACAACAAAGGAGACAATTTGAGGGAGTTCCCGATGGCCAAATCTAGAGCAATTTCAGCTGTAAAATAAATAACAATAGCAATTTATCATAAGCCACAATATGTGTGTGTGTATCTCCATGGGTCCGTACTGATAAACACAAATAAGTGAATAAACAAATAAATGAAGAAGAGACAGCTCTTCCTTATAGTTAATAAACTGTAGAGGAAACAGAAGAAATAACAGAATAGAAAATCACCATTTGGCAAGAACATCAATGTATGGTAAAAATAGTGGGTGATAGTATGGTGAGAAATAGGACATTTACACAATTTTAAAGAACTTCCCCATAATACACTCACTAAATACAATAAAAACAGTAACTTTAGAGTGGAAAAACTGGTAGACATTGTGCATTAACAAGCGACCAAAGACAACACCACCAATAATGGAACAAAATGATATCATATGCTTCCCGACAGGATGCACTGAGAAAAAACACACATCACTTCTGTGGTATCCTTACTAAAAATGCATAACCTGAATTTCATCATGAAAAAACATCAGACAAAACCAAATTGAGGGATATTCTATAAAATAACTGTCCAATACTTTCCAAGGGTCAAAGTCATAAAAAAATGTGCACATTTTTTGTAAATCTGAAATTATTTCACATGGAAAATTTTAAAAGAGCTTTTAAAAAAGCTGCCTATATGTCCTCAAGTTTCATTCATGTCATATATTACAGGATTTCCATTCAACCGTCAATGAACATTTAAGCTATTTCTACATCTTGACTCTATTAAACAGTGTGGCAATGAACACTGTAATGCTATTATCTCTTCAAGATCCTGATTTCAACTCTTTTGGATAAACATCCAGAATGATATTGCTGGAGCTCAGTGAAATAAAACAGTCACAGAAGGACAAATACTGCATAATTCTACTTATATGAGGTATCTAAAATAGTCAAGCCCATAAAATTAGAGAGTAGCAAGATGGTTGCCATGGGCTGAGAGGAGGGGAAAAACAGGAGTTGATAATCAACAGACATAAAGTCTCAATTATGCAAGGTGAATAAAAATTTGTTGAGGATAGATTTCATGTCAAAAATAAGATAATTTTTATTTGATTTTAAAACTGCCAATATGGAAAAAAACAATGAATAAAATTAATTTAAAGGTATGATATGTTGGTAGTTACAAGAGAACAGATGACATACCTAAAGATATTAAGGACAAATTAAAGAAAAATAATTCTGAGAAATATTTCCTTTGTCATGCGATGTTTGGAAAAGAAATAAATACACTAAAAGTGTATATTAGCTTCTTATTGCTGCTGTTACAAATTACCAGAAACTTAGTGGCTTAAAGCAACATGAATTTATTCTCTTATAGTTCTGTAAGTCTGAAATCCAAATGAGTCTTACAGGGTAAAACCAGTGTTAGGGGTGGTTCCTTCTGGAGGATATTCAAAAAGAATCCACTTCCTGCCTCTTCCAGCTTCTGAAGACCTCTCATTCTTTAGCTCATGACCCCTTCCTTCCTCTCTTTCCAACCTCTTCCTTCCATCATCACAGTTCCCACTACTGTAGTCAAATCTCCCTCTGTACCCTTTCAGAAGAATGCATGTAATTATACTGGGTCCACCAGAATAATCCAGGAAAATCTCATCTCAAAAATCTTTAATTGAATCATATCTGCAAATCCCCTTTTACCATTTATGGTAATATATTCACAAGTTTCAGGAATCAGGATGTGGACTTCTTTGGAGGGGGAGGCCATTATTCAGCCTACTACAGCGTCATTACATAGACAAAAGACTGGGAAAGTATCGGATACAATGTTACCAATAATTTTCTCTGGATAGAAGAATTTCAGTGATTTTTAATTTGTCTTTTTGTCTATTTCTTTTCTAGAATGAAACACACATTACTTCCATAACTGGGGCCAAAACGGGGGAAATTTGTTAAAAGAAGTGTTCAGAGAACTTTTTTCTTTTGATCCTTGATCTTTAATGTGTTTTTCACATGACTTACACTTACATGTTAAGAAATCAGATTTATATGGTTGTATATCTTTCCAGAAATGGCATATCTAATTCCTAATTCACTTATTTCTTAGGTATAGACAAATAAAAACATGTAAAATAATTAGTCTCTCTGCCTAGTCTTCTCTGGCTAGAGCAAACCAAGGGTGAAGTTCCAACATGCAACAGCAGACTTTTTTAGGTAGTTCAGTCAATACTGGACTAGCAGTCCTGGAGCAAAAAAAAAAAAAGTGGCTGCTATTCACCACAAAGAATTAATAACAAATTATATACAAAATCAAGCTCATGAATAAGACACAGACAGCATGTTAAAAGGAGTTTAGGGCTTCCCTGGTGGCGCAGTGGTTGAGAGTCTGCCTGCCGATGCAGGGGACACGGGTTCGTGCCCTGGTCCGGGAAGATCCCACATGCCACGGGGCGGCTGGGCCCGTGAGCCATGGCCGCTGAGCCTGCGCGTCCGGAGCCTGTGCTCCGCAACAGGAAAGGCCACAACAGTGAGAGGCCCGCATACCGCAAAAAAAAAAAAAAAGGAGTTTAAGCAAATAAAACATCATGAGAAAAGATTTTAACACGCACAAAATGTTTTAAAAGGTCAGATATTACAGCAAACTAATGATTAATTGCAAAGTGATGACTAAAAATTTATACATAGGAAAGACATTTTGAAAGAGAACTTGAACTATGAAGAAAGTTTCTGAGTACATTACATATGGGGGTGATGAAGAGCAAATGGTGAATATTTGTTTTACTCTTTTAACGAAAGCTATATAAAATAATGCATTTTTAAGAAAGTAGTAACCAGTGATCAAAACCATCAAACATATTGGAACTATCGATATATCTGAGGTCTAAGAAGGCAAACACGCCAGGATCACAAGTGAGTGAAATCAACCTTGACTTGTGTATGCTGTATCAATGCACTGTTCATACAAATTTCAGAAATTCTTAATTTGAATATTTTGAGGAAGGAACTAAGGCCTAATGATTTGCTTTTTTACCAGTGAATATTGTATTTTACTTTTATAGCATTATGCACAGTATTTAAGGAGAACTCAACTGTAATCTCCCATTTACCAACTGGGTTATCATATGTAGGTTAATTAACCTCAGTGAGATTCAATGGTACAATGAGGATAAAATTGCCTACCTCATAGGATTGCTCTGTGGGTTAAACATAATTGTGTTAGTATGTATTGGGCTTGACTGTCTCACAAAATAAAGGCATTCAATAAATATTATTTCACTTTCATTATTCACTATATTGGCTCTGAATTAATTCTAAAAGATTTCAAAAGTCAAACAGATTCTCATATGTGTATTTATATAGTTTTATATTTGTTCATAAATATATGAGTTCATGATCATGTATTCAGCCATCCTGAGGGGTGTGAAAAGGATGCATACAGACTTTGACAACAACGTCAAGAATTCAAATATGTTTTAAACAATGGCATATGTATAAGTACATGCATTTGCCAACTTAGACAATTGTTTGTTAAATGATAAAACTTATGCTAATATAAGTTCAAGTATACTCACAGTGTAAATGTATCACAGTCATATTTAAAATGTAGCTGCAGGCTCTATTTACAATAGCCAGGAGGTGGAAACAACCTAAGTGTCCATCATCGGATGAATGGATAAAGAACATGTGGCACATATATACAATGGAATATTACTCAGCCATAAAAAGAAACAAAATTGAGCTATTTGTAATGAGGTGGATGGACCTAGAGTCTGTCATACAGAGTGAAGTAAGAAAGAGAAAGACAAATACTGTACACTAACACATATATATGGAATTTAAGGGGAAAAAATGTCATGAAGAACCTAGGGGTAAGACAGGAATAAACACACAGACCTACTAGAGAATGGACTTGAGGATATGGGGAGGGGGAGGGTAAGCTGTGACAAAGTAAGAGAGTGGCATGGACATATATACACTACCAAAAGTAAAATAGATAGCTAGTGGGAAGCAGCCGCATAGCACAGGGAGATCAGCTCTGTGCTTTGTGACCACCTAGAGGGGTGGGATGGGGAGGGTGGGAGGGAGGGAGACACAAGAGGGAAGAGATATGGTAACATATGTATATGTATAACTGACTCACTTTGTTATAAAGCAGGAACTAACACACCATTGTAAAGCAATTATACTGCAATAAAGATTTTTAAAAAAAAGTTAATTGTTATAGTGGTTTTTTTTTTTAGTAGACTTGGAGGTTTGTGAACACGGTTAAAGGATAATAACAGTTAATCAAAAAGACTTCCATAAAATAAATAAATAAATGATAAATAAAATAAAACGTAGCTGCAGGAACAATGCCTCAGAAAATGAACTAAAATGATCCTTTCATGCTCTATTGCCCTCACCGAGCTGTGTGACATACTGCAAGCAGCCTGATTATTTTAAAATTAAAATTTAACATTTAACTCTCCTCTTAACATCCTTCAATGGCTTCTCTTTTTTCTTAAGATTTTTCTTAAGTCCTTACATGTCCTATAAAGTGCTACATGATTTGATCCTGCATATCTCACACACCTCATCCCCTAACCCCCTTTACCTAGTTGTGTGTGTTAAAGTATTAGTATATCATATGCCATGTTCTTTCCAGCCACTGACCTTTGTGCAAGCTGCCCCCGCTGATTCTACTCCTTCCCATACTCACACCATCACCACTCCACTAACCAAGTCATCTTTCACATCAAAGCTTCATTATTCTCTTGCTTCACCCACTTCTACTCCCGGGTCCACAAATTAGGTCAAGCTCTCTTGTAATCTCTTGTAATATAGTCCCAAAGCATCTATAATTCTCATTCAGAGTTCTTATGACAATCATATCTAGGTAACTATATAACGAGTTCAATATCTATCTTCCCTACAACTTTATAAGCTTCAATGGAGCAGAACATGTTTTGTTCTCTGTAATATCCCCAGAGTCCAACAAAGTAGTCAGTCAATAAACATATGTTGAATGAATAAACAAAAGTGAGTCAATTCCAATAACTGACAGTCTCTCCAAGCACTAACAGGATAATTCTTTTTTTTTATGATTAAGAACTTTATTTATTTTTTTTAACATCTTTATTGGGGTATAATTGCTTTACAATGGTGTGTTAGTTTCTGCTTTATAACAAAGTGAATCAGCTATACGTATACATATATCCCCATATCTCTTCCCTCTTGTGTCTCCCTCCCACCCTCCCTATCCCACCCCTCTAGGTGGTCACAAAGCACCGAGCTGATCTCCCTGTGCTATGCGGCTGCTTCCCACTAGCTATCTACCTTACGTTTGGTAGTGTATATATGTCCATGCCTCTCCCTCGCTTTGTCACAGCTTACCCTTCCCCCTCCCCATATCCTCAAGTCTGTTCTCCAGTAGGTCTGTGTCTTTATTCCCGTCTTACCTCTGGGTTCTTCATGACATTTATAATTCTTAAGTAAGTAAAACTTAAGGAGAAAAAAATATGTCATCCTTGTGCATTTTAAATGATAATATTAAATTGTTTTTCACATAATAAATATTCAATAAATACAGTATTTCCTTGCTTGCTGAACAGTACTATCCATGCTTACAATTATTAATTAAGAATTTCTATTGAACTTGAAACATTTAGAATAATTGCAAAGGCGAAATCTGTTGCAGGAATTTTGCAAGTGGAACACTTGCTAGATATAATATCACAGAAAAAGCACAGAACCTTTGTGATTAACCACACTCTGAATGACTCATTGTGCGGCCTAGGATATACACTTCAACCATGGAGTCTTACTTTTTTCATCAATGAATAAAAGAGGATGGACCATGATCACCAATGCCTCTATGTCAATGATTCTAATTTACGGGTTTTCACATAATATACCATGATCTCTTCAGAAGCCACCTTCCTTTGCTTCATAGTATCTCCAAGTAGCTAAACTTTCCATTATTCTGCAATGACATATGGAAAACTGCTTAAATTTTATTTGTAGCAAATGTTCCACAGGCTAAGTAGAAAAACAAAGATTGAAACTCATTTGTATTTAAATCAATGGCTGGTGCTTAAAGCTGTACTACTTTATGTAAATAAATTAAAAAATAATGTAAAGCAACTTTTACTTGATAACCTATAACATGATCTCCAAACATTTTTGGTCAAACACCCTATCAATAAAAATACTTGCCCATACAGCCACAATACATGTGTATTCATTCATTTGTTAATAATTTACATGTGTACTCCAGTATATATTTACTGAAAGCCTTCCTAGGAGCCACAGGCTTTTCTAAGTATAGGTTCCAACAACAGGAGGTCTTGGGTTCACAGATTTTCTTTCTAATGAGTAAAGAAAACCCACATTCAAGTTAACAAACAAGTGAGATAATTTCATTTCAGTGCATTAGGATGGAAAAAAAAAGTTACTGTAATACCTAAGGGACTCTATTTTAGGTAAGAGTTGACTATTAGTTAGAGATGGAGTATTTGAGGCAGAAAAATAGTAAATACAAAAGCCACAATCTAAGGTAAGGTCTGGGATATTTTAGAACAAGCAGATTAAGTCATTAAGAACTTTTATAAAAATACAATGACTGCCATATAAATTCCCAAATGTTCAGGAATCTAATCCTGAACTCCGTTTTGTTAATTGAGTCCTATACCAGAATAGGAACCAGTACAGTTAGAGTTACCCTAGGTATGAATATCTATCAGGTGGGAGTTTCTCACTAATCTTCCTTTTCACAATTTTACTGAATATTCTAAAAGTGCAGCATATAAAATAAACTTTAAGATAATTTATTCTATGCATACTCTTCAAAAAATTGAACTGAGGGCTTCCCTGGTGGCGCAGTGGTTGAGAGTTCGCCTGCCAATGCAGGGGACATGGGTTCGTGCCCCAGTCCGGGAGGGTCCCGCGTGCCGCGGAGCGGCTGGGCCCGTGAGCCAGGGCCGCTGAGCCTGTGCATCCGAAGCCTGTGCTCCGCAGCGGGAGGAGCCACAGCAGTGAGAGGCCCGCGTACCGCAAAAAAAAAAAAAAAAAAAAATTGAACTGAATGAATTCTAATTAGAACTGCATTAAATTTATATATCAATTTTTGTAAGCATATTTTCATATGAAGACTTCATTTGAGAAAATAGTTTAAATTTTTAATTATTTAGTCCCTGTTTTCATTCCTTTAACATGATGTTTTTACCTTATTCATATAAAAACAACTCTTAGGATAAATATAGTGCAAATTTTTGTTGCTCTAGTTTTATTACCTGTGGTTGAGAGTGAGTGGTATAGATCCAGAGGTGGGTATAGACCCAGGCTGCCTGGATTGAAACTGGCTTTGACATTTCCTAGCCATGTGATCTTATACAAATGAATTAAACTTTCTCTGCCTCTTTTCCCTCAAATTAAAACAATGGCAATAATAAGCATACCTTAAAAAACTAAAAATAGAACTACCATATGACCCAGCAATCCCACTACTGGGCAAGTACCCTGAAAAAAAACATAATTCAAAAAGAGTCACGTACCACAATGTTCACTGCAGCACTATTTACAATAGCCAGGACATGGAAGCAACCTAAATGTCCATTGACAGATGAATGGATAAAGAAGATGTGGCACATATATACAATGGAATATTACTCAGCTATAAAAAGGAATGAAATTGAGTTATCTGAAATGAGATGGATGGACCTGGAGCCTGTCACAGAGTGAAGCAAGTCAGAAAGAGAAAAACAAATACCGTATGCTAACGCATATATATGGAATCTAAAAAACGGTACTGATGAACCTAGTGGCAAGGTAGGAATAAAGACGCAGACATAGAGAACGAACTTGAGGATGCAGAGCGTGGGGAAGGGAAGCTGGGATGAAGTGAGAGAGTAGCACTGACATATATACGCTACCAAATGTAAAATGGATGGCTAGTGGGAAGCTGCTGCATAGCAGAGGATGATCAACTCGATGCTTTGTGATGACCTAGAGGGGTGGGATAGGGAGGGTGGGAGGGAGGCTCACGAGGGAGGGTATACGGGAATATATGTATACATATAGCCGATTCACTTTGTTGTACAGCAGAAACTAACACAACATTGTAAAGCAATTGTACTCCAATAAACATGAAAAAAAAATAACCATACCCTTCTCATTTGAGGATTAAACAAGCTAATAAATGTAAAAAGCTTAAAATAGCCTGGCACAATAAGTGCTCAATAAAGTTTAACTAGTATTATCACTATTTTAAAATCAGGTGGTTTTCCAGTTTTATTTAATAAATGATCCTAAATAATGAGCTATATATCTGTGGAAAAAAGTTGTTCACAATAGGAATATTATATATGCTATTACTCCTTTTATGTAAAATCGTTCTCAGGACATAAGTTATTTAAAAAGACATGCATTCAGCATGAAAAAGAGGCAATTCTCTTCCAAGGAGGAGCCACTCAGCAGTGGACCTGAAGAGGCTGCTGCCAGCAAGAGCAGCAGCTCCAAGAAAAAGAAAAAGCTCGGAAAGCTACCCCAGGGAAATGAGAACGGACATTTCCCTAGTACGGCATAACTTGCAGAGATATTTCCCAACCCATCCCCTATAGCCCAATAAAAATAAAAACAAATTCACAAGTAAAAAAAAGAAAAGAAAAGCACATTCAACATCTTCATACAAATAAGTAGCTATCAACCCTTGCTCAAGACAGATAAAGCGAGAAAAGTATGTTCAGGAGATGAGCTGCCACTCTGCCTCACAGCTGGGCATCTTTGCAGAGGGCACAGACAGCACAGCTCCACTTGGGAGCCCTGGTGGGAGGTTTTCAGACATTTTTGTTTTCCTCATTAAACTTTTTTTTGTTTTATTTAATTATTTTTACAGTGTGTTATGTTATTTACATAACCAGAATTATATAACACTTTTATTATAAGTATACAGTCAAATAAATTTTCATCTCTCTTCTAGGTTAATTCAGTAGCAATTTTTTTTCTCTCAGCTATTTTTTTTTTTTTTTTTGGCTTAGTTCCCAGACCAGGGATTGAACCTGTGCCCCCTGAAGTGGAAGTACAGAGTCTTAACCACTGGACCACCAGGGAAGTCCCTCTCTCAGTTATTTTTAACTTTTTCATAATTGTGCTGTATTGTCCTTCATTTTGTAATATGCTAAAATATTAAATAATTCTGAAATAAACATTTTAAAACACTAGAATATAAGCTTCATAAAATGTAATAAGAACACATGGATCAAAGAATAAGATTAAAATGTCAACCATGTGATTCATTTATGTTTTGTCAGATAATCTTCAATCCATCACGTCTTCAATTTGTGAAATATAAGAATTTAGATTTTCTGTGTTGATCAAGGTCACTTCTGCTCTATTTGCAGATGAACCAGCCAGACCCTATTTAAATTGCTATTTATATTTATTAGTTAAAAAGTCACATAAACCATTAAAGTACAGTATATTTCATTTAAAAGGGGAGAACCTTTTAGAATAGTTAAACTAAATATAAGGTTAATTCAAGTTTTAATTGTTTTCACTGTTTTGTATGACATAGCATTTTAAGTAATAAAATTGAGACTGATATTTGTTATTTTAATTTACAGCTATAATAACACTTATTAGAAATATTATCTCTATTTTATCAAACAAAAGAAAAAAATCAAATTCAATAAATAATATGCTTATAAATGATGTCTTTCAGTCCAAGACAAACATTAATTAAATAAATCAATAATAATTAAAGGGTTTACAGTGAGATGAATAGATAAGTATTTTGATTTTTAGTAATATAATCTAAGGTAAGATGTGATGAGTGGTAGAGGTGAACACTGAATATAAAAGTAGTAATTAAATTCCTTACTCTTAAAAGAGGCAGTGTATTATTTTCACCACAAAATTGCACACTGAACTCTACACAGCAATAGGAGAAAATCAAGTAAAATAGTAATTGTTCAGAGTAAAAGGAGAAAAAAACCCAAATATGTTAGATTACTTGGAAATATACTGAAATACAATTGACAGTGTGGACATTACACATAGTAGGAGCAAAAAGTAGATGATTTCAGTAAGTGACTTTCCATACTCTGATTCTACTCATTGAAATATACCCTCTATATAACATTTTCATAGTCGAGTCTTTCATCTTGTGTTTAAGGTTTTCTTTATTATAATTGTTGTTATAATTTTTTAAAAAGCAATTTAAGAAAAAAAGAAACTATACTACTTTGTGGTTACTACTTTTCATATTTGCCAAGAGGAGTACTTCAATGTTTACAAGGGTCAATCAAATTTGATATCATTGCTAGAAACTCTTTTTATTCCATGTGATGCATGATAACTATCTAATACATTTGGTTTGGGGTTTTAAATTGAAGTTTAAAAAACTACTATGACTGTCTATAGGATATAACTGCTGAAGTATTACATTCAATTAACTTAAAACCACATTGCACTCAATTGCTTCAAGTTACAGTGTGGACCTGCATTTTAAATTTCACTCCAATCTTTAAAATCAGAATCGTTTCCATTAACACTATTACAAGAACTACTGACCTTTTTTTTTTTAACACCATTTCTTTTAAATGTTATTAAACTTTAAAGGTCTCATAACAAATGACAAGACTGCCATCTAGTGCTTCATGACTATCCTTTTAACATTTTTAAAAGAGGGTGAGAGTCCTATATAATAGATGAGCTGTCCAATATGGTAGCCACTATTCACATGTGCCTACTGAGTAACTTAAATGTGACTGATTTGAATTGGGACTGCCATTAGTATAGCATACAAACTGTATTTCAAACACCTAGAAGAAAAACTAAAAAAAAAAGATAGGTCATTGATGATTTTTATACTGTGACATATTAAAATAACATTTTAGGTATGCTGAATTAAATAGACTATATTATTCAAAATGATTTCACCTGTTTAATTTTTGTGATGTAGCTAGTAGAAAAATTTTAATTCCACATGTGGCTTACATTATATTTATTTTGGATAGCACTGATCTAAAGAAAAATCAGCTTAGTCTCAAATATAAAAGGCTTAAATATTAGTATATTTATTATTCCTAAAAAAAAGGAATGTAATTTACTTGTGTCCATAATTGTAACTAGTTACTCCTTTGGGACACAAGAAACACTAAAGATTCAAGAAGAATCAATTAAGAATATCTAATTTTAAGAAATCAGACAAAAATACGTCTCCATAAAATCCAGGATGTTTGAAAGAAGTAAAACAAAATGAATGTGGAAAATATAGACAACAAGGATCAATTAAAAGACATAGAAAATAGATAATATAAACATCAGTAAAGAAAATAATTGCAAGTGGATTGAAACATATTAAATATGTTTGTGTCCATAAATTTACAACACAAAAACAACAAATCTAGTTGTCACCTTGGAAAGATATTAAGCAAACAGTTCTTTATTTTGAAAACCAGTAAGTAAAAAAAACAAAGCATTTATCATGCCTTTCCTATATGACTGTACCAATGAGAAAGCAAATACCTCGCATGAGGAAATTTGATTTTACAGAAGTTTTTCAATCAAGAAATAAAGGAGTTAGAATACCAGCTTACAACTCTTAATCAACTACAATCTAACATTGCGCATCAGTCTCTGCTAAGAACATAAAAAGAGAGACTTACAGGCATTACTTACTTCTGCTACATGAAGAACACAAACCCACCTGTGAAATAGTGTTTCCTCCAAAATCACATCTGCATCTGATTAAACCTCTAAATCAGGATTTCTCAGCCCCCACAATGTTGAAATTTTGGGTCCTTTGTTCTAAGGAGCTCTCATGTGCACTGTAGAATATATAACACCCTCTACCCACTGGAAGTCCATAGGACCCACAAACCACTCCTACTTGTGATACATAAAAATGCCTCCAAACACTGTCAAATGTCCCACAGGCTACAAAATACCTTAGTAGGTTTTGGAATCTTTTTATGCCGCATTCTCAAGAAAATTAGAAAACATAATTAAAAGATGGTTTTAATAAGATTTACTTAATTGAAATTAAGAAAATTCTTACATAAAATACAAAAAGAATATAAAAATTGAACCATAAACTATGTAGAAAATAATATTAATAAGAAAACATACCAAATGTAGGCAAAACAACAATTATAAACTATAAAAGAGAAGGACATTACTAAAGACAAAACCTAAAACTGATGAACTAGAAAACAAAATCAGTGGAAAGGATGAATAAACCCAAAGCCAATGCTATAATATGGGGGGAAAAAAGATGAACAACAACAGAAAAAAACTACCAATAAAGAAGCACGAGACCCAGAGATCTCAGTTGAATTTAGCTAACCTTTGAAGTTCACTTGATATTTTTTAACTATTCTTGTTTTAAAATATATACACTA
Organism: Aethalodelphis obliquidens; assembly: GCF_003676395.1. NCBI lineage: Eukaryota > Metazoa > Chordata > Mammalia > Artiodactyla > Delphinidae > Aethalodelphis > Aethalodelphis obliquidens. The sequence continues at coordinate 30,792,280 of NW_020837955.1, read as the reverse complement.
CCAAATGTAAAATAGATAGCTAGTGGGAAGCAGCCACATAGCACAGGGAGATCAGCTTGGTGCTTTGTGACCACCTAGAGGGGTGGGATAGGGAGGGTGGGAGGGAGATGCAAGAGGGAGGAGATATGGGGATATATGTATATGTATAGTTGATTCACTTTATTATAAAGCAGAAACTAACACACCATTGTAAAGCAATTATACTCCAATAAAGACGTTAAAAAATAAAAAAATAAAACAGCAATCTTGTCAAATTCAACTTTAAAAGTTATTACCATAGTTACACAATATGAAGTTAGAAAAGAAAAACAACAACTCAAAGGTCAATTCATCAGAAAAATATAATGTAAAAATATAGTCTGCATTCATTTATACTGAAAATAATCCTAAATAAAATATAAACAAATAATATTTAGCAGTATCCCCAAAAATAATATATCATAACTACGTTTGGTTTACCCCAGAATGAAAAGATGTCTAATTAATGAAAATCTATTAATTCAGCTTCATATATAACAAGGTAAAGGAAAAAGTCACTCATGATGAAATCTTGCAGCACACTAATATAGACAGGAATTTTCTTAACTTGATACAGGGAATATCCTATAAATTATAGCAAACTCTCAACTTGATGGCAATGTCTACTACCATCATTTTGACTCAGCACTGAAAGAGAGATCCCAACCATCCCAATAATGGCATAAAAAATTGGAAAAGTGAGGAATAAAAGTTATTTGCATGTAATATAACTAACTGTATTTAAAAATCAAACATTTATAAACTATTAGAATTAATAACAGAGTTCACTGACCTTTATGAATGTCAGATCAGTATACTAAAAGGAAGTTCATTTTACCATATCAAACAAATAGAAAATGTAGTTTTAAAACATACTATTTGAAATAGCAACAAAAGTATTAGGAAATTAGTATTTTACATATCTAACAATACATGTTCAAGACATGGACACATGAAATTGAACTCAGAGTTATCAGTCATAATAGAAATGCAAATTTAAACCACAAGATACTACTAATACTCTAGAATGGCTATAATCAAAAAGATAGACAATATAAAGTGTTGATGAGAATGTAGAAAAACTGAAACATATAAATTGCTAGTGGGAATGTAAAACGGTATATCCATGCTATAAAACCATTTGACAGTTTCTTGACCATAAGCATATCATCTAACCTTCCAATTCCACTCCTAGGAATCCACCCCCCAAAAATGAAAGTACATAGACTATCTAAATGTCAGCATTTTTCTAATAGCCAAAGCCTAGAAATAATCCCAATGTCCATCAACTGGTAGATGGACCAAAAAACAGTGATATATCCATATAATGTGATACCATCCATTAATTTTTGAAACTAAAATTACTATACTAACAAAGTAAAATAGAAACACCTTATGGACATCTCAATTGAGGTAGAAAAAATGTATGACATAAAAATCATCCATTCTTGATAAAAATACTCAACAGAGTAGGAATAGAAGGGAATTTCCTCAACTTAATAAAGGCATATATGAAAAGTTTACAACATACTTAATGGTGAAAGACTGAGTGCTTTCCCTCTAAGATCAGGAACAAGTCAAAAATAATTGCATGCTTATCATATCTTTTTACATGATACCAGAGGTACCAATGCAATAAGACCAAAAAAAAAAAACAAAAAGGCATCCAGCGAGAAAATGAAGTAATCAAATTCCATTATTTGCAGAGCACATTATTGTCTACGTAAAAAAAGATATGATGAAACCTACAAAAGGTTTTTTTACCGAGAGATTCTGCAGAACTAAAAATCTCATACACTGCTACTGGAAATGTAAAGTAATACAACCATTTTGGAAATTGTTTGTTTCTTGAAAGTTAAACATACATCTGCCATATGATCATTACCCAATAAAAGGATCTTTCAGTACAAAATCAGCGCAGCTTTTTAGTAATAACCAAAATTGCCTCCCGGAAAAATCTATCACAAAATTCTATCTGTTCTAAATTTAATCATAATGAAAAAGATTACATCAAAATCCAGCTGAGTTTACTCAAGTTCTATATTTTGTTGCATGTTCAGAATAAGATCTATTGCTGTTTTACTCTTCAGAGTAGAAAAAAATGCACCAAATATAATTAGAGAATACAGCAAGAAGACATTGACTTTCTTAGCAATATATATGGAGTTAAAAGATTTAAAAATAGAAATGGTAACATATTAACGACAACATCAGTTATTCAATATGAATTTTATTACCTGCAAAATCACCTGAAACTAATAAAACAAACCAACTATTTAAAATAAAAAATACAAATACTTACAATAACATGTTCCTCTAAGTGGATTACCAACATAGCGATTTTCAGAGTCACATCTGTAGAAATACAAAAATCTCATTTACTATTAAGCAACAAAATTCAAAAGCCTCATGTTTTTCGTTCCAGCAAAAAAGTAATTAAACTCTACATTAAAACATCTTAAAAACTACTATTAATTGAAGTTTTAAAAACAAATCTTCAAAAGAATTAATGTAGAAAGCCTATATAAGGGAATGCATGAGAGAAGAAATAAGTGGAAAAGACAAACATACACAAGAGGAATATAGGGGATCAGATAAAAGTTTGGGGGATATGTATTCTCCCTTAACAATATGGGGAAGAATTTTCAAGTCTGGATAAAGATTTAAAGACATTTTTAGGTAGGGGGAAAAAGTTGTGGGAATTCATAAATCACATATTTTTCTTACTTCTGGTATTCTTTGAAATTAATATATTTTTCCCCAGTTTCTAAACCAATAAATCTGTATTTTAAAAAGACCTCCTCGGGCTTCCCTGGTGGCCCAGTGGTTGAGAGTCCGCCTGCCGATGCAGGGGACATGGGTTCGTGCCCCGGTCCGGGAAGATCCCACATGCCGCGGAGCAGCTGGGCCCGTGAGCCATGGCCGCTGAGCCTGTGCGTCCCGAGCCTGTGCTCCGCAATGGGAGAGGCCACAACAGTGAGAGGCCCACATACTGAAAAAAAAACCTCCTCAATTGTGTAATGGAGGAAAGTTTTCTCTAAATCATCCAGCCCTAAATTCAGGAGTTCAAACTCTAAATTCATGTAAGCAGATTATAACAAAATGAAAGAACACATGAGCGTTCAAACTCATGAATTCTAAGTTAAATTCTTTAAAATTAGAGAAAATCATAAGTATTTTGAAAATTTGTGAAGCCCATATTCTTTCAATCCTTATTTCTACAATTCAATTAAAATGACAATTAGTGACTAACAGATATATAGCTTGGCTTTGCATAATACTACTTCTTGGAACGCCATCCAAATTTAATTATTATAAAGTGTACACAAGGGTAATTGTATAAAGTGACTCAATATTTAAATTATATGCAGAATTTTAAAAGGTGAGAAAATTCTTCCAAAAATGTCTTTAGTTTTAGTAGAGTTACTTAGAACTGAGAAATAATTTTAATACATATATATTTTAATTAATGAAGGGTCAAACAGTTGAGAATAATAAAGTAAATAATCAGTTACATTCTGAATGCAATTTTCAGTCATGTGCTTGATAATTTTTTGCATCCATGAAAAAAAAATGAGTTGAAGAGTAAATACTTTTCTACAGTAACTACAAGATTAAAGTAGAAATATATAGCTCTTTATACCACTAACTTTATTCTCTGGAAAAAAGGAACTTGGGGGTAATCTTAGGTTTTCTGTGACTTCTCCAAAAGTTACTTTTTAAATGTGTGTTATATAGTAATTTTCTAGCTTTCGAAAATGATCATACTCATTACTGCTAGGTTAAGTACTTCAGAATCTATATTATTCCTATACTATTGTCCCTTCCTTTAGACTCATCTACTTAAATCCTATCACTTTGTACCAAGTATATACATAAAGGACTGATTTACAATACCGTTATAACTCCTTTTTCTCTCACAAAAAGTGAACTTGACTTGTTGCAAATGGGTATCACAACACTATTTTTAGAACAGGAAAATATTCAACATAATATTCCCTGCTGTGTTATGCATGGTATTCCCTGTATATCTTACTGCCTAAATAGATGGCTTTCAAGTTCACATAGCAATCTAAGATGAATAACTTTGACAAATGACAAGGGATTTCAAGTACTTTTTAATTTATCTATGAGTTGACTTTAAGAGCTCCAATACAAACCTATTTTCCAATACGGAAGATATGAAGCTTTCATTTTTGTTATTAATAATTAGTTTATTCAAATTATATAATAATATATTGGACTGGACATTATTGTAACATGTTTACCTTCAACATAATATAGTTTTTAAAAGGAATACTTAAAATTTTATTTTCTCCAGGGCTCCCCTGGTGGCACAGTGGTTGAGAGTCCGCCTGCCGATGCAGGGGACACGGGTTCGTGCCCCAGTCTGGGAAGATCTCACATGCCACGGAGCGGCTGGGCCCGTGAGCCATGGCCACTGAGCCTGCGCATCCGGAGCCTGTGCTCCGCAACGCGAGAGGCCACAACAGTGAGAGGCCCGCATACCGCAAAAAAAAAAAAAAAAAAAAATTATTTTCTCCAAAACACACATTTTCTCAGAAGGATGAAATTATATTCTCTTGTTTCGGAAGTAACTTCTGCTGGCTTTTATAACTCAAGCTCAGAATTTTGACACAAATAAGGAATTAACACCACCTTGTTAAGAATTAAACTCAGAGGCTTTATAGAGTTCTTGAAGGTGTCCAATATAAAAACGACACTCTCTTTTATATTTTCAAACTCAAGAAAGCAAATTAGAAACATACATTGTCTAAAAGGTTTTATATTAATAATTATTGAAAGAATTTTGAATGTATCAAAAGTATTTTCAAAATATATAATTATGAGTTGAGTGAGCTTAAACACCAATTTTTGGTATTTTAATTTCAGGTATTATTTAAAGAATCACCAGTGCTTACAAACAACTGGGGAAATAAATAGTTGCAGAGGAAACATAATGAAATTTTAGGCATAAAATTCAGCCTGAAAAACACAAAAGTAGATATAAATAAACTGAAAGATATTCCTCATTTTTCATTAGGCTATCTCAACATCATCAGGTTGTCAGTTCATTTCAATGACAATGGTTAATTTGATCTAATAAAAATTCTAATGAGCTTTAAAGGAGCTAGAAAAGTTGATCTTAATGTTCATATACAGAAATAAACATACAAGAATAGCTAGAAACAGCAATGAAAAGGAAGAGCTTTGAGGGGAGCTAGACTGAAAAGACATTAAAATATACTCAACATCTATAAAATTAAAACAGTACGGCATCAGTACATAAATAGAAAGATAAATGGTACAGAAGAGAAATTCCAGAAACAAAATTCCAGAAATTCCAGAAAAATCTAGAAATCTAGTATAAGATAAGCATAGTGTTCTGAATGACTGGAGTAAAGACATTCATCGTCTTAAATGGTACTGAGACAACTGGATGGCCATTTGGAAAAATACAGGATTAGACCCAATCCTCACACCGTACACACACACAAAACACTAAACATAACCATAGAAGTGATACCCCATCACCTTTGCTAAATTTTCTAGTTTAGAACCAAGTCACACATCCTGCCCAGACTCAATGAAAGGGGATTATACAATAATGTGTGAATACCAGAAGGCAGAGATCAGTAGTAGTCACCTTAGGATCTGTCCACAATAATATTTTTGTTATACATAAAGTTTTTATTATATTTCAATACAATTATTTGAGATATGAATATGTACTAATCTAATTCATATCATAAATAATTTGAGAAAAAGTATTTGATCAAATTCAAACTCTGATTATAAGAGGTACAGAGAATATGAAGGGAAAAGTATAGATATAAATAATAATTCTTTAAACAAATTAATATTGTACTATATAAATTACATTAAAACTAATTCTGATACGTAAGCTAAGTAATGTTTTTAAAATTCAGCATCTTAAAAAAATTTAAAAATTTAAAAAATAAAATTCAGCATCTTTCTGTATAAATATTAGATACAAACATTAAAAGCCTCAGAAATCTTCTGCATGGCTTAATTAAAAACATAACTTCAAAGTATTTCTGTGTCTAAGCAAAGAGATAATCATCCTCTATTCCCACTAAGCAAACAGCCAGATCTTTTTATAAAACAGATTTAGGCTGAAATATTCATTAGGGACTTTGAAAGGGTAAATATTATCATTATATGTCACCTAAATAATGGTTACCATTTATGTGAATGATCACATTACATGATAAGTATCACTTTCTAAAAAACAGAATATAAAATAATTCCACATTTATAAGTGTTAAAATATAGCATTTCATTTTGTTCCTATTGATTTAAATATTTAAATATATATACATATTTTATCACAAGATATAATTTTTCTACTCAGAAGCTAAAAAGAGGGACATCTAGTTGCTATAATTTTGAAATATCATAACAGATTATTTAAAACAGCTGAGAATCTGATAAATAAATTTGTTTTTATGAAAAATTATGAAAGTTATACATAAGGTAGAACACCCTTGCTTTTGCTTTGTTCTTCCTCTAAAGAAACCCATAAAAATAATACCATATAATATAAACAAAATTATGATATTAAGCACTATAATAGTATTAATATTGACACCACACTTCTCAGACAATGTATCCTAAATAAACAAAAATTCAGACATGAAGGTATGGTAAATACTGAAATAGAACCTGAGGAGATACAGGTTCTAGAATTGTAAGGCTGTTTATGGATTTCAAAGTCCAATAATAATAAAGAGAAGTAACTAGGTAGTTGAAGACTACTAAGAACAGTAGGTTTTATTTTTTTAATGCTTAAAAGTATTGGAGAGCAAAAGAGTGAAAAATTACCAGGCCAGGATGCAGAGAAGAATGGACTCCCAGGACGTAGAATCATTTCGGGGATCCCTTTTTCGCCAATTATGAATAGGAACAGCATTTCACAGGAAAAGGATTGGACTCCAGGGCCACCAAAGGTTCATGAGTTTAGTCCCAAAGTGTAATCTTAGGTTTAAGGTCATAAAAAGGCCTTCCAGAGACTGCAGATCTACTTTGAACCATCCTTATTCCTGAAAATGATTAATGTTATGTGCCCTCAGACACAGAGCAGAATCAAATTCCCCTAAGATTTAATTAACCCATGATCTCATATTTTCTATAAATATATTTTGCAAATATGGTATCAGTACAAAATAAAAAAATAACTGGGCATGGAAATAGGTAAGAAAACAAGAACAGGAACGAGGAAAAACAAAGGATGATGGAAATACAGCCATGGGAATTTAGATATTATCTAGGAAAAGCCAATGGCTTTAAAATAGCTATTATATTGGAGAAGATTACAGGCAAGATTAAAAATTTGTCTAAATTCTGTAAACTATAAAAGGCAATTAAAAACGATAACAGATTAAGAATAAGAATTTAGTCTGAAAAACTGGAAAATACAAAAACAAGAAAATGAAAATACAATAACCAAAATTAGGAACTGAATGGATGAGATTAACAGCAAATTACACACAGTGGAAAAACAAGAGTAAACTGAAAAACAGATCAGGAGAGAGTGGAAAAATATGAAGATATAAAAGTTCTGGTGTGGGCTTCCCTGGTGGCACAGTGGTTGAGAGTCCGCCTGCCGATGCAGGGGACACGTGTTCGTGCCCCAGTCCGGGAAGATCCCACATGCCGCGGAGCGGCTGGGTCCGTGAGCCATGGCCGCTGAGCCTGTGCTCCGGAGCCTGTGCTCCACAATGGGAGAGGCCACAACAGTGAGAGGCCCGCGTACCGCAAAAAAAAAAAAAAAAACAAAAAAAAAACTGATGAGTGATTAATTTGAAACGGTGAATAATTGTGTGTGTGTGTGTGTGTGTGTGTGTGTGTGTGTGTGTGTCTGGTTTTGGTATGAAGGAGATGCTGGTCTTACAGAAAAGAGTTTGGAAGTGTTCCTTCCTCTTCAATTTTTTGGAAGAGTCTAAGGATAGTTAACTCTTCTTTAAATGTTTTATAAAATGCACCTGTACAGCTGTCTGGTCCTGGACTTTTGATTGTTGAAAGTTTTTTGATTACTGATTCAATTTCATTACTGGTAATTAGTCTGTTCATATTTTCTAACTCTTCCAGATTGAGTCTTGAGAGATTGTACATTTCTAGGAATTTATCCATTTCTTATAAGTTGTCCATTTTATTAGTGTATAATTGTTCATACTAATCTCTTACGATCCTTTGAATTTTTCTGGTGTCAGTTGTAACTTTTCCACTTTCATGTCTGATTTTATTTATTTACACCCTCTTTTTTTCTGGATGAATCTGGCTACAAGTTTACCAATTTTGTTTATCTTCTCAAAGAACCAGATCTTAGCTTCATTGACCTTTTCTATTGTTTAGTCTCTATTTTATTTATTTATGCTCTGATCTTTACTATTTCTTTACTTCTGTCAACTATAGGTTGTTTTTTTTTTTTTAACATCTTTATTGGAGTATAATTACTTTACAATGTTGTGTTAGTTTCTGCTGTATAGCAAAGTGAATCAGTTATACGTATACATATATCCCCATATCTCTTCCCTCTTGTGTCTCCCTCCCACCCTCCCTATCCCACCCCTCTAGGTCATCACAAAGCACCGAGCTGATCTCCCTGTGCTATGCGGCTGCTTTCCACTAGCTATCTATTTTACATTTGGTAGTGTATGTATGTCAATGCCACTCTCTCACTTTAACTATAGGTTTTGTTTGTTCTTCTTTTTCTAGTTCCTTTAGGTGTAAGGTTAGGTTGCTTATTTGAGATTGATTTGTTTTCTGAGGTAGGCTTGTATCGCTATAAACTTCCCTCTTAGAAGGGCTTTTGCTGAATCCCATAGATTTTGGACCATTTGGACCACTGTGTTTCCATTTTCATTTGTCTCCAGGTGTTTTCTGATTTCCTCTTTGATTTCTTTGTTGATCCATTAGTTGTTTAGTAGCATGTTGTTTAGACTCCACATGTTTGTGTTATCTGTGGGGTTTTTTTCTTTTGTACAATTGCCCATTAAAATATGCAGAGGTTAGGGGCACCAACCCGTTGCACAGTCAAAAATCCATGTATAAATTTTGACTCCCCCCCAAACTTAACTACTAATAGCCTACTGTTGACCAGAAAGCCTTACCGATAACATAAACAGTCAATAAACACAAAGTCTGTATGTTATATGTATTATAAACTATATTCTTACAATAGAGTAAAAAGAAAATGTCATTAAGAAAATCATAAAGAAGAGAAATTACATTTTACAGTACTGTACCCAATTTATCAATACCATAAGTTTATGTCATCTGTTCACAAGATGAATCATCTATCAGTACCTACATCAGTGTTGTCTTATATGGTACAAAGCACTGTAGATGTTGTATGTATTACTAACACTAGCCATCAGTAATGAAAAAATGTGAAAAAGAAATTTATATTTATTTACAAGTACAGCAATTCATGCTTTGATAACAAAAAATCAGCAATATGATTGTTTTATGGTAAAATGTAGTGTAATCAATAGGGCTGCTTCACAGTAGCTTAGCCTACACACTAATGAATGAATAATTATAAAATTTTAAAAATCTACAAACAATAAATGCTGGAAAGGGTGTGGAGAAAAAGGAACCCTCTTGCACTGTTGGTGGGAATGTAAATTGATACAGCCACTATGGAGAACAGTATGAAGGTTCCTTTAAAAAACTAAAAATAGAACTAGCATATGACCCAGCAAGCCCACTACTGGGCATATACCCTGAGAAAACCATAATTCAATAAGATTCATGTACCACAATGTTCATTGCAGCTCTAGTTACAATAGCCAGGACATGGAAGCAACCTAAGTGTCCATCGACAGATGAATGGATAAAGAAGATGTGGCACATATATACAATGGAATATTACTTGGCCATAAAAAGAAACGAAACTGAGTTATTTGTAGTGAGGTGGATGGACCTAGAGTCTGTCATACAGAGTGAAGTAAGTCAGAAAGAGAAAAACAAATACCGTATGCTAACACATATATATGGAATCTAAAAAAAAAACAAAAAATGGTTCTGAAGAACCTAGGGGCAGGTCAGGAATAAAGACACAGACGTAGAGAATGGACTTGAGGACACGAGGAGGGGAAGGGTAAGCTGGGCGAAGTGAGAGAGAGGCATGGACATATATACACTACCAAATGTAAAATAGATGGCTAGTGGGAAGCAGCCTCATAGCACAGGGAGATCAGCTCGGTGCTTTGTGACCGCCTGGAGGGGTGGGATAGGGAGTATGGGAGGGAGATGCAAGAAGAAGGAGATATGGGGACATATGTATATGTATAGCTGATTCACTTTGTTATAAAGCAGAAACTAACACACCATTGTAAAGCAATTATACTCCAATAAAGACGGTAAAAAAAATCTTTATGGCATACAGTATTACAGTCATATTTACAATACAGTACCAAAAACACTGTTACTTTCATTTAAAAACCACTCAGTGATGATAGGCTGATATGCAGTTTCTCCAACTGTAAGAGAGAGAGGCATACTGTACAGTAAGGTAATTCTTTGAAAGCAAAGTTATAAAACAGTAAGAAATCTAACACATTAATTTTATATTAATATCACTCACTTTATGCCTATGTAAGGATAGACTATCCATTTCAATACAAGTCTTAAACACAATGACCTACATGATGAATACTCAGATGATGACGACACAAAAATGTCTCACACAGGGGCTTCCCTGGTGGCGCAGTGGTTGAGAGTCCGCCTGCTGATGCAGGGGACATGGGTTCGTGCCCTGGTCCGGGAAGATCCCACATGCCGCGGAGCGGCTGGGCCCGTGAGCCATGGCCGCTGAGACTGTGCTCCACAACAGGAGAGGCCACAACAGTGAACAGTGAGAGGCCCGCATACCGCAAAAAAAAAAAAAAAAAAAAAGTCACACACAGTTCTTGTCATACAGTTATTACATTTTCACAGGAAAGCACTCACACATACACAAGAGATAAGTTGATTGACTATATGGCATGATGATTATTTACTATTCATTAAGTGGAAGTGGATCATCTTAAAGGTCTTCACCCCTGCTGTCTCACGCTGAGTAGGCAGAGGAGGAAGAGGTGGAGGAGGGGCGGGGGAGGCAGGCGAGGCAAGCACACTAGTGTAACTTCACAGAAATGTACTGTGATTTCTGTTGGACTTTTCTTGTTTTTTCATTTCTCTAAAAATTGTTTCTATACAGTACCTCTCCTCCACCGTTTGCTTTAGTTTCAGCGGCCATATCACAGAAGGCTCCAATGTCATGAAAGAAGTTAGAAGTAGTCTTGAATAATCAGAACCCCACGTCAAACTGTCTAATGTCAATTTGTTTTCTGGTGCTGCTTCTTCTACATCTTCTTTCTTACTGTCTGGCACTGGTTCAGAAGCACTCAACTCCATCAAGCTGTCCTTAGTTAATTCCTGTGGTGTGGTATCTATCAGCTTTAGAATTTCTCCGAGATCCACATCTTGAAACCCTTCAACCCCCACCTTTTTAAATTTTTTTTTCTATATCCGCAATCTCTTCCACGATTTCCTGTCTCTGTCATAAATCCTGTGAAGTCATGATCATCCGGACAGTTTTCTCCAGCAGGAATTTATTGGTTCAAGTTCTGTAGTTCTCACAGCTTTTTCTATAACACAACGGCATCTTCCAGGGCAAAATCCTTCCAGACTTTCATGATGTTCTCCCTATCTGGGTTCCCCTCCATAGCACTGACAATCCTGTGCATAGAGTACTGTGCGTAATGAGGCTTAAAGATCCTTATGGATGCCCTGATCTAGAGGCTGAATTAGAGATGTTGTTAGAGGGCAAGTAGACCACTTTGATGCCGTTGATGTTGAACTCATGGAGATCTGGGCGTCCAGGGGGCACTGTCCAATAGCAAAAAGAACTTTAAAAGGCAGTCCCTTATTGGCAAGGTACTTCCTGACTTTAGGAACAAAGCATCAATGGAACCAATCCAAAACAATGGTTCTCGTTATCTAGGCCTTCTTGTACAATCAAAAGACAGGAAGCTGATATTTATCTTTTCCCTGCTAGGCTCCTGGATTAGCAGCTTTATAGACAATGGCGGTCCTGATCATAAACCTGACTTCATTTGCACAAAACAGTTGAGTTAGGCTACCCCTTCCTGCCCTAAATCCTAGTGCTTGCTTCTCTTCCTTACTAACAGAAGTCCTTTGTGGCCTTTTTTTCTAGAATACAGCATTTTCATCTGCATTAAAAATCTGTTCAAGCAGATATCTCATCAGTGATTCCTTAATGGCATCTGGGTACTCATCTGCTCCCTCTCAGTCAGGAGAAGCTGCTTCTCCTGTTATCTTGACATTCTTTAAGCCAAACCTCTTTCTAAAATTATCAAACCATCCTTTGCTGGCGTTAAATTCTCCAGCTTTAGACCCTTCATCTTCCCTTTGCTGTAAGTTGACATATAATGACTTCACTTTTTCTTGAATCATATTAGAGTCTATAGGTATGCCTTTCTCACAACAATCCTGCACCCACATAAGTTGCATTTTCAATATGAGATTAAAAGGTATTATGCAATGAGTACAAGGTTTGAGCACCTTCTGGAGTAGCTGCAGTGATGGCTTCGCAAATTTCCTTCTCTGTTTTTTACAATGGTCCTTATGCTGGATTCATTTGTCTTGAAATGGCAGGCAACTGCAGCTGCAGACCTCAATCTATAGTACGTATCAAGCAATTCAGCTTTTTCCTGTAGTGTCATGACTCTTCTCTGCTTCTCAGGAGCACTTCCAGTATCCCTAGTGGCACTTCATATGGGTTCCATGGCTTCATTTAATGTTTACAGTATTGCACTAAATACGATGAAAAATACACAAGAACCACGAAAGCTCACTTTTCACTGTGATGTGCAATTTACTGGAGAGAAGAACTGCTCATGCAGATATGATTAGCGTCACAAGGCATTTTAAGTGGATACTCAACACTTAAATGCAAAAGTATGTGTGCATACTTCAAAAGTATGTGTGCGCCATTTTCCAGTGACCAATTATGTACTAAATGGCTTGAGGTCCCACTGGATAGAATGGAGGAGAATGTATTGTGTGTATTGATGAGATGCCATGCGTGGTTCCTCAAAGGAACCCAACCACTATTTTAACTGATGGGCTCTGGGAATCAGAGATTCAAATCAGAATCAGGAAAAGACTGAAGGATCACAATTTTCTACTAAGGCAGCTGACATCAACCTTCTGCTTATTGGTTCATGATTTTTTTTGGTGATACAAGTCCAACAATAATCTAGTTGGCTGCCAATTTAGCTCATCCCTCAGAACTCACTTAGGCATTTCCACATATCCCTGCTGACCAATACCCCCTGATGGTCACCTGGTCTTGCTGACTATTAAGGTAATTATATCTATATTTAAGAGTTAAATGTCACCACCTGGCTTCTACTGTTCTGGAATCCTGACACACACATTGTCACTAGAGAGCCCAGCTGACTGGAATCATTTTTACTGTCTATCAGGACCTACAGAGAACAGCCACCACTGAGTTCCACAGATTCCAGGGCTCCCCTTACTGCTGTACTCCTTATGGTCCTAGTGAAGGAAGTGTTCTGGAAGACCTCCAAGAAAATATAGTCAGTTAATGGGCAGTCTGATATTATGTAATACATGCATTCCAATACATCCAGCTTCCTGAGTTTCTGACCCCAGTGCTCAAAATTTCCCAAGACAGTTCCAGCAACTCCCACCTCACTAACTAGAGGCAAGCATCATGTCCACACTTTAAAAAGCCGTCAGCAACTTCATGTAAACTCACTAAGATATGAAATCCTGAAATATAGAAGAGTGACGCCGTATCAGTATAGTCTCCCTTCTCCGGTCTTATATCCCATGTCCCCAGGTCCAACACCCTCACTGTGCATTCCTGATTCCTGCCTCTGCATACTTGCCAGGCTCTGCAACTTTCTGAGTGAATAAGCTATGTCTTCCTATAGCAGAGACTGAGTTTTCCCATTCATGCTACACTGAGACCTGATGCTTCTTACTGATCTGAAGATAGTAAGTAGAGGCAGGGGACACTCTGGAAGAGGACATCTTTTTAGGAAGCATAACCCTCAGGTGAAATCTTTGCACTGTGTCCAGAGAAAAGGAAGCTATTCTACTCTAGCAAATGACAGAGGGCTACTTCTGTCAGGAGTGTTCAAGAGAATCTAGGATTCAGGGTTCTAAGGTCATACTCATAAGTGTCCCCACTGTAGGCCTCAAAGTCTTACTCCTTGTCATCAGGCAACGACTCTGGCATGCGTAAATTGTCATGACTGAGCCTTCAGTTTCATCTGCAGTCTGCCAACCTTATGATTAAATCCTGGGCATAATTTTCAAGATACTCTGCTCTCTGGCTATAGAGGATGAGGGTCTTTAAATGCTGTTATGAGGGCCTCTGATGTTCACATTATGCCTTGAATTGATGGAAGTCTCCTTCTTTTTTTTTTTTTTTTTTTTTTTGCGGTACGCGGGCCTCTCACTGTTGTGGCCTCTCCCGTTGAGGAGCACAGGCTCCGGACGCACAGGCTCAGCGGCCATGGCTCACGGGCCCAGCCACTCTGCGGCATGTGGGATCTTCCCGGACCGGGGCATGAACCCGTGTCCCCTGCATTGGCAGGCGGACTCTCAACCACTGTACCACCAGGGAAGCCCGATTCTCATTCTTTATGTGGAATATTGGAAAGTACAGGAAACTGTCCACTGCAGCCTTGATGAAACCCTAAAAGCCATGAGAGTTGGCAAGATGTATCGTAAGTATCTGCCACAACATTTTATCAAAACTACTTTCACCTATTTTTATCTGATTTCCCCTTTATTTCCCACTGAGGACCATTAGTTTCTATCAGTAGGGTTGTTAGAAGGCTGAAGGAAAAAACAATTAAATACTACTGACCTTCATTACACATACATTGAAAATGACAGACATTATATTTTACATAATGCAAATATGGGTCACCTTCACATTGTAAATTGAGAAATTTTACAAAAATAATATGTGTGTTTTCTTTAAAGTCTGCATGTTGCTCCTCAAAAGTAAACAATTTTCCTAGAGAATACCACTTCACTCATTTCATATTTATTTTTATATTATACTTTTCCATTAAATTAATTTTTAACTTACCATTTTTGAGTTCCAACTGTGTTTAGGCCAGGGCCAGAATGAGAACTTTACCTTGGCAAGATTAATAATTTGGTGTCCCTTTAAATGAATATTTTGACCCCATACTGAAGCCCTGCCCACTGTGTCTGCTATTCCCTTCCCCCAGCACACACCACAAGAAATTATCTCCAATTTTTTCCATGAACAACCGGTGCGGTTCATGTGTGGACCCACCAATTCCTCGGCCCCAGGGCCTTCACCCTATTGACGATGAGTACTTGAGCACCGATTTATCAGCCACCTCAGCTGGACTCTGCTTTTAAGCTTCTCACTGGCTTCACTCCAGGTTAGCCAGCGTTCCTGTCTCATTTCTCCCTGAAAGCTCTTGTTTCTCTTTAGAGTTTCAGTCATTTGGTAACCCTGTAATCTCAGTTCTCCAACACTTTCAAGAAAACGCATGAATTTGCAGTTTGCCCAGCTTTTCTTTCTTTCATTGTAAAGGTGGGAACAATGCTTTTTCCAGCTCTCTACATCTTGAGCAAAAACTGGAAATGCTATCGTTCATTTTTACTTGTTTGCTTTACTGATGTGGTATCCCTTTCTGTTTACTACATTCTATACCCAGAAAATTTTAACTCTTCCTTCAAGTTCCATCTCAAATATGCTTTGCTCACACTTTCCTTATTCTTCCATGATAAATCAATCATTCCCTTTCAGTACTCCTTCAGTACTTTCTTCATTCCATTCCATTAAATAAATTTATTGAACACTTATATTGTAGCACTGATGCAATGGTCCCTAAAGAGGTTCACTTAATAAAGGATACAGGCAAGTACATAGATAATGCAAGGAAAAAATTAGTAAATAGGAAGACAACCAATTTCAATTTGGAGAGGTTATGAAAAATACACAAATGAGATGTGATGTCTGACTACATACTTAAAGCCAAACAGAAATTATCCTGGGAAGAGGAAAGAGTTCATTCATAAGCATCTCAAATCACTAATGTATCAATAATAAATTAATATAGTATATTTTGGCTAGTGTCTCCACTGCTAGCCTGAAAGAAGCTTTAAGTAAAAACCATGTGTTAGTCATCTTCATTAAGAGTAGCAACCACTCATTTAATAATTGTTTACTGACTTGAGTGACTAGCTTTGCTTCTTAAAAAGAGCATTTTTTTCCAGTATAAGCACACTGCAGGAAATTATTGCTTTAAGTATGAGGACCCTATTGTCATCACTGCCCTACACTCAAATAAATAAATTAAATTAATAAATAAATATTTATACAAATATAAATATATATTTAATATAAATATGTAAATAATATACATATATTTCTATTTTATATTTGTATAATATATGATATATATTATTATATAATATAAATCTTATATAAATAAATAAGTAAAACAAAAAAGTAATAAATGTAATTCTATCTACAAAAACTGTCCACAAAATACCCTCTACAAATGAGTATTCCAAGTTTTCCTCTGCTTATAAAAAATTTCCCGTTTATAATAACTAGGGCAAAATGTAATTTCACCATTCAGAACTATATAATTTATTTTTCTAGTATTTCATACATATGCCAAATCCTGTAACTCTGTATATATAAGCTTAGAAGCCCATGAGTTCAGTGAATTAAAATACTGTCTCTCTTACCTGGAAACAAAAATGTTTCTAACGTACTGCATCACATAACAGATAATTATTATGGATGGTTATACCATTTGTGCAAAAGTAAAGTACAAATTTAAATTGCCAGTGTTTATAATGATGATGGAATCTCACAACAAAAATAAAGTATTTGTTGCTTAAGACCAAGAGCTACTACACAATTCATTGGGGGAAGAGAGATGCAAGGAACAGTACAAAATGAAAATGAAGGGCTCTCGTTAAAAATTTATTAAGAATTTTAATATGGCGACAGAAGAACATTCAATCAGGCATGATGCCCTTCTAAGCATGAGGCCCTGTGTAAATGCACATGTCACACACCCAAGAAGTTGGCATTACTTATGACAACCAGTACGTAGCACTGCAAAACACTGGAGGCATCTCTCTGACTTAAAGCATAGGACTCTGATTTAATCTCATTGGTACTGAGAACAAAACAGCCTTCCTTAATAGGAATTTCCCTAAGATCTTATGCTTTGACCTCATTTTTAAGTTTAGAGACTATGGAGAAGGAATAAAAACTGGTTCTGCTCACCTTCTCTTGAAAACCTATGATACCTCAGTGACTAGTCAAAGATGTAACCATCTAACTTGAAATGTTTAGGATAATTCTATTGTAAATAATGTATTGTTCTAAATAAAAACAAACAAAAAGATCATTTTCCATGGCTAACATACCTCTTTGGATATAAATTTTTACATATAGTTTTGGAGAATCTTTTATTAATTTTTAAAATAATTATATAATTATTATAATCAGAATTTATGGTTTATGTCATACAGCACATTATACCTAATATAAATGTAAGTGCATATATACAACTCAAAACTATAAAAATGATTTTAATATATGAAGAATATGAATAAGAAAAAAATTTAAGTAACATGAAACAACTACTTTTTAAAGTTACTCCTTTTGGAGGTAGGTGAGAATAACAACTAAATTATAAAAAGACAAAAACCACTCATAAAACTACTGAAAGCAGAGTTAACAACAAGAGTGGGTTCATGTCTAATGAAATAACAGAGAAAAAGAAGATAAGTATAAAAAACCACTTGGAAGGCCTAAAAGACTATAATGATCAGAATTAATAATAAAAGATTCAAAAGAAGGAAATGCATAGAAACACTGGATTTCAGTTATTTAACAAGACATAGAGAACAATTATAAAGATAGCAATGGAGGTTTGATATATATTTTTCCAGAAAAAATAAGAATGTTTCTTTTTATCGGAGAGATACAAAAGACAAATATTCTTTGGGCTCTGTTTTGAAGGCGCCACAAAATTGTCATTTTAAAGGCTTAATTTTTTATGAAAATTGATAAAATGCAAGTAAACATAGCTTACAATAATACTGGTTGCTCAACTAACACAACACTAAACTTAAAATGGAAAACCTGTAACAATTAGTTCTACAGCATAAATTCAACCCATGAAAGTTCTAGAAAGTAATGTTTACTTACAATTGGCATTGATCACCTTTTATTCCTTTAGTTGTGCAGAAACATTTTCCTGTGTGCATATGACAAATATTTGCATGTCCACTGCATGTACAAGCTGTAAGTCAAAACCAAAATGATATTGAATATTCCCCATCACAAACATGTGCATCACATTTCAGGGAAGGTTGTATTATCTTATTTGTAAACCATCGATTATCCTCTTGCCATCCAAAAACTAGGGTTAGCATACAAGTTATTTTTAATGAAGGGGAAGTAAATTCACTTATTTAAAAATTTTGTGAAACTCTTCAAAGTCTTTGGGGTATCCTGAAGTCTAGTGTGGATCCAAGTATTTATCTCATCCTTCTTTGGACTTTTTTCCATTTCTAATTTGGTACATCTACTTAATGAAATGAGTTTCAAAGAGCATAAGATCTTTGGAGTCAAACAGCTCAGCTTCAAAATGTACATCTAGCTTCAAAATGTACATCTATAATCACTAGCTATGTGACCTTGGGCAATTTATGTAACCTCACTAGTCTTAGTTTCTTCGTCTTCAAAAGGAAAAAGGAGCTCTCAGGACTTAGTGAGAATTAAATGAGATAATGTATTTTAAATTCCTAGCACATATCAAACACTTAATAAATGCAACTATTACTTCCACTACTTTTACCACTGCCAACAATAAAAAAATATAATTTTACATATTGTATAAAAAAGCATATCTGTTTATTTGCCCAAATATCATCCTTTTCTGAGATCATTCTCAGTTTTAGTGTTCCAGAATACTACCTGAAACATTCCATAGCATAACAGTTACATATAGTCAATTTGGTTCATACTGAACTCATTTCATTTTCTTACTTTGCATTCCTTTGTTAAAGATCAGCGTTCCAATTATTCAGGACACAAATCTCACACTTTATTGTGCCCAACATCCAATCAGCTGGCAGGTTTAGTTTCTACATGCAGGATCTTTCTTGTATCTGACCTCCTCCTTTCCACTATGATAACACATCATTCAAGTCCTGTCACTCATACTCTCTTACTGACACCAATACATTACATAACTGATCTTTCTGCCTTCCGTATGGCTACAACTTATTCTCCAATCCTGAGACATATTCTCAAGAGATAAGGCTGATCATGTCATCAACCCTTTCAAAAACCTTTAATGAGAACTACTGTGTTCCTGCACACCACCAGCTAGTTAAACCATTCTATTGATAAAAATGAAATAATGATTTAATTCCTGATTTTCATACACATTTAAAAATAAGATAATGAGTCACTGATTTTGATCAAAATATTTTAGAACACTAAGCTTCTTATTGTTTATGATTATTTGCTTTGAAAAAAACACATAATTAATATAAAGTAAATATATACAACCCTACACACACAAAAAAAATAAATTTTGGTATTAGGTAGATTATTTAAGAAGCCA
The DNA here is from genome assembly GCF_003676395.1 of Aethalodelphis obliquidens. NCBI lineage: Eukaryota > Metazoa > Chordata > Mammalia > Artiodactyla > Delphinidae > Aethalodelphis > Aethalodelphis obliquidens. The sequence continues at coordinate 30,772,544 of NW_020837955.1, read as the reverse complement.
GGCTTTCTTTGCTAAAAGAGACTCCTACATAAAAGTGTGGGTTTTCTTTCATAAAGACTTTAAATAGATCAGTATAATCTTCCTTTAAGTTTGTAGAATTAACTATGGAAACACAACATGTGAGAATTTTAGAAATGAATGACAAGATGCAGAAGTGCAAGGAATAAAGGAAATTATCATGAGCAAAAAAGGGACTCAGATATACTGATAACATGTAACTTCATAAATAGTGAATGCATATACCATGGTATCTTTTAATATTAACTTGCCGTTTCACATTAACACTATCTTGTATTCAGAACTTCACTAAAAAACAAATGATGCACATTAATATTTTAAAACTTGGGTAAACTTTTTATTTACCCTTTATGGCAGAACTAGATAACAGTCACACTTGCAGCATTTCTTTAAAGAATTATCAATGTATAGTAGCTTTAATAATTTCTGAGACAGAAAAAAATATTGTGTTAAAAAATACCTTTTAGTGAAAACTCATTTTGAGAGAATTCCCTTCTGGTGCTACACTTCAGGCTAAAATGGCACAAATGTATTTTAAATTCAATTGTTTAAAATTTATACTTCATGACGGTACTGAAATCATTCTGTTGTTGTCAGCGTTTGAGGTTATCTTTTTATGCTGAATAAGCACCTATAAAATCATCACACTGTGGCCTTTTGTTTGGTAAATTTTATATGATGATGATTTTATAGCCTAGCTATACATTACAGGAACATTATGAGGTCACATGGTATTTCTGTTTCCCTATAATATAAATTTGTAATATCAACTTGTAACTAAAACTAAACAATAAGGATAGAAAAAAAGATGCTATAAGAGCTATTCAAATAAATTGTATATAAAGAATATACTTTAGAAAAGGAAATCAAAAAATAGTCATTGGCAGTACTTGTTTCGAAGTCAGTTTATGTGCCTCGGTCCTTTAATTGCTATGTCATTGCTATCTGTCACACACAAATACAACAGCTTCTGGGAGTTACGAGATCATGTCCACTTAATTTCCTTTATATACTTCTAGCTTAATTATACTTGATATTTAGTAGATATATTACATTAGGTTTCAAATATAGTAAGAATTCTGGCAAAGAGAAATGTTCAAATAGCCACATGACTTAAAATTAATTCTTCAAACTTATATTTTTATTTACAGCTCTAAGCCCAAATAGCCATCATGTGTGGTTTATGAAAAGGGAAAACAGAACATAGCTGTTTCCCTTTGATATAAATAAACATGAAATGTTGATACCAATAATATCTTAGCAATCTGGTTTTTCTCACTAAAAACTCAAAAATTACAACTATTGCCATGTATTAATCTGTTGCTGAGAGTATGATTTTGTTCTCTCCTGGAAAGATGACAAGTCTCATAATTTAAAATATGTCATTTGACTTACAGAGATTATTTTGTTTACTTAGGATATTGGGCACCCATATTTGCCTAAATAAAGAGTAAATGAGAAATTAAGAAATGATTCTTTCTCCAATAAATAAAGCACAGTGAAACTCAGTTATTCAGTCCTTGTTCCAGTATTTGTTGAACGCTGTTGGGTGAAAGGCACTGCTCTAGAACTAGTCTGAGAATATGATAGTGAACAAGAATCTAGAACTTAAGGACTGGAACTGCCAAGTAAATGGTACTGTTTTAAGGATTTAAGTTACAGGTTGGAAAGTCATAAAGTGCCAAGAGGGCTATTAAGATTCATATTTTACATTTCAAAGCCATCTAACATATTGAAAAATGAGGAGAAACTCTAACCATCTGTTTTAAGGGTCAGTAAACTATATCCGTGAGGGCAAGTCCTCACTTCCTATTTTTTATGGCCTATAAGCTGAGAACGGTTTCTACATTTTCAAAGGACTGTGGAGAAGAAGAAGGAGGTGAAGCTGGAGGAAAAGGAGGAGGAACAAGAGGAGGCAGCAGCAAAGCAGCAACCATACCTGTACCTGGATCACAAAAAACAAAATATTCACTACCTGATGCTTTAGAGAAAAAAAAATTGCCAACCCCTGACCTATAACCACAAAGCCTGGAAACACATAACTTGTCAGTTCTTCATTCTGACTGAATGTTCAAAACACAAATCTCATTTAAAACAAACAAGGTTTTGGTTTTTTCTTTTTTGATAGAAGAGGGTTAAGCATAAGCACTGAAAATATCTGACCAAAATAAATTTCAACCCAACTCTTCTGGAATTGTATTTTTAATACCTTGTGTGTTTAGCTTTGATAAAGAATAACTTTAGTCATATTTCATTTTCTAACTCTAGCAAGATAAATTTCTTGAACACGCCTAATGACTACCATTAAAGTTTTTAAACGCTTTAAATTTTACTTATTTCTTTAATCTGAAGTTTTCATACATCTAAAAAAGTAGAGCAAAATATTAATACCCTGGGCTACAGATGAGGCAAGAATGACACATATTATTAGAATCTATTCACAAGCCAAACCTCAATACCAATGAAATACCAGGCATTTTTTCCCACATTCAGTTCTACCACCAAAAATTACTACTTGCCTTAAGTTCAAATTCTTAAATTCCAATTTATTGAATTTTTATTGCATCTCTTTTTAAATCTGCAATGTTTTCAATGAGATTGTTTTTAAAGGTTGTTTTGAATAGTTATTAATCAATGAATCAAATCATCTGAAAAAAGTTGTTGAGTATTCATTATGTTAAAAATATAAAACATGAAGTAGGTTAATGATAAGAACAATATTTTGCAACCATATATGACTGCACTATTTCCAAAGTACTCTCACACACATTACCTATTCAATCTTTACACCATATGTATTATACTCATTTGATAGAATAGCCTCAAAGAAATGAAAAAAAAAAGTCCACATTTATACATCTAGTAAGTAGTAAAGAGTTATATCCTGAGATTCTTTCAGCTTCTTGATAGACGATATATATGTGTGGATGGCACATATAGATAACATGTAACATTCTTGACCATATATGCTTTTTAATTTCAAATATATAATGTACTTTTTTAACAGTTTGAAAGCTGAAACTAACCTGAAAACATCAATGATAATAACGTATTCAGTAAATACACCGTTTAATATAAGTACTAAGATTGCAAGGTTGATTCATTATTAAGAAATTCATTAATATACCATATTATCGAATCTAAAAATAAAAAAATATGATTATCTACACAGATGTTAAAAAGTCTTTGACAAAAGTCAATACCCATTCCTGATAAAACATTCAATAAAATACTAATTCAAGGATACTTTCTTAGCATAAATATACACACACACACACACACACACACAAACATACGTATATGTGTGTGTATATATATTTTTTATATATATCTATATATATCTATAGATACACATATATATATATAATAGCATATTGCTTAATAAGAAAACACTGTAAGCTTTTCTTCCACTAAGATCAGGAATAAAGCAAGATTCCCCAATAGATCTATTACTCTTAAAATTGTATTAGAGATATTAACCAATGTAATTATACATGAAAAGTTAATTGATGTGTAAGGACTAGAAAAAAAGTGACACTATCTCTATTTGTAAATGATATGATAGTATCTGGAAACCCTAGAGAATCCGTGTTAAAACAAATTAAAACAATAAGCAATTCAGTAAGGTAATAAATTTAACAAATTAATATGCAGAAATCAATAGCCCTTTAACAATAACCAGGTAAAGGATATAAAATCTTATTTATAATTGTAATGAATAAGATAAAATACTTAGGAATAAATTTTAACAAAAAATATGCAAAACCCATGGGAGACATAAAGTAGTTGTGACAAAATGGAAAGACACACATTGTTCTTGAAAAAAAAACCCAATATCATAAAGATGTCAGTTCTATTTGAATTAGTTTATAAATCTAACCCAATCTCAACAAAAATACTAACATTTTTTAATGGAACTTAATAAATTGATAATAATAATCACATAGAAAAATATGCATTCAGGAATAGTCAGGAAAACACTAAAAAAGAAATGCTAAAAAAAAAGGGGGTGGGTCCTCCTAGAGAAATGGAAATAAAAATAAACAAATGGGACCTAATGAAACTTCAAAGCTTTTTCACAGCAAAGGAAACCATAAACAAGACCAAAAGACAACCCTCAGAATGGAAGAAAATATTTGCAAATGAAGCAACTGACAAAAGATTAATCTCCAAAATTTACAAGCAGCTCATGCAGCTCAATAACAAAAAAACAAACAACCCAATCCAAAAATGGGCAGAAGACCTAAACAGACATTTCTCCAAAGAAGATATACAGACTGCCAACAAACACATGAAAGAATGCTCAACATCATTAATCATTAGAGAAATGCGAATCAAAACTACAATGAGATATCATCTCACACCGGTCAGAATGGCCATCATCAAAAAATCTACAAACAATAAATGCTGGAGAGGGTGTGGAGAAAAGGGAACACTCTTGCACTGCTGGTGGAAATGTGAATTGGTACAGCCACTATGGAGAACAGTATGGAGGTTCCTTAAAAAACTACAAATAGAACTACCATACGACCCAGCAATCCCACTAGTGGGCATATACCCTGAGAAAACCATAATTCAAAAAGAGTCATGTACCAAAATGTTCATTGCAGCTCTATTTACAACAGCCAGGACATGGAAACAACCTAAGTGTCCATCATCGGATGAATGGATAAAGAAGGTGTGGTACATATATACAATGGAATATTACTCAGCCATAAAAAGAAACAAAATTGAGTTATTTGTAGTGAGGTAGATGGACCTAGAGTCTGTCATACAGAGTGAAGTAACTCAGAAAGAGAAAGATAAATACCATATACTAACACATATATATGGAATCTAAGAAAAAAAAATGTCATGAAGAACCTAGGGGTAAGACAGGAATAAACACACAGACCTACTAGAGAATGGACTTGAGGATATGGGGAGGGGGAAGGGTAAGCTGTGACAAAGGGAGAGTGGCATGGACATATATACACTACCAAACGTAAAATAGATAGCTAGTGGGAAGCAGCCGCATAGCACAGGGAGATCAACTCGGTGCTTTGTGACCACCCAGGGGGGTGGGATAGGGAGGGTGGGAGGGAGGGAGATGCAAGAGGGAAGAGATATGGGAACATATGTATATGTATTCACTTTGTTATAAAGCAGAAACTAACACACCACTGTAAAGCAATTATACTCCAAAAAGATGTAAAAAAAAAAAAAAAGGGGTGGGGGACTAGTTCTAATAGACATTCAAACATTTATAAGCCCTCTAAAATTAAAACACTGTGATACTGGCACATCAATTGGCAAACAGATCAGTGGAGTAGCATAGAAGATCTACAAATAGAACTGAATACATATGAAACTTTAGTATATAAAAATAAATATATTTTTATTGATATAAATAAAAATATATTTATTGTCAATAACTAAAGTTAGATTATTTGCTGTCAGAGAAGGAAATTAAAAATTTGGAAAGGAGGAAGGATAGAATGAACCCTGTAGTAAGGGATAGGAAATGAGAGGTATTAGTGTGAACTCATGGATTTTACTATAGAGTACAGGTAGATACAGAAATGGGCACTGATGTGTTTATACTTAGGTATGAGAATTTATTGGTGTCTGTTATGTCTACATACACCTATTTTCCAGTTCTGTCTGCTAGGATGATTCATAAACACTGATGGCCCTGTAGCAAAGAGCCCAGTAAAGGAACCAGGGATGCTTGAGAAATGCCAGCTTCCAGTTAGGGCAGGAAAGGTTCAAGATGAGTGCCAAAACATAAGGAAATGCTCAAAGAATGATAGATACATAAATAGATAGATAGAAACATAGACAGATGCATAGCTACATAGATAAATACATAGATGCACAGATGAATACACAGATAAGATTCACAGACAGACAAACTAGAGAAGACAAAGCTTTTCATTGTAGAAGAAAGCTAACTAATTATTGTAGAAAGAATGATGGAATCAGAAAATCTCTGTTTGGTAAAAATCACAAAACTAGTGAGTAAAAGTTTGAGAAGTAACATGATATTCACATAGTCTCATAGTATCTCCTACAAGATATTTTTTCATTAAAGGATAAAATAGTGACTTTATAGTGAAGAAATCTGGCAGACACCACTTTAACCAAATGTTTATGAACATCTGAAAAGCGGGGAATACCTGTATTCCTAAAAAATGTCAATGTCATTACATAAAAAGAAAGACTCAAGAAATGTTCCGGATTAAAGTCTGAAGAGACACACAAATCAATGCAACTAGTAATCTTGAATTTTCTTTTGCTCTAAAGAACAATGTTGGGACAATTGGTAAGGTCTATGTTTAATAACTATGCATCAATGTTTATTTCCTAATATCTATAATTATAATGTAGTTAAGAGAATTCCCAACTTTTAAAAAATAAACCCTAAAATCTTTAAGGAATAGAGGGATATCAAGTCTGCAATGTTTAATTGAGAGACAGGGAGAGAAAGAAGAAATCTGAGGGAACTTATTGAATATCCTTACAACTTTTCTGTGTGAAATTATGTCCCCCCAAAATTAACAGACCTTTTCAATTTTGAAAAGATTAAACATTTCTACACTTTAAAAATAGATAATAAAATGTACTTTTATGTCTTTTACTTATAGGTCAATAATAACATTATGTTAACAACTTTATTTGAAGAGTTCTTTGTTTTTCCCATATGTTATTAAGGGTTTAGTTTCTATACTTCTGAGTAGAAGGGATGTTGTTAACAATATGTAAAATAATGATTCCATTTCTCAAGAAAACATTAGTCTCTATCTTTTCAAGAAAAACCAATCATCCTATGTGAATAATTACCCAAATGCCTACAGTTACCAACAATGGGATTCACATAAGCACAATACAACTTTAAACTTGAAAGAATTAGCTGCTGGCAGATAGAAAAATAAACAAAATATACCTTAAAATCATTTAAAATACAAATTATATGGTATACTGAAATAGATATTTTGAAGTTAGTTAAAAACATTTATAGGATAACACATTTTGTTAAAATGACCCCAAAATTAATAAGAGTGAAGTGAAATGTAGATGGTAAGCTTTGAGAAGTCAGACACCAATAATCTATTTATCTTCTCTAGAAAAACTAGAAACTGAAAGGAATTATATTTCATTTTTCTTCCTTATCTAAACTTCATATAACTTCTCATCAGTATTTAATGAAAAATTTATGTACAAAATATTGGATTATTTCTCAATAAGTTATGAGTACAGAATGAAACACCATTGGTAATTATTAAAACTAATCCTCATTTAGAACAAAATAAAATATAAACTTTGGAACCAATATTGCTTCACTTCTGCCTCTATTACTGAAAAATAAAAGAAAGAAAAATCAACCTGAGAAAAATAGTAAGCTACTTTTTACCTCTTGCTCTAAAGTGAAAATATTGGTTGAAACATGAAACCCACCTAGCTAGAAAGTCTGAATTACATTTTCTCTTAGATCATATGAAAATGAGTAAAACATATGACACAAATATTACATTTTCTTAGTAATATTAATATAGCAATGGGCTAACTATATACCAAGCACAGTACTACTACCTATGTAATAGCGTCATAAAGATAATGTAAAAATGATTTTTAAAAAAAACCAACTAAGACAAAACTTTCCTCATCAAGAAGTTCACATCCTACTTAGAAAGATAAGTGAACAATGACTTACAAAAACACTGATGGCTATCACCATGGAGGTACCAACACTGCCTGAAGTTAGGAGGGACATTACAAGTTTTCAGGCTGAAATTTCCAGAGTTGAGATTTGAAAAATGAGTAATGGAGTCCAGAGGCACAGTAGTGTCCAGGGAAGCAAAAATAGGAAAAATGGGTAAAGAGTTGGGTTTATATGAAGGAGTGGTTTGATATGAGGTGAAAAGGAATACAATATTGTGAATGTCCTAGATACAGAATAAAGGATCAACTAAAAGAAAGTGAGGCTGATCTATTTAGAAACTGCTACAGTGGGCTAAGCTAAGGTAAAGGTAGACACAACTAGACACTGGCAGTTCAATATTATGGCTTCGAAATGGATTAGAGCTGACCACTGATTATATCTGAGATTCAAAGATGTAAGCACATACTTGCTTTGGAGTACAAGAGTCTGGTAGTTCATATTTCAATCCTGGTTCCATCACTTGCTGGCTTAACCTTTAACATGACTCTTTAGGCCTATGTCTTTGGTTTACTCCTCTATAAAACTGACATAATAGTATATACTTGACAAAATGCTTTGGAGAATATGAAAAACTTTAGGCAAAGCTCTTAGCAATGTTCCTGGTATTTTATTTAGATAAAATATCTAAATAAAATATGTTTTATTTTATTGTTCCTGGTTTTTTATTTAGATAAAATAAAATACCATTAAATGTTAGTTATATATGTTTTTAATATAATGCTTGGAGCTTGGCTGACAAGGAAAATGTTAATAACTTAACTTAAATGTGGACACAGAGAAAAAGAGAAGTAAAGATGTGGTAGAATATGAGAAACATGGTAGGATATGAAACCAGAAAAATCACTCTGGGTCAGAGCATAAAAGGCCTTGAACGTCTTGTCAAGGAGGTTTTAATTTATTTCACAGACACTTTGGAGGCAATGAAAGATTTTGGAAATAGTCATAAAAATCACTGAATGTTTTGGGGAAGAAAACTATGTCTTTATCTTCTGATAAAGGAGATATAAGGGTGGATTACAAATGGAGAGATTGCATATATAGAGGGTAATCATTCATTAATTCAACAAATACTTAATAAGAACCTATTCCATTTTAGGTAATCTGTAACATCCAACAGTAGTGGAAGAGAAGAGGAATCATGGGGGCCTAAACTAATAAAGGTAATGGAGTATAAAGGTGGAGATAGATGTCAGAGACAGTGCAGAGTCAGAATCAGCTTGGGACAGAATACAAGGGTTGAAGAAAAGGAAGGAATCAAAGGTACCATTAAAATTGAGCCCCAAAAGAATTGTATTACCATTAACAAAATGCGGGTGAAGTGAGAACATTTTTTAAATAATAAAGTTACTGAATTCAGTTTATAAACATTGATTTGAATAATAGTGGCCTGTATAGAAATGCTTAATAAGAAGTCAAAAAATAAGTTAAAATTGCTTAATAAAGTAGGCTGCACTATTCACTAAACATATAATTAAATATTTATATACTTGCGTTAAAGCCTACAAGTATAGACTGTGATTATTATAAAATCAGTAAATAGGCCTTTAAAGAAAAAGCAAGATAAAAGGTATAAAATATTATATATGATTAAGAGAAATGCAAATACTTGCATTCATGTCTTAATATATAAAAATGAACATTTGAAGAAAAGGCATTTCTTCTTAAATAATATGTTAAGGAGCATTTTGATATGTTTATGAAATATTTAAGAGAATATTTATGCTGGTGCTTTTTTACACCTGCTCTAGGCATTTCTAATATATAATTAACTTCCCCACCATCACTAAGTAGTTTTTGAGATATGAAAAAGTGTGTATGCAAATTGGTATTTAGCTTGATTTTGGTTTTGAAAAAACCTTTACATATCAGGACAAGGTAAGTACATGCTTAGAGTTTCTTAGTTAACCTCTAATTTTCCGTAACATACTAAATAAATGTTTTATATGTTTTAGAATACAAGAAGTACGCCCCACTTTAAATTCAACCCTTACTTTTTTTCATCCTAGGCCTGTCATTTGAAGCTAATAGTAATTCCTCAACCTTTGTAGATTAGGGTAAGAGCCATTTTTATTTTTTAATTAAATTTTCTTACCTTACTTATTAAAAAAAACAATAGTGCCAGATCCTTGTAACATAAAACCTAAAGCAATATATGATGATAAGCATCACATCAAGTGAAATTAAAGAGAAATATTGAACAGTTAGATAAAATAATGGTTTCTATCTTGCCCCAAATAGGTAAGTATTGTACTTGTAGACCTAAAACCATTGAATACTTTTTTGTTTAATTCCGTAAGAGATATACTAGTGAACTTACTAATGAAAAGAAAACATTCAAGTGACACACTTCATGGTCAAAACTGATAAATCAGAGATGGAGATAGTCTATAACATCGAGTCTAGGAGCCTAAAAACCACTAACCCAATGCCAAAAGTCGAAGTAAAAATTTATTTTAAGTTAGGACAGGTGGAAAGTAGAACTTTGTGCAAATAAAAAGTAGGAAAGGAGATCTTGAGAAAGGTGTCAAAGTAAGCCATGCATGGCAAAGTTCCCCAGCACTTAAAAGTTCAGTGACTAATATCTCTAGCAGTTTCATGACACTCAACCCACAGACGGTTCTCGCAAAAGGAATCTAAGAGAAAAGAGTAGTAAACTGCATCTTCTAATAACCCACAATCAAAGGTCATTCTAAAATAGCTGACAATGTCAGGGCCAAACAGTTTTCATAAACGCAGTTCTTCTTATCCTTAACATTTCCTTTTTTGAGAACAAAAAGGATGAAAAGAGTTTGAAAAGATGGAGTAGATAAAGAAAACAGGGTTACTGAGCAATCTGACATATAAGGAAAACAAAGTTTCAAAAACTTAGTATACAGAGAAGAGAAACTAGCTACAAATATTACAGAAGCTATGCAATAAAGACTTTGTTTAATCATGCAGTTGAAACAGGCAGTTCTATATGATTTTAAAAGGCTCTCCTGTTTTCTTAAATTTACATAAAAATGTCATTCTGAAGAGAATTTTAGATCAAAGTATAACTTCATGACTATATCATATACTAAATAGCTACATGTAATTATATAATTATTCAATTAACGGCCATTCTTTGAAATATTTAAAATCTCAGATTGGCTTTTCTCTGCCACACAAGATAACGTGTACTCAGAAAATACAAACTTTCAACTTTGTTGTGTCAAAGTAATTAATAAAAACAAGATTTCCATATCAAGTGATTTTCATTTATCTGCATTTTTAGATTATTCAGGTCAATGCTTCCATTTTGAGAGAATTAAACTTCTTACATTTATTTTCAGAAATGCTCGAGTTCATTTGGTTATAAACTTTCAGCTTCTCTGAACAATCTGCAATATGTAAGAAGGGTTTAAAATGAAAAAAATCTCCCATCCTGGTAGAGAGAAAGAAGAGTTCACTTATCTTCTTTACCACCCTCCAGTCTCAGAGCATATCTGTGTCATAGCCCAGTGTGTTTATTAAAGTTTTAAATATTTCTGTAAAAGCCTGCTATGGACAGATATTAATAATATGCCAAAAAGAAAAACATAAGTTTTGCTAATAAGAAACAAAGGTAAAAACAAAACTGTTACTATGTTGAAAGAACTTTTTTTCCTCAACCTGAAAACTAAGAGTTTCTTTATCACTATTAAAAGTAAAAATTATAGAAAGAAAATTATATACTATTTAAGAACCTAGAAAAAGAATAATAAAATGAACTAAAAGTCATAAATACAAAATTACATTTTACTGAAACCAGTTATGAATGCAATGTTAAAGGAAAAGAATTTATTCATAACACCAACCAAACCCATTAGACATCTTACAATAAGGTAACTAAAAACGGTAAGACCTAGATGAAGAAAACTATTAGTAATACAAGACTGCAATTTTTTAAATGTCTGTATACTTCATATGGGGAACTTTTTTCTTATAGTCCATTTTTTATGAGTAATTAAACAAAACAAATACATGTAAAGATATTAAAATATTTTTAAGATTAATAACATTATAGCTTAGTTTCTTACATTTAGAACAAGTTATAATGAAAAACATGCAGCTAATAATAATTACAGAAAATTGAAGCATGCAAATTGCCTCAACTCTCAAGGGCCTACCCAGGTCCTCCCATTAAAATTAATCTCTTTGTCCCTGACTCTATTGTTCAACTTCTACATAACACTATTACAGCACCTACACAATGTTCAGTTGACCCCTGAATAGGGAGGGGGTTAGGGACACCAACCCTCTGTGCAACAGAAAATCCTGTATAACTTATAGTTGGCCCTCCATATATGCAGTTCCTCCATATACCAGGTTCCTCCTATACACATTTCTGCATCTTCTATACACAAGATTCAACAAACCGTGGATATGTGGTACTATAGTATTTACTATTTTAAAAGTCCGTGTATAAGTAGACCTGCACAGTTCAAATCTGTGCTGTTCAAGTCAACCATATATAAATTTTAGTAAGTCCTAACACACTACTTTGCATATAGTAAGTAATCAGTAATTATGGAATTCAAGGGTAATCCTTCATCACAAAGTAGTACAGTGTATTCAGTGTTGAGCTGCTGTAGCACATTGAGCTATTACTCTATTCAATGAAACTTTCATTTCTAAAATTACTAAAATTTATGTTAAATTGGAGATAACATGGCAAAAATAATACTGTCCCAAAAGTCTGATTCATACATTTATATTAACATGCTTAAGCCTAATGATGTTAAAAATAGTAACAATAATAATTTGCATTATGGAGTTAACATTTGCTGGAAATACAAATTATTTCATATGTTTATTTAAGCCTCACAGTAAATTAAATTAGCTGCATTTTGCAGGTGAGGAAAGTGAGACACTAAGAGGTTAAATAATTATCCAAGGTGACAGTGCCACTGCCAGAATATGGACCCAATCAGTATAAATCCAAAGCCCAAACTCTTAACAATGTTATATTCTTTTATGGCTACAAAGACAGATAGACAGATAGATAGATAGATAGATAGATAGATAACCAATGCCAGAGCAAGTTTGTAACAGAGAATCTTCCTGAACATTAATAAGAAATAAAATAATTTTAATAATAAAGCACTTTCAATAATTGTACTAAAAGAATAGCTATAAATATAACATAGTTTAAAAACAATCTGAAGGAAGTCTACAAGTACATTTATATATTGACAACATAGTTAAATGGCTTTAGTAGGCCGACTTTTTAAAAGAATATCTAAATCTGCAGTACATTTAAAGACTTACCATTCAAATATAAATCTATTTCCTTATTTCCCTTAACATCACCATGGACTTTGAATTTTAATACGTGCAACTAATAATGAAAAAATGAACTTTTCTCAATAAGGTGAACTAAAAATGAAAAAATAGTAGAAAACTTTTACTTATCATATTTTATAAATTGATTTTAGCCATTGCCACATTAAATATAATTCACAAGATGTGACATATTGTTTATTTAGTTAGATGGCTGATGTGGCCCTAAGAAATAAAAATGAATTTCATATATCACATCACTGTAGAAAAGTCATAGACAGAAAAATACAATTTTGCCAAATTTAGGAAATAAGGAAACTATAAGGAATTGTTTAAAGCTTCATAAACTACCAGGGAATGTGCAACAGTGAATAAGAAAGGTATTTATCTTTCATTCTCTTTAGTTTTCTATTGCATTGTACCTGAGCTTTCCACATGTATAATGTCAGCAACAAAAATAATATGAAATAACTGAATTAGTCTTAAACCTAGCAGAGAAGTATCATCCCCAAAGGGAAACATATTTCTAAAAGCACTATGCCTGGTGGAATGAGAAAACTTACTATTTTAATTTAAAACTGTTTTTAGCTAATATACTTATTCAAACGTTCCTTTTGCCTATGCTGGCAAAAAATTAAAATACTACTTTGGTAATCTACATGACATTATATTTGGCAATGGATTCTTAGATATGCACCAAAAGCACAAGCAACAAAAGAAAAAAGAGACAGACTGGACGTCATCAAAATTGAAAACTTCGGTGCTTTGAACTACACTGTCTAGACAGTGAAAAGACAACCTACAGAACAGGAGAATACTTGCAAATCATTTATCTGATAAGGACCTCATAACTAGAATATATGAAGAACTCTTAGAATTCAACAACAACAAAATCAAATAACCCAATTAAAAAAATGAACAAAGGACTCGAAAAGACATTACTCCGAAGATGTACAAGTGGCCAATATGCACATGAAAAGACAAGAAGACTCAAACAAATATTTGTACAGCCATAGTCATAGCAGTATTATTTACAATAGTCAAAAGGTGGAAGCAACTCAAGCGTCCATCAATGGATTTTAAAAATGCGGTATATACATATAACAGAGCATTATTCAGCAACAAAAAGGAAGGACACATGCTACTATATGAAAGAACCTTGAGGACATTATGCTAACTGAAAAAAAACAATCATTAAGGACAAATACTGGATAATCCCACTTATTTGAGGTGTCTAGAGTAATCATATTCATAGTGACAAAGAGTAAAATAGTGGCTGCCAGGGGCCGGTGTTGGGGAATGAAGAGCTATTATTTAATGGTTATACAGTTTTCGCTTTGCAAGATGAAAAAAGTTTTGGAGATGGATAGTAATGATGGTTGCACAACGATGTGAATGTACTTAATGAAACTGAACTACACACTTAAAAATGGTTAAAATGGCTAATTTTATATTATGTACATTTTACCACAATTTTTAAAATTGTTTTAAAATGGGCAAGAACTGGAATAGACATTTCTCCAAAAAAAATATATGATGGCCAACAATTTCATCACTAGTCATTAAGGAAATGCAAATCAAAACTACAATGAGAAATAGTTTTACACCTACTAGGATGGCTAAAAGTTTCTGAAAATGTAAAATAACAACTGTTGGCAAGGATGTAGAGAAATTGGAATCCTCCACGTTGCTGGTGGGAATGTAAAATCGTGCAACCACCATGGAAAATAATTTGGCAGTTCCTCGAAAAGTTAAACATAAAATTGCTATATGACCCAGCAATTCCTCTCCTAGTTTACATACGAAAGAACTAAAAACTTGTATTCAAAAACAACTTGTGCAGTAATGTTCATAGCGGCACTATTCACAATAGCCAAAAGGTGGAAAAAACCCCAATGTCCGTCAATGAATAAATGGGTAAAAATATTGTGATATATCCATACAATGGAATAATATTCATCCACAAAAAGGAGTGAAGTACTGACAGATGCTACAACAAGAATGAACATTAAAAATATTATGCAAAGTAAAAGGAGCCAGTCACAAAGTCACATATTTTATGATCCAATTTACATGAAATATCCAGAATAAGTAAATTTATAAAGGAAGAGCAGATTAGTGACTGCCAGGGACTGGGATGACTGCTTAATAAGTATGGCATTTTCTTTTGGAGGGAAGGAAATTTTCTGGAACTTGACAGAGGTGATGGTTGCACAATATTATGAATGTAGTAAATGCCACTGAATTGTATACCTAAAATGGTTACTGTTATGCTATGTGAATTTGACCTCAAATTTTAAAAATGCTAAAAATGGGGTTATGGTTGGAAGCAATATATAAATAACAGAAGTATATGAAGTAAATTACTTCACAAAATCCCCATGGACTATTATATAGGCATTAAAATAATTTGGAGACTGTAAATGAAATCATTTTCATAAAAGTAAATTAAAATAATTGTATATTAAATATATGAAAGGTTGCAAACACATATAAATTGCAATGTGGAATAAAAACAACCCAGGTGTGTTTTTGTCTTAAAGTTATGGAAACAAAACATTTATATATATATATGACATAAATAATCTATCTGAAATACACTTTTTGTCCAATGAAATTCTTGGCTATAGAAAATTCAGTAGTAAAAAGCTTTTTGGAAAACAGGATGGCTCCAAAATCCTTACCTTTTTACTTAATAAACATAAAATAACAAAATACTATGACTCCACTAGGTAAGGTCTACACTTTGTGGATTCCGTTGTACACATTTCTACTGCTGCTTCTGTAAACAATGAACACAGCACTAAGCTGTGGCTTTTGGCTAATAAGGGCTACTGGATCCTCCCTGTCCGTATTAACACCACTTCTGCATTAACAGTTAAGAGTTAGGCCTAAGAATCAGACACTTTCTTCCTCTTATTAGCAGTATGATTTGGGTATTTTATTTAACTTCTTTGTGTATTTGGTTGTATGTAAAATGGAGATAATTGTGACTTCTCCCATACAGTTGTTGTACAGCTGAAATGAGATAATGAATATAAGCTATGAGTACAGTGCCTAGAACACAGAAAATGCAAGCGTCAAACAATTTCTGTATTACAGCCTCAATCAGGGCAGAGCTTTCCATATCACACAATTTCAATCAGCACCAAACCTGCTATTACCAGAGCAGTTTTGTTGACTCTAAGGCACAGCTCATCATTCTGTGTTTCTCAACCCTGAGTGTATATTAGAATCATTTGGGAAGACTTTGAGAAGAACCAAGAATCACCTTATGATAAACAAAGAGACTGATTTAATTATTTATGGATTGACCCAGACATCCGTATTTTTTAAAAGCTCTCCAGTGGCTTTAATATGCAGGTAGTGTTAAAAAGTTTTATCTAAAGGCCCAGGCCCAACTCTCTCTCTGAAGATTTCTCATCTTATCACAGCCAACAACTGAGGCTTTTCTGTGAGTGCTCTACAGGCTATTCCATTTAGAAAAAGTAGATTAAAGATTTAAGGAACAAGGACTAATCTAGAAATGAAGAAGGATTACTGAAAAAAACAAATTTTAAGGAAATTTTTTAAAGAAAGACCAAATTTTCTTTTTTAAAAAGTAGGAGAAAGAAGCAGCAGGACAGAGGAGGAAATAGAGAAAAGAAGGGTTTCACGATCGAAAAATGATATGATAATAGTTAGGCCCTTATAATGCTCTTTTAACATGCTTCAATTCCTATTATATGTGACTCTATTACATAGGATCACATTTGATCTTTACAATAATCCAATGAAGTATTATCATCTTCCTTCTACATATGAGAAAGATGAAGCACTGAGATGCTAAGTGAATTAACTAAAGCCATACATTTAAACAGTGGCAGAGTTGGAATTTCAGCGAAGGACTGATTCTAAACTCATTCTCTTAAACCTTACGTTATATTATCACCCTGTCAAAAACAAAAAAACAAAAAAACTTACGTGATGTAAGGCATACACAAAACCTTTATTTCTTATTCCTAAAGTAAAATGTAAAATGATAACTTACTATTATTAAAAAACAAATTATCAGCAGTGATTATTTTAGAATAGTAAGATTACAGGTAATTTTTAATTTATCTGCATTTGCTAAATTTCCTATAGTAATCATGTATTCATTTTGAAATAAGAAAAGTAAGATTTTCTTAAAGCAAGTATATCACAGAATTTTTATAGTTCATAGTCCCTAATAAATACATATTACCTTCCAAAAATATTGAGACTTAATGGAAAACAACTTCTTTAATAAAATATATTTTCCACAAGAGGCATATCTTTCTTAATTTTCTTTCCCTTAGTAAAAATACACTGAAGTGAAAGAAAAAATAATTACCTGTACACTGTCCTCCGTTGGTTGGATCTCCATAATAACCAGGCATGCAGTCTTGACACTGCTTTCCTGTGGTAAGATTTTTACACTGTTCGCACACGTTATTATTGATGCAAGTGCTATGTCCATTACACTGGCAAGCTAAGGAAAATAGTAAAAAAAAAAAAATTTTTAATATCTACATAACAGTATCAAGTATAACTGCCATCAGGACAAAGAATTTATTTTACAAATGTGAATGGCAGCAGAGTCCAACGGGCATTTCCCAAGTTTTTTATTAATGTGTGTCTCAAAATACTAATATAGGACATTATATACAATAAATTCTGTATTGAAATTTTGCATATGACCTGTAAAATGTAGGGGTTAGAAATTTAAGTGAAACATAAAAGTTATAGCTAAGGGGGAAATATCTTTTAACATATTCCTTAAAGATTCATGTGACAATTATGTCTATTAACAGGAATAAATAAAAGACCTTTGACAAAGAATGCTAAAATGCATCTTAATTATATTTACATATAATAAAAAAGGATCAATATAGAAAATTGTGTGGTAATAAGTCCTTACTTCAAGAAAATACATTAGTTTAAAATTAGCAAACACAGCACTTTTAAATTACTTTGTATGAATGTTTATCTTCTTTGGGCAAGAAAACCTTCAAGGCCTAATTAAAATTCTATTCGAATGTGAACTAAACAAACAGATTTAAAGCATAAGATTTTTTTATGTCTTCTTAATATGAGGTCTAATATGTTTTCATATTAATATTACAATAGAATTTAAAATTTTCAGATGAGAGATAAAGTTCCTATATAAAAGCTCATGTTTAGTGTCTATTGGGGGCATTAATACTGACTTAGTTTGGTAACGTCTTGTGGAAACATCATAATCATTGTCACTTTCATAATCATTTTCATCATTATTACAACTCAGATAGCATTTAATTGAGCTCTCTCTCGCTCAAGTCAAGAAAGCTAATGTTTAGTCGATTGCAGTTGTTTGTGGCTGGCATCTATATTCTGCTTGGTCAGTTTACATTTTGTATCAGTTTTTAAACTATTGTAAATACTACCCCATGGCTAGATAGTGAACCAAGTGGCATACATGAATTATATAATTTAAGCCTCACAAGAATTTTGTGTGGAAGGTACTATTTTTAGGGTTCTTTCTAAGATCAGGAGGCCTGGATTAAGCAACTACCCAAAGTCACACATTTAAAGAACGGCAGAAACAAATGCACAATCAGGATGTATGAATCAAAGACCAGACATTAAATCTCATACCTATTATACATAGAAAATTTGAAAGTAAGAGGGAAATCCCAAGAAACTAGCACAAGGTCATAT
Source organism: Aethalodelphis obliquidens (assembly GCF_003676395.1). Taxonomy (NCBI): domain Eukaryota; kingdom Metazoa; phylum Chordata; class Mammalia; order Artiodactyla; family Delphinidae; genus Aethalodelphis; species Aethalodelphis obliquidens. The sequence continues at coordinate 30,753,841 of NW_020837955.1, read as the reverse complement.
GAGTTAACATCAAAGAGTAAAGAAAAAAAAAAAGTAAAAAACAAATACCTATATCTTACAGAAATTTTCAGAGGCATAACTATTGCAACATAGTATAGAAATGACATGCAGTCATCATGGAAAAATGTTGAGTAATCGTCCTCTTTATGAAACTGAGAAAATTACAATATAGTTTTCAAATTTTATATTACATTATGAAACAGCTAGGAGAAAATTTAATAACAAGAAAAATATTCATAATAAATTGAGTGAAATAAGGATTCAAACAAGATATTTAGAATGAACACAATTTTGTTTTTAAATGTATTAATATGCCCAGGGAAAAGTTAATGATGGTTATCTTAGTTTAGTAAGATTTTTATGCATCATCAGTTTTCTACAATAAATTCATATTACTTTTATAATAAGGAAAAATAATGACAAGAACTTTAATTTTTTAACATTGTGCTTAAAATTTTAAGTTATTTTTTCATCAAAAATTTTATGTAAAACCACTAATTAATTCACTCAAGTAAAAACAAAATTTATTGAGTGCTCACTACATGTAAAGCATTATCTGAAAAAGTCAAAATAAGAGATGGGTTACTATAAGCATTTTTATGAAACCCTGGCTACACTTTTTCATCAGAAAAACAAATATCTTAACTTCTGAATAAAATGACTAAATTTACCAATCTCATCTAATATCCTCCTCATAGATTACCAGTGTAATAATAAAAAAAACTTGCCAGCAACAACAAGAATTGGGGTATGATGACAACTACGTAAGTAAAACTAGAAAATAGTAACCTGCTATACCTCTGGGAATTAAAAGAGGACTCCTGGCATAATGCCACTCAACTGTAACTTTCCTGAAAGTAACAAGTTCTGAAGGCAGTTCTGGGCCATGGTGCAACCAAGAAGCATATCAGCTGCTAGAATGAGATACAGGAAAGTCTAATGTTCCAAGTAATGAATAGACCATACAGAAAGCTGGTATAATTTAGACCTAACTGCTGGCAAAATTTCCAGCAAAAAAAGGACAGTCATCGTTGCCGCTTGTAACTAGTATGGCAGCAATGGCAAAGGATAAGGTATGTTATAGAAAGCACGACCCAGATGTAATAATGGCTGTATCAAACACAGGAAAAGGATATACTATAAAGCCTATGACGATGTTATTCTCCACTGCCATCAGGGGTTGGATCAACAGGTAATGTAAGCTTGTATCTAATAGTTCTTCCAGGATACACTGTAACTTGAAAGGTTCTAATAACAACCTGGTTCTGGAACATGAATGAAACTAAACAGAAGTCATCCACACTGTTTTGTTTAAATTTAAAAACCAGCCCAGATGGCTTCTCATCTATGTACACACAAACAGAAAAAGATGAAAATAAAACATAATGAAAAACACAGCACTTCATATGCAAATAAAGTACATCCTTTTGAAAAATATGTGCTCTCTAAAACAGATGTAAAACATTGAAAAGTATCTGTTTGGCATTCTCAACAAAATTCAAAAAAATATATACACAGAAAATCAAGGCTAAAATTTACCCAAAACTTTTTTTCAAAACAGAGCCCTTTAGAAGAAAAGGGAATTATCGTTGCTAAAAATAAAACAGAGATTCAAAACAAGAATGTGAAAGAGAAGTGTGAGCTAGTGACAGAACTTTACTATACATGGGGATAGACTAACAACAGCTAATAGGTATGGGTCAAAACCCAGCAGGGCCAGGAGATATAATCTCTGGCATACTCAAAATAGAGAGCTAAACTGAACCATATTTAAAATGCTTAAAGCCTTCAATTGTAGCCCCTATCTGTGAAAAAGGTACTAAAATACATCACAAGCCCAAAGAAGCAGAAAGGAAACTTAACGTGGGTAAGAATGTATGAAAGACAAAAGTCACTTGTGAGAACTTAAAGCCTATACTGATCATATGGGTTGGGTTGAAATTCACACTTTCCATATAGTAGAGAAACCCCAACATCAAACAATAGTGTTAAAACCTATTCTGTAAACAAGAAAAGCCTCATGCTAAAGTAGACATAAATGGACCCTTGAAATACTTCTTCAACTCAGGTCACACAGAACAGAAACTGGAAAAACTTGATTCTGTAAACTGCAAGACAGTAAGTATTTTAGGCTTTGCAGACCATAAAATCTCTTCACAACTACCACTGCTGCCACTGCAGTACAAAAGTAACCATACACAATACACAAACAATTGATAATAGCTATAATCCAATAAAACTTTATTTACAAAAATAGGCAGTCAACCAGGTTTGGCCATCACACCTTCGTTTGCAAGCCTTTGATACCGAAATAAAAGACAATGAAAACAACAACAACAACACTTACTGAATTAAACCTCAAAATGAAAAATCACAAAGCATCATGAAGAAGAGTCAGGCAAAAGAGAGATAATAAAAATGAGAATTGACAACCCAAGAATTGGAGTAAAAGGACAATTAGAAAACAATAAAAATATTTAAAATAATTAAAGGCAGAAAAAATGAGAAAATTATGCTTAAAGAACTAAAGTTACATATGATGACAATGTCTCAACAAAAAGAGAGTATCAATAAAAACACAGAAATTATAAAAAAGAACGAATGGAAATTATAAAGTAGAACAGTAAAATAACTGAAATGAGGGACCTCCCTGGCGGTTCAGTGGTTAAGACTCCACACTTCCACTGCAGGGTGCATGGATTTGATCCCTGGTCGGGAAACTAAGATCCCGCACGCTGCACAGTGCAGCCAAAAAATAGCCGGGGGGTGGGGGTGGATAAAATTCTACACATACTAACAGAAAAAAAATAAAAGCATTTAAAAAAACTGAAATGAAAAATACACTAGAGATTCAACAGTAAATTTGAACTGGCAGAAGAATTAGCAAATCTGAAGAAAGATCAGTAGAGACCATGGAAGCTGAAGTACAGAGAGACAACAGAATGAAGAAAAATAAACAGAGCCTCAGCTAAATGCAGGACACCATTAAGTACACCAACCTATGTGTAATGGGAGTGTTGGAAGATAGGAGAGAAGAAAGAAGGCTAAAACTTATTTGAAGAAATAATTCCTGAAAAATCCCCAAATATGATAAAAATGTTAATCTACACATCCAAGAAGCTTAACAAAATTTAAGTACAATAAACATGAAGAGATCAATAAATACATTATAATAAAAGTGATAAAAGCCAAAAACAAGTAGAAAATCTTGAAAGCAGCAAGAGAAAATATGACTCCTCACCTAAAAAAATCCCAATAAGATTAATAACCGGCTTTTAATCAGGAAAAATGGGGGTCAGTAGCCAGTGGGATAATATATTCAAACTCCTGAAAATAAAACTGTCAACCAAAAATTTTCTATCCATCGAGACTGCTCTTCAAAAATTAAAGTGAAACATTCACAGATAAACAAAAACTGAGAGAATTCACTGTTAGCAGATGTGCCTTACAAGAAATACTAAAGGAAGCTCTTCAAGAAGAAAGCATGTGACACCAGATAGTAATTTAACTCCACAAAATATAACAAAGAGCACCAATAACAGAACTGTCATTATAAAAGACAGTAAATATATCTTTTGTCTCCTTTCTTCTTTTACAAGATTTTTAAAGATTGTATTTTAAATGTTATAAATAATGGTATTGTTGGGCCTATAAAACATAAAACATAATGTATTCCCCAATAACACCACAGAGGAAGTGTATCGGAGAAAATCTATATTGGGCCAAGTATACGACATGGTATTACGAGATGGTAAACAAAGATCCACAGAAACAAACAAAGAAAACCAAACATGGTTAATACAAAGATTAATATAGCAAAGGCTATAAGTACATACTCATCCCTCCTTTCTTTCCTCAGATTCTTTAAAAGACATAAAACTATATAAATAATAACTATAAAAATGGACTGCTGGGTTTGCAACACATACAGATGTAATACATATAACAATACCACAAAAAGGGAAGAAAGAGACTAGACCTATATGAGTAACATTATTTCATCTCACTGGAATTAAGTTAGTATAAATCTGAAGCATATTTTAATAAGATAAGCTATATATGGTAAACCCTGGAGTAACCACTAAGAAAATAACTCATGGACTTCCCTGGTGGCACAGTGGTTAAGAATCTGCCTGCCAATGCAGGGGACACGGGTTTGAGCCCTGGTCCGGGAAGATCCCACATGCCACGGAGCAACTAAACCCATGCACCACAACTACTGAGCCTGCGCTCTACAACCTGTGAGCCACCACTACTGAGCCCGAGTGCCACAACTACTGAAGCCCACGCACCTAGAGTCCATGCTCTGCAACAAGAGAAGCCACCATAATGAGAAGCCCGCACACCACAACAAAGAGTAGCCCCCGCTTGCCACAACTAGAGAAAGCCCACACACAGCAATGAAGACCCAATGCAGCCAAAATATAAATAAATTTATTTTAAAAAAGAAAGAAAATAACTCATAAAATATAATGAAAAATCATTAAAAATTAAAATGTTATAATAGAAAATATTCACTTACTGCAAAAAAATAAACAAATGAAGAGTGGAAGAAAAGAAAATTCATGATATACAGGGGAAAAAATAAAATAACTCACATAAATCCAACTGCATCAAAAATAACATTAAATGTGAATAGATCAAATGATTTAATCAAAAGGCAGAAAAAACAGACCAGATAAAAGACAAAGATCTAACTATGTACCCTTCATAGGAGACACACCTATATACACAAAGAGACTGAAAGTGAATGGATGAAAAAAGATATAGCATACAAACAGCAACCACAAGAAAGATGGAATGGCTATAGAAATATCAGACTTTTAAAATGTTACTGAAGATGAAGAGGGATATTTTATAATGATAAAAAGGACAATCCATCAATAAGATATAAAAATTGTAAACATACATGCATCTAACAGAGCCTCAAACTACATGAAGCAAACACCGACAGAAATTAAAACAGAAAGAAAGAACTCAATAGAAATAGTTGGAGACGTCAGTACCTCACTTTCAATAATGAATCAAACAACTAGACAGATGATTTGCAAGGGATTAGAAGACTTGGACAACACTATAAACCAACTGGACCAAACAGACATAAATAGAAAAATCCACATAACAGCAGCAGAATATACATTCTTCTTAAGTGCACATAAAAAACTCTTCAGGATAGACCATATACTAGGTCATAAAACAAACCTCAATAAATGTAAAAGGACTGAAGTCATATAAAGTATGTTCTCTAACCACAATTGAATAAAATTAGAAATCAATAACAGAAAATTTGGGAAAATCACAAATTGTAGAAATTAAGCAACACATTCCTAAATAACCAATGGATCAAAAAACAAATCATAGGAAAATTAAAAATTACTTTCAGGTATATTAAAATAAAGCATAATATACCAAAACTTACAGGATGCAGCAAAACACTGCTCAGAAAAAAAAATTATGGCTGTAAAAGCCTACATTAAAAAAGAGAAAAGGTCTCATATCAACCAACTTTGTACCTTAATAAAGTAAAAAATTAATAGAAAACTAAACTCAAAGCAAGCAGAAGAAAGGAAATAATGAAGATTAGAGTGAAAATAAATAAAATGCAGAGTAGGAAAACAATAAAGAAAATCAATAAAGCCAAATACAAACTGTTCTTTGTAATGCGCAACAAAATCAACAAAACTTTAGCTAGGCTAACAAAGAAATATACGAAGATACAAATTATTAAAATCAGGAATGGAAGATGAGACATACGACTGACAAAGACTGGGGAAAAGGACTATAGGGAAATACTATGAACAACTGGATGCCAATAAATTAGATAACCTAGATGATAGGGGAGATTCTTAGAAAGATACTAACTACCAAGACTTACTAGAGGAGAAACAGAAAATAGGCACAGGCTTTAACAATAAAAAGATTGAGTTAGTAATCAACAAAGTGCCAGAAAAGTATAGCCCAAGATCAACTGGCTTAATTCATGAATTCTACCAAACAGTTAAGGAGAATTAACAATTATTCACAAATATTTCCAAAACACAGAAGCAAAGGTAAGACTTCCTAACTCATTCTATGAGGCCAGTATTAACCTAATACAAAGACAAGACAAACTTATCACAAGAAAAGATGATGCCAGACCAATACCTCTTATGATTGTAACTGCAAAACTTCTCAACAAAATACTAGCAAACTGAATCCACTAGAATATAAAAGGATTATACATCATGACTAAGTTGCATTTACCCCAGGAATGCAAGATTATTTAAATATATGAAAATCAATCAATACAACATACTATTAGAGAAATAAAGTGGGGTGGGGGTGGATCACAACATCATCTCAATAGATGGAAAATACTCAACGAACTAGAATAGCAGGGAATTATCTTAACCTGATAAAGGGCATATATAAAAACTTCATAGATAACATCATATTTAATGGTAAAAGACTGTAAGTTTTCTTTTTAAGGTCAGGAACAAGACAAAACTGTCCTTACTTGTCACTTCTATTCAGTACTGTACTGGAGGTTCTGGACAGGGCAATTAAGCAAGAAAAAAAAATGAAAGGCAACCAGATTGAAAAAGAAGAAAACTAACTTTACTTTCAGATGACATAATCTTCCATACAGAAAACTAAGAAATCCAAAAACATTATTTAATCTAATAATTGTCTTCAACAATGCTACAGATCAATTGTAGAAAAATCTGTTTTATTGTATTTTTATACACTTCCAAACTGAAAAGTTTGAGAGTGAAATTAAGAAAACAATACCAAATACAATAGCATCAGAAAGAATAAAACATTTAACAATACATTTAACCAAAGAAATGCAAGATTTGTACATTGAAAACTACAAAACATTATTAAAAGGAATTAATGAAAAGGCATCTGTATTCATGGATGGGAAGACTTAATATTAAGATAGAAATTCATCCCAACTGATCTGCAAATTCAATGCCATCAAATTCCAAAAGACTTTTTTTATAGGAATAGACAAGCAGATCCTAAAATTCATGTTTAGAAACAGAGGGCTCAGATTAGGCAAAACAATCTTGATAAAGAAAAACAGAGTTGGAGCACTGACAATTCCCAATTTCAAAACCTACTTCAAAGTTACAGTAATCAAACCATGTGCCATTGTCATAAGGACAGACATATAGACCATGGAATAGAATTAGGTCTAGAAATAATACCATACATCTATGGTCAATTGATATTCAACAAGGGTGTCAAGAAGTTTAACTGGGGAAATAGTCTTTTCAACAAATGGTGCCAGGATAGCTTGATATTCACATGCAGAAGGATAAGTCTGGACCCATACTTCACACCATATATAAAAATTAACTAAAAAAGGATCAAAAACCTAAAGGTAAGAGCTAAAGTTACAAAAATGTTCGAAGAATATATAGATGTAAATCCTCATGACTTTGGATTAGGCGACAGTTTCTTATATATGACACCTAAAGCTTAAGCAACTAACAGAAAAAAAAGATATACTGGACATTATCAAAAAAATGCTGTGCCTTGGGCTTCCCTGGTGGCGCAGTGGTTGAGAGTCCACCTGCCGATGCAGTGGACACGGGTTCGTGCCCCGGTCCGGGAAGATCCCACATGCCGCGGAGCAGCTGGGCCCGTGAGCCATAGCCGCTGAGCCTGCGCGTCCGGAGCCTGTGCTCCGCAACGGGAGAGGCCACAACAGTGAGAGGCCCGTGTACAGCAAAAAAAAAAAAATCCTGTGCCTCAAATGACACCGTCAAGAAAGTGAAGAGACAACCCACAGAACAGTGGAAAATATTTGAGAATCATATGTCTGATAAGGATCTCATACCCAGAACACATAAATAACTCTTACAATTCTACCATTTAAAAAAAAAACCTCAATTTAAAAGTGGGTAAATGGGGCTTCCCTGGTGGCGCAGTGGTTGAGAGTCCGCCTGCCGATGCAGGGGACACGGGTTTGTGCCCCGGTCCGGGAAGATCCCACATGCCGCGGAGCGGCTAGGCCCGTGAGCCATGACCGCTGAGCCTGCATGTCCAGAGCCTGTGCTCCGCAACGGGAGAGGCCACAACAGTGAGAGGCCCATGTACCACAAAAAAACAAAAAACAAAAAACAAAAAACAAAAAAAGTGGGCAAATGATTTGAATAGACATTTTCCATAATAAGTATATGAGTAGCTAATAAGCACATGAAAAGAACACCATAAGTCATAAGGGAAATGCAAAACAAAACCACAGAGAGCTACCACTTCACATCAACTAGGAGGATAATAAAGAAAATGATTTATTAACCCATATTGGTGAGGAGAGTAATTAGAATACACTGCTGGTAGAAATGTAAAATAGTACAGTAGCTCTGGAAGAAGTCTAGCAATTCCTTAAAAGGTTAAATATACATTTATCATGTGACTAAAAAATCAACTCCTAGATACATACCAAAGAGAAATTAAAACATGTTTACACAAAAACATATACAAATGTTCATAGCAGCACTATTCATAATAGCAAAAGAGTGGAAATAAGCTGAAGACCCATCAACTGATGAGTGTGAATATGTGGTATGCCATTTAATATTATTCAGCCATAAAAAGAAGTAAAGGACTGATATATGCTACAATATGGATGAACCTTAAAAACGTATGCTAAGTAAAAGAAGTCAGACACTAAAAGACACATTATATGACTGCATTTAAATGAAATGTCCAGAATAGACAAATACACAGAGAAAGAAAGTAGACTAGTGGTTTTCAGGTGTTAGAGGGAAGGATGTACAGGTAGTGACTGTTAAAGGGTATGGAATTTCGTCTTGGGGTAATTAAAGTGTTCTGGAATTATATGATGGTAATAGTTGCACACCTACTGACTATACTAGAAACCACTGAACTGTACACTTTAAAATGAAGGATTTTATGTCATACGAGTTATACATCAATAAACAAAGTAGTTAGAACTAATTAGATGAGCTGAAAAATAATTTACACAAATTCTTCACATCTCTGTATGTACAAAATTCATAGTATTACTTTATCCTTGCTCTCATCAAAAAAGTACAATTTTTTCCCACCATTTGAACATGCATTGGCATGAAGACTGTTTCAGAACAGTGGAATTCAGAAGTAATGGTATGGAAATTTTGAGCTTACGCCTCAAGAGCCATATATACTCTGCTCTCTCCTTCTTCGAATTCTATTCTAAACATATATGTACAGCATTCCAGTCTACACCACCAGAGGATGATAGGCCAAATACAGCAGAGAACAATCATTTGCAGCCTGAGGACCCCTAGATCAAGCAATCAGCTCAAACCACCAGACGTGTGAGTAAAGAATTCTGAGATCATCCAAAACCAGTCAAGCTGCCAGATAAATGGAGCCACAAGAGAAAAATCAGGAGAGACTGGTAGAAGAACTGCCTAGCAGAATTCAGCAAAATAGATGATGCAGAATCATGTGTAAAACTGTTTTAATACAGTGAACCTCGCGTGCTATGTTAAATAACAATGACTAATTAAAAAATAGGTTTAAGAGAAAACTAGAAACATCTAAAGGAAGAATTAATGATCAAAATATAGATCAGACCCGTGAGCCATGGCTGCTGGGCCTGCTCGTCTGGAGCCTGTGCTCCGCAACGGGAGAGGCCACAACAGTGAGAGGCCCGCGTACAGCAAAAAAAAAAAAAAAAAAAAATATAGATCAGAGGAGGTGCAAGGATATAAAATACAGACAAGACAATAAGAAAACTTAGGAACATGGTGAAAAAGCCTAACATAAGTGAATCAAACTTTTAGAAATACAGACTAGAGTGACACAATGGGACAGATGCAATATTTGAAGAGATAATGGCAGAAAACTTTACAAACATGATGAAAAACACATGTCACAATTAAAAAAAGAAAGATGATACTTAGGTACATCACACTAAAATTGCTGACATCCAAAAACTAAGGAAAAAATATATTTTAAAAGGTCAGAGGGAAGAAAAAGACATATTACTTTCAAAGGAGAAACAATAAAACTGACAGAGGAATTCTGAAGAGAAAGTAGAAGCCAGAGGAAAAGGAAATTACATCTTCAAATTATTGAAAAAATATATCTGTCAACTTAGAATGCTATTACCAGTAAAAATATCCTTCAAATATGAGGACACACACATACACAATAAAAACTTTTTCAGATGTATAAAAGCTAATTTATAGCCCAATTGAGAAACACACTACTTTAAAATGTTACATAAAGTTCATCAAGCTAAAGAAATGTTATAGCAAAAGGAAATTCAGATCAATAGGGAAAAATGAAGATCACAGAAAATGGTCAATACATGGGTAAATAGAAAGATTTTTTTATTATTATGATTTCTTTATAAGAAAATTGTCTTTTTAAAGTAAAAAAAATAATGTGATGTGTGGTTAATAACATATATAGAAGTAAAATATATGGCAGTAATCACACAAAGGACAGGAAAAGAGCAAATGGAATTACACTTTTGTAATATTCTTACCTTATACATGAAGTAGTATAATATTGATTCAAGGTAGACTGTGATAAGATAAAGATGACTATTACAATCACTACAGCAGTCACTAAAAAAAACACAAAAGAGGTATAGCTAAAATTCCAATAAAAGTGATAAAAGTGGACTTTAAAAACACTCAATTAATCTAAAAAAAGGCAAAAGGAGGAACAAACAACAGAGAAAAAAATAAAGGAAATTTTAAAATTGATACCATGATGGTAGGACTAAATTCAATATTACCAATATTATATTAAATCTAAATTGACTAAACAATTTGATAAAAGACAGAGATTATCAGAATAGATTTTAAAAACACATCAACAACAACAATAAAAAACAAGACATTAATGCTGCTTACAAGAGATTCACTGTAAATAAAAACACATAGACAGAAGATTTCCACTTCTGCCCATGAAGATTTAACTGCTGTGAGAACTGACCTCTAGTGTAAACATAGGAAAACTGAACAAAATATATGAAACAACTACTTTCAAGTATAACAGGCAGTTCAGGAATGGCATCCCTGAGAAAAAGAAGACAAAATATGACTGCCCTGGCTTGCTATCTGGAGGCAGATTTGAGGATGCAGCCCAGGGAGGAAAACCCAAACCCTCGTTTAGTTGAGGAAACAAAGAGCAAAGTTCAGGGAGGCCATGGTGGTTAGGCTTTGTGGGGCAAAATACTAGAGAAGAGAGAGTTGCACACAGCAATCTATAGACAGGTCCCCTTGAATCTTTGGTTAAATAATAAATTGAACACAGTGTGAAACTCTATGAAGCTGGAGAAAGAACCATCAGAAAAAAGTAAGTAAAACAATGTCAGGAACTCACGTAGGACTAGAAATAGCTTATACTCCCAAGAGTCAACGTGGAGAGACCTCTTAATACAAAGAGCATTGTATGCAGAACACAGAAAGGCACTGTCTTAGTAGTGGAAATAAATTAGCACTGAACTTAGGGCTGCTATGTACAGGCCATGACAAATATTAAAAACAATTTTTGAAGTAACACAACTGAATGCCAGAATAAAGTCCAACACACTTAAAGAAATAGAACAAAACTGAATAAGCTAAAAAAAAATCACAATGTCCAGGATAATACCACCAAAAATAACCAACCTGGAAATTCTGATTCATAATCAGTTAAAAAAAAAAAAAATATATATATATATATATATATATATATATATACACGCGCCAATAGAAACAGAGAAAGAAATGGCATACCAATTGGGATGAGTAGAGAAGGATTTTTAAAACAGCTATTAAAAGTATGCTCCATATACTCGAGAATACAGAGTAAAATATCAACATAAGAAGGAGAGAAATGGAAAATATAAAAATGACTAAAATTCAATTTCTAAGATGAAAAAATACATACAAAATTTAAAATAAATTTAATAAGGAAAAAAACCGTCTTTTCAACAAATGGTGTTTATAGCCATGAACAAAAGAATTAAGCTGGATCCCTTTCTCACACCACGCACAAAAATTAACTCAACACAGATCAAAGACCTAAACGTAAGAGCTAAAACTACTAAAGACTGAAGAGAAAACATAGGTGAAAACCTTTGGGATCTTTTATTATACATGATTTCACAGGCATGAAACCAACAGCACAAGAAAGAATAGAAAAAATAGATAAAACATGAAAATTTAAAACTTTGGTGGGGACTTCCCTGATGGCACAGTGATTAAGAATCCACCTGCCAGTGCAGAAGACACGGGTTCAATCCCTGGTCCAGGAAGATCCCACATGCTGCAGAGCAACTAAGCCCATGTGCCACAACTAGTGAGCCTGCACTCTAGAGTCTGCGAGCCACAACTACTGAGCCCGCGTGCCACAACTACTGAAGCCCGCACGCCTAGACCCCATGCTCTGCAACAAGAGAAGCCACCGCAATGAGAAGCCTGCGCACTGCAACGAAGAGTAGCCCCTGCTCGCCGCAACTAGAGAGAGCCCGCACACAGCAATGAAGACCCAACACAGCCAACAATAAATAAATAAATTTATTTAAAAAAAAATCTTTTGTGCTTCAAAGGGCACTATCAAGAAAGTGAAAGACAACCCACAGAATGGGTGAAAATAATTGCAAATCAATCTTTAGTAAGGGATATATTCAGAATATATAAAGAACACTCACAGTTCAATAATAAAAAGACATATACCCCAATTAAACAATGTGCAAAGAATCCAATAGACATTTCTCAAAAGAAGAAATACTAATAGCTAATAAACACATGAAAAGATGTTCAACATCATTAGCCACCAAATGACTGCAAATCAAAACCACAATGAGGTACTACTTCACACCCACAAGGATGACTACAATCAAAACAATGTGAATGGAATATTACTAAGCGATAAAAAGAAACAAAATTGAGTTACTTGTAGTGAGGTGGATGGACCTTGAGTCTGTCACAGAGAGTGAAGTAAATCAGAAAGAAAAAAATAAATACAGTATGCTAACGCATATATATGGAATCTAAAAACAAACAAACAAACAATGGTGCTGATGAACCTAGTTGCAAGGCAGGAATAAAGATGTAGACATAGAGAATGAACTTGAGGACATGGAGTGGGAAAGGGAAGCTGGGGCAAAGTGAGAGTAGCATCGACATATATACACAACCGAATGTAAAATAGTTAGCTAGTGGGAAGCAGCCGCATAGCACAGGGAGATCAGCTCCGTGCTTTGTGAGGACCCAAAAGGAGGGTGGGAGGGAGGCTCAAGAGGGAGGGGATATGGGGACATGTGTATGCATATGGCTGATTCACTTTGTTGTGCAACAGAAACTAACAGAGTATTGTGAAGCAATTATACTCCAATAAAGATCTATTAAAAAAAAAAACGATGTGAAATAAGCAATGTTGGCAAGGGTGTAGAGTAACTGTAACCCTCATGCACTGCTGGTGGAAATGTAAAATAACACAGCAGCTTTGAAACAGTCAGGCAGTTCCTCAAAAGGTTAAACATGGTTACCATATGACCTAGGTATTCCATTTCCAAGGTAATGAAAATATGTCCACACATAAACTTGTACATGAATATTCATAGATGCATTATTTTAAAAACCAAAAATTAGAAACACTCAAATGTTCATCAAATGATGAATGAATAAACAAAATGTAGTATAGTCATACAATGGAATATTATTTGGTAATAAAAAGAAATGAAGCACTGCTATATGCCACAACATGGATAAACCTTGAAAACACTATGCAGTGTGAAAGAAGCCAGTAAAAGAAGACTACAATTATATGACTCAATTTAGATAGAATGTTCAGGATGTGTAAATCCATAGCTGACAAGGGTGGGGGTGGTTAAACAGGCCATGACTGCTAATAAGTACAAGGTTTCTTTGAAAGATGATAAAAGTGTTTTTAAACTGACTGTAGTGATGGTTGTATAACTCTGAATATACTAAAAACCACTGAGTTATACACTATAAATGGGTAAACTGTATGGTATGATGGTTAGTCTTATGTGTTGATGAAGCTGGGTTATAGTACCTCAGGTATTTAATCAAACACTAATGACCTCCTCCTGAGTGTGGTAGGGACCTGAACATATGATGGGATAGTCATTCTGATGATTAGGTTGTTACATGGCACAGTTGGGTTTGAGAAAGGGACATCATCCTGGATGGACTCAGTCAGATGATCCCTTAAAAGGCATTAGTCTCTACTTGAAGGAGATTCAAAGTGTAAGTGATCCCATTTCAGTTGTCGAGACTCTACAATGCGAGTTCTGGAGACAGAAGGGGGATGAGGGAGAGAACGTGAGCATTCTTTCAGAGCCGAAGTGGTCACTGGCTGACAGCCAACTAGAAAACAGTCACCTCAGCCCTACAATTCCAAGGCACTGAATTGTGCCAGCATGTGAATGAGCTTGGAAGCAGATTCTTTTCTAGAGGGCTGGTCAAGTATTTTGTAAAATGTCCTTCAATGTCGTTTTGTCTGATGTTTTCTGATGACTAAACCAGGTTATAGATTTGGGGGAAGAATACCACCGAAGTGAGGTGCCCTTCTCACCACATCATATCAGGGGGTATGTGATATTAACATGACTTATTACTGGTGTTGTTAACCTTGATCACTTGTTTATGGTGATGTCGCCTTACATCCTCCACTGTAAAGTTACAGTTTTTCCACATCTACACTCTATTCACTAGGAGTCACCATGTCCAACTCACACTCAAGGGGAGAGAAATTAAGCTCCACTTCCTAGGGGAATGAGTGTCAAGGTACTTGTGGACATACGTTCAAACCACCACAGTAATTAATAAATATTTTTGAGGAAGATATTTGGAAGCTACACAAATATATTTTTTCTCCTTAAAGTTTCACCCACTAATTTGAACATTCTTAAGAAGACTATTCTTACTGCACTTATTACTGTGGGGTTCTAACAGCAATTTTTTATTTCCCTCATTCATTCTACATTTATTATTTGGAATTTTCTGTAAGGAATATTTATCCATTCTCACCCATTTATTACCTATTCAGTCACTTAAATCACATGGATATGTATTCTGTTCTTTGGGTTACAATCCAACACAATCATTATTTTTTGCCCAGATTGACCCATTAAGAACTCTTTCTGGTTGGCTGTGTCCCTTTGACATGCTCCCATCCTCCTTTATTTTGTTTTGAGCACTTTCTTACTTTCTGGCATTAAACAATACTTCAGGTTCACCTTGTGTTCTCCCTGCCCCAGCCCTAGAACCAGCCATTACTCCAGAGAGCCCTGGTTCCTTTCATTGGAAAATGGTATTTAGAAACCAGGATTGTGGGCACTGAATGTGCTCATTGCTACTGGGGCATCATGGCTTCCAGGCCCTCTTGGAGAACTGAGCTAGAAAATATATGTATATATACCTCTGCGTATATATATTAAATATTAAAATAAACTTGAATTCATGCTTATACTCTAAATCAATACCAGGATTCTTTTTTCTTTTCTTTTCTTTTCTTTTTTTTCTTTTGGCCATGCCGCACGGCATGTGGCATCTTAGTTCCCCAACCAGGGATCGAATCCGTGGCCCCTGCAGTGGAAGCTCGGAGTCCTAACCACTGGACCGCCAGGGAATTCCCCACAGGGTTCTTTATAGTCTTTACTCTTCGCATGTTTTTTTAATAGACCTTCATTGGAGTATAATTGCTTCACAACACTGTGTTAGCTTCTGTTGTACAACAAAGTGAATCAGCCATATGCATACACACGTCCCCATATCCCCTCCCTCTTGAGCCTCCCTCGCATCCTCCTTATGGGTCATCACAAAGCACGGAGCTGATCTCCCTGTGCTATGCTGCTGTTTCCCACTAGCTAACTATTTTACATTCAGTAGTGTATATATGTCAATGCTACTCTCACTTTGCCCCAACTTCCCCCTCCCACCCCGTGTCCTCAAGTCCATTCTCTATGTCTATGTCTTTCTGTGACGGTGGGAAACCTGGCTCACATCAAACACAATTAATTTATATATTTGTCCAAACCTACTAAACATATAAAGTATTGTTAGAATTGTTAATCTGTACTATGTGAGAAACAAATTTACCAATCAGAATATAATGTTTATGTAGGTTTTTTTCTTTAGTTTTACAGTATCCAGCCAAAACGCTGTTTTCCAAGGCTACTTAGGTCAGCTCATTATTTTGATGAGGTTATGGCATCTGTAATACAGTTAAATTTATTTCTCACAGTTTGCATTCCCTTATGGGATCCCCTGACATGCTGGTTGACTTTTTTTTTTAATTTGCCATCAGGAAAGTTCTTTCTTTGTGGTATACAGTATGGTTTGACAAATGCATAGAGTCATTATGAACTACCACAGTGTCATAAAGAAGAGTTCCACAGCACAAAAAATTCCATTATGAGGTCCCCTTGAAGGCAATCCCTACCTTTACTACTTCTGGCAAATAACTGATCTCTTTTCCATCTCCATAGCGCAATATGTAGCCTTTTGGTCTGGCTTCTTTCACTAAGTAAAAGGTATTTAAGATTCAGCCATGTTGTATGAATCAATAGTTTGTCCCTCTTCTTGGTTTTCATATATTCCAAAGTTTATGTAGAAGTACCACATTCCCTTAGTCCATCTGGTTTCAGTGCAACACACTGTCAGCGCCGCACCTACAGCAAGTTCTGCAGTATCTCCCCACTTTTTTGCCTCAGAATGTTCACTGGTATCATGATAAGCTATTAATCAGACATGCCGGCACAACTCAGAAGTACAATACCCCCAGAGGCATCACTCAACCATCAATGGAAGAGAGTTAGTGGGTAAATTCCCCACCCCCACCCCCAATCCCTGCATAGTTCTTCATAGGTCCCTAGTGTGTCTGAGCTCAAATTTCCCAGTAGAGTAGTCAGCCTAATAATGTACATATTATTGGTTTTTCTCCCGACTTTGAAACTCTCTGTTCCCTCAATTGTGCTTCCTAGGTTCATCTCGTAAATAAACTATCTCACCCAAGTCTTTGTGTCTTCTGGAACACTCTTTCCCCAGACAGCAGCATGATTCACTCCCTCATCTACTTGAGGTGTTTATTAACCATTACTTCTAAGTGAGATCCTCTCTCGCCAGCCTTTTAAATCGCAAGCTTTAGCCCCCTTCCTTGCTTTATTTAGTAGCACTTATCACCACCCAACTTCATAGACATATATATGTGTGTGTAATTAATTTTATTAATTTCAACTCGAATACAGGCTCAATTAATGCAGTGATTTTAGTCTACTTTTGTTCATTGTTATGTCTCTAGCACGTAAAACACTCTTTGCACATAGTAGGCACTCAATAAAAATATACTGAATAAATTAATTTTTCAAGAAGGTTGATTTTATTCCATAGAAGAACAGACTCCCTATTTTAAAAACTCTAAAAACTTTACTGACCTTCAAAATTGAATGGTACCAAATACCAAGGGTCAAATAACTCTATCATGGATATTATACAAAATATTCCCATACTTAGCCTGACTGGATCCTCTGAGCTGCCTTTGAATTCTAAGATAGTATAATATTGTAAACAATAAAAGACTACACTACAGTAAAGAAATTTGGTATGAAACCAATATTCTTTTTCCTTTTAACAGTTCACATGAAACCAAATCTAACAATTATGTACCATGCATCTGGTCAGCCTGTTTAATGATCCCAAACGTAATACCACCTATAAAACAAACATGGATATAGGAAAGAATTTTTTTAATCCTTTAAATTTGAGTCTTATTTTCATTGTTTTTTTTCCTAAATCTTTATTATAAGAAAGGAAAGTAATTCTTAGTGTCCTTGAGCAGAAGCTAAAATTGCTTTCATCACATTTTTATTACCTGGACACTGGATAAAGGACCACTCATAGTTCTTCTCTTTAGGACAAACACTGGTGTCAAGAACCATCTCATTATTTTGCATTCCAACAGGCTTCATTGGTCCCCGGGAAGACCCTTCAATGCAGTGTCCTCTTCCTGTATTACTAGGATCGTTGCACCAGCCACAACCAGGCTGCTCCAAACATTGTCCACAGGTTCTCAATCCAGAACAATTTTGAGCTGCATGGCAGGAACATCATTAACAAGTATGTTATACGACTTTATATTCAAATAGAATTGCAAGCTAATGGAAAAATAAATATGATCTGAAAAAAGACAGTAAAAAGTCATCTATAGTTAACGTAAACATTTTATGTAATAATAAGAGACAGTAATTACTTCAAAAGCAAATAAAACATACATTATGAACAAAGAGGAGATGAATGGACTGACTTGAGGGTGAATAAAGGTGTGGTACCATGACAGGGAGAAAAACGAAGTCAGCATTTTAAACACTCCTGAGAACTTTGCCAGTATTAAGACCTTTCGGGAACTGATCCTGGGGCCTACAGACAACATTGTCTGTGATACAGAGCAATGTTAGTTGTTCTTGTTGTGCCTAGGGAGGGCCTTCAAGGAAAAAATCTGCATCTTCCTGTGAATGTCCAGTGTAAGTCATGCTTACCCACTCCCTGGGATAGCTGAACCCAGCTGGACTGCCTCTCAGGGACAATGGTCTTCCCAAGGGTCCAAGATACTAGCATTTGCCGGCCATGGGATGTTTAACAGCAACATCACTCAAAGAGCCAAACTGAATGGGAATATGGAAACTGGATACTCTGCCTTAGCAGGCAACCAGGAGGACAGGCTCTCTCTGACTTTCAGGGCTGCAGAATACCACCTCAAGAATCACTCACTGAAGCTCAACCTTTTTTTGCTTAACTGATGTATAGACTAGGAGCCTCAACTAAGCCTGCGAATACTGTGATGTCTTTTCCAAGGATGAACATATTACACTCTGCCATAATAGTCATAATAGCTGCTATGTGATGTTTCAGATTTTTAATTCACAATCATAGTACCTTATATCAGGCTGAGATTTTTTAAAATTAGTTTCACTGATGTTTTGCTAGCAAAGGTACACTTTGTCTTGGGACTTATTTATCCATATAAGATAGTGCATAGGTACAAAGTACCATGAATGATGCCTTCTCATGGCATGCTAGAAAAACCTCAGAGGAAAAAAAAAACGGTAGACTTCTGGCGGTCTCAATTTCATTTTTGTTGTGGTAATAACTTAACTGCCACTCAGTGTTTTAATGTTACTGGAAACAGAAATGTTCCTCAGAAAGCTGCGAATAAGAATAGTGCAAGCTTCTCAGTGAACATCAGGAACTCAATATAGTAGGCTGTGCAGGGATAATACAATACTGGTTTAAAGAATTCATCAATTGCACTATGATTTGTTGTTATGAATTTTTTCAGTGCTGAGCATTTCACAGACTGGATGTAAGAAAGTGAAGAATGAGTACCATCTCCTATATTTCCTTAATAATAAATCTAAAAGGAAGAATATTCTTTGCGTCACTGAACACAAGTCAATGTTAACCCTGTAGATAACTAATTCAGTGACATGAACATACTTCTTTTTGAAATTCTTTAAGCAGTAAATGGTGTTAAACGGCACTTTGTTTAAAATACCCTTAGATAACTGAACATTTTATGTATTACCATACTCCTCCCTAGACTTTTTGCTGTGAAATATTTCTCTTTTATCTGCGATTGTAGCTAGCCCACAGTATCATTGACTAGATTACTCTAATTGTCTTCAAAACTATATTGGGTTGCTATGAAATCAATGGGGAACAATGTAAAATATCAAATTAGGTATGCTATCTTGACATTCTAATTTACCATCATGTGATGAATTGAAGTAAATCTTTACTAGGTCGCACCCAAAATAAATCTAGGCTTTATATTTGTCTATAGATATCTCCTAGGAAAATAAAATTTATTTTAGGATTACCTTTTTAAGGAAAGATAACCAATCAAATGTCTTGAAGAAGCATAATGTACAATTAAACCTAAACTATTTTCAAACACAACATACCTGTTATTGCTTTTCAAACAACTGGGTAAATCTTAGATGAAAGAATCCTGCCTTTCTTACACTGACTGAATGACAAACTATTAATGGTGTCTTTATCTATTAGACTTTAGGCTTTAATAATGAATTACAAAATGTCATCTTCAGAGAAACATTCTATTCTCTTACGTTTTATTTTAGGTATGAAACTATTACAAAAGGAAATGTTGGTTTAGTTATTACTCAAGAGTGGAGAGTTGGGCTTCCCTGGTGGCGCAGTGGTTGAGAGTCCGCCTGCCGATGCAGGGGTTGCGGGTTCGTGCCCTGGTCCCACATGCCGCGGAGCGGCTGGGCCCGTGAGCCATGGCCGCTGAGCCTGCGTGTCCAGAGCCTGTGCTCCGCAACGGGAGAGGCCACAACAGCAAGAGGCCCGCGTACAGAAAAAAAAAAAAAAAAGAGTGGAGAGCAACATGCATTGCTGAAAAATTAAAAGAACATTCATTCTTTAGTTTGTAACGGAGACTAAAAATCTGAGACTCTAATGTTTTTTCTTTTCTTACGGAAAACAATAATATAGGAAAGCTTTTGTAGGCTGTGCTATTTTGAGTAAGTTATGGCTAGTCTGAAGACTATGTATGAGCTATAAGTAATTAGAGCAATTATTTTTATTTTATTTTGTTTATTTATCTTTGGCTCTTTGAAAGATTAATTCTAACAGGTCCTCGCAGTGAATATCAAAGAAAAACCCCTTTGTGATTCCAGCATGGGAGGGGAAAAGGAACAATTTTGAGATATGCCAGAGCACTGTTTTTCTTACCAAGGCCTGGAGAAACAATTTAACAGAGCCTAAACTACTGGGGTTTTATCAGAGCCTAACTGACCTGGCTAAAGGGAAATAACCAACTCTAACCTGCTCTAGTCTTTCATGTGGGGGGAAGAGAAATATACAACTCCAGCTCCCTCCAGCCATGCTGTACCACCTAAGAGTGGAAAAAAAGACTGAGTACCACTAGTGAAGTGAAGTTCACAGAACAGTATGGGGCACAGGCTCACCAAAAGAATGAGACCTAATCACAGGACTGTAGAATACTTCCCCTCCCGCACAACCTACTACTACATTACTGAAAGCCTATTTACAGTAGTTTCTTTCAATGTTTGTTGGTTAAAAACATGGAAAAGAATTAAACGTTAATAGAGAAGGAGTTTGTTTTCCATAAGGAGTGGGTCACTGCCAGGTAAATACTATTTCCAAAAAACACAAGGCCTCCTTGAGGCAAAGTAAAATGCCCCTCTTCCTTACAAGGATATATAGGGCATATAATTTTAAAAGCTATGAAAAAAAATAACTGCTATTAGACATCATCAGTTCAAATGAGCTATATATATAGCCACGGGGAAGGCAAATGTGACAACAGACATAACAGTGAAAGAAACGACCTATGGAAATGAAATATCCAGCAGACTAGACTAACTGCTCAAGGAACAAACTGCAGAAGTAGAAAATAAGCCTCTATAACAATCAAGAAAACAAAAGAAGCAAAAGATCAAAAACAAGAGATGCCAAAGCAGGACTGAAGAAGTCACCTGTGCATGCCTAGCTGACAATCCCACCAGCAGCAGTTATCATCATTTAGTTCAGCAGTGGTAAAAATGCAATTCATACCTGTGTTCAAATAGTTAATCATTTTAAATTTACCCTTCAAAAAATGAAGTTACAATCTTTACAGTGGAGGGTTCTCAAAAAAATTCATTCTGAATAGATAAAAAGCCCCAAATTTGGGCTTCCCTGGTGGCGCAGTGGTTGAGAGTCCGCCTGCTGATGCAGGGGACACGGGTTCGTGCCCTGGTCCGGGAAGATCCCACATGCTGCGGAGCGGCTGGGCCCATGAGCCATGGCCGCTGAGCCTGCACGTCCGGAGCCTGTGCTCCACAACGGGAGAGGCCACAACAGTGAGAGGCCCGTGTGCCACCAAAAAAAAAAAAAAAAAAAAGCCCCAAATTTTTAAAAACCATAAAAAAGGAAAAATATCTGAATCTCACTTAGCAAACAAAGAGATGGAAAGTACAAGTGAATTTAAGAGATATTAAGCTTGTAGGTGGATCAAGATGACAAAGTGGAGCTCACCTACAAACACATCAAAAATACATCTACAGGTGGAACGGTTTTCACAGAAAACTAACTGGAAATTGGCAGAAGATCTCTTATACCACCAAAGCTGTAAGGAAGATCCCCAAGTAACTTGGTAGGACAGAAAAAAAAAAAGGCATCAGGACAGATCCAAGGCCTGTGGGAGGAATCTGCGAAGGAGGGAGGGTACACATGGGCAGGTCCTTGCCCTGAAAAGCCCCCCTGCAAGCTGGGAGGAGCCTGGACTCTGCTCAGAAAGAGCATGCACCTGCTGGCTTCCTAGCTATCTGTGCAGACAGACCAGTGCTGACAGCTGCCACCTAACTGAACTTCCTGCAAGGGAAAATCCAGCAACCTAGGATACTCTACCCAGCAAGCTTATCATTTAGAATAAAAGAAGAGATAAAGAGTTTCCCAGACAAGCAAAAGCAAGAAGAATATAGCTAAATACTAAACATAACCTAAAAGAAATATTGAAATCTCTTCTCTAAATAGAAAAGAAGCAAGAATCTATAGGAAAGGGAAAATCACAATAGGAAAGACAAAAATATAACAGGATTGATCACTTAAATAAGCCAGTACATAAATTTAAAAACAATCAAAAAAATTTTTAGAAGTGATTATAACTACAATTAACAGCAAAAGGATAAACACGAAGATGTAAGATAGAACGTCAAAATCACAAAATGTGGGGGAGGGGAGTACAAAACTATAGATTTTTTAGAATGTGTTTGAACTTACATGACTATGTCTAAAGCAAACAGATGTAGTTATGGGTTAACATACTTCAAAACCAGAATAATCACAAATTAAAAACATACAGTAGATTCACAAAAAAGAAAAAGAAACAACATAATACGAAAGGAAACCATCAAATCACAAATAGAAAAATATAAAGAAGAAATGAACACAGAAGTACTATAAAATCAACTAGAAAACAAGGTTTAAAATGGCAATAAATACATATTTATCAATAATTAGCTGAAATGTCAATGGAATAAATACTCCAATCAACAGACACAGAATGGCAGATTGGATTAAAAAACAAGAACTACAATATGCTGCCTACAAGAGACTCACTTTACGGCATATAGACACATATTGATTGAAAGTGAGGGGATGGAAAAAAATATTTCATGCAAATGGAAACAACAAGAAAGTGGGGGTAGCAATGCTCACATCAGACAAGAAATACTTTAAAAGAAAGTCCATAAAGACAGACAAAGAAGGACACTATATAATGACAAAGGGATCAATACAAGAAGAGGACATCATACTCATTAATATATATATGCACCCAATATACAAGCACCTAAGTACATAAAACAAATACTAAGAGACATAAAGTCAGAAAGTAAGAGAAAAATAAAGATGGTAGGAGATTTTTAACACCCCACTGATATCAATGGACAGATCTTCCAGACAGAAAATCAATAAGGCAACAGAGACCCTAAATGACACAATAGAACAGTTGGCCTTAATTGATATCTACAGGACACTACATCCAAAAAGACCAAAATACATATTCTTTTCAAGCACACATAGAACATTCTCTAGAATAGACCACATACTAGTATACAAAATAAGCCTCAACAAATTTAACAGGATAGAAATTATTTCAAGCATCTTTTCTGACCACAATGGTATGAAACTAGAAATCAACCACAGAAAGAAAAATGGGGGAAAAAGGATCACACGAAGACTAAAAAGCATGCTATTAAAAAAACCAATGGGTCAATGATGAAATCAAAGAGGAAATCAGAAAATACCTCAAGACAAATGACAATAAAAACACACTGACAAAATCCATGAGAGGCAGCAAAAGCAGTCCTAATAGGGAAGTTCATAGCAATACAGGCCTTCCTCAAGACACAAGAAAAATCTCAAATAAACAACCTAACCTACCACCTAAAAGAATTAGAAGAAGAAGAATAAACAAAACCTATAGTCAGCAGAAGGAAGGAAATAAAGATCAGAGAGGAAATAAATAAAATAGAAATCAAAAAACAATAGAAAAGATCAATAAAACCAACAGCTGGTTTTTCACAAAGATAGAATTGAAAACCTCTAGCCAGGCTCACCAGTAAGAAAAGAGAGAGGACCCAAATAAACAAAATAAGAAGTAAAAGGGGAGAAGTAACAACTGACACTACAGAAATACAAAAAGTCATAAGAGAATAAAAGAAAAAGGCATAAAAATATGAAGAGTTATATGCCAACAAACTGGACACCCTACATGAAATGGAAAAGTTTCTAGAAATACACAGCCTACCAAATTTGAGGCAAGAAGAAACAGATAATTTGAATAGACTGATCACTAGAAGTAAAAAAAGAATCTGTAAAAACAAAACAAAACAAAAACTCCCTGCAAACTAAAGTCCAGCACCGGACAGCTTCACTGGGGAAGTCTACCAAACATTCAAAGAAGAATTTATACCCATCCTCCTCAAACCATTCCAAAAGAATGAAGGGAAGGGACACTCCCAAAGTCATTCTATGAAGCCACCATCACTCTGATACCAAAACCAGACAAAGACATTACAAAAAAAGAAAATTACAGGCCAATATCTTTGATGACTACAGATGAGAAAATCCTCAAAAAAATAGAAAACTGAATCCAACAATACATAAAATGAATCATACACCATGATCAAGTTGGATTCATTCCAGGGTGGCAAGGATGGTTCAACATACACAAGTCAATCAATGTGATACACCCGATCAACAAAAGGAAAGACAAAAACCACATGATCATTTCATTACACGCAGAAAAAGCATTTGATAAAATTCAACATCAATTCATGATAAAGACTCTCACTAAACTGGGTATAGAAAGAACATATCCCAACATAATAAAAGCCATTTACAACAAACCAATAGCCAAAATAATATTCAATGCTGAAAAGCTGAAAGCCTTCTCACTAAATTCAGGAACAAGACAAGTATGCTCACTTTCACCACTTCTACTCAACATAGTACTAGAAGCCCTAGCCACAGCAATCAGACAAGAATTGGAAAGAAAGACATAAAACTGTCATTATTTGCAGATGACAGTATATGCTATATATAGAGAGAACCCTAAAGACTCCATACAAAGACTATTAGAATTAATAAATGAATTCAGCAAGGTAGCAGGATACAAGATTAACATATAGAAATCTGTTGCATTTCTTTACACTAACAATGAAATACCAGAAAGTGAAAGTGAAAAAACAATCTTGTTTAAAATCACATCAAAAAACTAAAATACCTAGGAATAAACTTAACCAAGGAGGTGAAAGACCTATACACTGAAAACTATAGAACACTGAAAAGGAAACTGAAGATGATTCAAAGAAGTGAAAAGATATCCCATGTCTTTAGATTAGAAGAATTAATATTGTTAAAATGACCACACCACCCAAACCAATCTATAGATTTAATGCAATCCCTATCAAAATATGCATGGCATTTTTAACAGAACTAGAACAAATAATCTTAAAATTCATACTGAACCACAAAAGATCCAGAATTGCCAAAGCAATCCTGAGGACAAAGAACAAAGCTGGAAGCATGACCTTCTCAGACTTCAGACAATACTACAAAGCTACAGTAATCAAAACAGCATGGTACTGGCACAAAAACAGACATATGGATCAATGGAACAGAATAGAGAGCCCAGAAATAAATTCACACACCTACAGCCAATTAATCTACGACAAAGGAGTCAAGAATACACAATGGAGAAAAGACAGTCCCTTCAACAAGTGGTGCTGGGAAAGCTGAACAGCTACATGTAAATCCATGAAATTAGAAAAATCCCTCACACCACATATAAAAATAAACTCAAAATGGTTTAAAAACCTAAGGATAAACATGACACCATAAAACTTCTAGAAGAGAACACAGGCAAAACATTCTCTGACATAAATCATATCAATGTTTTCTTAGGTCAGTCCCCCAGTGCAAAAGAATTAAAAGCAAAAATAAACAAATGGGACCTAGTCAAACTTAAAAGCTTTTGCCCAGCAAAGGAAATCATCAACAAAATGAAAAGACAACCTATGGAATGGGAGAAAATATGTGCAAACAATGTGACCAACAAGGGGTTAATATCTAAAATATACAGACAACTCATACAACTCAATAACAAAAAAACAAACAACCCAATCAAAAAATGGGCATAAGACCTAAATAGACATCTCTCCAAAGAAGACACAGAGATGGCCAAAAGGCACATGAAAAGATACTCAACATCACTAATCATCAGAGAAATGCAAGTCAAAGCCACAATGAGGTATTACCTCACACTGGTCAGAAAGGTTATCATCAAAAAGTCTACAAATAATAAATGCTGGAGAGGGAGTGGAGAAAAGGAAATCCTCCTACACTGTTGACGGGAATGTAAATTGGTGCAGCCACTATAGAAAACAGTATGGAGGTTCCTTAAAAACTAAAAACAGAGCTACCATATGATCCAGCAATCCCACTCCTGGGCATATACTCAGAAAAGACAAAAATACTAATCTGAAAAGATACATGCATTCCAATGTTCATAGCAACACTATTTACAACAGCTAAGACATGGAAAAAACCCAAGTGCCCATAAAGAGATGACTGGATGACTGGCTTAAGAAGATGTGGTGTCATAAATAAAGAATGAAATATTGCCATATGCAGCAACATGGATGGACCTAGAGATTATCATATTAAGTCAGACAGAGAAAGACAAATATTATATGATATCACTTATATGTAGAATCTAAAAAAAAATGAATCTATATACAAAACAGAATCACAGACATAGAAAACAAACTTACGGTTACCAAAGAGGAAAGGAGGGGGTGGGGGGGAATAAATTAGGAGTATGGGATTAACAGATACAAACTATTATACATAAAATAGATAAGCAACAAGGATTTACTATACAGCACAGGGAACTATAGTCAATATCTTATAATAACCTATAATGGAAAATAATATGAAAAAAGAATATATATATGTGTATATATATATATATATATATATATAACTGAATCACTTTGCTATATACCTGAAACTAACACAATATTGTAAATCAACTATACTCCAATAAAAAAAGGCAAAAACAAGAGATATCGATATATATCCAAAAATTCCAATGACTATTTTAAGATTTCCAATACGAGTAAATAGAAGAAAACAAATAATTTGACATTAAGGAACATTTTTAGCAGATGACGGAAAACTACTCTCCAAATTAAGAGCGAATGAGAATCCATTTTTGAAATCCACATCAACTACTGTAAAACTGAATT
This sequence comes from Aethalodelphis obliquidens, assembly GCF_003676395.1. Lineage (NCBI taxonomy): Eukaryota > Metazoa > Chordata > Mammalia > Artiodactyla > Delphinidae > Aethalodelphis > Aethalodelphis obliquidens. The sequence goes on along the minus strand of NW_020837955.1, from coordinate 30,726,531 downwards.
CAAATAAACTGCAAATTTTTGAATGCCAAGGATAAAGAGAATAGTCTTAAAAGCTCTCAAGGAAAGGAAAAAAAAAGATGTCCCACAAAAGAATGAAAATTAGATTGGCATGAAAATTCTTATCCACAACACTGAATGCTAGACCTTCTAAGGAAACAACTTATTTAGAACTCCACACCCAGGCATTTAATCATTCAAGTGAACTTGAAAAATGCACTTTTAGACATGCAAAGACTCAAAAAGTTTACTAGTCACAAATTTATTTGGAAAGAATTACTGAAGACTATTTTCCAGAAGATGAACAAATGAAAAGAATGGAATATAAGAAAGATTTGTGAATGGAGAAGACAACTTAGACTTAACTCTAAATAATTTTTAGAAAGTTCTTAAAAGTTTAAGAGCTTGGAGACTTTCCAAGTTCCTTTTTCCCTAGCTTTTAGCCTTTTTGTATTGTGAAATATAACACACATACATAGAAGTACATAAAGAAAAATGTGATACTAATAAATTATTTTAAATGAATACTCTGTACCTGCATGCAGCCTAGAAGCAGAACATTGTCTCCTTTGTACCCTTTTCCTAATCAGCACCACAAATCTTTTCCAGCAGCATCCACTATCTGACATTTATAAGAATAACTTTTTACCTTACCCTACAGTTCTACCTAAAAAATTCATTCCTAAACAACATAGCATAGTTTTGCCTATTTTCAACTTTATCTAAATGGGTCATACGTATATAATCTTTTGTGAAACAAACACAACAATCAAGGCAGGAGAAGCTGAGCAATGTCTCAACTCCCCACGAGTCTCCAGGACTGGTATTTCAACCTTCCTCAGCAGCTGGCTCCTAGTTATAAGACGTTTTCTGTGCTAACAAGACCATTTTATGCCTGCAACTCCCCCTTGTCACACACTTGATCACGTACGTCCCCATTCCTTATCAAAATTCCTAAAATGGGATAGCAACAGGGAGCTCAACCCATAACAGGTCCAGCCATTCCCATCCCAGGAACACCTCTCCACTTGATGCCAAGAGCCTGGAAGAATAAATGCACACAACAGCTACAGCCTGCAAGTTCTAGCCTACACTGTGGCAATTACCACTTTGTCCCAGCTCTTCAAGCAACACTGGTGCCCGACATGGAACAAATATGGATTTGGTTGGGTCCCTAGGGGAAGGAAACATCCTCCCTGGGAGTAATGTAAGGTCTGGAAGAGACAGTTAGTCTCCACCTGTATTGGCTTAAGCAGCTGCCTCTAAATGAGGGCACTCATCTGAGCAAGAAGGGCTTATAACTGGATGACCATGCTGCCTCATAACTACACAGTACCTAGTAACACAGACTGTCAGGTGCTTCCTCATTCTACAGTCCTTATAAAACATGAGACCAGCAAGAGGCAGGGTCTTCCCCCGAAGCACAACCCACAGTAAGTTCAGTACTGGCCTGATGACACAACTTCCCATGTGACGCCAAGATTATACATCTTGCATTTGTAGCAAATATACCACCACTGATATATCCTTGCCAAAAAACTACTTAACTTTTAATCTAATCATGAGGAAACAATTAGACAAATCCAAGTTGGGAAACCTACAAAACAACTGGTGTAGGTTCTTAAAAAAACAAAAATCACAGTTATAAAAAAAGACGACACAGGAACTGTGCTAGATTAAAGGACACTAAAGAAGCACGACGAAGCAATGCGATCCTTCTGAAGTGAGCACTTTCATGAAGTGTCACTCTGTTTTCAACACACGCTCAGAGTTCAGGGGAACACAAATGTGGCAAAATGCTCATAGCAGGGTAATAGACTCAGGGGAATTCAAAATGACGGTATAATGTAAATCAGGGTTACAGCATTAAGAGGTTTTAAAACTAGCTTTTACTTGTAACTAGCAATTTTAATTATAGCTAGTGACAATATTTTTTCTCATTTTTTTAAACTTCCTCAAATGTTCAATTTCTCTGTCCATCACAGAAAAGTGATTTATGTTGCAGTTAAACAAAAAGGGACTCTAGAGAAATACTTACGAGAGCAGGTGGCAGTCTGCCACTCCAGACACTGTCCATATGGAAAAGAGATTATGTAGGCATTCGAGTCAACGCATCGCTTCGTGCTGCTGCACCACATACACTCCATTCCGTTGCTGGTACAGTTGGAACACGACGTCCTTAAAGAGCATGGCTTTTTGCAAGGCCTTGCATTTTGATTTGGACTAACTGGAATACATCAGCAAATGTAATTATTTTATTTGTTAACTGCTTTCTAACACAAGTATACGAGTTTCGTTCATTTTGTTGTTTAGGGAATGTTTCAATTAAGCCAAGTGTAGGCTAAAAATTAGAGTTAAAATTGTATGATAAGGTAAATGAGAATGAAGATGACATGTCAATACTTCTTAAATTTATTATCTAATTTGAAATTTATAATACTTTGGAAATTTTTAATCGTTTACCAAGTACATAAAATTGTATAATTTAAAATTTTTTAATAGAAATGTAATACATGACCTAGGTTTTTCTATCCATTGGCTAAATATTATGTACACTAACATTATTTACTTTTCTAGCTAGCCATAATTCTATAAACATTCCACACTTTATCAAAGCAACAAACAAAAATAAAACAGTTTACTATAAAATTTTTACATAAAATGTAATATTTATCACACCCATTAGGATGACTTTTTTTTAAAATGTTGGCAAGGATGTGGAGAAATTGGAAGCCCACACACTACTTGTGGAAGTGTTAAAATGGTGAGGCTTCCATAGCAAACAGTATGGCAATTCCTCAAAAAATTAAACACAGAATCACCATATGATACAGCAATTCCACTTCTGGCTACGTACCTAGAAGACATGAAGGCAGGAACTGGAATAGATATTTGTACACCCACGTTCATAGCATCATTATTCACAATAGTCAGTAGGTGGAAGCAACAAGTGTCCATCAATATATGAATGGATAAACAAAATGTGGTATATATATACAATGGATAATTATTCATGTTTAAACAGGAATGAAATTCTGACATATGTTACAACATGGGTGAACTTGGAAGACATTATGCTAAGAGAAATAAGACAGTCACAAACGGACAAACACCTTATGATTCCACTTATATGAGATACTTAGAGCAGTCAAACTCATAGAGACAGGAAGTAGAAGGTGGCTGTCAGGGGCTGGAGGAGGGATGAGTGGGGAGTTACTGTGTAATGGATATGGAGTTTCAGTTTGGGAAGATGAAAAAGTTCTAGAGATGGATAGTGTTGATAGATTAACAACAATGTGGATATGCTTAATGACAGTGAACTCTATACTTAAAAAATGTTTTAAAAAGTCAATTATATCTCAAAAACACTGAAGGGAAAAATGGTTAAAATTATAAATTTTATGTTATGTATATTCTTCTGCAATACAAAATATAGTATTTAAAAAAAGAGAAAAGAATTCAATATTCCTTTCTCACTTAACAAAAACCCATTTCAAAAGATGGAACAGCAAGGTTTCTCTTCATTTGCCAACTGAAATAATAGATCTGTAAGATTAAAATGTTTCTAAATTAGTTGTTGATCTTAATGATAAATCTTTCTTACAAAGACTATTATTATAAAAGTAAAACACATTAAAATATTAAGAACAGATTATTACTATACTGTAACTACAACCATATGTTCATAATCTCACTATTTTAACCAAGAAATAAAGATTGTATAAAACAATACAATTTTGATATTTTCATAAGTTAAGGCTGAGGTCACTAATAGTAAGTGGGGAATGTGAATAAAGATAAAATATACATTGAAATCAGCATCATAAAAAGATGGTGAAAGTTACTTCAGGCCTACATAGCATCACACCGTGGAAGAGGGTAGTGGGAAGAAAGGTTGGAAACATATTTTTAAAGAATACTAGTTTACTGGACTACTTACCAACAGGTTTTTCACAGACAAGACCATCTGCCATAGAGGTACAAGGATTAGCTTTTAAGCCTGCCACGGCTGCCCTTTCTAGATACGCACAGAACCCAGAATCATTGGGTTCACCAGGAAGCCACTGTAGTGTTGTGTTTGTAAATGGTGACATGTCTTCCCATCCCCAGTAGGATATATTGATCTTGCGTAAGCCTACCCAAGGTGATACTTTCTGTAAACAATAGCAAAAGGGACATTTTAAAAAAGTGAGATGTAAAAATCCTGCATCATATTCCTTAGCAAACAGTTCATTACCATTAAAAATTACATTTGAAAATATATAGAACTGCCTTTCTAAGGACTTCGAGTACTAAGGATAATTAACAATTCCAGCACATCTTGGAGAATCATGTATAATAGAACACTATGTTTAAAACATATTTTGTGTTTAGTGACATGACTGGGGTCATTTCTTTAGCCCTCGTGAACCTCAGTTTCCTCTTCTATAAAATGGTGATATCTGATATAAATACCTATCTTACGAGGGAAGATCATTAAAAAAACTTAACATATTGTGTTGCTGCTACTGTTACTGCTACTTCTGCTGCAGCTACTATTACTACTGTTACTACCAATCTAATCAGTTGTGGAGTTAAGAATCTAAAGCTAAATTGGCATTATATGCACTGTGAGAAAACAGAAAACAAAATCAATGAACAGTATATAAAGGCTGAGTGAAGACTTCACAACAGGTTCACAAAGGACTAGGAAGAAGGGCCTCTCTCCTAGTTCAGACCTCTACTAGTACACAAGGACTTTAGTGCAGTTTTAGATAAATTAATGTCATCTACTTTCATTATTAAAGAGATCAAGAAAACTAATAAAATCTTTGACCCTGATGCCTAAATTTAATTAACAGAGGTTGACAAATGCCATCAAAGTAAACTTTCTTAGTGCTCTCAATGATATTTCAAAAGTCGCTTAGAAACAAAATATATGCTGTATTTATATACCTTATTTTAATCATTACTCAATTTTAAAATATATTATTCTAATGAGACTGAAAAAATAATGATATATTCTTGGTCCAAGGTACTCTCTTTACAAAATTTTTTAGATTATGAACACCTCTTTTTCTATCCTTGTTTCTGCTTTAGAGTTATGCTTTTCTTTTTGAGATTTTTTCATTTTTTCTAGCTTTCTTGAGGTATAATTGACAAATGAAAATTATACCTATATAAGGTGTATGATTTTTTTTTGGTATATGTACACGTTATGAAATGATTATCACAATCAAGCTAATTAACATACCCATATGTATATATATATATATTTTCTTTATACATCCATGTATCCGTTGATGGACACTTAAGTTGTGTCCATAGCTTGGCTATTGTGAATAATGCTGCAATGAACATAGAAGTGCAGATATCTCTTCAAGATACTGACTTAATTTCCTTTGGATATATACCTAGACATGGGACTGCTGGGTCATATGATAGTTTTCATTTTTTGAGGAAACTCCATACCATTTTCCAAATTGACTATACTGCTTACATTCTCACCAACAGTATACAAGAGTTCCTGTTCTCCTCATCTTTGCCAATATATGTTACCTCTTTTTTTTTTTTTTTTGCGGCATGCGAGCCTCTCACACTGTTGTGGCTTCTCCCGTTGCGAGCACAGGCTCCAGACGCGCAGGCTCAGCGGCCATGGCTCACGGGCCCAGCCGCTCCGCAGCACGTGGGATCCTCCCGGACCAGGGCACGAACCCGTGTCCCCTGCATCGGCAGGCGGACTCTCAACCACTGTGCCACCAGGGAAGCCCACCTCTTATCTTTTTCATAACAGCCATTCTAACAGGTGTGAGGTGATATCTCAATTGGTTTTGATTTGCATTTTTCTGATGATTACTGCTGTTGAGCTTTTCATCATATATCTGGCTGGCCATTTTTATGTCTTCTTTGAAAAATTTCTATGTCCTTTGCCCATTTTTTGACTGGGTTATTTATTTTCTGTTGAATTATTTGAGTTCTTTATACATTTTGAACATTAAATCTTTATTAGATGTATGGTTTACATTCTCTCCCATTCCATAGGTTGTCTCTTCACTCTTTCTTTTTTTTTTTTTTTAATCTATTTTTGGCTATGTTGGGTCTTCGTTGCTGTGAGCAGGCTTGCTCTAGTTGCAGCTAGCAGGGGCTACTCTTCATTGCAGTGTGCGGGCTTCTCATTGCGGTGGCTTCTCTTGCTGCGGAGCATGGGCTTCAGTAGTTGCGGTACGTGAGCTCAGTTGTTGTGGCTCATGAGCTCTAGAGCGCAGGCTCAGTAGTTATGGTGCATGGGCTTAGTTGCTCCATGGCATGTGGGATCTTCCCGGACCAGGGCTCGAACCTGTGTCCCCTGCATTGGCAGGCGGATTCTTAACCACTGTGCCACCAGGGAAGCCCTGTCTCTTCACTCTTGATCATCTCCTTTGCTACGCAGAATCTTACTAGTTTGACACAATCTCATTTATCTATATTTGCTCTTGTTGTCTGTGCTTTTGGGGTCACATCCAAAAAATCACTGCCCTGACCAATGTTGAGATTTTTTCTTGTGTTTTCCTCTTGCAGTTTTACAGTTTCGAGTCTTAATGTGTTTAAGTCTTTAATCCATTTTGAATTGATCTTTTAATATGGTGTAAGATAAGGATCTACTTCCATTCTTCTGCATAAGGATAGCCAGCATTATTCATTGAAGAGATTGTCCTTTTCCCATCGTGTGTTCTTGGCACCTCTGTCAAACATCAATTGAGCATAAATGCTTGGATTTATTTGGGGTTATTATAATGTGTCTTGGTGAAAGTCTCGTTATGTTTAATCTATTTGAGGTTCTTTGGGATTTATGGATCTGGATGTTCTTTTCCCTCTCCATATTTGGGAAGTTTCCTGTAATTATTCCTTTAAATGAACTTTCTGCCGCTTTCTCTTTTCCACGAGGGCAAGCCTGGAGCCTGAGTTTGTGGGTGCAGGCCTGGATCCTAGGTCTGAAGGGCCAGTCTGGCACAAGGATCCACTGGGGTAGGACTGGTAACTGAGTACAAAGTGGTGAGCCTGGAACCTGGTCCACAGTGGCAGGCCTGCAGCCTGGTCCATGGGCCAGTTTGGAGCCTGGAACTGTGGGAGCCACCCAGGAGCATGGATCCACAGGGCTTACCTGGCACTGGATCAGGCCATGAGCCTGAATCCTATAGACTGGTGCTGGGGCAAGCCGGGCACCTGGGCCATCAAGTATGGTCATGAGGCTGCAGGGGCTAGGCTGGTACCAGGGTCCACTGGGGCAAGCCTGGTCCTGAGTCTTCTGACGCCTAAGTCCATGGGGGTGGGCCTGGTACCTGGGATCATAGGGGAGGGCCTGAAGCCTGAGTCCACTGGGATGAGCCTGACCCTGGGTCTCTACAGGCCAGCCCAGTGCTGGGGTCTAATGGGGAGGGTGTGGATCCTAGGTCTCCTGTTTCCTAGGGATATGGGGGACTAGCCTAGAGGCTGAGTCTGCGGGTGCCAGCCTGCAGCCTGAGGCCACAGGAGCCAGTGTGGCACTGGGATATGCCTGGCGCCTGGGTCCACAGGGATCATCCAGGCACCGGGGTTCACTAGAGCAGGCCTGGAAGTAGGGTCCAAAGCAAAATCGGTGCTCATTTCATTCTCCTTCCCCTTTGCAGAGGGTATTTCTCACCCTTTCTCACCGTGCTTCCTGTACCGTGCAGGCTTAGGGGAAGGATGACGCAGGTAATGTGAAACTGTCCTTTCTACCATCTTCAATGAGTGTTTTCTTATTTCTGTGTTCCCCCCACCGCCCCCAACCCGGTGCTATAATCTCTTACCTGGACTCCTTAGCTTTTGTAAAGGTATTTTGTATATGGATGAGTGTTCAAATCAATGTTTCTGTGAGGGAATGAGTGCTGCAAACTCCCATTCTATCACCTTGCTGACATCATTCCTAAACATTTCTACCTTAAATATACATAATAATAATTTATGTTCTCAGTTACCAAGCTAATAATATTATAATGTGAAGTAGCTTCAAAACTCCACATCATCTTTTTTTTTTTTTTTAACATTACTGTCAGGATAGAGAAAAATATGTCCCTCCACTTGAGTGTTTAACAATATAGAAATAAGATATATAAATCCAGTATTTATTCTAAATATGTTGTACAAATGGTCCTAGAGAGCTTATAAAGAACCCGTAGACCTAGAAATTTATAGTGTATAAATATAACAATTTTCACACAGAAAATACTCAACAAATATATCTTAAATGAAATTAAAATATTATGAATATTCATTATAACAGTAGATCTCATATCACCTAAGTAGAGTACTGTACACATAGTAGGTAGTCAACAAATTTTCCTAAGCAAGGCCATTAGAACAGAGATGCTTATTTTCCAAAATCCAATTCCTGAGACAGAGATAGTGCTTAATAAATAATGTTTCTAATTATAAAAATACACATGCTGCTTTGCCTTGTGATCATCATATATTTCATACTTATTCTCAAAGATATTTTGATAACAAAAAAGCTATAACATTTTTATAGTTCTGGATAATAACAACAGGAATCAATCCAACATAGTTATTTCAGATTAATGACTGTGCTTCACATTACAGCAACTCTGTCTATATTTCCAAACTATCTATAGTAAAAACAAGTCATTTAAAATGAAATATTATTCTCTAAATCATCATGATAAGAATCTGCAAGGAAGAGGAGAGGAACAGAAAAATAAGCAGTTGATAAAACATTTAAAGTAACTATTACGCAGTAAATGAACTGGACAGGCAGTTGAAGAATGAAAGATAAATTACTATATTATGAAAATTTACTGCAGCACACCATAAATCATTGCAACATTTCATTAGCCATTTCTGATAAGTAAATGATCATTTGATCTAGGATACCTGTTTAAAGTGCATGAATTTGTCAATCTTTATTTGCTACAGAAAGGTTACCTTAAGTTTATACAACTGCAATTACTCAGGATATAATTCATTTTATATAAAGATATGCTTAGCGGAATGTCACCTTGCAGAAAATTCCACCTTTGAAATTTTGCTAAAGCTCATATTTCTAATGAAATAAAACATTCTCCATTTACAGGGCAGGCTATGCCACAAACTACTGAATCTAAGTTCATCATACATCCGAAATAATTGTTGGTCTAATCTTTATGACTTATAATCATAAGCATATACACACTACTATATATAAAATAGATAACTAATAAGGACCTACTGTATAATCATAAGAAAAAGTGAGCAACTTATGTAAGAAATCTTGAAATATGAAACTTCTAAAATAGCATATTTCAAGTTTAAAATGTAAAAACTAAAAATAATGTATTTTAAACAAGGAAAATAGCAATAGAGCTCAAATGCCAAACACTAGTACTTTCTAAAACTCAAAGAATGTGGATCTACCAATAAGATACTCTTTATAAGTTATACATATTCAGTAGAACTAATTTCCAAATGTTCATTGATAACTGAATCTCAATTTTGTAATTAAAGAAATGAAGCTCTTGGTAGTACAAGAATATAAATAGATCTTAAATTATGTTGTATGCTCCATATGACTAAAAATAAAACTTTACAAATAACACCCTGTCAATATTTTCTAAAATATTTTTTAAAAATCAACAGATCTCTCCTAGATGACACCACTTGCATCTTATCCTCAACCATAAGGCTGGTAGCTCTCAAACAAGGCAAATTAAGAGAAAAAACAGAGGCACTTCTCTGACCTCCTTACAAATATCTTCATGCGCTGGCCAATTCAAAGTCCTGCAATAATTAACTACAGCATTACTCTAGGAAACTCCTTAAGTCCACGTTACTGGTCAGGTATCCATCCTCTACCTTCATACATCACCCTGCGTGCATCTATCATTGCAATTATCACACTTTGGTATAACTGTGTTTGTATTTCTCCCCCATAAGCTCTTTAACAACAGTGATTGTTTTTGATCTCTGTATTCTCAGCAAGCAGTAGACTGCCAAGTACAATGAAGGTGCTCAATAAATTTGTACTAAATGAATGAAGATTAGCCCATCCTTCCCAGAAATACAGCTTCAGTTCACACAAAAATGATTTTACAGATCAATTTTTCATACAAATTTAATTATTATAGTTTTTCTTTTCCCCATTAATATCAAGCATATAACAAATGTTTGACAGCCAAGTATCACAATGTGATATCCACGTAAAACTTTTGAATATTTATAAAAACTGGAGGTATAATAAATTTATCAATTTTATTAATGGGGGAGGGCTTTGACTCTACAGATATAAAATGGCATTAGAAATTAAATTATCTGTATCAATACTCATGAGAAATACACACACTAATACCACCACAAAAATTATGGCAGGCAATAGTAATGAACTGAATGTTCATACAAACATTTCAAAAGAGTTGTTTAAGTCCCTCTAATTTTTTAACATTTATACAAAACTGTTCTTATATCACTTTTTAAAAATCAGATGCTTGTTCCCCTGTTGTTAGCAAAAGGAAAATCAGTAACATATATTCCTATTCTTTAGCATAAATCAGAAATGATCTTAAGAAGGAAAAGGTCCTAGTATAATTAGTGGGGGTGGGTGGAGGAAGGCTTTGTAAAGTGGAAAAATTAAAACACTATTCTGGGGCAAATATTTTTCTACAGTCAATATCAATATTATTAACTATTCATCAAATAAATTCATTTAGTTACTTAAGAATTCATTATCTAATTAATGATTGTTGGAAATAGTAGTTACAGCAGTAATGGAAACAGACATACAAAAATAATCTTTAAAATGCAAACAATAATAATGGTAACTTTGGTAAACACTAAGAAATAAAATGTATCTATGCTCTTTGCATACAATACCTCATTTATTTTTCACAATAAACATATAAGGTAGCTATGATTACTATATCCCAGTTTACAGATGAGGAACATAAACTGAGGAGGCTAACTTGCTACTAAGCTGTGGAGGTAAGCAGTATGTCCACACTGCATGCTCTCCATCATTTTGATACGCTGTCCTCAATGCTGCTTAAAAATCAGCTATACCAAGGAAGTATTACTTAACTGTTTCAATAGCAAGCAATTGGTAATCTTTGCTCTGAAAAGTTTTCAAGCCAAAACCATATCCACTGCACTGCAGAGTGGAGTTCTGTAGCACCAACAGACCCTTGTCCAATAAAAGCCATAACCTAAGGTCAAAAAAAGTCATTGAGATCTAATATAGTTTTCAAAGAATTGTTGAATTATAGCCGTATCTCCATTATTTGTAGAAATCATGCCACTTTGTGGATTATTTACCACAGGGTGTCTATGTGTGTGTGTGTGTATCTTAAACATTGGCCAAATCTTGTACACACCTCAGATCTGAGGTATTTATTATTGTTTAGCTTTATCACTTACCTGATCTATATTGAGCTCTAATTTTATTTTGACACAAAATACAAAAATCTTCAATGATGCTATGACAGTTTATATTATCTTAGTATATTTCAAGTATGTATATGAACTAAATAAGGTATTTTAAATTAGATTTAGTAAATTATTTCTAAATCTCCTACAACTTAAGAGTTGACTATACTTTTTCTTTTCTTTAATTGACGTATAATTGACATATAACATTATATTATTTTCAGGTATACAAAATAATGATTCAATATTTGTATATATTGTGGAATGATCACCACATAAATCTACTTAACATCTGTCACCATACACAGTTTTCTTGTGATGAGGATTTTTAAGATCCACTCTCCTAGCACGTTTCAAATACATAATACAGTATTATTACCTATAGTCACCATGCCATGAATGGCAGCCCCATGGCTTGTTTATTTTATAACTGTAAGTCTGTACCTTTTGACCCCCTTCACCCATTTTGCCCACCCTCCACCCTTGCCTCTGACAACTACCAATCTGTTCTTTGTATCTTTGAGCTTGGTTTTTTGTTTTTTCATGTGTATTCTTGTTTCTTTGTTTTAAATTCAACACAGAAGTGAGATCACAGGGTACTGAAATCTTGCCATTTGCAACAACACGGATGGCTCTTGAGAGCATTATGCTAAGTGAAATGAGTCAGAGAGAGAAAGAAAATGATCTCACTTACATGTGGAACCTAAAAAAAAAATCCAAAAACAATATATATCACAATATTACAAATATAAAATCATTATGTTGTCTACCTGAAACAACACATCAAATATACCTCAATTTTTAAAAATGTCCTCAAGACATTTCAAGTAAGTATCTAAATAAGATATTTCAAAACAATATTTAGTAAATTATTTCCAAATCTCCAACTTAATATGTTCTTAAGAGTTGACTGTATTTTAACATCCCAAGAACAGAAAATACTGTGAGTTCCTATTAAAAATTTCTTATAAAATGATATTTGACATTATTTCCAAGGAAATATTCCATTTTCTATGGACCAACTCTCTAGGAAATTGAAACTGTTCCCAAATGCTGTATGTTCCAAATCTCCCATGTACTTTAAAAATCAGTTTAAGTCCTGCTAACTATTTGTATATTATTTCAAACAAATCTATACCTAGGAAAATAGTATAATTCAAAAACTTAACCCACAGAACACACACACAAAGATACATATATACAAATATAGCCAATGTGTTGGTCTAGTGTTCTAATTATAAGGGACATCCCAAAATTATTACACTACAAAACAAATTCTTAAATTATATGCACAAGTTTTAAAGTATATTTAAAGTATATTTATTCATATGAGATGTTTTCTTGGTAAGATAATGCAATGGTTTACTGAGCAAAACATGAGATGAGTAATTTAGAAAACTTTATTACCAAAGAAATCAGTTCTACACTTTTACTTCGACGATTTAGTAAAAATAATGTATTAAAAAACAAAAAGAGGCTGAAGGAACCATTGCCAATGGTTACAGGATTATCAGCATATTTCCATAATAAAAACAAGTATAGTTGTTACCTGTTGCGTATACTTCTGTATTTCATCCAGTACAAATTCTACTTCTTTCGAGGTTGTTAATGAAGCAAGATTTCCACTAAGATTATAGCAATAAAGTTTTGCATTGTCATAGTTTTCTCTACTGGAATTAATTCTAAGACAAGCATCCCCGATATGATTCCATCCTTCTCCACAAAGATGAGCTAGTCAAAAAAAAAAATTATATCTTATTTTTAGATTACCAAAAAGCATGTGTATTTTTCAATTATTTTAGAATTCTAAATACAACTTCGGTATTTGTTTAAATAATTTTAACAATAAAAATTTAAATATATCACTATAACATACCAAACTAAATGTGTCTAGTAGTTTGATGAAGAATAAGAAGATCCTAATTTTTTCTTTAATTCTTAAACATAAGAAAAGCTACGGCTCTATAACATCTGTTAAACTGTGTTGACTGTTAGGCTTTCTGTGTAAACCTAGTGTACTGGCATATGGTTTCTCAGCAAGTAAAATCACTACTGCACTTATGTCCCAAAGTGCAATTTATATAATACAAGATCACTTTAATAGAAAAATAACCAGCACATAACAAAAGCAATTTCAAAGTTATCCTACAAGTGTAGCTAATTGTCCTCTAAATCTAATTTCCATAGCCCAGGTGTACGATTTTGATATAAGCTTGGTTCTTTGATTCTTTAATTATAACTGTGGGGCGAGAAGTCTCATTTCATTTACGTATAGTAAAGAAGCTATAAGCTTTGCTTTCTAGTATTTATTTTTACACAGTCATTCAGGTCTTTCGAAAGTTTAAACATACCATTCAGTAACAGTGGTTTATCCTTAGGGTCCAAATTGAACTTAAAACAGTGCCTATTTTCTAAAACATGGATTTATAAATACAATATAAAGTTATGCTCTAGTGTGCATTAATTAACATTGCAGTGTTTTATTAACACACCGATCTATGAAGTTTCACTACATTTTAGTTTCCACATCACTAAATATATCAGTGCCTCTTGCCCTTTCAGCCTTGGACGCATTAATACAATCTTTATGGAATTATTATAAAGCAGCAATTCTCAAATATTCTGGTCTCAAGACCCCTTTAACTCTTAAAAATTGAGAACTCCACATATTTTTTCCCTTATGCATTTTATATCTATTGGGTTTGATCATATTAAAAATAAAAACTGATCTTTTAAAAATATACTTATTCATTTAAAATTTAAATTTTTATTACAAACACATTTCTCCAGTTTCTGGGATGTCTTGTCCCTTTATGCTATTATAGGCTTGAAGAAGATGTACCATCAAATTTTCTCCTTAGGAGCAGTTCAAATCAGGTCCCTGGCATCAAAAAATTGACATGGGTTGATAAATAAATAGGGCATGGATAGGCACAGAGATCAGGAATAAAGCAGAGGAAAATGTGCATCATAGAATCTAGGGTGAGGGTATTGGGTATCCTCTCTACAATTTTTTCAGTTTTTCTATGTTTGAAATTTTTCATAATAAAATGTTGGGGAAAAATATAACAACTTAAAATAAATAGCATATTTAATTTTTTAATTATAGTCTCCAAAAACCAAAATAGTGAAAAGTGTGGCATTGTTTTATAAATATTTTTGCAAATCTCTTTAGTATTGGTTTAATATAACTGTATTCTCGTATCTGCATCTACATTCAATCTATTGGAATCACGTATTATGTAGCCTTTGGAAAACTATTTACATAGCAAACCTATAACAGAATGAGAATCACAAAAGCAAATAATATCTTAGTATTACAAGGTACTCTGGTTCTTTAATAACTGCTGTCCTGTTAAACTAAGTAATGAGAATAACACACGGTGCTTGGAACACAGTAACCCCTCAATAAATTGGAGTCATTTAATAAGACTTTCAAACACGTCTGTTTTCATTTTCGGGCTACACATATAGCAATCTTCCTTGTCTTCTGAAATCTAAAGTACCAAATCACTTTAAGGAAAGAGTGCAAAAGTTTTGGTTAAACTTCGGCTGTTTCTTTCCTTACTAAATCAAGGAAGGATTTACATTAGTTTTGCCTGTCGCTTTTTTTTTTATAAGATCAAAAATACCTGGTTGATAAGTCATACAAATGCAAACAATGCATGGGCCTTTGAGGCTAAACTAAATTATAGCACTGACCCAAATGCTTTGATGTTTTAGGCTTCCATAGTATTGAGCATTAACTCAGCTTTAGAGTTAAAAGGATAGCAGTTAATTTTTTCAATAAGTTTAGTTAGACAAATTCAAATTGCCAATTTTATATGAGATCAATGGGAAAAATGCAATTCACAAATTTTCATGGAAAAGTGCAACTACTATACAGACTGGGCCCTCCATTTAGAGCATTTACTTCCTTGAGACAAGCTGAATGGAAACCAAACTATATATATACCAAGCTGGTTCTTAGTAAATATGAACACAGGACAAGGTAAGTTAGTACATAATAAAATATTTTATTCTATTTATTATTCTCCAAAATAATAGCCTGGTCAAGTAGAACCCTTATACCAAACCAAAATATTTTCCCAAGCAATGAATAGATGGGTACTACCAAATAAAACTTCACTATTATTTTTCCAAATTTCCACTGGTAATCTAATTCCCTTCTTATTGAGTAATATTCCTTTAAACATATATATATTCCTTCAGTCAAATCTTATTTTAGTCTAGCATTTTCTTTGTCTTTTTAAAGAGACTTTATAAGTATTTTTTCTGATCTACATGTTATTTTTAGATTTTAACACTTAGAAATCATTACTTTCAAGTTTAGTGTCATATCACTAATGCTTCTCAAATCCTGCCTACTGCATTAATATTCTCTAATTTACTCAAAGTGAATACACATGCATATATCACTATTTAAAAGCTTCAAAAGTCAGCACATAGAGAAAATTCCAAAACCTCAATCGTACTTTTAAAGGCAATCTAATTTTTATTTTCTTACATGAACTTATATAAGAAAGACTTAAGTCCTGTGATGGAATTTTCCAACACTTTCTAGAACTACATAGGTTCAGAAAATTTTTCTATGAAAGAATTTTAAAAAAAAAATCATGATATAGAAACAGGCAAAAAACTGAACAGAAATAGAACTCCCAGTTATTAGTCCCCTCTGCCATTTACAAGTCAGGCACTTTGAAGCAAGTCACATAACCAGTGTGTCTCAGTTTATCTGTATAATAAGAAAATGGAACTGGTTAAATATCTATACAAGTTTTCAATTTTCTACTTTTTTCTTTCATATTTGAAGAAAGAGTACTTAGGGTCCACTAAGAAGAGTGTCAGCTATAAAAATTAAATTGAAATTTCTTTTTAATGAGTTTTGGGACTTCCCTGGTGGCACAGTTGTTAAGACCCCACACTTCCAATGCAGGCGGCCTGGAAACTAGATCCCATATGCATGCCACAACTAAGAGTTCACATGCCACAACTAAGGAGCTGGCAAGCCGCAACTAAGGAGTACACATGCTGCAACTAAGGAGCTGGCAAGACACAATTAAGGAGCCTGCCTGCCACAACTAAGACCTGGTACAACCTAATTAATTAATTAATTATTTTTTAAAAAATAAATAAAATGAGTTTTGCTCTGGTTTGCAGAACTTAGATTCTCATTAAATCATATAACAATTACTATAAATGTTTCAATTTGTAACAAAAAAGCAGTCAGTAAAAAACAGTTCCTGAAATTTAAAAAATAAAGGGCACTTAAAAAATAAATCCAATATGCTAAAATGTTAACATTGCTAGATCTGGATACTAGTCTGAATACTTTTTATTTTCTATGTTTTTAAGACATAATTTTTTAATTGAACAGTATTCTGATCAAGTCAATAGCATAATAAATACAAGAAACCTTGAACATCTGAAAAGAATTAGAAATGAACATACAAACTTTTCTTGTAGAAACACTGCTATCATTACTCCAATAGTATTGTTTATTTGCTACTGATTTAATTTTAGAAAATGGAATATTCTTACTAAACGTTCTTTACTATAATGGCATTCATCTGTGGACTATAAAACTCATTTACCCAATTGAAATCTTTACCTGGTAAAGCCTGGCACTCCTGTTGTCTCTGATCCCACTGGCAATTCAAGTTTAGTGAACAGCTTTTACAGCTGGTAAGTTTGTTACAAATCTGCTCATTTCTCACATGACATTTGGTATAGTTTTTCACAGACTAGAAAATTAAAAGATAAAGCATGTTATTTTTCACCTTTGTACAGCAATGACTCTTAAACTTCAGTGTACATATAAGTCACCTGGTGAGCTTTACAATACAGATTTCTAACACCAAATCCAATTGTACTGAATCAGAATTTCTCTTACTCATTTCTTTATTTAAACAAAGTTCTTCGAATTAGAATGTGTGCTTACTGGAAAAATGTGCAAATTACACAATTTGAAACAGAAACCATGTAATGAAAACCTATTCTATTGAATCTGATAACAGGTTTCCAATTCAATAAATAAAGCCAATGCACAAAGTCATTTCTCTCTGATCACATGAAAGAATTCTAGTCATAATAAAACTATCATACAGATCCTTGGGAATGAAGTAGAAATGATGAGTAGAAAAACTTAAAGAGATGTTTTATCAAAATCCAATAAAATCTAAAAAGATAAATTATTTTCTCAATAACTCAAACTAATTTTACTTCCACAGACATTAAATAATGGTTTTGGTTAATTGATGTTTCTCCTGTATGTATCTGTCACATTTCCATAATGTAGGTTGAAAAGAACCTGCAAAAGTTACATTTTGATCAGTCCTATTATACAACTATCATATTTCAACTAATTCCAGCTCTAAGAGGTTAAAGGTTAAAAAAGAAAAAAAAGGCAACATAGAAACTTTGGTGTGAGTTCCCTGCACATACCAAGTTTCAATATTTCACATAATATTTTTAGCATCTATGATAATGAAAATCAAATTCTAAAATTTTGGGCTCAACTCTTCCTGTTACTCTTTTTTGAGAAAAAAACAAAAAGGAAAAAACACATGCTGCACCCTGA
This sequence comes from Aethalodelphis obliquidens, assembly GCF_003676395.1. Taxonomy (NCBI): domain Eukaryota; kingdom Metazoa; phylum Chordata; class Mammalia; order Artiodactyla; family Delphinidae; genus Aethalodelphis; species Aethalodelphis obliquidens. The sequence continues at coordinate 30,708,566 of NW_020837955.1, read as the reverse complement.
GGCCCCTTTTATTTCAGTAGGCAGACATACTTACCTCAGGCTTTCTCATGTAAGGGTGTTAAATAGTTCTCTTCAACCAAAAAACTTAACAGTTAAAATTTGCTTATAACTCGCCCATATATAAAAATGGTTGAAGCAATTTTTATCCTCTTAGATATATACTTTAAAATGTCACCCATCAAATATTTATTTATAAACTACTATACTTTCCAACATAAAATACATTGCGGTCACCTCCATTTCAAAGATGTTAATTTCTTTAGAGCAAATTGCATATACTATAAGGGCACAGATTAAAAGTACATAGATAGGGGCTTCCCTGGTGGCGCAGTGGTTGAGAGTCCGCCTGCCAATGCAGGGGACACAGGTTCGTGCCCCGGTCCGGGAAGATCCCACATGCCGCGGAGCGGCTGGGCCCGTGAGCCATGGCCGCTGAGCCTGTGCGTCCGGAGCCTGTGCTCCACAACCGGAGAGGCCACAACAGTGAGAGGCCCACGTACCACAAAAAAAAAAAAAGAAAAGAAAAAAAGTACATAGATACTAATGTTTATCTTACTCATCCTAAAATAATCGCAGAAGAAATATTTTTTTAAAACCCAAATTACATTGCAACTCTTATTCAACCATCATGTTTTCATTAAGAACATATAAATTTTCTTAATGTTGTTTTTCTGATTCATAGCTTTTTGTTCTCATATAGTATATAAATCTTAGTATTATTCTATACAATTATTATAGTTCCAAACATCTGTTAACTAAAAATAAATTTACTTGAATCATCTGATAAATAAAATAACCTATAAAAAAGACAAGAGAATGGCTAAACAACATGTTAGAATAAGAGAAAGAGTAACAGCTTAATGCCAATCTTTAGAATAACAATGGTAACATCAGAGTCACCATCCAAATAACTCAACTGCTCTTCATTAAGAACGGTGTAATTGGGACTTCCCTGGTGGCGTAGTGGTTAAGAATCCGCCTGCCAATGCAGGGGACACAGGTTCAAGCCCTGGTCCAGAAGATCCCACATGCCACGGAGCAACTAAGCCCGTGCACCACAACTACCGAGCCTGCGCTCTTAGCCCATGAGCCACAACTAATAAGCCTGCATGCCACAACTACTGAAGCCCGTGCACCCAGAGCCCGTGCTCTGCAACAAGAGAAGCCACTGCAATGAGAAGCACACACAGCACAACAAAGAGTAGCCACTGCTCGCCGCAACTAGAGAAAGCCTGCGCACAGCAACGAAGACCCACTGCAGCCAAAAATAAATTTATTTAAAAAAAAAAGAACAGTATAATCATTTATTGATACTGAAACAGTACAAAAGATGAAATTATATTTCAGTCACACACAGGGCCAATTTATTCAATGATGGAAGAAAGCTGACTCTTACTTTGAAACATGGCTGGCATTTTTTGGCCTAATGAACCAGATGTACATTAATAAACAGACTGTGAAGCATAACCATTACTCTATTCATCTTCATCTTACTATATTTAGATGTAAATTTAAAATGAAAATCTGTAAGAAGTAAGGTTATTGGAGCTATTAGAGCACAAAATATGCAACTTGCAGTAACTATGACTAAATAATGAAATAGAATCTCAGTGGACATCATTTACACTAAAATCTCATAGACCTTTCTGTATCCATTAGCATTTGGTTTCTTAATCATCAGACATTCTGATAAAACCATCCAAAAGACATATTACATCAAAGTCTAAATTACAAGTGAGTACCATCTGCTCACTTATACTATCTCACCCAGTACTTTCCTTGTTAACACATCATTATCAAAAATAACTCTAAAGCAAAAGGCCACTTTTAAAAATGAACACTTGATAACAATTTGCATAATACAATTTTTGAGATATGTGTATTTTCATATAGTGTAAATGTCTAAACACAAATTAACTCAGTTACCGAACAAATTTTTAAGTAAAATCTGCTTGCAATTTTTATCTAATAACGTTCTCCATTTTAGTCCCTTATTCCTATATTTTATTTTACTTACCTCCTACTTCCACATTATTCACTAATGTAACTCCCATTAGATGAATATTATGCAAGTATAAAAAATAATTCAAATTTTCAAAGTGAGTCATGTCATATTAACATTAAAACTCAAATAAAATTGAGGTATCTATTATCATTACAGCAATTCATATCACTGAAAAGTATACACCAACACAGTATGTATGAAAACAAAAGGGTTCAATCTGATTAGTCAATAATTCAATATTTTCCTTCATTTTAAGTTTTAAATATTATTTTAGAATAGAATCATACAACTAAGTATTTTGAAATATGACTGGTTACTAAAGAAAAATTTTAGATGATAAAATAAAAACTTATTACTTAGTTTTCAAATTCCCTTTTCTTTACCTTTTACTTCTGCCTGGTATCTTGAAAAACAAGTGGATAGATTCTTGATTAATAAAAATTCAGAAAAATAAAAAATAATATGTATTTAGTTGAAAATCTGTATACTATTTAGTTATTTAAGCTATACTCCAATAAGAGAATCTTTAACCCTACTAAACATAATTGTTAATACTTTAAAAATTTTTTTCCTTCAACTTGTTGACATCCTCTAAAAAATATGGGACATTTTGATGCTACCCACTTAAAAGGTTAATTTTTGCTGCTCTTAATCCATTTTAATCTATCATCAATACTAATTTTATTATTTTTTCAATACTCTTATCTATAATAGGGTTCTCAACCTCATCACTAGTGAAATTTTGAGCCAGACAATTATTTTTTGTGGGAGGGCTGTTCATTCATTGTAGGATGTTTAGCAGCATCCCTGGCTTTCTCCACAGTAGATGCCAGTAGCAGCCCCATAGTTGTGACAACCCAAAAAATACGCATTGCCAAACGTCCCTCCGGGGGACAATATTGCCTCAGAGAACCAGAGATCTAAAGACAGATAAAAGGAAAACTACCACTGTCAATACTTCAGATTAAACTCGCACACAAAGTGTATAAACAAAACCTAAACCACACCACTGTTAATGCATGTCTGAAAAGAATCTCACGGAAATGACTTATATAATATAATCCTTATATAATCCTATTTTCATCAGCACAGAAGACAATGTTTATAGCTACAGTCTTTTCTTAAAAACAATTTTTGAAAGGATTTTCCCAACCTTATTTATGAAAAGAAGTAAAAGTTTCCAGATTCAAAATGGAATCTAGACTGACAAATATGAGCAAGGAGCTACAGGCTGAATTTACAACATACCAGGAAGTAGGTGATTTCCTACATACTTTCTAAATCTCTTTTTTTTTTTGAAGTATAGTTGGTTTACCATATTGAATTAGCTTCAGGTGTGCAACATAGTGATTCAACATTTTTAAAGATTATATACTCCATTTAACATTCTTACAAAACAATGGCTATAACTCCCTGCGCTGGACAATATATCCTTGTTGCTTATCAATTTTATACATAGTAGTTTGTATCTCTTAATCTCATACCCCTATTTCACCCTTCCCCCTTCTAAATATCTTGATAAGGAAAGTGCTATTTTGTACAGTGGTACTAAATGGTAAGCTAACGATTATGAAGTAGCATGTTAGCTACAACATCATTTACCCATAAATACTAACCATACTGCAGTTACTGTTTGATGAAATGCATTTCTTGTCATCGCACCACTGGCACCCATTTGTATTGGCAGTACAGCTGGCACAATCTGCATATCTGTAACATCTGTCATCAGAAGCAGCTGTGATACAAATGAGAGAACATATCAGGATGAAAAAGAAAATGTCACACGTCTTAATTCACATATTTTTAACATCTGTTAAGAATCACTAAGACATTTTTAAACCATAAATATAACCATCAATATCAAAATAAATTCTTCAATATGAACTCAATTTTGTAATTTAATTATATTTAAAGGGATTTAGATACCTCCTAGACTCATCTTTATTCAGTCTACCAGGATCCTACAGCCATTTAAAATTTACACATTAAAATAAGTAATTAATTAATTAATTAAAATTTACACATTATGGAGGGAGAAAAAGATTTAGAGGTATTTTACTAAACAAAATGTATTACTATATATCTAAAAGAAAACATTATAACAAATACTCATTGCTTATTATTCTTCATAAAGATATTTAGAGACATGACTCATTATAGATTAGCAAAACTTGATTTGTTAATTGTAGCACCAAAATGTATAAGAGCCCCACTCATTTAAAGAAAATTGAACAATTTTTATCCAAATCATTCCTTATAAATAAATATTTATTAGTAATTATTCATAAGTTTGATTTATTTATTCAATATTTTATAAGAAATATTAAATTATAACAAAACTCATCAAAATTCTAGAAAATTTTTAACTTTATGGTCTGCCTTGGCAATAATTCAGAGAGAAAAAAATTACCAAATGCAGAATAAATTACTTCATTTTTTTTCTTTGAAGCATACAGTATATCTTAGGGTGTATTTGAAAGCATTTTTTACTTACATATGAAAATAATTCATATATATGGCCATGTTACATATACAAATTGATATATAAATATTACATACAGAATTCAAAAAAGAAAACTAAAAATAGCTAATAAAGATATTAAATTACTAATCACTGCTAAATTCAAACATTAGAATTCCTAATTAGAGAATCTGAGTTTTTAATTTCTGAAAGCTACTAAGGTAATTCTTACAAGCAGAATGCATTTCCATTTCTAGCCAAATAAAGAAGCTTTGTTCCAAATATAAGAAAGAAAAAAAATGTTTACCTGTTTTCAGAGGGCACTTTGCTCTAAGAATATTATTAGTATTCCCAGACTCCCAAGATTCACAGTGATTTTTATTCCAAATACATTTTATCCCTGGACCAGCATTTTTACAAAGTTCTTCATCTCTGAAAGCCTTGCAATTTGGAGGCTTGTATACAAGTATATCATTAAGGAGTACACTAGAAAATCCTCCAAATATATACATGGACCTATTAGAGACAAAATAAGAATCTTAAAGGAACAATATTAAGAAAAGTCTCTCTCTAATGTGTTAGTTTTAAAAATAAATTTAAATACACATTTTACATTATCTTATCTAGTTAGGAAACAATTTTTTAGAAATATATAGTAGCTGTATATACTATAATAAGATACACTTTAGACAATAAGATATACTTTAGAATTACTATATAGAATTATAATTTTTGAATACAAAGAATTTAGAAATTAGATATAGAGTTCTTCATATAGTGTTTTACTATCCTCTTGTAAAATAAAAAGACCAAGAGTAAAATTATCAAAAAGATTTTCAAAGTTTCAATTTGAAAAGCCCAGATGATTACTGAATTAATTAATACTACCAATGCCAAAAAATTTGACATGCCCTCAAAACAGCCTAATTTTTGTTTCTAAAAATATTATTAACACAATAAATGGAAAAGATCAGAAAATGCTTCAAGAATATCTTTTATTATTTAAAAAAAGTAAAATAAAAATCAATCAAATGCAGTTTTCAACAGAGAAGCCTAGAGGTTTTATGTTTACACTCTGAATTTCTTTTATTTCAGTTTCAAAAGCTAACTGATATCAGTTACACAGCTTCATTACGATTAAGTTCTGACTACTTTTAGTATTATATTGGAGAATTTTTACATAATTAGAATAAGGTAGTAATAAAATGAACTTATGAAAAATGTCATGAATTACAAATTTTAAGCTAATGAATGATCTAGCATATTGTTTACTGTCACAAGCCCACATTAACGAACTTTTGCTATAGAAATAGCAAAATCATAATAACTTAAAGGATGAAGGGAACTTAATGATCATCCAGTCCAAATTCCCAGTGGATAGAACAGTCTTAAAGGCCAGAGAGGTTAAGAGATTTGTCAAAAGTCACACATTCAGTTATGACAGAACCAAAATGAGAATCTAATTCTTCTCACTTCCCTTGCTCTCCTCAGAAGAAATATGTGGCTAGCCTTTCTATCACTTCAGACTGATCTTTTTTAAGGAAGTCATTCATGATCTGATCTCTGGAAAAAGGAAAGAAGGCAGGATGACTTTTTAAAAGAGTATCTGAAGTTCTATCTCAGCACCTTTCCTTTGATACTCCCCTGCCCCTTAAATAAATTTAAACAAAAAAGAAATGAAGGATATGGTTAATGAAGCAAAATTCATTCCACGGTATTACAGGGATATAGAAAATCCAATCCATTAAGTACAAACAATAATTTTTTTAAAGAATAACAAAATATGTGGGTAGTATAACTGATAAATGTGCTTCTTTTACCCATTAATGACAACTGCAGAGTGTCCAAATCTGTTGACATCTCTATGAAGGTTTGGTTTTGGTAATATTTTCCATTCATCACAAGCTAGGAAAATGAAAACAGCAAAACAAAAAGTGAAAAAAAAGAACTATTTAGGACAAATATAAAATAATCATTGGCCAAATAAAGATACAATACTTAAAATTAGGAAGCCTTTCATTAATTTTCCATGCCTACAATTTAGTATCATTACTCAACTAGCATTATTCCTTAGATAAAAATAACTTCTGGCTAAAATTATCACAAATAATTTTACATGTATGAGAATAAAGGAAATCAAAGGAAAAAAATTAGATGAACTTTACATTGGAGGATAATTTCAATGACATATTTTATTAAATAAACCAAGAATCATATAGTAAAATTCATTAATGTCAATACTGGGCAAACCCATCAGAAAGTTAAATCACGAAATCAAATTTTACATGCATGCATGCAAAATTAAATGGAATATATAATACTCAATGAAAGAATGCCTAAAAATGGAATCATCAAAATAAAATATTTAAATCAGTTTAATGATTCGATATTTCAAAGGAATAGTTTTCATTTTATGTAAAGGAGAAGAGCTTTAGTTGCAAAAAATAGAAAAAAATGAAAAAAAGAAACCTAAATAATTCATGAGCTACATAAAGACTATGGAAAGAAAAATGATTAAAGAAAACTGTTCATCATTTAAATATAGCCTCAGAATTGACACATGTATTAATAGAGATTTTGAGATGTCAAATAATTCAGTATTCAGTGACTAGAAACGTTCTCAGGACAGTGTTTTAGATTTTATCCTCTTAGACATGGCATATCTAAAAGCAGGCCTTGGTATTTAATACAAGCACATAGATGGAACAAGGTTTAAAACAAATTTATTTCATTTTTTGGTAACTTAGAAGCCCTTTTGAAACAAGAAAATAATCTCAAATACAATTAGTTGTAATGAATTACTTGTTTTCTTATATAAGCAATCATGCCTATTACACTAGAAATGAAATAATAAATTTGGCTTTAATTCAATATTATTACTAGTAAAGATCAAAGGAATCACAAAAACGAAAACCACAGTTTAGAACATTAAACTGGAAGACTGAGAGCAATAAAATATATCTTGAATTATATCTCCCACTCTCTCAGTGTATTCTGAGGTTCACAAATCTGCCCCAAAAGGGGTATTCCTTAGTTGATATAATCTCTCTCTACAGTTCACAAAGTACATGAACCTATTAACTACTCTCAAAAGAGAGAGTACAAAAGCACAGAAGCCTAACTTTACTAAACCCCGTGTTTTCCCAATGTTTTATCCATAGAAGCACTTTTCACATAACACCTATTAACATTCCAGGAGCCAAGGCTCTGAAGATCACATTTTGAGAACTACTATTAGAAAGGCTTACACATAATATTCATAGTCTACCAATTTTATGCGTTGGAGTTCACTTAAGAAATGTACATTTCTTAAGTGTACATTTATATGCATGCAGTAATATAAAACTTCCAAAGTGCTTTCATCTATATAACTTAAAATAGTCTGTATAAGAATCCAGTGAGATTGATTGAGCCGGTATCACCATATGCCAGAAATGAAAAAGGAGACCTAGGAGAAGTTAAGCAATGTCCTTAAGGCCCATTAGATTACCTTTGTTTTTCTATAAATTATGTTTATGAACGTCTGATGTTATAAAAGTATATTGAATGGATTCTGAAAGATAATTCCCATTTGGAGAGAAGGGGTGACCTGTAAAAGGTACAGACTTTGACAAAGAAAGAGATGAAAATGTTAGAGATAGATAATGAGTTAGGGCAGACAGATTTTAATCATTCCACCAAAACCCAACACACACACACACACACACACACACACACACACCCCACATGGCCACTGATTCATAAATTGTGTGTTAAATACAGTATTCCAGCAACAGAATTAGAAACCTGAATGTGCATCAAAGAAATGAAACAGAAAAGAGTCTGATCAAAGAGTAGGACTTCCAGAAATTAGGAATTCCAGAAACCAGTTTATTATAAAAATCTCCAAAGAAGAATCATCTTCAAGGTCATCTTTAGGACATCTGGAATCCAGAAAAGAAAGTGACCCAATAATCTGAGCCTATCTAGGACAAAAGAATAAGTAATTCGGCCCAGCGTCCAAAACAAATCAGCAGAAGGAGGGAAGAAAAGCAGATTTCCAAAATGAGAACCAGGGAAAATGCTCAGAAAACCCATCTAAGAAGTGAGTCAGGAAAAAGAGCTGAGAGAATAAAGGCCAGCATTTACTAAAAATTAGGCCTTTTGAAGATTTCTTGTAACTCTATACTCTCTTTAGGGAAAAAGAAAAATTTTTCAGCACACAGAATAGTCTAAAGAATGGTATTATAAACACCTATATACCACTACCCAGATCTGTCAAACCCAATATTTTACCATGTTTACTGTAGATTTTCTAAAGAAAGAAAATATTACAGATATGATTGAGGCTCCCTCTCAAATTCAACTGCTTTATGTCTTCTGTCTTTGGACACAACCTATATTGGTTTATCAATGTTCCCATATCTATGATCTAGATCTAGATCTAGTATGTTCCCATATCTATGATCTAGATCGAGATCTAGTATATCTAGTATTTTCGTAGGTTATAAAACAATATAAATGGTATCAAACTATGGATTCTTCTCCACCTTGCTTATTCTGTTCAACCTATTGAGTTTTTTTTTTTTTTTGGTTTTTTAACCATTTTTAAGTGAACAGTTCAGTGACATTAAGTACATTTGCATTGTTGTGCACCATCATCACCACCCATCTCCAGGATTTTCTTCATCTTGCAAAACTAAAATTCTGTACCCATTAAATAATAACCACCCATTCCCTTCTCTCCCCAGCCCATGGTAACCACTGCTCTACTTTGTTGTCTATAAATTTGACTATTCTAAGCACCTCAAATGAATGAATTCATACAGTTTTGTCCTTTTGTGACTGGCTTATTTCCCTAAGCATGTATTCAAAGTTCATCTGTGCTGTAGCATGTGTCAGAATTTCCTTCCTTTTTAAACCCTGAATAATTTCCATTGTATGTATGTACGACATTTTCTTTATCCATTCATCCATATATGGATATGTAGGTTGTTTCCAGATTTTGGCTACTGTGAATAATGCTGCTAGGAACATGCGTGTACAGATATCTGTTCCTGCCCCGATTTCAATTCTCTTGTGTGTATACCCAGAAGTAGAATTGCTGGATCATATGGTAATTATGTTTAACTTTTCGAGGAACCTCTATACTCTGTCCTATAGTGGCCACACCATTTTACATTCCCCCTAGCAGTGCACAAGGGTTCCAATTTCTCTACATCCTGGTCAACATTCGTTGTTTTCTATTTCTTGATAACAGCCATCCTAACGGGTGTGAGTGGTATCTCACTGTGGTTTTGATTTGCAATTCCCTAATGATTAGTGATGTTGGGCGTCTTTTTATGTCCTTACTGGGATATTTGTATATCTTCTTTGGAGAACTATATCTTCATTAAAAAGCCTGTACATTAACTTGGTCAAATTTATTGTTTTCCACCATAATTCAAAAAGAGACATGTATCACAATGTTCATTGCAGCAGTATTTACAATAGCCTGGACGTGGAACCAACCTAAATGCCTGACAGATGAATGGATAAAGAAGATGTGGCACATATATAAAATGGAATATTACTCAGCCATAAAAAGAAACGAAATTGAGTTATTTGTAGTGAGGTGGATGGACCTAGAGTCTGTCACACAGAGTGAAGTAAGTCAGAAAGAGAAAAGCAAATACCATATGCTAACGCATATATACAGAATCTAAAAAAAAAAAAAAAATGGTACTGATGAACCTCGTTGCAGGGCAGCAATAAAGAGGCAGACATAGAAAATGGACTTGAGGACATGGGGTGGAAGGGAAAAGTTGGGACAAAGTGAGAGCAGCATCTACATACACACACTACCGAATGTAAAATAGTTGGCTGCTGGGAAGAAGCAGCATAGCACAGGGAGAACGGCTCGGTGCTTTGCGATGACCTAGAGGGGTGGGATAGGGAGGGTGGGAGGGAAGCTCAAGAGGGACAGGATATGGGGACGTGTGTATGCACATGGCTGATTCGCTGTGCTGTGCAACAGAAACTAACATAGTATTGTGAAGCAATTATACTCCAATAAAGATCTATTAAAAAAATGTATTGTTTTCCTTGTGATTTGTGCTTTTTATTCTTAACTCAAGATTGTAAAGATAATCTCTAACTTTCTTCAAAGGATGTACAGTTTGGCTCTTACTATTCTGATCTTCAATCAAGTCGGAAGTTATTTTTGTATTTATTGCATGGATCTAACTTAATTTTCCCCATATACAATATTTCCCAGATATTTCTCAGTACATTTCCATATACCAATTGCCCAGAACCATTTTTTGAGCATTTATCCCTGATCCACTAATTTGTGTCTCATTTGACTTCTGTACTGACTTCTGTACTGCTGTGGTTTGTTTTTATTCCACTTGTTTTTAACTAAAGATATATATGTGCAAAGTTTAAAAGCAAATAATCCCACAAGGTTCATCACAGAAAAGCCTCCTCCTCCCCATCTATGGGCTATGGAAGCCCGAAATTGAAAAGCACATAGTTGCTTCTAATAGTTAAAAAACATTTTTAATTACTATTATAATATTATATAAAATTAACTGAAGAATTCATTAAACCTTTTATAGTCTTTTTAAATGGGTAAAGATTCCTAAAGTGGCGGCCATGACCTTTACCTAATAAAAATAACATGCTGGGCTTCCCTGGTGGCGCAGTGGTTGAGATGCAGGGGACGCGGGTTCGTGCCCCGGTCCGGGAAGATCCCACATGCCGCGGAGCGGCTGGGCCCGTAAGCCATGGCCGCTGAGCCTGCGCATCCGGAGCCTGTGCTCCGCAACGGGAGAGGCCACAACGGTGAGAGGCCCGCGTGCCACAAAAAAAAAAAAAAAAAACATGCTAATTGCTTATCAGTGCTATACAATATTTAACTCTCAAAACAACTCTGAGGAATAAATATTTTTGTCACCATGTTTTAAATAAGGAAAAGAGTCTTTAGAAGTTAGGTAACTTCCTTAAAGTCATTAAATAGTAAAGTTAAATCAAAACCAGATCTCCTTAACTTCTTTACGTTATACTGCCTCACCACACCATCAAAATATCCTTTTTGATATAAACATTAACTTCTTGAAAATAAAAACACATAATACAGTTTTTTTAAAAAGCACAGAAGTCCCTGCAGAAGAAAAGCATTACAGTACAGTAACAAAAAAACATTATACATAAGAGCAATTAACTCAGACAAATAATAATACAACCCAATTCTACTTCAAGAAGTTCTTTGCCTTTTAATATATGTGGTCGTAGGAGGTGAAGGCTTTATTACTATCTCCAGGACATAACCTCCAATTATACTAAACGTTCAAAAGTAATTACACACAATATTTGTGGTAGATTTTGGTGCTGCTCAGCAAATATTCCAGTTGTCCTTAAGGCCTAGAGGCAAAATGATACTCCCACACTCCTTAGAAGCTGGATGTGACAATATGACTTGTTCTAGTCAAGGAAATGCAAGCTAAAGTGATAACTGCATTTCTGGATGGAACCATTTAATTACCAATGAAAGAAAATGCAATTTAGCCTTGGTCCCTAAGTGGTAACAGTAAGCAAATCTGCCCTCCCCACCAACACTAGACATGTATCACGAGTGAAAAATAACCTTTTATTGGTGTTAAGAATAAGACCCTGACACATGGGATGGGAACATCGGAGATGATGCCCTGAAAATCTCCCCCAACTTTGCATTTCCAAATTTTCCTGAATCTTCTGAGACTGCAGAAGTGGTCTACCCTACTCTACTGAGAGACAGTACTCTACCCTTGCTCTGAACCCAGTGCAGCAGCTTCCTCCAGTAACACCTGTACCCTAGTTCAGAATCTGCTCACACCTTCCCTATTGGCCACTGGGTCTATAACTTGGCTCGGCATAACTCAGCCTGTTACATTCTGGGACTGCTAAGAAAAGAAAGGGACTACGTCTCAAAGGATCTGTAAGACCTAGATAGCACATACTGGCAGAAGTTGGGGGGAATACACATGGTTCTGGATTCTGAAGGGAGTTTGACCAAAAGCATCAGAACCTTACATTGGATTAGGAAAAAATTATTTATTTATTTAAAAGCACTCTCCAAGGGCTTCCCTGGTGGCACAGTGGTTGAGAGTCCACCTGCCAATGCAGGGGACACGGGTTCATGCCCCGGTCCGGGAAGATCCCACATGCCGTGGAGCGGCTAGGTCCGTGAGCCATGGCCGCTGAGCCTGCGCGTCCGGAGCCTGTGCTCCACAACGGGAGAGGCCACAACAGTGAGAGGCCTGCGTACCGCAAAAAAAAAAAAAAAAAAAAAAAAGCACTCTCCAAGATGCAGGATTTAGGATTTATCCCCTTATAAGAACCCTGGGAGATGGTGTGAACTCACTGTTAAGATGACTCCTATACACAGCAAAGGAAACCATCAACAAAATGAGAAAGTAACCTACTACTGAATGGGAGAAAATATTTGTAAATCATATATCTGATATGGGGTTAATATCCAAAATATATAAAGAAATCACACAATTCAATAGCAAAAATACCCAAACAAGATGATTAAAAAACAGGTAGAGGAATTGAAGAGATATTTTTCCAAAGAAGACACACAAATGGGCAACATGAAAAGGTACTCAGCATCCCTAATCATCAGGGAAATGCAAATCAAAACCACAATGAGACATCACCTTACACCTCATAGAATGGATATCACCAAAAAGGCCAGAGATGGCAAGTGTTAGCGAAGACGTGGAGAAAAGGGAACCCGGGTGCACTGTCAGTGGGAATGTAAATTGGTAAAGCGACTATGGAAAACAATATGGAAGTTCCTCAAAAAACTAAAAATCGAACTGCTATATGATCCACCAATCCCACTTCTGGGTATATACCCAAAGGAAATGTAAACAGGATATCAAAGAGATATCTGCACTCCCATGTTCATTGCAGCATTATTCACAATAGCCAAGATACAGAAACAGCCTAAGTGTCCGGCAATAAATGAATGGATAAAGATGTGGTATATATATACAATGGAATATTATTCAGTCATTTGAAAGAAAGAAATCCTGCTGTTCGTGACAACATGTATGGAGCTTGAGGGTATTATGCTAAAAGAAATAAGCCAGACAGAAAAAGACAAATAATAAATGGTATCACTTACATGTGAAATCTTTAAAAAAAAAAACAAAGTCAAACTCATAAAAACACAGAGTAGAAGAGTGGTTTCCAGGTATGGGGGAAATAGGGAGAGGTTGAGGAAAGGGTATAGCTATAAGATGAATAAGGTCTGAGGATCTAATGTATACTTGGTGACAACAGTTGCTAACCCAATATTGTACAACTGAAATTTGCTGAATAGAACGTGTTTTCACCAAAAAGAAAAAAGATAAATATATGAGGTGATGATGGATGTGCTAATTAACTAGATGTGGGGGGATCCTTTCACAATGTATATTTATATCAAATCATCAGAATGTACACTTTAAATATCTTACAATTTTATCAATTACACCTCGATAAAGCTGGGGGAAAAAAGATGACTCCTAGAAACATGGAAAAATACAGTCTAAATTCCAGAATTGTCATAGCAAACACTAAAAGCAGGGGTTAAAAGTCTAGGAAAGCGGTACTGTCACTGTTGGAAAAAGCAGCATGTGGAATATATAGAAAGCCCCTGTGAAATAATCCCAATGCAGACCCTACACACCTGCCAAAGGCCACGCCATCTGCAGTGGAAATTTTTATACCTCTAGTCTTGTCATGTTATTGAGCCCTGGCAGAGATGGAGTGCTTCACAGGTATTATTAAGGGACCATGTGCTCAGAGTTTTCTATCACGATATACTGTAAAACATCAGAAAACCCACCAGGTCATTCTACCTACAGCAGGGCCAGAACGTATGTCATTTACTGAAGCCATGAATAATGGGATGGTGAGAGGGATACTGGCATCACTGAGAAAGCGGTGGCTTTCCTTCATAGACCAAAGCTGATGGTATGAAAAACTGTAACAGAACTGTGCTCAGTGATGGAGACAATAGGAAAATAGAGGCCAGCTGGTGACACTTAACCATCAGAATCCAATCCAAGTAGAGAGCCATTACTGTAATAAGCAGCAAGATCGAAGTGTCAGTCAAGAGGACTGACCTATGGAGAATTATAGAGATGTTTAATAGAACACAGCATCCCTAGAAGTAAAACACATGGGCAGCCAACAAGGGTACTACCTAACTTATGTCATCAGAAGAAATCAAGGATAAATGATCAGAAAGCTGATGGCAGATGCTACAATAAAAAGTCATAATTCATTGCTCAATTTCTGGATTTGAGCCACTTTTTAAATCCAGAGCTGATACATTTAAAAGTCCGGGGCCCAGGAGGAAGGACCCTGTAATACCAGAGCAAGTATCCATGGTAATAGTGTCCCTAGTTCTTCCTCAAAGGTACCAACAGTCATTTCATTGGGTAACTCTAGCCTAGAGAAAAAAGCAACCACAAACATTCCAAGTACTGCTGGACACAAGGTCTGAGTTGACACTGACACATCATGGCCTCTCTTTATAGCAGGGATAATATGGGAATGATGAAATTAATGGCATCCTGGCCAAGGTTCTTCTCAAAATGAGCCAGTGGCTCTGCAGACCTATGCAGTGGTCATGTCCTAAGTCCCTAGATTAATAATTGGAATAGACATTCTTGGCAAATGGAACCACCCCAACGTTGGGTCCTTGTCTGTTACAGTGGAAAAGATCAAGCTGAAGCCTCTGGAACTGTTACCCCCTGGATAATATAATAAGTTTTAAAATAATGTTGCATTTCAGAGGGAGTGAATGGCATAAATTAGTATTATCCTGAAGAATGTAAAGAATGCTGGATAATGGACCCCCTCAAATTGTTTAAATTACCCATCTGGCCCCTGTAAACTAAACAAGGCCTGGAAGGTGACAATAGCTCACCATTGTGATAAAAGTTAGTAGCCCAAACTGCAGGCAGCATGCAAGGTGTGTATCTTTGTTAGAGCAGATTAACATGGTCACTGATTTGGCAAATGTGTTCTTTGCTAACCCTACCAGAAAAGGGGACCAAAAGCAGTATGCATGCATATGGAATAGAATAGTATACATTCACAATTTTGCCTTGGGATCATGTTAACTTTTGTCAGAACACATTTGGCCCAATTGGACATCTTGCAGAACATTTCATGTTTCCACTACATTAATGGCATCATTCTAATAGTACCAGGTGAACAAGCACAGTTAATGCATTGGAGGCCTTGTTAAGACATATATGCTTCAAAGGGTGGAAGAAAACACCTACAAAGATTCAGAGACCTTCCATGTAGTAAGCTATTTAGGGGCCTAGAGGTCAAGAGCATTCTGAGACAGCTCATCTGAACTGAAACACCAACTATTACATCTTTCAACTCCCATTGCAAGGAAGAAAGCGAACATCTGATAGGTCTTTTGGGGTTCTGAAGGCTGTATATTCCATTCCTGGGAATACTGTTCAAGCCCATATACTGGAAAATATCAAAGGCTGCCGGCTCTGAGTACATGCCAGGGCAGAGGATAGCTCTGCTATAGGTCTAGGACACACTGCAAACAGCCCTGCAACTAGGGCCACATGACCCAGTAGATACTATAGTTATTGGAGGAGTCACTGTTACAAAAAGAAGCATGTGGAATATGCAGACCCAACACACATCTCAAAGGCCATGCCATCTGCAGTTGCAAATTTTATACCTCTATTCCCACCACACTACTGAGCCTTGGCAGAGACGGAGTGCTGGACATGGGTTATTAGGGGACCATGTGTTCAGAGTTTTCTATCATGAGCTGTCTCTGTCATCAATAATCACGAGAACATGAAATGGAAGCTGCACCCAAGATGAAGCATGAGCAAGAGCACAGTGCACAAGCAATCTGCATGAGCTGGGAGCTCAGACCTAGTGTCATCTACCACTGCTGCCCCTGCACCCATCCCGCATCTTACAGCTATGGCCGTATGAGGAATCCTTTATGCCCAGATAACAAGAAGAGGAAAATGAAAATATGTAAGCTTCGTACGTGGCCACAATTCAAAAATGGTTATCACTTACAAGACAGCTTCACTCAGGGGTGGCCTGGAAGAACAGCAAAAAAGGAACAAGCCTCCCAACTGGGCACGCCTTTGAGAAGTGTGCCTCGTGTACATTGTGTGGAAAGAGAAATGGCCCAGGAGCAGTAGTTAATGACCTGGCTGGCTGATCAGAAGCCTAGAAGCAGAAATATTGAAGATCAGAGACAAGGAGGTCCTAGAGTAGAGACATGTGGATGAATATATCTGAACGAGCATGAAATGTGAAGATCTTTGTGATACAAGTTAAAGGCCATCAGACAGCATCCAACATAGAAGAGACGTTAAACAACCAGTAACAATTGACTGAGAAAGCTAATGTCAGTCTCTATTGTAGGACACCTCGGTGCCAACGAAATGAGCACATGCACTAAGTAGCCATATGGCAGAGATGGAGGCCATCCAGGAATGCAATAACATGGGCTCCTTCTGAAAAAAGCTGATGGAGTTACTCTTCCACTAAATGTCCAACCCGACAGCAAGATATCAATCCTGATCCCCTGATAAGGCCATTCCCCAAGAACACTAACTGGACATTTGGTGGCAAGCTGACTACATTGGGCCCCTTCCACTCTGGATGGGCCAACATTTCATTACGACAAGAATACATATTTTGAGGATGCATCTGCTTTTTCTGCCCACAGGGTCTTAACCAGCACAACTATCTTAGAAATTATGAAATGTTTGATCAACCAGCATGGGATCCCATGTAATCACGAGACACACTTCACAGAAAAGGAGGTACAGAAATGGGCCTATGACCATGAAATCCACTGGATCCCAAACCACACAACCTGACAGAGATTTTGACAGGCACAACTGAAGCACCAGGATGCGGGATACACCTGAACTAAAGATCTTCAAATACTGCTGTGTCCCCAATAGGAAGAATATATAGGTCCAAAAACCCAGGAGTAAAAGCCACTTCTTGTGGCCTCATATTCAGTTACACAACTGGGAAATTTGGGCTCCGCATCCTGCAATTCTGAGTTCTGCAGGATTAGAGGTCCTATTCCCCAAAGGGAAAAATATGCTGGCAGAAGAAGTAGCAATTAACCATGTAACTGGAAGCTACAGTTGCCACTTGGGTACTTCAGGCTCCTTGTGTCAAGGGACCAGCAAGCAGGCAAAGAAGGAGTAGCATCTTGGCAGGGGTAATTGGCCCCGACCATCAAAGGGAGGGGCTGCTGTTACAAACAAGGGCAGGGGGATATATTTGGTACACAGATGATCCATTTAGTGTTTCTTGGTATCCCTTTGCCAAGTGTGATGGTAAATGGGCAAGTACAGTAACCCAGACTAGAAGGTATATGATGAACAGGAGCTCAAATACCTAAGGGGGAGGGAGTGGGTCATGCTACCAGGTAAGACAGAGACCAGAAGAAGTGCTAGCTGAGGGTAAGGGACATGAAAAGATAATGGATGAGGGACATGGTGAATATCAGTTGCAGCCCTGAGACCAGCTACAAAAGCCAGAGCAATAATCTAGGCTCCCACCAGGGAGAAAGGCCCACTGGAATCCTGGAGGAGCTGTTTAACAAATATATTTGAAGAAGCGGGCTGAGTGGCCCAAAGAATGAATTGTGATGAACATAGAAAGGTGCTGACTAAATACACCTTCAGGGAAGGACTTATCAGTGGACATGATTCAGCTGCCAGCCCCTGCAAAGACTGCCTTAGCTACAGAGAGCTTCCACACCCAAGGGCCTGGGAGTGACCCTCGTACAATGACCGATCAAGACCTATTTTATCCTAAAGAGCGACAACTCTGAGGGGCATTTCAACTCCAGAGTTGTCCTGGAGTTGGCTGAGAATGTTAAGTCTGCTTGACTTTTACTTTTCGCCCAATCCTCCTTCTTCCCCTCCCTTTTACACGTGTTCAATCCAAGGACCTAATAAGTACCCTGAACACTGAACTCTGTCTCAGAGTTTGCTTTTCAGAGAACTGTGACAGGATTGCTTGTTACCTCAGTCTAACATAACCTGTACTGACTGATACAATACAGTAAGTGTGAATATTCCTCTACAGTGTCTTAAAATAGCTGGCAAATTGTTTTCAACTCACAAAATTGTTTAGGAAGAAGAGAATTTAACTTGCAAGCTTATGAAAAGCTAGTGGAGGTATGCAACGTTTGCAACTATAGGGACATTTCATGCCTGCTGATATCTGCCCACCTGCCAGGATTTTTCAACAGAATGAGAAGAGAAAAACATATGAGCAGTTGAAGCAAATACACTTTCCACTTATCCCTTGCAGCTTTTTCAATAATGACTAAACAGAATGTTGGGCTAGATAAATTCTGTTGCTGAGCTTTCAAATTCTTGATCAGGATTCTCTGTAAAACACAGGTTAGTTTTCCTGTAAAATGTAGAAGGTATCAAATGCCTTAAAGCTCAGTATTAAATTAATATAATTTGTTTACACATAGTCTCTTTCCATTCTTACAATATAAAGTCTCTTACATTATTAATGTCTGACTGCAATCTATAATCATATTTTTTGCCAAGAAGAAAATATATTTCCAGAACACTCATGTCATTATCACTTCACAAACAGTTCAAGGCTAGACAAACTAAAGCAAATTCCAAAGTTACTGACATCATGAAAACTGACAGAAATACCATCCCATACCGACAGAAAAGCCATACAGCAATAAAGACCAAAGTAAAATATACTCTCTAGAATATAGACTTTTAAAAAAATCTGTACTACAAGGCACTAAATATTTATTTTAAAACCTTATACACTCAATAAACATAAGATCAAGAAATTAGAGTTACTATTCTCTCAAACACAGATCTCAGCAATCAGAATACTGTGCTGTTAGGACTATTCACATATGAGAGACAACATAATTACATTAAAAACATATGCTGAAATTTAGAGACAGGTTTATTTTATCAATTATGCATAAAATAGTACAGGTGAAAAATGCACATGCACTTGGCTAATTTTTCTGCAAATATTCATATTCTTCCATGAAAATATGCATCTATAATACTTTAAAGACACATTTTAAAAATTCTTTTAATATTCCATTTGAAACACCAGTTCATAACTCAGTCTTAATAGCATATTTGAAATTCATTAAAAAGAGCACATATGTTGTAGGTATAAGACTCAAAACTAGATGAATACAAAGAAAAACTTTTACTAACCATTTGGATACTTATGTAATAGAAAACCAAATTTCTGGATGTTGCCAAAAATCTTTTTTCATCTACCCCTGAAATCCTGATGTTTCACTGGGTCCCCCTCCCCCAGGTAAAAATTTATCTTACTATTCTAAAAGGTGCACACTTTTGCTACCCACAGTTTCTCTCAGGATTTTGTCCTCTGGCATTCATTCCATAAATATTTATTTAGCTTCCTACCCTCTGCCAAGTAAAGTGGGCATCACTATTTGACAATCAATCTTAAATGAAATGATTTTATCATGTTTTAACATACAGTGTTATTTCCTATTGGCTTCAATAAATATAGTCTTGAGGTAATAAATTATATTTATAGATTCCCTGATAATGAATCATACTTGAAATCCTAGAATAATTCCTACTTGGTCATAGTTTATTATAATTTTGAAACTGCTGAATTCTATTTGCTAATATTTTATTTTAGATGTTTGATTCTATATTCATGACTGTTTTCCCTACCTTCTTTCCCAGAGGTTTTGTTGAGACATTTAAACACTTTTCTTTCAGTGTATATTCTATTTCAAGAATCTTTATTTAGCAATTTTTGTATTCAAAACAATCTCTCAAAATGATTATAGATCTACTAAGAGAGATTCATTGTTCGTTACTCTTCTTGATTCTCTACCTTGAGGTCACTGATTAAATATACTGATAAAACTAATTTTCTTGAGTGTCATGCTACATTAACAAATATTATATGCCTTTTTTCCCAATTAAAGATCTTTCAAATTTTTTTCCTGTTAAATCAGGAAAACATCAATATATAGTACAGTGGTAGAATCAAAAGAATTTTGAACTTAGACTTGGGTTCAAATTCAGAATACACCATCCTACAACCTATGCAAGTTTGGGTTTAATCATGCTAAATCACAGTTTCTTCCTGTATGAATGAATATAATAGTACACGCTACACAGATGTTATGAGAATTACATCATAAAGCATATGTAAAGTGCAAAACATTATAGGAAGCTTTCGGCGAATGTTAGTTCTCCCTTTTCACAAAACGAAAGGTCACTTTTTCCCTTACTTACTGGCCTCTTTTTTAAAGAAAAGAAACTACTATTTCTTCTACACAATAGTTTATTATAGAAAGAAAAAGAGAACCTTGAGCAAAGGATACAGTAAAGCTTAAAACAGTCAACAGTTGGCTAATTTCATTGAAAAAAGGGTATGATGATTTTAAGAGTTTTTCTTACAGACAAAGAAACAAATGGGTTCTTTCAGGTGGCAGGGCAAGGGGTACTGCTTTTGTCAAGGAAGAGCCCTAAGGAGTTAACAGAGCGCAGAGAGAAATACTGATAAACAAAGAGAGGGACACATAAAATAAACTCCAGAAAATAAAATTATAAACATGAAGAGCGAGCAAGTTTGAAATTTTATAGTTTTGCTGGATTGTTCCAAAGAATTAAATAATTAGATGTTTTAATTTGAATATGATTTTTAATGAAATTATGTGCCTTACAAAATTGTATCCATTTACTGTGTGTGTGTGTGTGTGTAGTCACACACACACACACGTATCACTCTACAGGGTTGTACAAAAACATGTACACTATGTTTCATAAACTAGTTAAGTGATTTTTAAGGGTATACTGAACTACAACTCCACTGTGTTTAAAATGATTATTATACATTACCAATTAAAATAGTATTACTTCTGCAAATATGGAATTAAGTACTTTTCTTTTTATTGAGTTTCCTTTTAAATAATTGCCTACCAAGAAGTTAATGTCATAAGTAAAACTGTCATACGCAGGAAATTTGTTTTTTAGATTCTATTATAACATTATTTTGACTTGATTTGATTTGAAGTTTAGGTGTTTTGCTTTCTGCACGATATATTTCTGATATAAATCTGACTCCCTATCCTATTCTGAAATAATCTAACTCAACAAATTACATTTTCATGACTCCACTATATTTTTGAGGAAAAAAAATTATGATCAATGTATCTCAGAGTTATCTTTCATCTTGTACATTCTCTTACCCTTAGGTAAATTTTCTTATTGAAGAAGAATAACTACCATTTGTAATTAAAAGTATCATAACTATATGTTAGGCCTACTGAAAATTCTATAATAGCTATTAATTTGATGATTCTGAAATACTGTCTCAAGATTCAATTCAATTTTAAGGTATGTTTCAATTCAGGAAAACCTCTCATTTGTAAATGTTGATATCTTCAGTCAAACCACCAAAAAGATTGGTGGTTTACTAAAGAGATGTGAAAAATATACAGACTACTTGATTCCTTTTTTCCCACTGACCCTAGAAAACTAACTTTTATGACACTACTTTCCACAGCCAAACAGTTTAAAAGTATAAATATGTCTAATAACCTGAGATCAACTCAGTGAGACATGCTTTTCCACTGCATCTTTAGTCTCATTATATACTAGAAGGCTATCTTTACCAGAAAGATCACTTTAATCTTGAATCAGGTGCAATAATGATACCACTAGCAATAACAAAATATACACTAATAAAATTTTCAGGTTGGAAATGTCTTCAAGCTAGCTTTACAAACTAGAACTTTAAGTAACGTATCATTGTATACGTTACAGTCCATCCAGTCTTATTCACCAGTCCTGGCTCTATTATCAGTTGCACTTGAGTCACTTTTTAAAAATATAAATACCCAGTGCCTAATCTAAGAGGATCAGATTATAGAGGTCTGATTTTTCTCCAGTCAACCTTCAAAGGGAATGCCAAGGTACAGCCATGTTTGAAAATCACCATTATATGCCTTCTACATCGATCATGTATAGTATAATGAGAACTGGGAAGGCAAGGTTATGTCCTCAAAGATTAATGATATTGGCTATATAAAATTTACTATGGCAGTAGGGTTGAAATAGTACATTTTAGAGCAATGAAAAATTAGTATTAGCATACATATTTTTATTGTTTAAACATCACAGAACACAATCAGCTAAATCCTCAGGTGCATTCCAGTTAAATATGCCATAAAAGTCCCAGTGTACTGTACAAAAGAGAAAAACTAGCAACACAACTTTTTTTCCCCCAAGAGGATCTATTTTCAGTTGGGTTCATATACAATGGTTATATTTTATTTCCACAAAAATATACTTCATAAGGAAAGCAATTATTTTGGAAGACATTTTCTGAAATAAGAAAAATAATTTTCCCAGGAAAATATTTCAGCATTTGATGCTACAAACCCAGGAGAGTAAATACAGATTGGGGGAGGGGGGGCTTTACTGGGAACTGCATAGAAATAATCAAATAAGGTAAAACAACACACCTTTATCCTGTATTGATTGTACTGCTTTATGTTTTTTTGTTTTTAGTTGTTAGCACAGGGAAAACAAAATCCTATGTTAAAATACAACACTGTTTAAACTATGTTATTCTTCCTCCAATTTGAACAACTTGTTTGAAAAACGAAACTGATATTTGCTTCTATCTTTCCACAGCATTAAGAAACCTTACAAAACATAAAGTGTCTGGTAATTTGTTGCGAAAATGAAGAGCATACAATGGACCCCACTAAACAGCACAGTGTAGTCAAGAGGAAAGACTACCACTTCAGGAGTTAAAAAAGCTTGATCTACCACCTGCAGGGCTTTGGGCAAATTCCTTTTACTCTTGTGCTTAATAACCTGAAAATGTGTTTATTAACACCTTGTTACAAGGTTATTAGAGAGGTTACAGATATTGTAAATAAAGCTCTTAGTAAAGTACCTAGCTCTTAGAAGACACTTAATAAAGAGTAGCAGTTAGAATAATGATAATCTGAGAGCTTGCTCTCTCTCTCTCTCTGAAAAACTAACAACTCTAATGTTTTTCACCTTGGTAAACTTTTTGGATGCATAAAACCTAAAATATGGTAATCTTGAACAATATGGAAGAAATAAAAATAAATTCCCAATATGTGAGCTACAAAATAGCTCAACATTAATTTCCTCGTTAAAATACAGAAATTGGGTGGAAGCTCCTTGAAGATCTTTTTCAAAAGTTCAAAATCTCACTTCATGGCTTTTTAACAATTACAACAAAATTCTACACTTTTCCTAGGATTTTTATTCCTAGAAGAAAAACAAAATGTTCATCCACCTCCAGAGAAATAAGCATACTGTCTCATCACCATAGCAAAATAATATGTTGACAGTGCCAACCTGGCAATGAAAGATCAGAATAAGCCAGCCTAGATTCACTACTCCATTTAACCGATTTTCTGGATCTCAGGCACTGATTTAAAAGCCTTCTGAAAGCCAAGATAATCCCATTTTCATCATGAATCATAACTTCAAATTATTATTTCAAAAGGTAAATATTTAATTATTTAGGATCTAAAAATCCTGAAGACAGTGGATTCTTTTCAATGATTACTCACAGACAGATAGTCATAGAATTTAAAAAGCATGCCTAACTTTATTACTAGGAATTTCCTTCCAAACAAGCTTACAATAGTTTAGAGATCAAAGTGCTTATTAATAGTCATAATTTTCTTTATATGCTGCCACTTGAAATAATTTTCCAAAGTAGACTATGTGCCTTTATGATGTTCAAAGGTGAAAGGATACTTCTTACATCTACTAAATGTGCTATTCTTTGGTCTCTTTTATTTTTATTTATCAAAATGTTTCTTAATAGCTTAAAATTGGTTTATTATTGTACTTTACACAATAAAAGGTCCTCTTAAGTACTGCGAAAGATTTAAAATATCAGCTATGTTTTATCTATAACATGATATATAGAGAAGAAATTTTTTCACTACAGTGGTCAACCAAGTAGCTAAATTTAGTATTCAAAAAATATATTCATTTACTATTCAGAAATTGATAGGACTAAGGATAGCATAATTAAAATTGAGTTGTAGAGATGTACTGTATTTTTAGGTTCCCTGGTAAAGATTCTTCTTTAGTTACTTCCATTCCTAGATATGTTCCGGGTTTCCATTTTGTCCCCAAATATTATTTATTTAGCTTTTCTATCTCTATATTCCTTTCTCTAATTCTATCAGTTTCCTCTATGAAGTAAGTCTATCTGATGAGTTTAATTTAAATGCATCTTTGCTCATCCCCACTAAATCTAAAGTGTCTGCATTCCTACTCTTTGTAATGTAAACTTGCTAGTGCTCCATTTATCCATTAGCAAAACTAATATGGTAATAGTCAAACAAAATAGACTGATAAAGTGCTCATGTAGGTATACAATACATAAAAGCCTTCATAAAGACATTCAAACCCAGATTTCTCAATTCCCCTGCCTCCACCACTGACTCACTTCAGTTCATCTCTTCTCCTGCCCTATACGACTACTATGCTGAAACTGGAGAGAATTCCGTTCATAATCTGTCACTGAATTTCTCTCTCTAAAATGACATATACACATGCTATCAAGTAATGTATTTGAGAATATCTACATGAAAAATTTCTGGTATTTCCTACTTTGCAGAGTCCTAACAGATACATACCTATGTCATATGCCAGGAAATCGGCAGAAAAACATTTTGCACCGTTACTCAAGGAAGTGTCATTATGGGTATTTCCTCCAAAAATAAGCATAGCTCCATTGATAAGAACAGCTGAATGAAGGTATCTGGCAAACCCACTTTCTTTCAAAATAGTCCTACAGGATAAAATTTAAAAATGTATTACAAAGGATAAAAAGATCTCCCTGATTTTATATATATTACAGAAAGGATCTAATTTGCATATAGATTTTTCCTTGGAATTGTGAAAAAACATGCTTTAGTGTTTTCAACAACTTATAAATGGCCTCTAAATTTCAATATTTTAAAAAATATTCTGAGATTCATAGTACCTTAAAATGCTTTCAGGAAACACAATATTAAACATAATTGTTAATGATTTTATAATAATATATACTTTGAAATTTTGTTTTCATTTATATAAGTAGGAAACAAGTCTCCTTTAAACTAGAGGACCAAATTATCATCAGTTTTAAATACCAAAGTAAATATAAAGTTAAATATAATAAATTTACTCTGAACAATACTCAGTTAAGACTACATGGCTCATACGGATCGCATAATATGCTTTCTAACTTTTTAAATATAACATACATGAAAGTGCACACATCATAAGTCTAACACTCAATGAATTTTCACAAGATGAACACAACTAAGTAACCAGTACTAAGATCAAAAAATAAAAATTACCACTATTCTGAGTCTAACAGCAAATATTTCTATTGCTGCCTTTGTACTTTACAAAATGGAACCACATAGTTTTTATTAATTTGTATGTATGTCCTGTTGCTTAAGATTATTTTTGAGATATACCCATATTGTGTATAATTGAAAATCACACTGCGTTTTTGAGAAACATTCAAATTAAATTAAATCTTCTTTTAATTAAAGCGTAATTATGAGAGAAATACTACAAATATATGCTCACAATTATATTTTACCTGAATTCACTGATATATATATAATAAAGGTTCATGACAATGTGAATCAATACTTTATAAATACTCTATAAATAAATCCCTGGTACAAAGAATCAACATGTAAACATAGTATGTATAGTATAGTTAGTAAGGTACATACAGTATCTCAAAAGCTATAGATTATAATACCAATTAATGCTTAAAGAATATGGAATTCATTTCCAGAATGTCAATATAAGGAGTTCCATAAACAGTCTCCCCAGGGAAAGAACTATAATTGGTAAAAATTAAAAAAAAAAAAATTTGGATCTCAAAAATGTTGCCAAGAGCAACAACAAATAAAGAAATATTTGCTCAAGAATATATACTAGGGCTTCCCTGGTGTCGCAGTGGTTGAGAGTCCGCCTGCCGATGCAGGGGACACGGGTTCGTGCCCCAGTCCGGGAGGATCCCACATGCCGCAGAGCGGCTGGGCCCGTGAGCCATGGCCGCTGAGCCTGCGCGTCCGGAGCCTGTGCTCCGCAACGGGAGAGGCCACAACAGTGAGAGGCCCGTGTACCGCAAAACAAAACAAAACAAACAAAAAAAGAATATCGACTAAATTCCATTAAGAACATCAACAGGGCTTCCCTGGTGCCGCAGTGGTTGAGAGTCCGCCTGCCGATGCAGGGAACACGGGTTCGTGCCCCGGTCGGGGAAGATCCCACGTGCCGTGGAGCGGCTGGGCCCGTGAGCCATGGCCGCTGAGCCTGCGCATCCGGAGCCTGTGCTCCGCAACGGGAGAGACCGCAACAGTGAGAGGCCCACATATCGCAAATTAATAAATAAATAACAGCAACAGTCCACGATATTTGACTCATTACCAACTCCCATTCTTCTCATCACCGCCACCTCCCCACACATACACAACCAGTTAGGCAAGGCTGTTCAACCACAGGCTGGTAAAGTCAAGAAGACTATGCTCCTTCATCCCTCAGCTCCTAGTCCAGACCATTAATATACAACCAGGAGCAACAGACTGCCAATATTTCTCAGGCCCCCGAACTCTTAGTGGCAGAAGTTCTATTCAAGGAGAAAGCATGCGAGGTCCGAGTCCTCATTCTCTACCTCGCCACCACCCACAGGGTGAAAGCTATACACCAGGCCTCAGAGATTAAGAACAAGAGGGCCAAAAAGTCTTCACTCCTAATTCATAGGGCAGCAGTTCCAAGATAAAAGAGGCAAGCTGAGAAGCGCAAAGGCTACCGTACCCATCCAGTTCTCTGCACGTAACACAGTGGTTCAATGAAAGAACAGGCTACAAACCCCACCTATATTTCCAAAGCAGTGGCATAGAGGTTTTCTCCCACAGGGAGAGACAGCCTAAGAAAAGGAGAGGCAGCCTAAGAAAAGGAGAGCCCCAAAGGTCTCAAGGGAACTTGACTTTATTTGGTACAAGGTGAAACTTCAAGCCTTAAGGGCACTCGAAAACAATGGAAGTAGTGGTTGTAAGCAATTAAGAGATAGCTACATGAGAAAAATAAGCTAAAACATAGACAAGCTAGAAGTTTATCAGAGAGAACCAGGGGAAAAGACAGCTAATAAGAGCCTTACTGGGGTCAGAACCTCAAAGACTGGCCTCAAAGACTACCCCTGAAAAAGGTTTGAAATGGAATTCAGACTGTGGGGCAATTTATGCCCCCAGAGCATTGTTGAAAATAATAGAACTGGGGCTTCCCTGGTGGCGCAGTGGTTGAGAGTCCGCCTGCCGATGCAGGGGACACGGGTTCGTGCCCTGGTCCGGGAAGATCCCACATGCCGTGGAGCGGCTGGGCCCATGAGCCATGGCCACTTAGCCTGCACGTCCGGAGCCTGTGCTCTGCAACGGGAGAGGTAAAAACAGTGAGAGGCCCACGTACGAAAAAAAAAAAAAAAAAAGAAAATAATAGAACTATCAGTTGGCAATTAGTGGAGGCTACCAGGTGAGTTTGATACAAACAGAGGCAGAAAGCTTAACAAAGAGCTCAGAGGAAAAAGTCAAACAGCTCTGCTAAAATTACTATCATCCCAGGGTGACTGTGTACATACCCAGGCTGTACCATCTGAGGAGGAACATCAGAGGACGCATTTGGAAGAAGAAACAGACTTCTCGAAAAGAGTTCAGCCAAGTTACTAAACAAATAAAATTACAACAGCCCCAGAGAGGAAGGAAAAGTCAGGATCCAGAGTTGCTACAATATATTATCTAAAATGTCTGGTTTTCAGGGAAAATTATGGCATGCAATGAAATGGGAAAGTGTGACCCATACACAGGAATAAAAGCAAGCAACAAAACTACCTTTAAGAGAACCCAGATGTCAGATGAAACAAAAAAGACTTTAAAGCAGCTATTATAAATATAGTCAAAGACTTAAAGAATACAATGTTTAAAGAAGTAAAGGAAAATACGACAACACCTTATCAAATATAAAACATTAGCAAAGAGAAATAACAAAAAAGGGAAAATTTGGAGTTGAAAAGTGTAATATTGAAATTTTAAAATTTAGTAGAGAAGCTCAACAGTATATTTCAGCAAGCAGCAAGAAAAGAAATCAGTGAACGAGCAGATAAATCAATAGAGATCCTGCAATTCAGAAAACAGAGAGGAAAATGAACAGAGTCTATGAGAAATGTAGAACACCATTAACAGCAGCAACATACATTTACTGGGAATACTAGGGCAGAGGAGGAAGAGGTAGAAGACTTTTCAAGAAATAATGGCTGACAACTTCCTAAATTTGATGAAAAACATTAGCATACACATCCAAGAAGATCAACAAACTTCAAGTAGGAAAAAATACAGAAAGAGCCACACTCAGAAATAAAATAGTAAAAATACTGAAGGCCAAGGGTAAAATCTTTAAAGCAGCAGGAGAAAGAAGTTTCTTCCCACACAAGAGAACCCCAATAAGATAAATAGCTGACTTCTCATTAGAAACAATAAAGGCCAGAAGGCAACGGGATGGCATATGAAAAGTGTTAAATTTTTTAATGTCAGAATACGAGGATACAGGGAGAGACAACAGCAAGACGTAGGAATAAGTTTCCTACTATGAATAAAAAATATTGCCTGCCGTATGGTAAACAAATGAAGTTGCAGCCATTGAGCCATCACACTGCAACCATGACAGTGAGCCCTGAGAGAACTCAGAATGGAAACAGAATGCGCTCCACTGCAGCCACCCAGGACAGTGCACCCTGAGGAGACTCAGGATGAGAAGCACAGGATACTGGCCCCAGATAGCTGAGGTGCATATCAAAGGAATGATCTCAATGAGCCTAGACTTTGCATCTTTCCAAACACAGAAAAGCACTAAATTCCTTAACTTGAGATATCTGGTTTTCTTTTTTTGCAGTATGTGGGCCTCTCCCGTTGCGGAGGCTCCGGACGTGCAGGCTCAACAGCCATGGCTCACAGGCCCAGCCGCTCTGTGACATGTGGGATCTTCCCGGACCAGGGCACAAACCCATGTCCCCTGCATCAGCAGGCGGACTCTCAACTACTGCGCCACCAGTGAAGCCCTGGTTTTCTTTAATTAACAGCAATCTTTTGATGTTCTGACTACCTGGTCTTTGTTGCAAAAACTGCTATATACCTGGCTCCTGCTTGCCTCTTTGGAGCAGTCTCTCAGAGTTATCCGAGATGCTATGTCACAGGCTTAAGTCCTCAGACTTGTCCACCAAATAAAACATAACTCTCAACTTTTAGGTTGTGCATTTTTTTTTCAGTCGACACTGCCTTCATCCTCCCACAGAAGCACTGATTTTGTCAACTACTCAGAGACAGGAGTACCTTTGTAGGTGCCCAGCAGAGAAGTCCTAGCACCACTTGGAGCAAAAATTCCAAGAACAGGACTGAAGAGGGTAAGAACAGTTTCACTTTACCACATCACCCCCACCCCCAAGGCAACAGCTCACTGCCAAGAGAAACTCATTCAATCTGCTTTTTCTCCCAGGGGGGAAAGTGAGAACCTAGTAAGTGCCTAGCTTCCATGGCCAAGCAGGATGATGCCCAAGAAGCCCACTTCTTTCTCACCCATTCCAAAACAATGACAGGATGGGCAGGGGAGGGAAAAGGGGGCTCACGGCAACCAGGGTAAAAAACCCAACAGGGCTAATGTTTCTACTAACTACCTCATGAACTCTACCGAGAGGCCCACCCATAAACTTCATAGAGTGTATTACCTGTAGATTCACCTCAACTAGCACACCCATGCTCTCAACAATCCATAAATCCCTCCCCCACGAAGCCCGCACCCCATACACACCCCTGCAGACAGCACACTTTAGCTTCTGCAGGTCATGAATGAGCACACACATATAAGTGGCTCAACTCTGTTGCCACGGAAGACTGTGCATAACCTTGAACACTTCAGGCACTGCCCTGGGGAAAATAAATAAGACGCTCTCAGTATCAGGCCTGGCTTTGTGTGATGGAGAAAATTGCATCTCCAAAATATATTAAAAACTCATATAACTCAACAGAAAAAAAGAACAATTGAATTTTAAGATGGGCAGAGGATCTGAACAGACATTTTTCCAAAGAAGACAAACAGAGGGCCAACAGGTACATGAAAAAGTGCTCAACATCACTCAACAAGGAAATGCAAATCAAAACCACAATGAGGTATCACCTCACATGCATACACACAGCTGTTGGAATGGCTATTATCAAAAACACAAGAAATAAGTATTGGTGAGGATGTGGAGAAAAGGGAACCCTTGTGCACTGTTGATGGGAATATAAATTGGTACAACCACTGTGGAAAACAGTACGAAGGTTCCTCAAAAACCAATTTAGAATTACAATTACAAATTACAAATCTAATTACAAATTTAGAACTACCAAATCATCCAGCAATTCCACTTCTGAGTATTTATCCAAAGGAAACAAAATAGCTATCTCAAAAAGATATCTGCACCCCCATCTTCATTGCAGCATTATTTACAATAACTAAGACATGGATACAACCTGAGTGTCCATCAACGGATGAATAGATAAAGATATATATACAAAGGGGAATATTATTCAGCCATTTAAAAAAAAAAAAAAGGAGGGGGCTTCCCTGGTGGCGCAGTGGTTGAGAGTCCGCCTGCCGATGCAGGGGACGTGGGTTCGTGCCCCGGTCCGGGAAGATCCCACATGCCGCGCGGAGCGGCTGAGCCCATGAGCCATGGCCACTGAGCCTGCGCGTCCGGAGCCTGTACTCCTCAACGGGAGAGGCCACAACAGTGAGAGGCCCGCGTAAAGCAAAAAAAAAAAAAGGAAATCCTGCCATTTGCAACAACATAGATGGACCTTGAGGGCATTACACTAAGTGAAATAAGTCAGACAGAGAAAGGCAAATACTGTATGACTTCACAAATATGCAATATCTAAAAATGTTTTTAAATGAACTTATAGATACAGAGAATAGATTGGTGGCCACCAAAGTCAGGTGGTAGAAGGTGGGTGAAATGAGTAAATGTGGTCAAAAGGCACAAACTTCCAGTTTTAAGACAAATAAGTCCTGGGAATGTAATATACAGCACAGTGATTATAGTTAACAATATTGTATTATGTTTGAAAGTTGTTAAGTACTTAAAAGTTCTCATTGCAAGAAAGAAATAATTCATAACTATGTATGTGATGGGTGGTAACTAAACTGTTGTAATCATTTTACAATATATACATATAACAATTCATTATGTTGTACACCTAAAACTAATACAATGTTTTATGTCAGTTTTATTTCAATTTAAAATAATTAATTAATTTAATTTTAAAAAGATAAGTGTTTGCAACAATGTGAAGAAAAGGGAACCCTTCTATACTATTGGTGGGAATGGAAATTGGTATGGTCAACTTGGAAAACAGTATGAACATTCCAGAAAAAATTAAAAATTGAACTACCAAGAACTATAATATGATCCAGCAATCCCACTTCTGCATATATACCCAATAGATGCAGCTAGAGCCTAGAAAAAATCCAACACCCTTTCATGATAAAAAGCTCCCAACAAAATAGAGATAGAAGGTAACTTCCTCAATCTGGTATGGCTGAATGGTGCACCACCACAAAAGATGGATCCATGTCCTAATCTCCAGAACCTGTGAATGTTACCTTATTTGGAAAAAGAGTCCTTTCAGATGTAATTTAATTGAGGATCTTGAGATAAGGAACTCATCTTGGATTATCCAGTGGACTCAATCCAATGACAAGTGTCCTTGTAAGAGACACACAGAAAAGAGGAGAAGGTAATGTAACTGTGGAGGCAACTGGAATGATTCAGCCACAACTCCAGGAATACTGACAGCCAAAGCTGGAAGAGGCAAGGAAAGGAATTTCCCCTAGCATTTCTGGAGGGGGCATGGCCGTGGTCACACGTTAATTTTGGATTTCTGGCCTCCAGACCTGTGAGAGAATATCTTTCCATTGTTTTAAGCTACACAGTTTGTGGTAATTTGTTACAGCAGCCATAGAAACCTAATACAAAGGATATATACAAAAAAGAAAAAACAAAAAACCCAGAGCTAACATCATACTTAATGGTAAAAGATTAAATGTTCCCCCTCTAAGATCAGGAATAAGACAAGGATTTTTGCTCTTGTCACTTTTATTCAACTTTGTATTAGAGATTATAAGAAGGAAAATGAGCAAGACCATAAAATTAAATGCATCTAAATTGGAAAGGAAGAAGTAAAAGTCTCATTATTTGCAGATGACATGATCTTATACATAGAAATTCAAAGAAATCCACAAAAAACTGCTAGAACTAATAAGTGAGTTTAGCAAGTTTGGAGGTTAAAATAAAATAAAAATAAATTGTATATCTAAAACCAGAAGTGAAAAATCCCAAGATAAAAATAATAAAACAATTCAATTTACATTAGTATCAAAAAGAAAAAGTATTTAAAAATAAATTTAATGAAACAAGTATTAAATTTAAACCATGAAAATTAGAAAACATTGAAGAGAGAAATTAAAGATAGCCTAAAAAAATGAAAGGATATCCCATTTACATGGATTGGAAAACAAAATATTGTTAAGATGACCATACTCTCCAAACTGATCTACAGATTCAACTCACTCTCTATAAAATCCCAGCTGGATATTTCTCTCATTGTCAAACTAATCCTGTGATTCATGTGGAAATTCAAGGGCCCAGGATAGCCAACTCAAAGAAAGGAAAGAATACTCTTTTCAACAAATGGTGCTAAGGCAACTGGATATCTAGGTACAAAAGAGAGAAACTGAACCCTTCCCTTACAATATATGCAAAAATTCACTAAAACTTGATAAAAGGCCTAAATTTAAGAGCTACAAGTGATAAAACTCTTAGAAGAAACTACAGAAGTAAATATTCCTTGCCTTGGTTAGGCAATGGATGCTTAGATATGACACCAAAAGCATAAGTGACAAAATATATAACAGATAAAATGGTCTTAAAAATTAAAATTTCTGAGCTTCAAAGGACACTAAAAATAAAGTGAAAAACAACATACAGAATGGGAGAAAATATTTGCAAATCACATATCTGATAAAGGATTTATATCTAGAATATATAAAGTACTCTCTCAACTCTAGAAATAATAACTCTAGAAATAGAAGGGCATTTCCTTACCTTGATAAAAAAAATTTATCAAAAAAACTAGAGGCTGAGGCAAGACGGCAGTGTGGGAAGACATGGAATTAGCATCTCCCCACAACTAGGGCACCTGCTGGCCGCTAACGGGGGACTCTGACACCCAAGGATAAGGGAGGAACCTCAAAGTGAACCAGTAGGACGTAGGGGGACTGAGGAGGGAGGAGAAGTGGAGGCCACACAGGATCAGTGCCCCTGAGGCTGGGGAGATCAGGAGAGGCAGGTGGGAGGGGCTCTCCGGGAAGAGCAGGAGAGGAGCAGAGGGCGACTGCCCCACCCACTCAGGGCCAGGGAGCCTGCTGAGCTCCCAGGCCGATCCCCTGCCCTCCAAACTCCCCTCCAGGCTGCATGGGCCCTTGGGGGCATAGGAGGGAGGCCAGGGAGATCAGGAGAGGTAGGCGGGAGGGGCCCTCCCAGACTGGAGGAGCAGGAGAGGAGAGGAGGGTGTTTGCCATGCCCACTCAAGCCCAGGAAGAATGCTGGGCTCCCAGGTAAGGTTCCTGCCCTCTGAGACCAGGGGTGGGGGCACGCCTCAGCCCCTTCTGTTCCTTGAGCCTAAGTCCCATGCCCCACAGCCCCTAGGGCCTTTTGCAGCCCTGTGGGCCCTGAGCATTGGCCCCGCCCACCACCCAAACCTGGTCCTTGCTTAGGCTCCACCCTCCACAGCCAAGGCCTTCCCCCACACCCTTTTATTTCCGCCCCCTTGTCTTTTGTACTATTGTGGTACTGTTGTACCTCCCAGTTGTTGATTCATCTATATTTTTATTTCTGTATTCTTCCTAACATATCTCTTAGTTTCCTAGTCTAATTTTATTTTTTACTTTGTTATTGTTCTTGGCTTTTTTGGGTTTGTTTTTTTTTTGCCGCCACAGGCGGCTTGCAGGATCTTGGTTCACGAGCCCAGGGTCGGGTGAAAGTTCCTGCAGTGGGAGTTCCAAGTCCGAACCACTGGACTAACAGAGAACCTCAGACCCCAGGGAATATTCATCTGAGTGAGGTCACGGAGTTCCTCATCTCAGCACCAAGACCCAGCTCTACCCAATAGCCGACCAGAGCCGGAAAGCTCAGGCCAAACAACCAGTAAGACAGGAACACATTCCCACTCATAAAAAAAAAGAGAGATGGCAAAAAAATATGTCACAAATGAAAGAGCAAGGTAAAAACCTACAATGAAGAGGAAACAGGCAATCTACCTGAAAAAGAATTCAGAGTAATGATAGTAAAGAGAATCCAGAATCTCAAAAACAGAATGGAGGCACAGATTGAGAAAATACAAGAAATGTTTAACAAAGATCTAGAAGAACTAAAGAACAAACAAACAGAGATGAACAACATAACAACTGAAATGAAAAATACACTAGAAGGAATCAATAACAGAATAACTGAGTCAGAAGAATGAATAAGCGAGCTGGAAGACAAAATGGTGGAAATAACTGCCGAGGAGCAGAATAAAGAAAAAAGATTTCATTACTATCACACGTAATGAAATTGAAACCATAATTAAAAATCTTCCAACAAACAAAAGTCCAGGACCAGATGGCTTCACAGGCAAATTCTATCAAACACTTAGAGAAGAGCTAACACCGATCCTTCTCAAACTCTTCCAAAAAACTGCAGAGGGAGAAACACTCCCATATTAATTCTACGAAGCCACCATCACCAGATACCAAAACCAGAAAAAGATATCATAAAAAAAAGAAAATTATAGACCAATATCACTGATGAACACAGATGCAAAAATCCTGAAAAAATACTAAAAAACAGAATCCAACAGCACATTAAAAGGCTCAAGTGGGATTTACCCCAGGGATGCAAGGTTTCTTCAATGTATGCAAATCAATCAATGTAATACACCACATTAATAAATTAAGGAATAAAAACCATATGATCATCTCAATAGATGCAGAAAAAGCTTTTGACAAAATTCAACACCGATTTATGATAAAAACTCTCCAGAAAATGGGCACAGAGGGAACCTACCTCAACAAAATAAAGGCCATATATGACAAACCCACAGCAAGCATCATACTCAACAGTGAAAAACTGAAAGCATTTCTACTAAGATCAGGAATAAGACAAGGATGTCCACTCTCACCACTCTTATTCAACAGTTTTGGAAGTCCTAGCCACAGCAATCAGAGAAGAAAAACAAATAAAAGGAATACAAACTGAAAAAGAAGAAGTAAAACTGTCACTGTTTGCCGATGACAAGATACTATACATAGAAAATCTAGAAAACTACTAGAACTAATCAATGAATTTGGTAAGTTGCAGGATACAAAATTAATGCACATAAATCTCTGGCATTCCTATACACCAACAACGAAAAATCAGAAAGAGAAACTAAGGAAACACTCCCATTTACCATTGCAAGAAAAAGAATGTAATACCTAGGAATAAACCTGCCTAAGGAGGTGAAAGACTTGTACTCAGAAGACTATAAGACAGTGATGAAAGAAATCAAAGATGACAAAAACAGAGAGACAAATATACCATGTTCTTGGATTGGAAGAATCAATATTGTGAAAATGACTATACTACCCAAAGCAATCTACAGATTCAATGCAATCCCTATCAAACTACCAATGACATTCTTCACAGAAATAGAACAAAAAATTTTACAATTCGTATGGAAACACAAAAGACCCCGAATAGCCAAAGCAATCTTGAGAAAGAAAAACGGACTTGGAGGAATCAGTCTCCCTGACTTCAAATTATACCACAAAGCTACAATAATCAAGACAGTATGGTACTGGCACACAAACAGAAATATAGATCAATGGTACAAGACAGAATGCCTAGAGATAAACCCACGCACATATGGGCACCTAATTTACAACAAAGGAGGCAAGAACATACAATGGAGAAAAGACAGCCTCTTTCCCAGTGGTGCTGGGAAAACTGGACAGCTATATGTGAAAGAATGAAACTAGAACACTACCTAACACCATACACAAAAATAAACCCAAAATGGATTAAA
The DNA here is from genome assembly GCF_003676395.1 of Aethalodelphis obliquidens. Lineage (NCBI taxonomy): Eukaryota > Metazoa > Chordata > Mammalia > Artiodactyla > Delphinidae > Aethalodelphis > Aethalodelphis obliquidens. Next base: position 30,671,816 of record NW_020837955.1, on the reverse strand, counting down.
GACTTAAATGTAAGACCAGACACTATAAAACTCTTAGAGGAAAACATAGGAAAAACTCTCTTTGACATAAACCTCAGCAAGATCTTTTTTGACCCACCTCCTAGAGTAATGGAAATAAAAACAAAAATAAACAAATAGGACTTAACTAAACTTAAAAGCCTTTGCACAGAAAAGGAAGCAATAAAGAAGACAAAAAGATAACCCTCAGAATGGGAGAAAATATTTGCAAATGAAACAACAGACAAAGGATTGATCTCCAAAATATGCAAACAGCTCATGAAGCTCAATATCAAAAAAACAAACAATCCAGTTAAAAAATGGGCAGAATACCTAGACATTTCACCAAGGAAGACATACACATGGCCAAGAGGCAAATGAAAAGATGCTCAACAACACTAATTATTAGAGAAATGCAAATCAAAACTAGAACGAGGCATCACTTCACACCAGTCAAAATGGCCATCATGAAAAAAATCTACAAACAACAAATGCTGGAGAGGGTGTGGAGAAAAGGGAACCCTCTTGCACTGTTGGTGGGAATGTAAATTGATAAAGCGACTATGGAGAACAGTATGGAGGTTCCTTAAAAAACTAAAAATAGAACTATCATATGACCCAGCAATCCCACTAGTGGGCATATACCCTGAGAAAACCATAATTCAAAAAGAGACATGTACCACAATGTTCATTGCAGCACTATTTACAATAGCCAGGACATGGAACCAACCTAAATGTCCATCGACAGATGAATGGATAAAGAAGATGTAGCACATATATACACTGGAATATTACTCAGGCATACAAAGAAACGAAATTGAGTTATTTGTAGTGAGGTGGATGGACCTAGAGTCTGTCATACAGAGTGAAGTAAGTCAGAAAGAGAAAAACAAATACCATATGCTAACACATATATATGGAATGTAAAAAAAAAAAAAAAATGGTACTGCTGAACCTAGTTTCAGGGCAGGGAAAGTGATAGACATAGAAAATGGACTTGAGGACATGGGGTGGGAGGGCAAAGCTGAGGAGAAGGAAGAGTAGCATCGACATACATACACTACCAAATGTAAAATGGTTGGTGGAAGCAGCAGCATACCACAGGGAGATCAGCTCAGTGCTTTGTGATGACCTAGAAGGGTGGGATAGGGTGGATGGGAGGGAGGATCAAGAGTGGGACATGTGTATGCATGTGGCTGATTCGTTTTGTTGTGCAACAGAAACTAACACAGTATTGTGAAGCAATTATACTCCAATAAAGATCTATTAAAAAAAACAATTATACTAATGGCAAGAAAATGGAAAGATGTTTTCATTCTAAGAAAGAGCAAGGCAAGATATACTCTCTCACCACTCCTATTCAACATTTTACTGGAAGTCCTAGTTAGTGCAATAAGACAAGAAAAGGGAATAAAAGATATACAAAATGGTAAGGAATAAATAAAACTGTCTTTTTTCACACATGACATGATTGCCTATGTAAGAAATCCCAAACAACAACAACAACAAAAAAACACTCCTGGAACTAATAAGTAATTATGGCAAGGTTGTAGGATATGAGGTTAATATGCGAAAGTCAATCGCTTTCTTACATATTAACAATGAACAACGGATACTTGAAATAAAGACACAACACTTATATAGCACCTCCACAAAACTGAAATAGGTATAAATCTAACAAAATATGTCTAAGATCTATATTGGGAAAATTACAAAACATTGATGAAAGAAATCAAAGAGGTAAATAAAGGGGTAGGCCATATATAATACATGGATAGGACGATTCACTACTGTCAAGATGTCAGTTCTTCCCAGCTTAGTCTATATATTCAATGCAATCCCATCAAAATTCTCACAAGAATAGCCAACACAATACTGAGAGAGAGGAATAAATTCAGAGAACTAACGCTACTTGACTTCAAGACTTACTATAAAGCTACAATAATAAAAACAGTGTGGTACTGGGGAGAGAACAGACACATAGATCAATGGAACAGAAAAATAAGCCCAGAAACAGACTCACAAATAGTCAACTAACTTCTGACAAAAGAACAAAAACAACTCAAGAGAGAGAGGACAGTCATTTCAATAAATGGTGCTGAAACAACTGGACATCCACATGCAAAAAAAAAAAAAAAAAAAAAAAAAAAAGGAGTTTGACAGATCTTACACCTTCTACAAAAATTAACACAAAATGAATCATAGGCCTAAATGTAAAATGAAAACTATAAAACTCCTAGAAGATAATATAGAAGAAAATCTGGGTGACCGTGAGTTTACTGATGACTTTTTAGATACAGCACCAAAAGCTCAAATCATGAAAGAAAAAAATGATAAGTTGGGTTTCATTAAAATTAAAAACCTTGACTCTGTGAAAGACACCATTCAGAGAATGAAACAGTAAGCCACAGACTCAGAGAAAATATTTGTAGCAAATACCTGATAAAGGACCTGAATCCAAAATATAAAAAGAACTCTTAAAACTCAACGATTAGAAAACAAACAACTCAATTAAAGTTGGCAAAAGGTCTGAACAGATACCAAAGACGACACACAGATGGCAAAATAAGCATATGGAAAAATGCTCATTATAGGTCATTAGGGAATTACAACTTAAAACAATGAAATACCACTACCTATTAGAATGGATAAAATTCAAAACACTGACACCAAATGCTAGCAAGGATGCAGAGCAACATTCATTGCTGGTGGGAATGAAAAATAGTACAACCACTCTTACAGAACTAAACATACTCATAAAAATATACACTCTTACCACACAATCCAACAATTGCACTCATTGGTTGAAATTTTATGTCCACACAAAAAACTGCAAGTGGATGTTTATAGCAACTTTATTCATAACTGTCAAAACTTGGAAACAACCAAGATGTTCTTCAACAGGTGAATGGATAAACAACTATACCACATCCATACAACAGAATATTATTCAGTGATAAAAGAAATGGGCTATTAAGCCATGAAAAGATTTGGAGGAACCTTAAATGCAATCTAAATGCACTTAGCAATCTAAGTGAAAGAAGCCAATCTAAAAAAGGATTTATACTGTATAATTCCAACTATATAACATTCTGGTAAAGGCAAAAACAATGAAGACAGTAAAAATATCAGTGGTTGCCAGAGGTTGGGCAGGGAGAGAGGGAGATGAGCACACATGATTTCTAGAGCAATTAAAACTATTCTATATGATACAGTAGCAGTGGAATATGTCATTATACATGGTGCAAACCCACTGGACCAACAACAAAAAAGTAAATCCTAATGTAATCTATGGACTTTAGTTAATAATAATGTATCAATATTGACTCATCAATTGTAACAAACGTACCACACTAATGCAAGATGTTAATAATAGAGGGACTTGGGGTGGGGAAGATGTGAGAGTATTGGGGAAATCTCCATACCTTTTGCTCACTTTTCTTTAAACCTAAAACTGTTCTAAGAACTAAAGTCTATTAATTAAAGGACAACAAAATAAAATGGTGGTGATAAAATCTGCAGTTGCTTTTCCAGATATGATATCTTTACTGCAATAAATAAACCCTACCCTTAGTACCTGGTAAGCAGATAATTTTTTTAAATATATGAATTGTAAAGTGGGATCCGGGTTTCTCACTTTCTAAAGGAATTTACAAATATGGAAGACAGGTCTAAAATAAATCCTGTCATGTTGTATTACATCATTATGCAGTTTAGACAGACAGGGTTTAGACAGACAGACATATATACAGAGACAGAGCAATATACCCACTTCTATAAATAAGTATAAACATGTGTGTCTTTGTAAATTTTCTGGCTCCATCTTCTGATAGGGTCTATAAACACATCAAAAAGTAATAAACATACCTAGTCCCCTAATCTTGGTTTTTAAATACCATTCTCTACTAAAAGTAATCTAGGTTTCTTGGGGGAAATGACTTACTCCAGCAGGGAAACTACAAGATGTAAACAGATTTTTTTTTTTTTTTTTTTTTTTTGCATCTATGCCAGAAAGTGTAGAAATGCACTAGAGTGACTGGGGACATGTCTAAAGAATGGAGGAGCCTTACTGAAAGAAGCTCACGATGGCCAAATCTGGGACACTTTGAACACCAAAATAAAGAATAGTAATTGATAATAGAACATTGATTAAAATAAAAATCCATCAATTGATACTGATATAAGTGAACACACAACCTGGGATATTTACAAGGAATAATATTACAATATCACCATTTGGTAACCATCACAGGGATAACAAGAATGATCAATAGATGCTAAAACTAGTGTGTAAAAGTTTAATGAGAAACAAAATATTTACATAGTCTCAAAGTATCTCCACATGGTGTTTATTAATTTAAAAAGGAAAAATTGTATCTTTACAGTGGAGAAACCTGGAAACGCTTTAACCATTACTTTAACCAAGATATGAAAGTTAACCTCTGCATGAACGTTCATAGCAGCCTCATTCAAAATAGTCCAAAGTGAAAACAACCCAAATGTCCATCAACTGATGAGTGGATTAACAATATGAGGTATATTCATACAATGGAATATTATTCAGCCATAAAAAAGAATTAAGTACAGAAATATACTACAGCATGGATGAACCCTGAAAAATTATGCTAAGTGAAAGAAGCCAGATGCAAAATGTCACATACTGTACATTCCATTTATATGAAATACTGAGAATAGGCAAATCTATAGAAACAGAAAGTAGGTTACCGGTTTCCAGGAAATGGAGGGAAAGGGTATAGGAAAGTATAGGATTTCTTTTTGCGGTGATGGAAATATTCTGGAATTATTGATGGTTGCATAACACTATGGATATACTAAAAACCACTGAATTGTACACTTGAAATGGTTACAATGGAGAATTTTATGTTATATGAATTTTATTTCAGTAAAAGTTTTTTCCCCAAAAAAAAAAAATTCATAGAACACATTTTAGTGATCTAAAATGCAAACTTTAGTGATCAAAATGCAAACCCTGAATCTAATCATGAGGAAACATTAGATTCACCACTTTTCTTTTTTAGTATTTCTAGAAGTATAGTTGAAATCTTTTTTTTAACTTGAAAAAACTGGAAAAAATACCAAATTTATAATTACAGTTGCAAGTTGTAAATGATAATGTTTCATATGTTCCTTATGTGTTAAAACATATTGTGCTCTTATTATTGTGTTTTAAAAAAACACAATAATAGAGAAAACGACTTCAACAATAGGACAAGAAAATTTGAGGTCTCTACTATCACAGAAAACCCTTGACAGAGAAGAAAAAAATGAAGATGCGGGCTCCTACTACAAGCTCTACAAACATATATGTGCAAAAAACGTTATGAGACACCTCATCTAACAAGACTAACAAATCAAGGCCATAATGGCCCTGGTACTCAAAATCATTACAGCAAATTAAAAGTCTCTTAGCAAAGGATAATACAGTACTAATTAATAAAACATCCTAACAATACAAAAGGAATCATTTTTGAGAAATGGGAATTCCTATAAATACAGGATGTTTTAGATAGTGCTTCAGTGGTACTATATTAATTCTGTACTTTAAAAAATCTTTGCAATCACATATACTTGAAATATGTTTTCATATTAATGCTAATCTGGTTACATGAAGTGATTTCTTCTAGCTTCTTAAATTTGGTATAATGAGAGTTATTTTTACATTAAAGTATTCAAAGCTAGTTTATTAAACTATCAAGTTTTTGTGATTTCTTAAAAATGTAGCTGTCAGAGGTTTTGGAAAATGATATAAGACAATTTTATAAATATGTTATTAGTTACTTATATTCTACTAAATACTGATGAACACGCTATTCATGATGTTTATCCTTGACAATTTCTCTGCATAATGAGTGTCTGAAATATAGTATATATGTATACTATATTTGTACTGCATACATATATGCATTTGTTGAATATATAACTAAAATAACTATTTCATAGGATATATACATTACATATGGGTGTGTGAATGTATTCAAATTTAGGAGAAACTGTCAAAACGTTTTTCAAATGCTTCTACTGGTTTATACACACTTGGATTATCAATATTGTAAATTTTAACCATTTAAGTGGATGTGTAGTGGTACCTGAATTTAAATTACCCTGTGGCTAATAAGGTTGAGCAACTTTTAAAATGCGTTTTGGTCATTTGGATATCCTTTTGTTCAAGTCGCTTGCCCATTTTCTCTTGAGTCATCTGATTATTTTCTTGTTGATCTGTAGTACTTCTCTACATATTCGGAAATAGAGACCTTTGTTGACTTTATGTGTTGCAAATATCTCCTACACTGCAGCTTGCCTTTTCACCTTCTTAGTGATATTTTTTAGACATACATAGTTCAGTCTATCATTTTTCCTTTATTAAGAGTATTATTTAAATACTATTTTTAAAGTCTTTCTTTGCCAATAAAAGCAAAGATGTTTACCCGTTATCTTCTACAATATTTATTATTTTACATTCCATACTTAGATTTACAATTGATCTGAAACTAATTTGTGTATGATTTGAAGCAGGGCCCCAAATTCATTTCTTTCAATTGTATACCAATTGGCCCAGAATAATTTATTGAAAAAACGACTCTGTAGTGCCAACTTTGTTACACTAAGTGCCAATAAATGTGTAGGTCTGTCTGGGGAACTCCTATTTGCTACAATGGTCTATGTCGCTATCTTTGCAGCAACACTTAATTACTGTAGCTTCGAATTCATGAAATCTAGTAGAGAAGTCTTCCAGCTTTGTTCTTCTAAAAGTTTTGGTTTAGCTATGATTGGTCTTTCGCATTTTCATATAAATTTTTAAATAAGCATGTCAATTTCTATAAGAAAAATACTTTCTGCAATTTTGTTTTGGGATTACATTAAATCTAAACATCAATTTGGGCAGAATAGGTATCTCTACAATATTGTTTCAATTAATTATCATTATGTATCTTCCATTTATTTAGGTCTTCAATTTCTCACATGGTTTTTGAGTTTTCTATGGAAAGATCCTGTGTATATGTCATTAAATTTACATCTCAGGTTGTTGATGTTCTGATGATAAACTGTACTGCTTTTATGGTATTGCTTTTAAATTGTATTTAAATTTGTATTGCTTTTAAATCATCATTTTCTAATTGTGCCTGGTATACAGAATTATATTGGATTGGTTTTCTTTATATTGACCTTATATCAAGCAACCTATTACCCATATATCTTTTATACTTTGTTATTCCCTTTAACTTTAATTGTATTATTGCACTGGCTGGAAATGCCAATACAATGTTGAATAGAAACACTGATAGTAGCCACTCTTATTCATTCCTAAACTTAAAGGAAAATTTTTCAACATTACACTATAATGTTTGCAATAAAGTTTTTCTATTGGTTTGTACGTTTTACCACACAAATAGTTTGCTTCTATTCCTATTGTATTTGAGTTTTCATCATGAATACTTGTTAAATTTTATCTCAATTTTCCTTTGCAACATTTGAGAAGATTATATGCCTTCACTTCTTTATTCTTTTAATGTGTTAATTACTCTGATTTTATGAATTTTTAATTTACCTTATTTTCTTAGAGTGAACCCAAATGATGTATAAATACTTTTATACTTTTTGTATATTTCCTAAGCAGCATAGGGCTAGGTTTTATTTTTATACCCAGTCCAAAAATCTTTAGCTTTTGACTGGAATATTTGTCTCCTACATTCAGTGTAACTGGAATATTTACTTCCTCACATTTAGTACAATTATGACATATTTGGAGTTAAATATACCATCTTCCTTTATATTTCTCCCAACCTTACTTTGTTCCCTTTCTATTCCTTTCTTGTTTTCTTCCAAATGCATTAAGTACTATTCTCATTTTTCCCTTTACTCACCTGTTGGATATACAGTGTTTTACTTTTATTTTTTGTTGTTACCTAATGATTACAATATAAATCCTTAACTATTAATGTCTACTATAAATTAGTTTTTTATCAATTCCCATATGATACAAGGACCTTAGTAACGTTGAACACCACTTACCCTTCTTCCTGATTTATGTACTGCTATTATCATCCATTTAAATTTTGTATATATTTAAGCCTCTATTACTATTATAGTATTATATAATAAATAATCACTTAGATATACCCTTTCCATTTCTCTCTTCCTTCTAGTATCTAGGATCATTTTTCTTTGACTTCAATATTTTGAAGATCTATTTAGCATTTTCTTTATTTATTTAGTGTTTGCTGTATTGCAGGTCTGCTGCTGTCAAATTCATCTTGTTTTTCTGAAAAGTCCATGTTTTCCTTCCATTTTTTTAAGGGTTTTTTACTGGGTGAAGAACTTTGGACTGATATTTTCCTTCAGCCATTTGAAGACACCATGTCTTCTAGATTCCGGTTTTTCAGTTAAAAAACCAGTTGTCAGTCTTAGTGTTGCTTCTTTAAAGAGAATATGCGTTTTTCCCCTCTGGCTGCTTTTCTAATTCTATTTGGGTTTTCATAAGTTTTACAGTGATATTTCTAGGTGTAAGTTTCTTTGTACTCACCCCCTTGGTACTCAAGGAATTTCTTCAATTTGTAGCTAGCTATCCTTTGTCACTTTTGAAAATTCTCAGTCATTTAAGACTTCAAACAGTGCTCCACATTATCTTCTCAATCCTCTTCTTCTGGACCTCAATTATATGCATGTTAGAACATTTCCACAAGTCCCTTATATTTCTTTCCCTGTTTTATTTTTCATTCTTTGTCTTTCTTTATTTCAACATGGGTATTTCCTTCTGACCCATCTTCCATTTCATTAATCCCCCCTCAGCTGTGTCTAACCTGCTGTAAACATATCCAAAGAATTCTTAATTCATTTAATCTACTTTCCATTTCTATAATTTCCATTTCATTCTTTAGTAAAAGTTTCCAGTTGTCTGTTAATATTTTCCTACCTTACATTTTAATTCCTTCATCATAAAATCCTAATTATTTTAAAATTTCTGTCTGAAAATGCCATTATCCTATAGGTATATTTCAAATGGCTGGGTTGTTCATGGCTTTTCTTTTCCTAAACCTTATTATTTTTTGTTTTGTAACAAATATTGTATATGAAATAATTTGAGGCTCTGTATGATATTGTCTTCCTCAAGAGAGGATTTACTTTTGCTCTGCCACGAGTTAGACTATGGGCAGAGCACCAAAACCAATGAAAGACCATGATGATTCAAAGGTAAGTTTATACTCACTCATAGGTTTAGAACTTCAGGAACCAGACTACATTGTGAAGTGTGTAACAAGACCCCTATTCCTTGGCACACCTAGAAATCCATTTTGGTCCCCTATATTGATTGACGAAAGCTCTGCTCAGTTTCTCAAGCAGTTTTCAGGATTTATAATTGTCTCAAGGACAAAAGTTGTGCAAAATGCCAATCATACCTCCTTTTTCATTCTATCTCTCCTTAATCTTGACCAACAAATAGGACTGTCTTTATAGTCCTATGATGCCTTAAAAAGATGTAACTCCTAATTTTTCTCAGTGGAAATAGTAGTCCAGAATAATCCATTTCCCCATTGAAAAAGACTTTCTCTAAACACACATTTACTAATAGCTCAGCAAGGTAGCCTATCTACTAAAATATAATACTGCATTTTATTAAACTAAAAAAATGAAAATTAGGAAAATTACCCAAAGGAAAAGTCTTCATTTTTTTAATTTCATCTTCCTTTTTTTAAATAAAGTGTAAATTAGAATATATGTTTGAAAGTGACAGTGAAGAGGACAGAACAAATCACAATTTGGTGGAAAACTGTATTTCATTTAAACACATAAAGTAATTTCATATAAGTTTAAAAGAATGTTTAGTGTTTAAAAACAAAAAGGGGGTCACTTCCCAGGCCCTACAAAAGAAAATGAGTACAATAAAAATTCTATTTTAAAACTTGTATACCTAGAAAAATCAATAAGCAATTCACTAAATAGAAAACACGAGTGCAAATGAACACATAAAAATATGCTTATTCACTATAGCAATCAGGGTATGCACATTAAAATATCAGTACAATACCATTCACATCCACTGCACTGGCAAAAGGAAAATATCCTCATAATTACCAAGCATTGGTGAGACTACGAAGAAACAAGGACACTTATACCCTGCTGGTGGAAGTGTACATTATCACAGTGACTTGAGAAGCAATTAGGCAACAGGTAGTAAAGTTAAGGATGTGAATATCCTCACATACAGCAATTTCACTTTTAGGTATGTACCCTAGAGAAACTCTGGCATATGTGAAATGACCAGTACAAGATGTACAACATACTTCTGCCCAATCTACTCACCAAGTCTTAGTGTTAACTTCATACTTATAAAGGTCATCTACCAATCCATATTTGTTGCCTGGTAATGCTTTATAGCCTCCATGAACATAAATGGACTTTGTTATTTCATCATACACACTGGTATGGCCATATCCACCTTGAACAATAGCTCCTTTAGTTTCCGGAACAAGCCAAGTGTTTGATGCTGTAAGAGAAAGAAGATAAATCATGAACTCAAATAGTATTTAGAAATAAAACTAATATACCACCAAACTACCAACAAGTTCATTCTCATACCACATTTTATGAGTAAAGTATACCTAATAATCATTTAATTAAAAAACATTATTAAATATGTGCTAGGTGGCTAAGAATCTGCCTGCCAATGCAGGGCACACGGGTTCAATCCCTGGTCTGGGAAAATCCCACATGCCACGGAGCAACTAAGCTCATGTGCCACAACTACTGAGCCTGCACTCTAGAGTCCGTGAGACACAACTATTGAGCCCACGTGCCACAACTACTGAAGCCCGTGTGCCTAGAGCCCATGCTCTGCAACAAGAGAAGCCACCACAATGAGAAGCCCGCGCACCACAACAAAGAGCCAACGCATCCAAAATAAATAAATAAATTTATTTTAAAAATAAATAAATATGTGCTAGTTAGTTACTATGTTGGGTGCTAGGGATTGAAGGTAAGTAAGACTGGTCTTTTTGCAAATTTTAATTAAACTCTGAAATATTGAAAATACCTAATTTTTGTATGTGAGAGAGAAAATGAAAACTTTATTCTCACATACATTTCTGTATTTGTAAACAAATCTGAAAAAAAAGACTTAACAAATAGTTTATGAGAGCCTATTATGTCACAGGCTCTGAGTTTAGTCACTGATATTACAAAGACTAAAATTAAGATATGACTCTTGCCCTTAACCATTTTTAGCACTCTGCTGGTCTTTTATCTCTTGGTTATGAGTCCCACTGTCCCTTCTAAGAGTGCTTTGTATTATTGATAAAAACCTAAAAATTAAATTTCCAAGACTTGCTGACAGATGTGTTACCATCAGGTTCCACCAATGAAAGTACTGGGGAGAGCTTAGAAGGCAAAAGGAAGAAAGATTCTGCTTTCTTCTCTAACAGAAGGAACAGGTAGGTGACTACAGTAGGTAACGGCAGTGGTGGTTTTATAGCAACAGCAGCAGGGGTACCACCTGCGCAGTGGCAGCAGTAGCACCTACAGTAAGTAGCTCAATTACAGATGTGGTCCTAAGCTCCAGCCTGGGTATGTAGCAGCTCCAGATTTCTGGGCGATCCCCTCATTTTGGTGTCTCTAGTATTTTGGTAATTAACTCCCTATATTAAGTTCCCATTCTGCTTGATATATCTAGAAGGGACTCTTATCTCTATGGCAAATTCACTAAAACAAGCCCCAATCATATGAAAGACATGTTTTTAAAAATAAGATGAAAATACACATCTCCTTGCCCTTAAAAAATTTAGATTATAAAGAGCAACTCTACAGAAATCTATTATTAGTCTTTAAATATCCACCCAGACCACACTTCCATCTTCCCCCTAACTTTTCACCTCAACTTTGTCATACTAGACAACTCACTGAAAATACTCAAAGCAAATAACAGAAAATAAAGATGATACTTAAAAATTCTTCACACTTACACAATTTTAAGGTAGTGTAGAATGTGATACTTCAACAGTCATAAAAGTAGTCATAAAAGAAGTATAAAAGAAGTATCAAAAAGGGTTGTTAAAGTCAATTTTACTTAGAGAAAACTAAACATATTTGAAGAAATTTCAGAGTACTCTTGCAACTAATGGGCATTACATTTTGGAAGTAATTTCCAAAGAATGAAGTTAATAATAACTTAGGAACAATTTCTTTAATATACTTCAAACACTTATTAAAGCCATATATATATATAGCCAAACTGAAGGTTTTCATGTTTTTATTCACTCTCTTTTTAACAAAAAAAGATAAACATACTTCTTATCAAAAAATATTGTAGCAATAAAACGTTGTATAATGCAAAAGTGAATGTTACCTTCTGCTCTAGCCCACTATCTAGAGGTATTTTTCACAAATTGTTATGTTCAGAATATTTTCAAACTATAATTCTGAATATTTTATTACAATATACAAAACAAATGTATATGACTTGCATGTACATACATACCTGTAAATATTTGTACCAAAAAATCATGCTATTTTACAACTATTTTTTCACTTAACATCTGGGACATCTTTTCAGGTCCCATTTTTCATTTTTTATCAGCTAAATTCCATTGTATTGATGATACATAACTTATTTAAGTAACTCTACATTGTGACTCATTTAGGTTTCAATTTGTTCTTAAAAACAATGATGGCATAAACTAAAAGTTGCTCTGGATCCACTTTAACAGACCTCAGAAGCAATCCCCCAAAATGCTTACACTGGAAGCTTAACCCCATGTTAGTACAAAGTCCAACACTCTTTAAAGGAATACAGCAAAGTCCAGCAGCCAACAAGGTAAAAACATACAATGCTCAAAATGCATTAAAAAATTAACAGGCACAGAGGGCAAAGAAAATATGACCCATAACAAGAAGAAAAATCAATCAATCGAGACAGAAATAACAAGGATGATAGAATTAAAAGCTACTGTAAAAAAGCTATTGTAAATATACTCAAATATGTTCAATAATGTTACAGAAAACATGAACATGATAAGGGAAAAATGGAAGATAAAAAAGACTCAAACAGAACTCCTGGAAATGAAAAATACATTGTATAGAATTAACACAAGGTTAGATACTCTGGGAGAAAAGAACAATGAATTTAAAATATAGAAATAGAAACTATCCAAAATGAAGCACAGAAAAAAACAAACAAAAACCCTGAAAAAAAATGAACAGAATATCAGGGACCTGTATGACAATGTCAAGTAGTCTAATCTACTATGATAGAAGTCCAAGAAGTGTGGTGGTAAGGTAGACAGAAATGATGTTTGAAAAAATAGTTTCTCAAATTTAATGAAATCTATAAATCCACAAAACAAAGAAGGTCAATGGTATACAAGCAGGAGAAAAAAAAAGAAATAAAGAAACCCACGCCAAGGAATAGCATGAAGTGATTAAGATGCACAAGCAGAACAAAAATAAGAATGCCATTTGACTTCTCAACAGAAAGCATGCAAGTCAGAAGACAGTGAAGTTACACTTTTAAACTACTGAGAATTATTAACCCAGAATTCTATACCAAAAAATAACTATCAAAGTAGAATTCTATATCCCACAAAATATTTTCCAAAAGTGAAAGTAAAACAAAACCTTTTTCAGATAAAGGAAAAAAAAGCCCACAGAGAGAATATATTATTGCAGACTTGCCCTATAAAAAAGTGACCAAAATAAGTTTAAGCTGAATGAAAATGATACTTGAAACCAGCCAGAATCTGGATTTATAGAGATGAATGAGGAGTACAGGAAATATCTGATATGTGGGTAGATATTAAAGGTGTCATTTCTCATCTTCCCTCTCAGTACATGATAATTAAGTGTCCAAAACAAAAAGTATAACAATTTGTTATGGTCTTCATAACATACGAGATATGATATTAAAAGAGGGAAATGCAGGGATACTAGTCAGAGTTTCTGACACTATATGTGAAGTGGTAGAACATTAATTAAAGGTAGAATCTGAAAAGATAAATAAGCATATTGTAAACTCTAGAGTAACCTCTACAAAAGTAAAATTTAAAAGTACTTAATAAATTAATAGTCCCACAGATTCAAGAAGCTGAGCAAACCATGAATAGGATAAATTCAAAGAAATTCACACCACAATGAAATCGCTGAAAACTAAAAGTGCAGAAAACATCTCAGAAGCAGCTACAGAAAAATAACAAATTACCTATAGGGGAACAACAGTTAATGACTATGATTTTATCCTAAGAAACCATGCAGGAGAGAAGGAAGTGCTGAAAAATAACTATAACTATAAAAATAACTATAACTCAGGATTCTATACCTAGCAAAAATATTCTTTAGTGATGAACATAAAATGAATAGATTCTCAGATGTAAAAAAAATTAAGCTGATCCATGGCCAGCAGACCTACTCTAAAGGAAATACTAAAATAAGTTCTTCAGGCAGAAACGACAACAGAAGGAAACTGGGACTGAAAGAGGACAATTTATCATTAGAACCAACAATTCTAATTGTGTAAACACCCAGTAACAGAACATCTAAATGAGTGAAACATACATGTAAAATAGATAACCAACAAGGACCTACTGTATAGCACAGGGAACTATACTCAATATTTTGTAAGAACCTATTAGGGAAAAGAATCTGAAAAAAATAGATATATATGTATACATAACTGAATCTCTTTGCTCTACCCCTGAAACTAACACAACGCTGCAAATAACTATACTTCAATTAAAATTAATTAATTTTAATTATATATTAAAAAATTAAAAATAAGTAAATGAGTGAAGCAAAAACTAATAGAACTTAAAAATGAAATAGATATATCCACAATCATAACTGGAGGTTTCTATACTGGTTTTTCAAGAACTAAGAAAAATACTGAACAGAATATCAATAAAGATATAGAAGACGTGAATAACTCCATCAACCATAATATAATTGGCATTTATAGAACACCCCAACCAACTAGAGCAGAATGCAGATCTTTTCAAATTCACATGTAACATTCACCAAGGTAGACCATATTCTGGGTCAGAAAATAAGACTTAAGAAAAATTTTAACTGTAAAAAACATAGTCTTTGACAATAATAGAATTAAACAAGAAATAATGGCAAGAACGATATCGGGAAAATCTTCATATATTTGAATCAAACAAAATACTACTAAACAACCCAGGAGCCAAAGGAAAAAAACACACAAAAAAATAGAAAACATTTTGAACTAAATGGAAACAAAAAATGCAACATTTCAAAATGTGTGGGATACAGCTAAAGCAGTACTTAAAGCAGTCATTCTCAACAGTGGTTCCCTAAAGCATCAATTGGCATTACCTGGAAGCTTTTTAAAAATGCAAATTCCCTGGCACCAATCCTGACATAATCAATAAGAAAATCAGGGATTAGGGCACAGCAATCTATTTTAACAACCTTCTAGGTGATTCCTATGCATCAAGTGTGAGAACTACTGGCTTAGAAGGAAATTTATGACGATACTTATATTTTTAAAAAGAAGAAAAAGGGCTTCCCTGGTGGCGCAGTGGTTGAGAGTCCGCCTGCCAATGCAGGCGACACGGGCCAGTCCGGGAAGATCCCACATGCCGCGGAGCGGCTGGGCCCGTGAGCCATGACCGCTGAGCCTGCGCGTCCGGAGCCTGTGCTCCGCAACGGGAGAGGCCACAACAGTGAGAGGTCCGCGTACCGCAAAAAAAAAAAAAAGAAAGAAAGAAAAAGGTCTCAATCTCAATTCAATGATCTATTCTTCCATCTTAAGAAAACAGTAAAACAAGAGCAAATAAAACTCAAAGAAGAAAAGAAATGTAACAAAGCATTAATCAATATGATAGAAAACAGGAAACAAAAGCTGGTTATTTGAAAAGGTCAATAAAATTGAGTAACCTATTAATCTCTAGTCAGACAAGAAAAATAGGACACACATAACTCATATCAGATATAAGAGGAGATACCACTACAGATTTCACAAATATTAAGTATAAGGGAATATAATGAACAGCTTTATGCCAATAAGTTTAACATCTTAAATGATATGGACATATTACTTAAAAACACAAACTACCAAATCTCATTCAAAAAGAAATTGATAAGTTGAATATTGCTAACAGTTATTAAAGAAAATAAATGCCATAGTCAAAATCTTTCCTACAAAGAAAGCTTCTGGGCCAGATAGTTTCACGGGTGAACTCTACCAAACATTTAAGAAAGAAATAATACCAATTCTACACAAACTCTTACAGAAAATAGAATAGAAACACTCCCCAAATTTACCACTCCCCATTTTACCACTCCCCAAATCATTTTACCATTACAGCCTGGAAAAGCAGACAAAGACATTACAAGAAAAGTAAACTATAGTCCAATATCTCTTATGAGCATAAACATAAAAATCCTTAATAAAATTTTTGCAAATCAATTCTAGCAGTATATGAAAAGGGTAATACATTATGGCCAAGTGGGATTTATCCAAGAATGCAATAGTGGCTTAACATCTGAAAGTCAATGTCATTCACCATATTAAGAAATCAAAGAAAATAAAAGAACAAATGATCTTCTCGATAGATGCAGAAAATTATTTAACAAAATTTAACATTATTCATGAAAAATACTCAGCAAACTAGGAATAAAAGCGAATTTCCTCCACCTGATAAAAGGCATTAAAAAAACATACCGCTAATGTAATACTACAGTAATTACAAGACTGGAGCTTTCCCTCCTAAAATGTGAAAAAAAAGACAGGAATATCTGCTCTCACTACCTCTACTCAATATTGTACCAGAGATCCTAGCAGTATAATAATAAAAGGTATATAGATTGAAAAGGAAGAAGAATGTTTATTAGCATGAGCGTAACACATGATCATCTATAGAGAAAATAAGAAAGAATCTACCAAAAAGCTACAAGGAATAGTAAGTGTGTTCAGCAAAGTTGTAGGGTGCCAAATGCTGAAATATACCATGCCCATGAGTTAGAAGACTCAATACTGTTAAAGGCTCAATTTTCCCCTTTATAGATGTAATGCAACCCCAATTAAAATCCCTACATGCTTTTTCTTAATAAACTGACAAGCTGATTCTAAATTTTACATGGCAATGTGAAGGACCTAGAAGAGTCCAAAACTTTTGAAAACAAAACAAACAAAAACAAATGATGGAGGACTGACACTGCCTGATTTACAAAGCTAAAGTAATCAACAGAGTGTGGTATTAAACATAATATACATCAACGGACCAAAGGTCAGCTCATACATAAATGGTCAGTTGACTCTTCAAAACATGTACCAAGGTAATTCAATGGGGAAAGGAAACTCTTTCAACCAAAGAACAACTGTATATTTATTTCTTAAAAAAATCTCAGGCCTTAAGCACCCAGGCTGGTCACTTTCAAGTGAGAAGCTCCATCCATTTACTGCTACACCTTATAAATACTATCATTCATTATTTTTTTAAATTATAATTAATGAGTGAATTTACTGCAGGGGCTCAATTTTAAAAATGTACAAAATCACTGCCTTTCTTCTATACTTGTCACAGCTATTGAAAACTGTAATTCTTTTTTTTTTTTGCTTATTTGAATTTGCAGACTTTTATGTAATTGTTATTTATTACTTGAGTAATAAAAAAGAGGGATAATGAGAAAAATGAGAAAAAGTCACTGGTGTTAAGCAATTTGATTATGTTGTAAATCATGTCTTTTTCTACATGTTCCTTATTATCATTTGCTATTGTTATCATGACACAGGAAAGGCGAGGAAACACTGCTTTATACTAATTTTTAGCACTGCTCTTTTTATCCTGATTCCAACCTTTGTATATGTGACCAATAAATTTAGCTGCACACGTTAAAAAAAAAAAAAAAGAAAAAAACTCAGAGTTTACTTCACACCATATATGAAATTTAACTCAAATAGGTGATAGATCTGAGGTTGAGAAGAGCCCAAACTAAATACCTAGAGAAAAACCTTTATGATCTTGAGCTTGACAAAGATCTCTTAGGTAGAACACGTTGATAAATTGTATTTCAACAAAATTTAAAATCTCAGCCTTTTAAAAGACGCTGTAAAAATGAAAAGGTATGCCACAACTGGGGAAAAATATTTGCAAAACATATACCAGAGAAAGGACTAATATCCAGAATATATTAAAAATTCTTATAGCTCCATAATAAGAAGTCAAACAACCCAACTTTCAAAATGGACAAAAAGTATGAACATACATTTTACCAAAGAAGATAAATAAATGACAAATACTGAAATAAAAAGATATTCAGTATCATTAGTCATCAGGGAAATGCAAATAAAAACCATAAGATACCACTACAATTCCAGAATAGCAAAAATTAAAAAGAAAACAATACCAAGTGTTGGTGGGGATGTGAAGTAACTGGAACTCTCATACACCGCTGGTGGGTTGTAAATGGTAGTATCACTTTGGTAAACAGTATGGAAGTTTCTTATAAAGTTAAACACATAACTGCAAATAACCCAGCAATCCCATTCTACAGCACTTACACAAGAGAACAGAAAACATATGCCCAAACAAAGAGTTGTATGCAAATATTCATAACAGCTTTTATTCAAAAGACCTAATAACTGGACTCAAATGTCCACTAACTAGTGAACACATAAATTATATCTTATTCATACAATGAAATACCATTCAAGATTAAAAAGAAGCAAACTACTGACACGAGCAAAAATTTAGATGAATCTGAAAATTATTATGCTAATACAATGAGACCACATACCACATGATTTCATTTATATGAAATTTGAAATGAGGCAAAACTATATTGACAGAAAACGGATCAGTGGTTACCTGGAGCTAGAGGATCATGAGAGATTGACGGCACAGGGTCATGAGTAAACTTTCTGGAGAAATAGAAATGTTCTATATCTTAACTGAGGTAGCACTTACACAACTATATCGATTTGTTAAAGCTTATCAAGTTGCACTCTGATGTTTTATACACACACACATATGTGCTGGTGACAAGTAAATCTGCCTTTCTCAGCCTCCCTCACTTAGCATATGGCATCTCCATTCTTCTAGTTGCTCAACCAAACATCTTAGAGCTATCCTTGACTCCTTTTCCTCACATTTTACATGATCTCTCAGTGATTCCTGTTGTCACCACTTTCAAAACAAATCTAGAATCCAACAACTCCTCACCACCTCCCCTGCTAACACATTATTCCAAGACAATATTACTATTCATGTGAATG
The DNA here is from genome assembly GCF_003676395.1 of Aethalodelphis obliquidens. Lineage (NCBI taxonomy): Eukaryota > Metazoa > Chordata > Mammalia > Artiodactyla > Delphinidae > Aethalodelphis > Aethalodelphis obliquidens. The sequence goes on along the minus strand of NW_020837955.1, from coordinate 30,652,576 downwards.
ACTGATCACTGGAAGTGCGCAATATAGGAGAAAAGATTTTTATTAAGTTAATTGTTAATTTTATTAAGTAAATTGTTAAATAATTGTTAATTTATTAAGATTTTTATTAAGTTAATTGCTAAAGATTTTTATTAAGTTAGATTTATAATAATAATATATATTATAATATAATAAATATCAGTATATATTATATTGATATATTATGTATATTAATATATTTATATTAATATAAATATATAATAATATAATAAATAAAGATAATAAAGATTTTTATTAAGACTGGTAAGGATACCTTGGGATCACTATAAATAAAGCACCAACTGTTTTATTACTCCCCGCTATGGTGCCAAGGGGAAATTTAAGCCAAGCAAGACCCAGCTTGCATGAATGTATCCCTTACTTTACCCACACTGTAAAATTACATAACCAAGCCAATCTCCTTTCCCTGCTCTCTCAAGCCATTTTCAGACCTGCTTGGGAGCCTGCCCTGCACACGTCAGAAAGCCTCATTTTGTGAATAATAAGTCTTTCATACTCTCTTGGTATTCGTGTTTCATACTCTCTTGGCACCATCGGCCTCAACATCCAAAGCAAATATTGGGGATTCCCTTCTGTGGGATGACCACAATATATCAGAATACAATAACAATCTTTATGGGAAAAGCAGCAAAAAGATTACTAAAGGTAAAGATCACTACATATGAATTTTAAAAGATCAATATTCCAAGAGAGTAATAAAGCTTCAAAATATATAAAGCAAAAATTGAAAAAATTATAAGGAAAAATTTACAAAATCAACATCATCAATGGAAACCTTAATGTACCCTTTCCAGCAATTGACAGAACAGTCAAAATATCAGTAAAGATCTAAAAGATTTGAACAACACAAGTAATTAACTACACTTAATAAACAAATGTATTAGGTCATTTTGGAAAAAAGATCTGGCACTTTCTTAAAAAATTAAAGATATATCTTCCTCCTGACCCAACCAACATCCTTAGGTACTTAGACAAGAGAAATAAAAACATGTCTACTACTTGACTTGTACAAGAATGGTCACTGAAATTTTATTCATAACAGCCCAAAATTGGAAACAGCCCAGATGTTCATCAATGAGAAAATGAACAAAGAAACTGCAATGTATTCATACACTGAAAAAGCACTCAACAAAAAGGAACAAATTACTAATAAACACAACATGTATAAATTTCAAAAGCATCATGGTGAGTGAAAGAAGCCTTATTTTAAAAAGGGTGCATGATGTGTGATTCCCTTTACATGAAATTCCAGAACAGGCAAAACTATTTGATGATGAAAAAAATCAGGAAGCAGGGCAGGTATCAACTGGGAAGGATCAGGAGAGAACTTTCTCAAGTAATGGTCAGTGTCCTATATCTTGATATGAATTTGGGTTACAGATGTATGTTTTGTCAAAACTCACTGAATTGTACACAAAATTTGTGCATTTCACTGTATGTAACTTTTACATTAAAAACATGAGTACAGAACTCTAGTTAACAACAGGCATGCTATTATGTTTAGAAGTGTACTAATGTTTGCAAGTCTTTAAAATGCACCAAAAAAATAGATAGATGGATAGAGAAATGGATACATACACTGGTAAGTGAAAAAGCAAAAGATTAATTGTAGAAGGTAAGTAGTATGCCTATGAGAATTCACTGCACAATCTCAACTTTTATGTATTTTTGAAATATTTCATAATAATTTTGAGGGAGGAAGCCTATAGGATATGTTCTGTGACCATAATACAATAACCTAGATATTAATAATAAAAATAAATAACTAGAAAACCCCATGTTTGAACATTTTAAACTGCACTTCTAAGTAACCCATTAGTGAAAGAAGAAATTAATATGGAATCTTAAACACATTTTGAGCTAAATAACAATTAAAATACTACATACCAAATCATGTAGGATATAACTATAGCCATGTTTACATTGTTTATGTTACAGCTTTAAATGTATATATTTTTAAAAATTCAATGAAGAAAACCTGAAAGATAATGAATTAAGCATCAATATAAAAGGGAAAAAACATAACAAATCAAAATATATTAAAATGAGGTCATAATAAAAATAAGAATTAATAAAATAGACAATGAATATATTAAGAAAATCAATAACCTCAAAAGTTGGTACTTTGAAAAGTATTAAGATTTACAATCTTGTGGAGAATCTGATCAAGACAAAAAGTAAGAAGACCCAGGCAGCCAATATTAGGAATATAAAAGGGGATAGGGCTATAAAATATTTTAAACTTCACTAAAAGCATATTATGAAGAACTTTAGATCAATACATTGGAAAATTTAGATAAAATGAACAAATTCTGAAAATAAAATCAAGTTACCAAATCTGAAAAGAGAGAAAAAACTTGAGTAGTCTTAGAACTATCAGATAAATTGAATCTGTAATTTTAAAATCCTGCCACAAAGAGAACTCCAGATGACTTACGCCAAGCATTTCTAGGAAAAGCAGTAACAACTGAAAGTCTTCCAGACAGTGGGAAGAATTATACTGGCTAGCAAAACATAAACTGTTTCTCAAAAAGTTATCTGTAGAAGAGATTATGGCTTTACTCCAAAACCCCTAGAGGTTTGCATTGTGATTCTCCAAAAAAAAAAAGTTAATAATTTTTAATATCAGCAAGTATCCAATTAGTGTTCAGATTTCTAATTATCTTACAAGCTGCTTCTTTATTTTTTTTTTGGAAGTTTGTTGGAATCAGGATCTAAATGAGATCCACACATTGAAGTTGCCTGATGTGTCTATTGAATCTCTTTTAACCTATACATTCTCATCCTTATTTTTTTTATTGCCAGTAGTTTGCTCTTCAACATTTTTTGTCAATTCCTAGGATGAAGGCATAGAAGTTGTACTTATTAAACAACCATTGACCTAATAAAAGGAGGAGTTAATTAAATCTTTAGATACCAGAATTATGAATCAAAAGTAATGATGAGCTGAAACTATTTTAACAATATATGTCAAGCCCTTCACTGAGATTACAACATTAAATTGACAAGTACAGGATAAAGTATACCTTACTCCCCAGCAGTTATATAAACAACAAAAACCAATGAACTAAATAAGAAGTTTTGTTGTCTGTAGGCTAACTATAAGTCAAAATAATAATATTAGTATAAAGTATAAATTTAGGTTGCAATAAAAATATTAATAAAAGATGCCCAGAACAAGGGAAAGCAATGGTTTCACATTAGATCCTGCTCTGTTAGGCTCTGATAAGTTTGAATAGATCATCACAGTACAGCAGTCTGTCCTGTGACAGGAGTGTGATAAAGATGACTAAGGGTCACCTAAGATAATGTGTATCTTATATTTACATAATCCTGATTTTGCCATTTACTAGCTGTGTGATCACTGGCCAGTTGTGTGAGACATCTGTGCCTCAGTTCCCTTATCTGTAAAATGGGGTAAAAAGAGCACAAATTTGCATGTTCACGCTGAGGACTAAATGAGTTAATACTTGTGAAATGCTTACACCACCACCTAGCACATAGTAAGGCCTGTTATTATTATTAGAAAATATTCTTTAAATCATTAACATCTGTGTTAAGGTAAATCATTAACATCTTGTTAAAAAGATGTGAGTGGAAAGCTTGTTATGTGAAGACTGAAGGAACTAAGATGCTTATCTAAAGAATGGAAGATAAGCTGAAAATAAGATATCTCAAAATATTTTAGGGTCAATATGTGGAAGAGTGATTAAATTGCACATGTACAGTTCTATATAGTCATGAAAAACCAAGTACAAATTACAAGAAATGCATATTTCTTCTAAACATAAATAAAAATTTTAAATATGTAAAATAATCGGATGGCTACCTTTTAAGGGACTGACACTTCCATCAATGAAAGAATGTTGAGCACAGACAGAAAACCAGAATTTTCTGAATCCTGAATGCACATCTACTAAAATTTTTCAATATAACCAATGCATATTTTCAAATATATGTATAATATTTACATAGCTTATAAAGTTTTAAAAGTAAATGGTTTAATTCCACTTACCAAAACTAAACTATTTTTATTGTGGTATTTGTGGAAACATTTAGTAAATATAAAAATGTATACCATATTAACAGTGGCCTCTGTCACACAAACCTAGGAATTTATTAAAATATTTTACTTATTACTTTGCAACTGTTTCACTTTACCTAATTAGTTCTGAAAGTTCTTCACAAATGAAACTACACAACAAATGCCAAACCTAATTTAAGCACAGTTAAAGTTTGTGTTCTGATTCCTATGATTGAATCATTTTTAAAGGGGAGATTTCATGTATTAAAAATTCCTAATTCCCACCATCTAACATTGTGTTCTGTAGATCTATATTTCCAGATAACCAGTAGGTTGAAAGCAATGTCCAATTTACACTTGAAATTCACCACAGAATTTTGAAAAAACATGTGATGTTAAGAACTGAAGAGAAGAGAAAGCCATATAGTATCACCACACTTAACAGAGAAAAAAATTACCTTCCTAAAAATACAAAATCTAATGGTTTTTAAATCAAAAGAAAAAAGTTAACATAAAATGACATTAATAATGGCTTCCCAACTATACCTCCCAAATCCTAAAGGCATGAAAAATAGTACAGTGAAACATTAATATTATACTAACACTGAGATTCACATTGAGATTCTTAGAAAGTTTATGAGGTATTGCTAACCTAAAGTGAAACAAATTTCCCTCAGGACTAACCCAGAAGAGCTTTATGGCCCAAGTTAGTAAAACCATGCACATAAATTCCCCTCTGAGATTTATAGATTCCCTAAAACTCCTATAATTCTAAGTACAGCAAAAAGGACAAACTGACATTTCCTTTACTGCCAGCTTAAGTTCACAAGAATTCTTATTGAAATATATATCCTATATAACCAAATATGAGAAAACATACATCTCTTTCCTCTAATCTATTTTAGCACTTTTAGGTATAATTTCAAAGATACAAACAGGTTGCAAGAATAGTCAAAGGATTCCCATATACCCATTACTCTGATTCACTAATTGTTAACATTTTGTCCCGTTTGTTTTAGCATTAGTTTATTTCCCTCTCTACACCTCTTTTTCTTTCACACGTATACATGCACGTGTGAACACACCACACACACACACAATAGAAATGATTATTTCTATTACCCCTAAATATTTTGGTGTATATCTTAAGAACAAGGATTTTGTTTTAGTTTAACATTTACACACTGTTTAATACACATATATATTTCATTTTGTGAATTGAATTGCGTCCAGGGTAGAATCCAGTCTTGTATCACTTACCACATTCAGCTGTCAGGTTTCTCTAGCCTTCTTTAATCTGGAACAATTTTTCAGCCTTTCTTCCTCTCTCATGACATTGACATTCTTGAAAAATAAACCTCTCCCCCTTATTAAATAAAATGTTCCTCATTTGAAGTTTATATGATACGCTTCATGATTAGATTCAAGTATACACTCCCAGTTAGAATACTGTAAGCCAGAGGTCAGTAACCTATGTTCCTTGGGCCAAATCTAGTCAGCCACTCATTTTCGTAAACAAAGATGTACTGGCACACTGGCATGTTCATTCATTTACATATCATCCATGGCTTGCTTTCAAACTTCAATGGAAGAATTGAATAAATCAGAGACTGTATGATCTACAAAGCCTAAAATATTTACTTCGTAAGTCTTTACAGAAAAAGTTTACAGAACTCTGCTCTAAGTGATGTTTCCTTTAGCAGGTACCATATTCAGAGGCACACAATGTCCAGTTTCCCATGGTTTGTAATATTAATTTTGATCACCTGGACAAGGTTCTAACCAATTTTTACACTATATAGTTACTATTTTTCCCCTGAACTCTATAAACAATCTATGGGAAAGACACTTAAATATCATGCACATCTCATCAAAAATTCATTCCCAACCCCACAGATTTAGCATCCATTGTTGATTCTTTTCTAAATCAATTTTTACTATGATTGTTGCAAAATGATTATTTTTCAACTCCAGCAATGCCAGTTAGCATTCTGTGTAGGAAAGAGGCTTCTCCTCTATTTGTGCCTATCAGTCTGTGTAAGCTCATGGATTCCTATTTTTTCAGTGGTTTGTAGTTTATTGCTTTCCTATTCTGATGCTCAAATTATCCCAGACTGTACAATGGAACCCCCTTCAAGCTGACCCTTATGTTCTTTTGACATAACCCAGAATTTTCTTGAGCACTTCCATATTTAACATAAAAGATGTACCAAGCTCATCTTTATTTTTCCCTACCACAGCCCTAAAATCAGCCATTTCTCCAAGGAGCCCTGTTTCTTTTCATAGGAATTTTATTAAAAACTGTATCTGGGAATATGTGGAATCAACAGGTTCACTACTACTGCAGTATCTTCGCTCCTAAACCTTTCTGAAGAATCAACAAGTATCTGTAACCATCTACCTTCTAATCATAAGCTCACGCTGATACCTCCAATTCCAATCCATCCAGGCAGGACTCTCCCTGGCCTTCTCCATTTCGTATTTGTATCTCCTGTCTTCCACATTGGGAACTCTAGTTCCCAAAAGTACCAACACATTACTCACTCTTTCAGTCTAACCATACATCTGAAGTAATTTCAGAATTGTTTCACCAAAACCTTCAAAATACAAACCTAAAAGACTTGTTGGCAGTTCTTCCCCACAACCACACGTACACTAAAGGCAAACACCGTGTTAAAAACTCACTTCGATTAGTTCTTTTCTCCCCCTTTCAGCATGACTGTATTATTCACTTGAAACACAGTTGGGTTCATTAGTTTCAGTTTGCATTACTCTAGAGCTTTCTTTTCTTCCTTTCCTTGTTGATTTAATTTTTATATATAGATAACATATGTTTCTAAAGGCAATATGCTTCTGAAAGTCCAAACTATTTTTAAAAAAGACAAACTCAGGGGACATATTTTCATTTTTCATTTCCTATCCTTTCCACACCATTCTCCACTGCCCCTTGTAAGTAATCAACATCACTGCTGTCTGGTTCATCCTTCTGATGTTTTTTGCTCATATAAGCAGGCGTAAGTATATTTTCTAATTTCCCTTACTTCGCTAATGTACAAAAAGTAGTACATTATATATACTTGATCACAACATAATCATGTAAATCACTCCATTTAATTTCACAGTTCATCATTATTTTCTACAAATGCATGACCACTAATGTGGGTGTAACAGAGTTTATCCACCGCTCTCTTACATTTAGCATTGAAGTAGTTTCCAAATAATGTTACAATAAATAACCTTGTGCATACCAAAAAAAACGTATTTTTGTGTTTCTGGAGCTGTATCTGCAGGATAAATTCCTTGGAATGGAACTGATATGTATTTCTGTTAGATACTTAAACAGTTTTAAAACATAGCCCAAATTCTCTTAAACTCTTACCACTGATGTGGGATCTATGAACCCTCCCTTTGAATCAAAGGGTTTGTGACTGCTTCAATCAACAGAGTACAGATGTGTGCTCTGTGACTTCTAAGGCTAGGTCATAAAAGCTATGCAGCTTCTGCCTGGTTTTTGTGGAATGCTTGTTCTTCTGATGTTCCTTCTTAGGACACACTTCTAAAACTCAGCTGGCGTGCTGAGAAGTCCAAACTGCATGTAGACCGTGTAAGTTACCTAAAAACTGTCCCAGCTGAGATTAGCCTTCAGCCATCACAATTGAGACACAATATATATGAGTGAAAAGCCTGCAGATGATTCCAGCCCCCCCCCCCCATTCAAATCACCCCAGCTGTTCAGGTCTACCCAGATGAGGTCCCAGATATCACAGAGCAGAGAGAAGCCACCCGTTCTATACTCTGCCCATTACAGACTTCCTTATCTAGTTGACTGTGTTTCTGGACTTTTATTCTATACTATTGTCCTTCTGTACATGCATGCCACATTATCACACTGTCACACTGTTCTAATTATGGAGACTTTGCAGTATGCTTTAATAAATAGTAGGACAAGTCCCCTCATAGCTCTTCCTTTGTAATCTTTTCCTAGCTATTCTTACATGTTTACATGTAATTTTCTATTTCTGTGCTAAATGTACGAGGTTTAAGTGGCAATGTTATACTTGCTTTCTAAAGAAATTTGTGAGTTTTCCTTCCCTTTTTATTCTCTAAAACAGTTTAGGAAAATTGGGACTATCTTGTTACTAAGTTTGCTAAAATTATCCTGTAATATCACCTAAGCTTGGAGCTTTCTCTATTTTTTCCTATGGAAATTACTCTATATAAACTTTCTATCTCTACTGGGTTCAATTTTGGGAAACTGTTATTTTCTAAGAAATCATCCATTTCTTCAAAGTTTTCAAATTTATTTGTATAGATATACAAAGCAGTCTCGTATTTTTTTTAAATTTCCTATCAATATTATTTCCTCATTGTCATTTCTTACTTCGTGTATTTGTGCTTTCTCCCTTGTTTCTTGATTAAATGAGCTAGTGGTTTATCTATTTTATTTTTTTTTTTTGCGGTATGCGGGCCTCTCACTGTTGTGGCCTCTCCCGTTGCGGAGCACAGGCTCCAGACGCGCAGGCTCAGCGGCCATGGCTCACGGGCCCAGCCACTCCGCGGCATATGGGATCTTCCCAGACCGGGGCACGAACCCGTGTCCCCTGCATCGGCAGGTGGACTCTCAACCACTGTGCCACCAGGGAAGCCCCTATTTTATTATTTTTTTAAAAAGTTGTAAGCTATAAATTGATCTATTGTTTTTTCTGTTCTTATATCATTAATTTCAGCTTTTATTTTTATTATTTCCTTTCTGGCACTTTTTTTGTTTAGTTTGTTCTTTTTCTTGCTTTTTGAGTTGGGGACGTGGTTCATTTAGTTTCATCATATTAATATAGTTGTTTAATATTAAGCTAAAAATATTCCTCTGATAACTGCTTTAAAAGTATCTCATAGATTCTTATAGGTGTTTTTACTGTTATTATTTGTCAGCAGTTTTGTAATTTAAGCTAGTATTTACTTCCCTTTTCACCCAACAAAAAGGCTTTATTTAATATTCAGGTATTTAATGTTAATATTTCCGCCTTCTGGAAACTACCGATGTTTTCTTTTTACCCTAACATATGATCAACTTACTTTTTGTGAGTTTTCTGTGTGCACTTGAGAAGATAACATTGCCTACAATCAAGCTGTATTGTTTGATATATATATATTCTTTTGTCCTGTCAAGTACTGAGAGTAATGCTTGACCTGTTTTCTACTGACAGTGATGCTATCTACTTCTCTTTGCATCAGCTATAATTTCTGTTATTTATATAGGTGGTTGCTGGGTTACTTGGTGCATTGATATTCTTCTATTACATATTATATCTTTATGGTGAATTGTGGGGTTTTTTTATATTATAAGGTGTTCTTATCTCATATAATGTCTTGGTGGCCTGAATTCTACTTTCTCTGGTATAAGGATCACAACACCTGCTTTCTCATTGTATCCATTTCCTAGTAAGTCTTCCTTCATCCCTTCATTTTAGCCTTTCTGAATCAGCGTGTTTCAGATGTGTCTTCTATTTGCAACACAGAGTTGGATTTTGCTTTATGCACCAATTTGAAAATGTTTTCTTTAAACAGGCAACTTAATCTCATTCATGTTTATTGACAAGATATATGTTGGATCTCAACTCTGTCATATTATTTTATAATTACTGTGTGAATTACGATGTTTTTCTGAGGTTTTTTTTTTTCTATTTGATGTTTTCTTTTTGGTATTTAAGAAAGTTTATATTTTTGTTCTAGTGGTTTCCTTGATGTTTATACCTTTCACAGTGCCCTTAATTCTCTTCTTTCCTACTTAATTTTTAACATCTGTATGTCAGTTTTAATACTAGGTGTACCAGGAACAATAGTAATCAACATTCACTATCTTGGTTCAATTGTTCCTTTTATTTGTTTTATGTTATCAAGTCATGTTATAAATAATTTATAGAAGACTAAGACGATAGTGAAAAACTACGTTTTGCAAATTTCCGTAAGAATTTAAACATAGCAAACCTCTTTGTGTCAAATAAATGTTGGGGCATAAATATACTAAAAGATAAAAATATATTGTTCACTCATTGATTCTTGAGCTTGAAAAAATTATTTAGGATATCATCTTATGAAGAGTCATAATCTGAGATTTAATGTAAATGATCAATTCCACTATCATCATTATAGGAATAAATGAAAAATTTTTAATTCTCAATTGTGTTCAGTAAAAGCTAAAAACGGGCTACTATGATGATGCCTCCAGTCTTCTCTCATGCCTTCTTTAAATTTGATAAAATAATTTGGGCACTGCAATAAGAAAACTGAAAGATGACAATATAAACAATATATTTCACTGTGGCATCATCCTTCTAAACAGCTTATTTTCTTAGTAATTTAATATTTTAGCATAGTTGGGAACAACTGATGTGCAATGAATTCCTAGAATGATAAAATAACAAAATGTTTCAAAATATAGGAAAAATAAGAACACGAAGATCCCATCATGTATCTTAGATTTGTAAAAGGGTCCAACAGATCCATCTTGGTAATTACATATATAGAATATTTTATTCCGTATTTTTTAAATAAGTAAATGTTCTCTTTGTTCTTTGGAAGACTTCTAAGAAAGAATGAAATTTAAGAAACAACAGTCTTCGTAGATATAGTTAGGCCTGCTCAAAAAAGAAACGAAAAAACTGAAACTGGGTCCAACAGACCCTTAGGTATACCAAGAATTAAATGGCATCCTTTGATTCCTACCTATTATCTATCCAACAATCCATGTGCTTTTTCTGCTTTCCTCTTTCTCTCTTCCTTCTCTTCCCATTTTTAGTTGCATTACTTCTACTTGGACAGAACATAAAACATTTGCATACCAGTTATCTACTGACATCCCCACCACCCTTGTTTCAGTCTTAGCTCTGAAATTCAATACATGAAATGTTCTCGATCAGTCTTTTACCTGAAGTGTTCCCATTCACCTCTTCATTAAATGGAGCTTATTCTCTAGGAGAGATGTTGGTAAATTGCAGCCCACAGGCCAAATCCGGCTCAAGTGTTTCTGTAAATCAAGTTTTATTGGAGCAACATCCACTCATTCATTCATGCATTTTTTACAGCTGCTTGTGGAGAGCTTCAACGACAGATTTGAGTGGTGACAACATACACTGTATGGCCTACAAAGCCTAAATTATATTTACTATCTAGATCTTTACAAAAAGTCTGCACATTTCTACTGTAAAAGAAATAGGGCACATATGTACAGAATTATCTGAGTTTTGCCACGTTCAAACTGTTTTTCTATAGCCTTGACACATGAAGGACTGTTTGCCAAGATACAAAAACCCTTAGCCCGGGCTTCCCTGGTGGCGCAGTGGTTGAGAGTCCGCCTGCCGATGCGGGGGACATGGGTTCGTGCCCTGGTCCGGAAAGATCCCACATGCCACGCACGGGCCACTGGGCCTGCGCGTCCGGAGCCTGTGCTCCGCAACAGGAGAGGCCACAACAGTGAGAGGTCCGTGTACCGCAAAAAAAAAAAAAAAAAAACCCTTAGCCTATATTTTCTTTCCGTGAGTTTCTTGAAAAATTTGCTCCTAGTTGCCATGAGTTGTAGGTTGCTTTTGAGAAATCTGATATAATCTCTTGCCCTTGTAAGATATTTCATCTTTCTGCCTGAAGAGCCTAGGAATTTTTTTTCTTTATCTTTTAAAATATAGTATTTTTATCAAGATGTCTCAAAATTGCTGCTGTGGGTGAATTTCAGCAGGTATCCAGCTCAGAAGCTCATAAATAGGAGAATGGATAGGCAAATTATGGTAGAGTCAGACAATGAAATACAGTAATGCAAAAAAGTTAACTGTAGGAATACATAACAACATGAATTAATCTTGGTTATACAGTGATGAAGGAAATAAATGAAAGCCTCAGAAAACTGCCTAAAATATTATTTCCTCTTCATAAAATTCAAAAACAAGTAAACAAAACAATATGCCATACAAGCATACATGTACAGGTGATAAAGCTATCTTTTAAAAAAAAAATACATAATAAGAAATTCTGGATTTCAGACTAATGGAGAGGCAAAAAACTTCTTTTTAAATAAAGTTTTTTATGAACATGAATTATTATAAAGAGAAAACTTCAAGGAAAACAACAAATGGTTATCTTTTTAAGATAAATATTCTCTCATCAGATATACTTTTGGGGGTGACTTTGCTAGTAAGACATGGTTAGTTCTATGTTGATGACATAATAACCAAATAAAGCTGAGTTAGAGTAAATATAATTATTAAAAAAAACTTAAGAATAATCAACAAATGGTTTTTCTTTAATAATTAGAAAGCAATACATAGACAAATAAGAGTGCTGCTTATTTTAAAAAGTTAGAATAGCTAATGCTCTTGAAAAATGTTAAGCAAATATATCAATCTTAAATAATATAAAAATGCTACAGATGACATTAAAATTTAAAAATTCAAGAATAGTAGTACTAGAAATGAACTAAAGGACCTAGCTCCATGCCACTCCAAAAATTTGTATTTCTTCTGACATTTTTCTCCATTAACAAACTGTGCGGGACTTCCCTGGCAGTCCAATGGTTAAGACTCCGTGCTTCCACTGTAGGGGGCATGGGTTCGCTCCCTGGTCTGCGAACTAAGATCCCACATGCCACATGGGGAGGCCAAAAATAAATTAATTAATTAAATAAAGGTTAGACCTTATTTATTAAAAAAAAAACAAGTGTGAAGTTCTCTCACAAAACACCTCTTTCTCCCAACCTCCAGGATCCTAATACCTAAGAACGCATGAAGGACCATTTAGGTTAAAAGTTATATTTGAATCTCCGAGAACTAATAGTAGGTGCAATCAGACATGCTCAAAATGAGTAACTGTAAAGAGTCTAATATAAAGTCTGTTTACAAAAGTATGGCTAGGATAATATCCCGGGACTATCAGAGCAGAAAGCCTTTACTATCCTGTGGCATGAAATAAGCAAGAGGAGGGGCTGTTTTCTAGAACTCTAGAGAGTAGGTGTATGGGGGAAGAACACCAGAAAGTTAAGCCTTCAGTAGGACAACCCAATTAACCCAAGAAAATCCAGCAGGGAGAGAGTTGGAGGAATAAAATACCTTAACCTCACTCATCTCCCACCTTCTGATCTACTGATGGTGCCTCCTACCAGCTGACCCCAACTGAAAGCTGCAGGGCATGGGAGCAGAATGGAATAGTGAAGGGTAGATCTGGAGAGACAAATGAAGACTATCAAACACAGTACCATATGAATCACATCACCACCAGAAAAAGGATAATATGCACAGTACACAATTTAAATAATTTGGCTAATATACTTTTAAAACATTCAGGAAATATATAGATTCACTTTTAAAGAATACTGCTGAAAACCCTATTCATTCACCCACAAATATTTATCAAGCACTTAATACATGGCACTTTACTAGAAGTAGCCATACAAAGAGGATACAGCAGGATTCCTCTCTAAACTTCTTGGGAAAAAAATGCAAGTACAAAAACAATACCTATAAAAAGCAGTATATGTGTCATATTCATTTATAAACAAAGAGTTACAGGAATTTAGAGGATAATTAAACCACTTCCAGAAAATGAAAAAGGCACAAAGTATAGCTGTGGAACACTGAGAGTCTTTCATCATTACACAATTATAAAGGCCACCTCCACTTTGTTACTTAAACAAGTTTATAGAGCCTTTACTGCAAACTTATCTCCTCATTATACATTCCCCTGATAATTTTCCTGATCATTTCCAATAATTTTTTCCATGAAGCTTACAGGTTACTGTCACTCCCAACCACTTAATAACCATACACTTTTAGAAGCTGTACGCTAGGGTGCCTGATAAAAAATTTCTCTGCCAGATCTATTTACATGTGCTCCACAGAAGCTATTTTCTCTAGTATTCTGTAGTTATATATCTACACACATTTTCATATAAATCAAGCCACACTCAAGGAAACAAATCTTCAACTAAAGAATGGACTGACTTTGGAGAGACAGCCCACAGGACTCAAATACTATGTGTTGATTTAATGCCTGGGTAATTAAGTTCCATCACCACTGTGGTAAATGCTTTATTAACAGACCCTTTAATGGCTGCCTTCTCACACCTGCATTACTTCTCATCTCCCCTAAGACTGTTACCTACATTTTCCAAGTGAGATTCACTTGAATCCTTGTTTCATGGTCTGCTTCTGTGAAAACCCAGGTTTAAAAACATCCTATATTTCCTGCCACTAACTTCTTTGCTCCCCTTCACAAACAAATTTCCTTGAAAGAACTGACTTTGCCCATTGTGCCAGATTCCACTCCTCTAACTCCCTCTTAAATCTAAGTCAGGCTTTTAACCCCAACACTACACGAAAACTGTTCTTGTCGGGACTTCCCTGGTGGTGCAGTGGTTAAGAATCCGCCTGCCAATGCAGTGGACACAGGTTCGATCCCTGGTCTGGGAAGAGCCCACATGCCACGGAGCAACTAAGCCCGTGTGCCACAACTACTGAGCCTGCGCTCTAAAGCCCGCGAGCCACAACTACTGAGCCCGTGTGCCACAACTACTGAAGCCTGCACATCTAGAGCCCGTGCTCCCCAACAAGAGAAGCCCCCGCAATGAGAAGCCCACGCACTGCAACGAAGAGTAGCCCCCACTCGCCACAACTAGAGAAAGCCCGCGTGCGGCAATGAAGACCCAATGTAGCCAAAGGTAAATAAAATAAAATAAATAAATTTATTTAAAAAACCGAAAACTGTCCTTGTCAAGATCACCAAAGATCTGCACAGTACTAAACTTAATGGTCAATCGTTAGTAATTATTTTACTCGACCCATCAGCAGAGCAGCACTTGGCACCGTTGATTACTCTTCTGTATAATAATCTTTCATTGCTTAGCTTCTAGTTCACTGTACTCTTCCTTGCTTATTTCCTTCTTCACCCCTACCTCTTATCATTGGGCTCAATCCTTTTCTCCTTTCTATCTACACCCATTTCCTTAGTGATCTGATCCAATCTCATGGCTTTAAATGCCATCCATATCCCAAGAAGTCCCAAATTTACATCTCCAGCCCAGATCTCTCTCTAGAGTTCCAGATCCATACAGCCAACTGCCTAATTGACATTTTCACTTTAATGTCTAATGGATATCTCACATATAACATGTCCAAACTGAACTCCTGACCTTCGAATCACCTTCATCTCAAACCTGCTTCAGAGTCGTCTACACGTCAGTTGATGGCAACTTCACCATTCCAGTGGCTCATGCCAAAAATCCTGGAATCATCCTTGACTCCTCATTTTTTCTCAGACACTACCTCCAAACCCTCAGCAAATACTATTTGTTCTACTTTAAAAACATACAAAACAAACTGACTGATTATCATCATCTCCAATACTACCACCCTGGTCTAAGCCACCATCATTGCCCAGATTACTGTAACAACTTCCTAACTGGCCTCCTTGCTTCTGTTCGTTCCTCCCTAGAGTTTATTTTCAACACAGCAACCAAAACGATTCATTTAAAAATTGTCATTGCTCTACTCAAAATCTTGCAGTGTCTCTCCATTTCACCCAAAGTAAAATACAAACACTCGGCAGAAATCTGATGATCTTGCTGCTTGTTACTCCTCTAACTTCATTTGTTACTTCACTCATTTGTTAATGCTCATTCTCTCTATAGAGAGAATAAACATTAACAAAGCATTCCCAGACTCCTTACTGTTCCTTGAACATGCCTGCATATTCGTGCCTTTACGCTAGCTGTTCCTACTTTCTGGGAACTCTTCTCCCAGATATCCACATAGCAAACTCCTTCACTTCATTCAACTCTGACCAAAATTCATCGTCTCACTGAGGCGTACTCTGGCCTCCCTATTTTGTGACTACCTCCCACCCTCACAGTATTCTTAATCCCCTTCCCTTGCTCTATTTTACTAAAAACTACTATCTTCTAACACATCATATATAAACATACCTATTCTGTTTATTATTTATTGTCTGTATCACCCTGCTAGAAATAAGTTCTGCAAAGATAAGGAAAAATACCTGATGCATCATTGGCTGAGAAGCGTTACTGCATATCTGTGGAACCAAAACTGTGCTCCTATAAGCTACAAAGTCAACGCAATATTTGGAGGTACTCCTTGGCTCAATAGATACTCTAAAATTTATAAAATGCAATGACAGTGCCTAAGACTTTAAACTACAGTTTCAAGAGCTAAAAAATATTCTGCAGTATTTTAGATTTTTTTTCAAATGTTAATGTACAGTGTTCAAATTAAATGATTAAAGTTAAGTTAACCAGATGGTTCCTTTGTTTTAAATCATATTATTATCAAAATATCAGGGAAGAGTCACAGTACCAAGCACTGAGCCAGAAATACTTCAAATTATCTGCAACATTATTAGAAGTTGAGTAAGTGGTCACTTGGAGTATGTTAATTGGAAGTTTTTGTCTCTTTTTAAAATTTCTACATAATGGTGAGATCAATATCCTTAGGGTATACTTCAGAGTAAATTTTTTTTTTTTTTTTTTTTTTTGCAGTATGCTGTTGTGGCCTCTCCCATTGCGGAGCACAGGCTCCGGACGCGCAGGCTCAGCGGCCATGGCTCACGGGCCCAGCCGCTCCACGGCATATGGGATATTCCCAGACCGGGGCACGAACCCATGTCCCCTGCATCGGCAGGCAGACTCTCAACCAGTGCACCACCAGGGAAGCCCCCAGAGTAAATTTTTATCTAGTAAAATACTCTGTTTTCATTAATTACTATGCTATAACTTCAGCTTTCTTTTCAGTTACCCTCACTGCAATGCTGGTTAAAGTAACAGCCTCTTGTTTAATTAAAAACAAACAAAAAAACTTTTTTTCTTAGTTTCCTAGAAGCTTTAAACAGGTAAGGTTAACCAAAGTAAAGCCAATATACATTTGGGTAGTTGATGCCATTAAAATCAGTCAAGAAAAAGAGCCTAAACTCACATCACAGTGTAGTAATTCCCACTAAGAACAGAGGGAAAAAAATTTTAACTCTCTCCACTGACATAAGCATTCACTTATAACTAAGATGACAAATTATCCCATTACTTATATTCAGAGCAGCCTTACTTAACATAGTATTGTTCCCTAAAGTAGCACTTGTCTATGGTATACACAACTTAATTATTCTGACAACATCTTTATATATACCTATTGTTTTGTATTCTTTCATAAGTACTTTCCAAAGTGGAAGTACTTACAGATTATTTTTTTGACATCACATACTTTAACAATAAGTGACAAATTCAAAATGCTTTAGGAGTCAAGTAATATGTTAACTTTTTATTATTAAGATATCATTTTAGAAAAACTGATGAGTTTTACTTTATACTTAAATAATTTATAGCATTTTAAAACTACTCATAATTCACCTACTATTCTTATAAAACTCATAAATCATGTATTCTTCCCATTTCCACCTTATACTACATTCATAAAGGTACCTAACAAATAATACAATTAATAGGACAAAAATCAAACCAAAAATACCCTGTTGATAAATTTATTTAGAAATAGTATTTTGGTTATAGAATAAGGCAAAAAAAAAAAAAACCCTCTGTAGAAATACTTTAAAATTTACCAAAACTACACTTGACATTTTGTAATCAAATTATTCCAGGGCTTCCCTGGCGGCGCAGTGGTTGAGAGTCCGCCTGCCGATGCCGGGGACACGGGTCCGTGCCCTGGTCTGGGAAGATCCCACATGCCGTGGAGCGGCTGGGCCCGTGAGCCATGGCTGCTGAGCCTGCACGTCCGGAGCCTGTGCTCCGCAACGGGAGAGGCCACAACAGTGAGAGGCCCGCGTACCACAAAAAAAAAAAAAAAAAAAAATTATTCCAAATAAAACCGAAAACCTACCAACCAATGAATTTACTGGTTAACAATCCATACCAACATTTACCATTCAGAGAAGATTAGAATAAATTTGTTGTGCCTTCCTAACCATCCGTGGAAAGTATAACCACCACATCTCAGGACTGAATGAGACTATCCTTCAATAAAGGGAAATATGAAAAAAGTAAAATATATTCTGTGAACTGTAAACTATAACCAGTAGGGAGATGGGGTAGGGAAGGCATGTACCAATCAGGTGGCCTATAGATTTGTTTCAATGGCCAATACTGTAGGTAAACCCATGCAGGTATGGCATCAAGGAACTTCTGTATAAAGCCGGGATCCCTAAAGGGTTATACCATCAATGAAAAAGTGAGGTTTTTAAAAATCTGTTCTGCAGAGGCAGACAGAAAACATCTATTTCAGCTCTGGCTCTACATAGAGGAAAAAAGTAGTTTGGGCATAGACTAAACATAATGTCACTTTGGAGCATAAATTCATCTTACATTCAAACTCAAAAAAAAAAAAACCACATGCCAAAAGTTTAACTTAATTTGGACCTACGTTGCTAGGCCCCCAGAAGTCCACACTCTCTCTCTAGAGCAGGGGTAGGCAAACTAAGACCCAGGGCTAAATCTAGAACAAAGCCATGCCCATCTGTTTATGTTTATGGCTCCTTTCATGTTACAACAGCAGAGCTGATTAGTTTTGACAAAGACCATATGGTCCACAAAGCCTAAAATAGTTACTATCTGTCCCTTTACAGAAAGATAGTGACCCCTAGCATAAAATACTTATAATAATGTCAAATGTGTTCAAAGTAAAACAATATGAATTAAATTAGTAGAAACAGTAGCCTGTAAACTGGAGGTTGATCAAAGAGTAAAAGTATGGTTAACTGTCGACTTAAAGTATTCATTTTAAAACTTAAAAAGTCATCACCTATGGTTCAAGTACAAGCATGGTAATAGTTTAATCCTGAATCTTCCCGTTTTCCTCAGGGAAGACACAAAAAATAAGGAAAACATGGGGAGGAAAAGTGAAAGAAAAAGAAAATTAAATTTCCAGAGAAATTAGGAATGAAAAAAACTCACCAACTCCAAATCAGGTGCGAACATGCAAAAAGCCAGTGAAACTAAGAGAATCAGATAGAGAAAGCTGCAAGAATGCAGAAAGGAAGACAAAAAACAAGGAACATGGAAGAAGCCTAATGGTAGATCTCAAATATTACCTCTCTTGTTCCCACAAAAAAATGGGCCTCACTCTCCCTGATCACAAGAAGAGCTATAATTAAAAACAAAAAAAGACAACAAAGTAATTTTAAAAAAAACATAAAACGTACATAAAATGTACAAAAACCAGAGGGAATCACAAAGCAAAATCCAACTTTCTCTTGTATACAAGAGATACATTTAAAACAAAGTGATTCTGAATGGTTAACAATAAAGGAATGGGCAAAGGTACACAGGGAAAAGACTGACTTTCCCCACCAAAAAAAACCAAGAGCCATAATATTAATAATATGTTGAAATCAGATCAAAAAACACTGAACAAAGCACTTTATAATATTAAAAGATACAATTTGCAATAAAGATATAACAGTTATGAATATCCATAATAGCAACTTCCATAAAGCATAAATTCCAGAATACACAAGAAGAAAGAGGCAGAAATAAACTAATATTTTTAGACTTTTATTAACTTTCAGAGCATGATAGATCAAGTTAAAAATAAGTAAGGAAGAAAAGACCTAAACAGAAAAATCAATAAAGTAGATTTTATATATATGTATCAAATGCTACACTTTGATATTATAGGATCTACCTCCTTTTCAAGCATCTATAGAACATTTATGAAAATTGGGCCCCAAAGAAAATCTCAATAAATTACAAAAAGCAGAAATAATACCTACAACATTCCCTGAACACTATAATAAAACCAAAAACAAAACAACCTTTTTACATAGAAAATCTGTCACTCTTAATTAAACGACTCTTGGGCCCATCTGAAAAATGAGAATGACTCACCTACATGTGCTTCACTGCTACCATGAGTTTGTTATGACAATAATGTGTGTAAACAGGCTTATTTAATGCAGCATTTATTAACCATTACACTCTAAAATGTTCCTATCACCAGAATTCTTTTTAGATTTCTTCTATTTTCTCAGTAAAATAAGAAGTAAGAGAGTAATGATGAAGAGTGAAGTGTTGGAAGTCTGAAGAGAGAAAGGAAAACATATGAAACAGTCATCTTGGAAAACTGTAAGACAGATTGGTGATTATGAACTTAAAACTCGGTAAATGAGAAGTACAGACAAGAGAGGGTGAGAGAGAGTGAAGCACTGACCAGAGGCTCAACGGACTAAAGGCTCTGGTAAGGCTGAAGAATTCCCAGTGTCTGGACACTCTTCAGGAGTAAGCTGGAAAGATGAGCAGCACTTGAAGAGTAAGATACTTGAAATGGAAATTATGGGATTCGTAGCAGGTACACAAGGTCAAGAGTACCGCAATGCAAGAGAAAGACCCAAACAGGATGGAAAACAAGATCTTTGTAAGAGAGATCAAAAAATTGAGAGGACAGAAGTATTTAAATGGATCCTAAAATATCCATAAAAATATCTGGCTAATATATGTAGGACAGAGACAGTGAGCCAGAAGCTATATTCTTCCAGGAATTAAGCACAGTGATCAAAGGAGCAACAGAGGAGTGTAAGATGGAGAAGTAATAGGTGGTATAGTCTGATGATGTAAGATTCAAAGTTGAGTGATTTAAAGGAGGAAGGAGTAAAAATAGAGTGGAAATGACAGTAAGAAGTAAGGAGGATACATATCCCAATTCTAGCCCAGTTGTACTGGGGATGTGAAAAAGAGAAGGTCACTTAAAAGGACTGAAGGGGAAACAGTGGAGAATTCAGAAGGAAGTCTTCCTCTGACACACAAGCACTCTCTTGTTGTTGCCAGTGGTGATCTGCAAATGAGTTCTCTCATCAAGACTACACAAGGACTCTAAATAGTTGAATATAGTTGTCTATACACAAAAGGGCCAAAAACTTGAGTTCATAATCCTGGCTAGAACTGGAAATGGAGTATGTTCCTGAATCTAAATAGCAAACATAGCATATACACATCTGTAGGCAAATTTAAAAAAAAAAAAAAACAACTTACAACTGTTTGAAAATGTCATAAAGAATTCAAAGAAATAAAGTACCAGAAAAATAAATTAGAGTATTTAAGAGTCATATGTAGATTGCCCCAGTCACCTTCACACACCAGATATAATCTTTTATAGAAGCCAAAAGACTGTCTTTGGGAAGCTTACTTTAGAAGAGTAATACATACAGAGATATTGCAATAAGATTAGAAACAGAACCTTGAAAAATGAAAAATCCTGAAATCATGGAATGCATAGTTAAGAAACTGGGGTAGTTTTAGCTTTCGGTTCATAAGTAAAATCCAAAGAAATAGCACCATCTATTGGAATTTCAGATATTTAAAATACATATTCTCAATTCTTAGAAAATGTGCCTAGTATGTAACATTTCCGCACATTTGGCTAAGAAGATAACTTACATATTAAAGGACAATAGCTAACATAAAAAAGTTTATATTAGAAAGAATTAATTCTTGGTTTATAATTCTAATTTCAAATAACTAACCATTTTGACTAAATTCACATGAAGATTTTATTATAGATAAAATATTCTCAACCAATAAAGAAGAGTACATAGTTACATGTTCAAAGTAACTCACAGATATGGTATTCCTGTATGCTGCTTGTATAACCATATATTGCAGAATATCCAAATATTATGATCATGACAACATCTCTACTATCCAACTCCATAATATGTGCTGAATGTCCCTCCACAGCATACTGCTGACCGTGTCCAAGCACAGTAGGAGTTTTTGTACTCCATGACTGACTATGTATGTTAAAAACCCATAATTCATCTGTGACATTGCCATCACTTGTTTCAATTCTGCCTCCATACATAAAGATGTTTTCCTGTAAATTAAAAAAACATATGTTAATAAAAAAATATTTGTATCTTAGCAAGATATATTAGTTAAAAATAAAGACTAAATTAAGACTAATTAAGACTAAACATTAAATTTTAGTAATTGCTCACAACATGCATAAGACATAGTTCTTATTTGTAAAAAGTCAAATGAGAACACATAAGTAGTGATAATTACTTCTTTTCCTTACAAGAAGGGGGAAAATCCACACTTACAAAAAGTTACTTTAAGGTATTTTATTTAAAAGTTATGTAGTCAATTAACCATGGTTTTAATTATCCTAGTTGTTGAGTCCCTAGTTGTTAAATTTGAATTTTACCATCTATTTGTACTGCTTTGTGCTAGTCTCAGTCATTCACTGTTTTCATCATTGTTCACCAGAAAGGTAGATCACATTTGCATATATTATGTGGAGTACATTTTTATTACCACTTCTCACAGCTACGAGCAAATACCTTGTAGCACTTATAAATTATACAATTTCAATATGATTGAAATGAATGATATATAAATCATTACTATTTCAACAACCTAGAAAGAGAAAAGAATTTCTTCAACCTAATAAAGAGCATCTAAGAAAAACAGAAAGCTGCTATTACATACACTTAATGGTAAAAGACTGGATGTTTCACCAAGGTCAGTAATAAGATAAAGGTGCCTGCTTTTGCGACTTACATTCAACATTGTACTCAAGAGCTTAGCCAGAACAAATATGCAAAAACTGAATAAAGGTATAAAGATTAGAAAAGAAAAGTAAAATATTTCTATTTGTAGATGATATGAACTTGTATACAGAGAATACTAAGAAATAAAAAAACAATTAGAGGGGGCAGAGTCAAGATGGTGGACTAGGAGAATGCAGAATTCATGTCTCCGCACAACTAGGGCACCTACCAGGCACCGCTGGGGGACCACGGACACCTAAGGGGATGGGAAGAACTCCCAGTGATAGGGTAGAAACGTGGGGCATTGGGGAAGTGATGGGGGAGAAGTGGAGGCAGGACGGGATTGGCGCCCCTCAAGGGCAGCTGGGGGAGGGGAAGGGAACTCAGGCCGGAAGGGGGAAATTGGGGAACCATTGGGAGGGCAGAGGATCAAAAGGGAGCATGGCCAGGTTTCCCCTGCCCACTTGGACTCCCAGGAACCTGTTGAGATCCCAGGCCTGATCCTCTGCCCACCTTGGCCCCCTCCAGCCACACAGGTCCTGAGGGAGTGGGAGGGTGGGAAGGGGGAGCAAAAGTAAAGGCTGGACCTCCAGGACCGGCACACCTGAGGGGCAGCTGGGGCAGGGGAGGAGTTCCTACACCCAGTGGGACCCACCCACGGTTAAGGATCCAATGGGTCAGGGGAGACCCTGTGGGAGACGGTGCAGGAGGGACGTGAAGGAACGGAAGTGGGCCAGCGCTTTCCCTGTCCACTTAGGCACTGGGAAGACTGTTGGGCTCCCTGGCCAAATCCTCTGCCCTCGGAGCCTGCCTCCTGCCATGCAGAGCCCAAACCCTGCCCTGCACTCCCACCCAGGGCCCCACCTCTACACATGGAGACTCCCTCCAACAGGCTGGGCCTAAACCCCACCAACACACCCTCACCCAGGGCCTTACCTCCAAACTCCGGAACTCCACACTCCAGAGGCCCTCCTTTCCACTTGCTGCCTCTCCCCTCCTGCCAGGTCCTAAGCAGAGGCCCTGCCCCACGCTTGAACATCATCGCCCCACACACGCCTGGCCCCCAGGGCCTTTTCTGGCTGCATGGGTCCTGAGCCTAGGCCCTGCCCCATGCTCAAATGTCACACCCCCGACCCGCCTAGGTCCCGCCCACCCTAAACCCCACCCCTGCCTAAGTTCCACCCCCGCCTAAACTCCTTCCACATAGCGAAGGCTTTTTATTTTCTTTTTCTTTTTCCGCTTTTAGATTGGGGTTCTGCTTTACCTTGCTGACTCATATATATTTTTATTTTTCCTAGTAAATCTTTTATTTTTCTAATTTTATTTTATTCTTTATACTTTATTATTGTTGTCTCCTTTTGGCTTGTTCCCCCCACCTTTTTTTTTTCTTTTTTCTGTTGTGGTTTTATTTTACCTTGTTGCAATTATATTTTTACTTTTCCTAATATACCTTTTATCTTTCAAATCTTTTTGTTTTTTTATTCTTTGATATCGTACTGCTCCTTTTCTCCTTCTTTCTTTCTTTTTTTTTTTTTTTTTTTTGCTTGGTTCCCAGGCCAGAGGTAGGGCCCAAGCTCCTGTGGTGGGAGCTCCAAGTCCAACCCAGTGGATTAACAGAGAACCTCACACCCTAGGGAATATTAATCAGAGTAAGGCCTCCCAGAGGTCCTCATCTCAGCACCAAGGCCCGGCTCTATCCAACTGCCTGCAAACTCCAGGGCTGGACACCTAAGGTCAAACAACCGGTAAGACAGGAATACAGCCCCAACCATCAAAAAGAAGAAACGACAAGAAAATATATTACAGATGAATAAGCAAAGTAAAAACCTACAAGACCAAATAAATGAAGATGAAATAGGCAACATACCAGAAAAAGAATTCATAGTGATAGTATAGATGATCCAAATTCTCAGAAACAGAATGGAGAAAATACAAGAAACATTTAACAAGGATCTAGAAGAACTAAATAGCAAATAGTGATGAACAACACAATAACTGAAATTAAAAATACTCTAGAAGGAATCAATAGCAGAATAACTGAGGCAGAAGAACAGATGAGTGAGCTGGAAGATAAAATGGAGGAAATAGCTGCCAGGGAGCAGAATAAGGAAAAAAGAATGAAAAGAACTGAGGACAGACTCAGAGACCTCGGGGACAACACTAAACACACCAACATTCGAATTATACGGGTCCCAGAGGAAGAAGAGAAAAAGAAAGGGTCTGAGAAAATATTTGAAGAGATTACAGTCGAAAACTTCCCTAACATGGGAAAGGAAATAGTCAATCAAGTCCAGGAAGCGCAGAGAGTCCCATACAGGATAAACCCAAAGACAAACATGCTGAGACACATATTAATCAAACTATCAAAAATTAAATACAAAGAAAAAATATTAAGAGCAGCAAGAGAAAAGCAACAAATAACATACAAGGGAATCCCCATAAGGTTAACAGCTAATCTTTCAGCAGAAACTCTGAAAGCCAGAAGGGGGTGGCAGGACATATTTAAAGTGATGAAAGGGAAAAACCTACAACCAAGATTACTCTACCCAGCAAGGATCTCATTCAGATTTGATGGAGAAGTCAAAAGCTTTTCAGACAAGCAAAAGCTAAGAGAATTCAGCACCACCAAACCAGCTTTACAACAAATGCTACGGAAACTTCTCTAGGCAGGAAACACAGGATAAGGGAAAGACCTACAAAAACAAAAAGAAAACAATTAAGAAAATGGTAACAGGAACATACATATCGATAATTACCTTAAATGTAAATGGATCAAATGCTCCAACCAAAAGACACAGACTGGCTGAATGGATACAAAAACAACACCTGTATATATGCTATCCACAAGAGACCCACTTCAGACCTAGGGACACATACAGACGGAAAGTGAGGGGATGGAAAAAGATATTCCATGCAAATGGAAACCAAAAGAGAGCTGAAGTAGCAATTCTCATATCAGACAAAATAGACTTTAAAATAAAGGCTATTACAAGAGACAAAGAAGGACACTACATAATGATCAAGGGATCAATCCAAGAAGAAGATATAACAATGGTAAATATTTATGCACCCAACATAGGAGCACCTTAATACATAAGGCAAATGCTAACAGCCATAAAAGGGGAAATCGGAAGGAACACAATTATAGTAGGGGACTTTAACACCCCACTTTCACCAATGGACAGACCATCCAAAATGAAATAAATAAGGAAACACAAGCTTTAAATGACAAATTAAACAAAATGGACTTAATTGATATTTATAGGACATTCCATCCAAAAACAACAGAATACAGTTTCTTCTCAAGTGCTCATGGAACATTCTCCAGGATAGACCATATCTTGGGTCACAGATGAAGCCTTGGTAAATTTAATAAAATTGAAATTGTACCAAGTATCTTTTCCGACCACAACACTATGAGACTAGATATCAATTACAGGAAAAAACTGTAAAAAATACAAACACATGGAGGCTACACAATACGCTACAAAATAACCAAGAGATCACTGAAGAAATCAAAGAGGAAATCAAAAAATACTTAGAAACAAATGACAAAGAAAACACAACAACCCAAAACCTATGGGATGCAGCAAAAGCAGTTCTAAAAGGGAACTTTATAGCAATGCAATCCTACTTCCAGAAACAAGAAAAACCTCAAATAAACAACCTAACCTTACACCTAAAGCAATTAGAGAAAGAAGAACCAAAAACACTCCAAAGTTAGCAGAAGGAAAGAAATCATAAAGATCAGATCATAAATAAATGAAAAAGAAATGAAGGAAATAATAGCAAAGATCAATAAAACTAAAAGCTGGTTCTTTGAGAAGATAAACAAAATTCATAAACCATTAGTCAGACTCATCAAGAAAAAAAGGGAGAAGACTCAAATCAACAGAATTAGAAATGAAAAAGGAGAAATAACAACTGACACTGCAGAAATACAAAGGATCATGAGAGACTACTACAAGCAACTATATGCCAATAAAATGGACAATCTGGAAGAAATGGACAAATTCTTAGAAAAGCACAACCTTCCGAGACTGAACCAGGAAGAAATAGAAAATATAAACAGACCAATCACAAGCACTGAAATTGAAACTGTGATTAAAAATCTTCCAACAGGGCTTCCCTGGTGGCGCAGTGGTTGGGAGTCCACCTGCCGATGCAGGGGACGCGGGTTCGTGCCCCGGTCCGGGAAGATCCCACATGACGCGGGGCGGCTGGGCCCGTGAGCCATGGCCGCTGAGCCTGCACGTCCGGAGCCTGTGCTCCGCAGCGGGAGAGGCCACGGCAGTGAGAGGCCCGTGTACCGCAAAAAAAAAAAAAAAAAAAAAATCTTCCAACAAACAAAAGTACAGGACCAGATGGCTTCACAGGCAAATTCTATCAAACATTTAGAGAAGAACTAACACCTATACTTCTCAAACTATTCCAAACTATAGCAGAAGGAGGAACACTCCCAAACTCATTCTACAAGGACACCATCACCCTGATACCAAAACCAGACAAAGATGTCACAACAAAGAAAACTACAGGCCAATATCACTGATCAACATAGATGCAAAAATACTCAACAAAGTACTAGCAAACAGAATCCAACAGCACACTAAAAGGATCATACAACATGATCAAGTGGGGTTTATCCCAGGAATGGAAGGATTCTTCAATATACGCAAATCAATCAATGTAATACACCATATTAACAAAATGAAGGATAAAAACCATATGATAATCTCAATAGATGCAGAAAAATCTTTCGACAAAATTCAACACCCATTTATGATAAAAACTCCCCAGAAAGTAGGCAGAGAGGAAATATGCTTCCTCTTAGAGGAAAACGTAGGCAGAACACTCTATGACATAAATCACAGCAAGATCCTTTTTGACCCACCTCCTAGAGAAATGGAAATAAAAACAAAAATAAACAAATGGGACCTAATGAAACTTAAAAGCTTTTGCACAGCAAAGGAAACCATAAACAAGACGAAAAGACAACCCTCAGAATGGGAGAACATATTTGCAAACGAAGCAACTGAGAAAGGATTAATCTCCAAAATATACAAGCAGTTCATGCAGCTCAATATCAAAAAAACAAACAACCCAATCCAAAAATGGGCAGAAGACCTAAACAGACATTTCTTCAAAGAAGAAATACAGATTGCCAACAAACTGATGAAAGGATGCTCAACATCACTAATCATTAGAGAAATGCAAACCAAAATTATAATCAGGTATCACCTCAAATGGCCATCATCAAAAAATTTACAAACAATAAATGCTGCAGAGGGTGTGGAGAGGCACTGTTGGTGAGAATGTAAATTGATACAGCCACTACGGAGAACAGTACAGAGGTTCCTTAAAAAACTAAAAATAGAACTACCATATGACCCAGCAATCCCACGACTGGGCATATACACTGAGAAAACCATAATTCAAAAAGAATCATGTACCACAATGTTCACTGCAGCACTATTTACAGTAGACAGGACATGGTAGCAACCTAAGTGTCCATCAACAGATGAATGGATAAAGAAGATGTTGCACCTATATACAGTGGAATATTATTCAGCCATAGAAAGAAACGAAATTGAGTTATTTGTAATGAGGTGGATGGACCTAAGTCTGTCATACAGAGTGAAGTAAGTCAGAAAGAGAAAAACAAATACCATATGCCAACACATATATATGTAATCTAAAAAAAAATGGTTCTGATGAACCTAGGGGCAGGACAGGAATAAAGACACAGACATAGAGAATGGCCTTGAGGACACAGGGAGGGGCAAGGGTGACAGCTGAAGGGTACAGGACTTCTTTACAAGGTGATGAAAATATTCTAAAATTGATTACGCAACACTGCAATTTTGACAAGCATGCAAGAGATAATTGCACAACTCTGAAGATACTAAAAAGCATTCAGTTGTACATTTTAAACACATGAATTGTATCGTATGCCAATTATATCTCAATAAAGCTGTTACAAGAAAATGAAATAAATCAAAAAACTGAAAGAAAACAAAGAAACATATATCCACATACATATGTACACAGAGAGATTTTTATTTAATTTCTTAAACATGTATATGCATAGAACAAAACAGTGGTAGTTTATTCTTTACATTGCTCCCGTGTTTTCCAAATTTTCTTAAACAAGCACAGAAAATATATAAATTCTGATTTGAAGAGTGTAGTCACAGTCCACAAAATACATGAATTTTTGTTGATTCAAAATAAAAACCAATTAAATAGCCTGATTTTAATCATGCTAAATTCATGAACCCCACAAATACATAAAAATAACTGATTAAAAGCAATCCCTATCAAAATCCCAATGACATTTTGCATAAGTAGAAAAATCCATCCTAAACTATTATGGAATCTTAAGGGACCCTGAATAAATAAAACAAACTTGAAAAACAAGACTGAAGTTGGAGGTCTCACATTTCTACATTTCAAAACTTACTACAAAACTACACTAATCAAAACAGTGTGGTACTGGAATAAACACAGATCTAGATCAAAGGACTAGAGAGCTCAGAAATAAATCTTTGCATATATGATCAAATGCTTTCAACAAGAGTGCCAAGACCATTTAATGGGGGAAAAGTCTTTTCAACAAATAGTGCAGGGAAAACTGAATACCCATATGTAAGAGAAAATAATTGGACCCTTACTTTATATCCTAAACAAAAATTAACTCAAAACAGATTAAAGACCTAAGAACTAAAACTTCACAATTCTTAAAAGAAAACATAGGGAAAAGGCTTCATAATATTGGATTTGGCAATGATTTATTGGATATGACACCAAAAGCACTGACAACAAAAGAAAAAACAGATAAATTGGACTGTGTCAAAATTAAAAACATGCCCATCAAAGGACACTATCAATAGAGTGAAAAAGCCCACAGGATGAGAGAAAATATTTGCAAATAATATATCCAATTAGGGGATAAAATCCAGAATATATAAAGAACTCCTACAACTCAACACCAAAAAAAAGTTAAAAATGGGCAAAAGACTTGAATATATGTTTATCCAGAGAAAGCATACAAATAGCCAATAAGCACTTGAAAAGATGTTACATACCACAAATCATTAAGGAAATACAAATCAAAATCACAATGAGATACTGCTTTACATCCATCAGGATGGCTACTATAGGAAGGAAGGAAGGAAGGAAGGAAGGAAGGAAGGAAGGAAGGAAGGAAGGAAGGAAGGAAGGAA